>NW_026991718.1:8750000-9375000 GCF_029215605.1 Mirounga angustirostris
AGGTCATGATCCTGGAGTCCCGGGATCGAGTCCCGCATCGGGCTCCCTGCTCGGCGGGGAGTCTGCTTCTCCCTCTGACCCTCCCCACTCTCATGTGCTCTCTCTCTCTCATTCTCTCTGTCAAATAATAAATAAAATCTTAAAAAAAAAAAAAAAAGAATACTTCAACCCCTGAAAATATAATTTCCACTTTTTAAGATGACGGACATGTTCTGCCAGCTAATGTGTTGGAGCGTACTATGCTCTCTGATAACTCGTAAAAGCAGTCAGTGTGTCTATACCTGAGGACGTATTTATTTGAACAATTCAGCATGCCCTAAAGAAAATAAAATGCAATTATTTCTATGTGAGATCCCAACTAGCCTTCTCAGGTATGGGTTAACTTTTCCAAGTGTGGCAAGCAGGCTGTTAGATCAGGCTGTTAGATCAGACAGATGTTCCAAGTATCACAAACTGGTATGGCTTATTTGTCTGCAGCTCCTGCCTGTGAAGCCTGCCTTTGTCTGGTTAAAGCAGACCAATTCACCTGCCCCTCTTCCTCGTGCAGGTGAGTCCTGAGCATACCGGACTGTCTCTGGTCCTCAGTCAGCCTCCCCAGCCACTGTACCTGGCATCTCCTTTCCCTCCTCCCTGCCAAGTGCTTTCCCTAATCCTGACCTGCCCGTGAGTCGTCCCCCCCTCTCTGAAAGTTTGTCTCTACAACCATGACTTTCACCTTTGCTGACCTTTTCGATCCTGGCTATGCTCTGTCTCTGGAATGTTTTAACCATGGCTTCCACCTGATCCTGAGATGAACAGAGATATGAACTCGGTCTCTAGCTCACAGTTTTGTAGAACACAGCTCTGTCGTCTGAGTCAGCCTCCTTCTTCCAGAGGAGCACAGAATCTAAAGAGTTCCTTGCACCAAACAGTATCTGCTTATGAAGGGTATCAAGGGACTTGTCATCCAGAAGGTAGTTTTTCAAGGCCTCACCAGATCCTCAGATGGATGTCATATTTCACTTAAAATGTTTACAAGCAGACACTACTCAGAATGGTTAAAATGAATCATACTGACCACAGTAAATATGGGAGCAGATGCAGAGCGGCTGGGCCTTCCCACTCTGCTGATACAACCATTTCAGAAAACGGTCTGAAGTCACTTGCTAACGTTTAAGCTACCCTTTACTCATGAGCAAACACCTTCATTCCGAGATGGATACAGAGATGCATGCACACAGAGTGGTGTTATTTTTTTAATGGGATTTCTTAAAGAGTTTATCTATTTATTTGAGATAGAGAGAGAGTGAGAGAAAGAACAAGAGCAGCAGAGTGAGAGGGAGAAGCAGGCTCCCCGCAGAGCAGGGAGCCCGATGTGGGGCTCCATCCCAGGACCCTGGGATCGTACCTGAGCCGAAGGCAGACGCTTAACTGACTGAGCAGCCCAGGCGTCCCCAGAGTGGTATTATGAGCAATAACCCCAAACTGCACACTAATCGGCTGAGCGGTAGGCTCATGAGCTGGAATGCCTGACAGAGGCTCAAAGGGCAAGCTACCAGTAGAAGCAAACTGCAATGCAGGTGCATCTGGTAAGCACTGTGTTGGGTGAAAGAACTCAGACAAAGAAAGGAACTTACTGATTGTTTATTTTATACAAAGTTATAAAACCACTGGCAAAATGAACAGGAGGTATTTAAGGTATATGCTTAGTTGGTAAAATTGTAAGGAAAAGCAGGAAAATTATAAGGAAAAGTAACTTCCATAGTAAGTGAGTTGTTGACCTCGCGGGAGTGGGACAAGCAGGTGCCGGGTGCCGGTAGGAGGCTCTCTGGAGTGCTGACCATGGATGCTTCCTATCCCGGGGGTGGGAGCATTATCGGCATCTGTATGTGATCACTGCTGAACTGTCCCACATTCGTTAGTGCTTTCCTGAAGGTAAATCCATAGTTTACGGTTTACAGAATGCTATGTTTATTTCATGCAGGTTTGGGGAAAAAGCAGGGTTTTTCTCTCCCTCTTTATAAAAGTTTCTTTAAGCAGGATTACTGATTTTACTCGTCAGAGCAACAGTCTGCACAAAAGAGGATACCCTGTATCTTCTGGAACATTGTACTCTCTTGGCTTCAGGGTCTGAATCCATCAGGGGACCCAGGTCTCTGCTTGGCCAGCTCTGTGGCCCGGCCATCACAGTAATCACAGGCTTTGGGAAGTGGCAGAGGATTCACGACAGAAAGGGCTCTTCCCTTACCAAGGCTGACCCTGTCCCTGATGGTTTTTCACTAAAAATAGGTTGGAAATAGGTCTAGAATTTAGTTCATAGTCATGCGCCAATGTCAGTTTCTTTATTTTGATGAATATGCTGCGGTAATTATGATGTTAGCAATGGAATATTTTGAGTGAGGGGCATATGCAAATGCTCTGTACCAACTTTCCTACTTTTGTGTAAATCTAAAATCATTCCAAAACACAAAGGGTTTTTTTTTGTTTTTGTTTTTGTTTTTTAATAAAAATCTAGAAACTAGCAATGATGAGACCTCACACCTTATCTTTTTTCCTGGGGAATTCTGAACAAAGAAGTCGGAGAGCACAGGAGGAAGTAAATTAGCCAATACTTCTTAAATTCTCCTGAAAGAGAAGGAGCTGCTAGTCTCCCATTGAAAACCCAGGCGGTGTCTATTCTCACCCAGACCCAGATGTAAAACAATCAGAAAAAAAGGATTTCCTGATATTGATGATATGACTTTGATAACAGAATTTGAATTATGTTGTCTTTCAGCCCTGAAAGACTGTTTTCTTGATTGGCCTCATAACTGGTTGCAAGTCTCCCAGAGATAAAAAACATTGGCATTTACTTCCAGTGTCTTTCTCCAGGATCAAGGGATGGCCGGCTGGTTGGGGAGACCAGAGGAAGCCCCGTGGGTGAGATAGACAGACAGACAGACGGAAGGGTCCATTAGCAGATAGATTTAAAATCTTCAGGCTTCCTCTGCGTCCCCAGTGACTATTTCATTCATTTTTTTCTGATTAACAACACCAAAAAAGACTAAACATTCATGTTTCCTGAAACAGAAGTGACATGTTTGACAAGAAGTTACTCACATGGAAACAAAGTCTTGTGTATTCAGGACCATACGAGGTAAGTGTGATATCGGCATGACTGGCTTGCATTGTGCTCAGTCAGACTTAGTTTTTCCATGAGTTTATGATTCAGGTAATACTTGAGTAACTGATGTGAAAACCCAACCGTGGACCGACAGCAAGAAATGCGTGTGTCCTAAGTTGGTAGGTAGAGAGGCTGAGACCCAGCCTCAACGTGATCCTGGACAAGGCACGCACCGTCCTAAAGAAGACCGCATCTGAGTTATTAAGAGGATTTTAAAATCCATGAAATTAACCAAGAGTTTTCAAGAATTCATTCCTTACTTGACTTCTGTTCATTTTATTTTAGTTTTACTACCCACTAATAGCCCTCCTCAAAGAAACAGAAGAACTCTGTGGAATTCTGCTGCAACTCCAGGAATCGGGCATGGGGGTCCTCTGTCATAGCTTGACTGAATTCAACCTACTCTTTCACTGCAACAGCCTGATTGCTGAGGTGTGGTCAGGATGAGAGGGCTTCCCCAGCCCCATCATGTAGCCTCCACATCCCAGGTGAAAGCCAGTGTTCAAGGTGACTGACATGGATGCCTTTCTTATCCAGCTATATCATTATGTGCTTCTCTATTTTTACCTTCATGATCCCAAATGTAATCCCTCCTCCTGCCCACTACAGAGCTGTGTTTTTCCCCATGTCCTCTCAGTAGTTGAGCCTTGCATTTACCATCAGTGTTTTGGATCGGCTTGCCCATTTGGATTTGGGCAATGCAATAAAAATTGCTTATCCCAGCCATCCAAGTTGAACCTAACCTCAAATCCCGTCACTGGAGAAACACCAAATGTGGCCAGCTCCCACTCTTCCAAGTAGGCAGGGAACGGGGGTAAGGTGGAAAGGTGGGCGAAATTCATGGCATTCGGTCAAATCCCTTAGAGCATTATCTGAGGAGCCGCTGTAGACGTGCTTTTTCAGAGCGTCCTAATTTTCACGTTTCTGCCTAATTGCCAAAAGTATTGGTCATTTGGTGAGCACATTATTAAATCGTTGGAACATACTGGGATACAAAAAGAAATGCCTTTATTTACCTCTAACCACAGCCTGCAAACCTTCTCTATTCCACCCCCTTTCTCTGCCATTCTATGACATCTTGGGCTTAACAATCTCCTACCAGCAATTTAGTCACTTTGACCTGTCAGGGAGTCTCCCCACACCTGCCCCTCACTTCATTCTCCTGAGCGCTTCAGTCTCTCTCCTTCACGTGCACCTGCCACACCTGCCCCTCCAGGTCTAACCACCAGCTTGCAGCTCTGCCGTGGGCAGGAGCACGGGTGGCCTGTTCTTTTCTTCTTCCACCTCTTTGTTTCTTTTTTTCTGGCTAATTCGGGGTCCAGTGGGGAAAGAATATTAGCAAGAGAGGGACAAAGTGTTTGTAGGTTTGTCTGTAACCTTAATTGCCTCTGCCATGGCAGCTCTCTGTCGGCTAACCCCGGGTTGCCACTGACTCCCACGGTGGGACGGGGGGGACACTGACAACTTGAGTACATGAAGCTCCCTGACATCTTAAGCTAGTCCTCAACGTTCCTACCTCGGGAACAGCCTAGAGACTGCCTTGCAGACAAACTCTCCCTCGGGTTGGCTGCCCTCTTGGTGGAGGAGCTGTAAGACAGCTCAAGTCCCCAACTTCCATGGCATCTAATTGGCCAAAAGGTCTCATGCAGATCGACTAACTCCTTGCCTGTCACCTCAGGCTGCTCCCAGCCTCTCGCCTTCAAAATTTTCATAAAGAAGAAAAAGCTGGTTGACTTCCTTACCCCAATTTTAGCAGACACACGTCAAATTTGTGCTCCATCTAGCATTGGGGAAGCACACGTTTCGAAGCTCAGCAAGCACCCAGCCACCATAAAGACAGAAAATGCCCCTCCGTACACCTCGAGGCACACCTGCCGTATTGCTGTCTCCTTATCTTGGGCCCCCTCCGTTCACCTGGTTGGGATGGGGAATGCTCTTCTCACCAAGGTGACAATTCACTTCTGTTGTGAACTTGCCACCTCAGTGAATGGCTCTGAAGGGCTGAAGTTCTGTTTGGTTGTGTATTAGTGGAGAAGGATACATGCAGGTCAGAGCAGGTTGCGGGCAGGGCTGGATGGCTCCCTCTTTACTCTGGAAGACATTTCTCACTGCCCACTGCTGTTATCTCTGCATTGTACAGGTATGTCCCAACTTCAGTTTTGCATTTGGGGACTTCAGACAAAATTCTGGGACAAGAAAGTTTGCATTCAGTCTTCTGAACCACCACTTCTTATAGATTGTTTATGGAGCTTGATTAGCAAGTGCACAGTGCCTTTTAAAGTCATGGAACATGAGATCTGCAGACCATGAAAGACTAATTTCAGTGACTAAGCTAAGTTTCTAAGATTATAAATTTGTTTTTTTTAATTTAGAATAATATTTAAACCATTTGCTTTCTTAGCCAATAAATCTGTGCAACTTAAATTTACTTGATTTCTTCTCTATATACATATGTATATATGTATACACACATACATATTCGGAGCAAAAAATAGAACATAAGATGGTAAGTACTTTGCAGAACACATCATTAGACACAGTTCCTGTATAAAAGCATTTTTTTTTTTAAACCAAAAGATAAATCAGGAATAAGAACCACTGATGATTTCTTAAATTATTTTTCAGGCTTACACAGAATTTTTCCTTATAAAATTTCAGTGAACTAAACTTTAAAGATACAGTAGTATTTCAGTGCTAAATAAAAATAAAATCTCTAAAGAATAAAACTAAAAAAGTCGAAATAAGTATTTCAAAGCTGCTATGAGCTCATCAAGGTCATATTTTGATAACGACTTCCACTGGTGGTTCAGAAACGAAGTCAGACGTTGTTTCACGGCCCCTTGGCACTGACATTTGGAGCTCTCGTGTTTACGTTCCGTCACCCACTCGATGCACTCAGCTCACCTGAGTCCTGCAGCAGCAGGCTGAGAGCGGGAATAAACTGCATTTATGGTCACGGTTGGTCGGGCTGGAGGTTCGTAGTACAACTGTGTCCAGAAGAGGCTGTAAGGTAAAAAGAGCAAGAGCGTCTGAAATGCGTTATCACGGACCAGGGAGCCAGACTGGAGCGTTGTAACCCCACTGAGAGCTGTCAGGAGGGGTGAACCGAAGGAGCCCTTGCAGCAAGGGCTGGGGTCCTCGTGCCCCGAGCCTCGGGGCCGGACCACTGCCTCACACTTGCCTAGGGCGGGCTGGGGAGGGAAAACAAGTTCTGAAATGATCATGCACTTCATATGCTTTCTTCCCGTCCTGCTTTCCTTCTACTGCATTTCCTGTTTGGGATTTCCTTGGTTATATTTTCTGCTTGTTTGTAATCAAACCTTTCTTAGAGGTCCACACACGCAGAGCGTGTTGAAGTGTGCAGCGGTGAATGCAGATTCCCATTTCCAGCAAGTTCTTACCTCTTCTAGCGACGTTTTCTTCCCATCACTGCTGCCTTGCCATTTGGCACTTGGAACCAATATGTGATTGAGAATCCCCAAGACGTTTTCAGGATGCGGTGCTGCAGGCAGTCGGGGTTATGTTGCCTCTCCTCCTGCATAGAGGAGGGGGTGGTGGGGAGTGTCCATCTCCCACAGGGTGCAGTGCAAATACCCCAGCTTGATTTTATCCTTGGTGGTTTCCTGGCCTGTTGAGTCTTCATTTATTTATTGAGGGTGGAAAAAAGTCTTTAGAAGAGAACCATTCCCTTCTCTGAAAGTGGAGCGGGAGGGCATGCTCAGCTTTTGGGGTTAATAGACCCTGCATCTCTGATTTTGGGGAGTGATGTGGTGAAAACACTATCTTCCTACGTTTCTGCCTAGAGGTCTGTAACTAGGAGCAAAGCCGGCGCTCACCTTGAGCAGAACCACAGACAGGGGAGAGGGCTTCTTAACACACATCCATTTGTCTCCTAATGAGTATCAATTTATATCTGATTTAGAGCTTTCCGGGTTTTGTCATTTTATATTTTCAGTGTGAAAAATTGTTGCCTTTTTTTTTAGCTCTATGGTACTGTAGTGTGAACACGGGGCAGATGCATTGCAAGCGGCCCGGGAGGTGTCGTATCGACCCTAGTGTCCAAATGTGACAGTATGAGTGATCGTCTCTTTATTACAAGTTAATAACTAGAGACATTATTTTATAAAGTTAAAAACTGCAGTTCCATAAATATATTTCAAATACTGATGCACAGTGCATGATCTTTTCTTTAAAAAATATCATGACACCTCTAGGGAACTAATAAAATTTTCGGCATACCTTCTGGGCCCTTCATCTCTTGATCAATACTCATTTGGAGCTAATGTGATGAATTCAGGACTAATTGAAAGGATGCATATTATTAATGCCAGACATTCACCCCAGCTGCACAGTCCAACAGGATTCATTTTTGAGATGAGCAAATTAAAGATTAATTCCTGTGGCAGAAAAATACCCAGTGAGAGAGCATAATCAATTTACATAGTGTGCCATCCCCTTTGCTCCAAAAGGCATATAGATTAGTAGCTAATGCATTCGAGCTCAGGCCAAAAAGACAAATATCTTCTACTATTTCTTCTGGGCTCTTTCTCCCATGGCAAAATACAGACCCACTTGTTTCCTTCTTAGCCAGGGACATTGCAGAGGTTAGGGATTTTAGCAATTTCTACGTAAATGATCTGGGAAAATTCTTGCTGCCGTCACTGGTCCCACACTTTGTCAGGTGGGTAACATAGTCTTCGTGCTCAGTGATACAGTATTGACATGTGCACTCGGTGGACCTTTGAGAGAATTCATAACATACTTAAGAGATGAACTAAATTCATTCTAACGAGCAGAATAGTTGGATAGTGTATTAATCAGGGTTCTTCAGAGAAACAGAACCAATTGGGCATCGGTCTTCACATATATATATGTACATATATATATATATGAAGATAATATATAATATATATAATTCATATAATATATAGTTCTTATATATAATAATTATATAATCTAAAATATAATTCATATTATATATATATACACACATATATTATATATGTAAAGATTTGTTATAGGAATTGGCTCATGCAATTATGGAGTCACTATCTGCTGTCTGCATGCTGGAAAGCCAGTTCTGTAATTCAGTCCCAGTCCAAAGGCTAGAGAACTGGTGACCAATGCTGTAGGTCCCAGTCTGAGTCCACAGTGCCATGAACAAGGAGAACCAACATCTGTGGGCAGAAGAAGATGCATGTCCCATCTCAAGCAGAGAGCAAGTTTTTTCCTCTGTTTGTTCTATTCGGACTCTCTATGTGTTGGACGATGTCCACTCATGTTGGAGAAGGCATCTTCTTTGCTCAGTCCACAAGTCCACATGCTCGTCTCTTCCAGAAACACCTTCCTGGGCACACCCAGAAATGATGTTTCCCCGCTTTCTGGGCATCATGTAGCCCAGTCAGGTTGACACAAGCTTAACAATCACAAATAGAATTCCCCTTCTCTGGTAAATATAACATTAAAGGTGAGGCTCACAGGGGTGTCGAGGAGCTTGAGACAGGAAAACTGGACAAGGCAACGCTGACGGTCACTCTCCAGCTCTGCAGAACCTCCCTGCTTTGGATTCTGAAGGAAGGAAAGGAAAATATTTCTGGCTGAGACTATACCATCTCAATAATCAAAATGGAGGCCTACCAAAGAGAGAAGCATTAGTTCTTGTTTCACTCCCACGTCGCTTACTCAATCATTCACTCAGCTAGGATTGAGTATCCACTAAGCTTTGGGATCAAACATGTCCTTTACCCTTCATTGTCATCTAAATAACAGATGCAGTGTCATCGTTGTAGATAAGTAAGGCCAACCAGTTGAGAGGGGATGTAATAGTCTTTAATTTAGAACATAATTTTTGCAATCTGGTATTCCAGTTACATTATATATTTGCACATTATGTATTCTGTTGTCTTCTATTTGCTTCAGGCCACAGAAACATGGTATGAATGCCATAGACAATGGAGTGAATTTCTGTTCACTACACATTTCCTAGGAGTTATCTGAAAAATGCCAGCCATTCCGGCAACTCAGTATCTCACTATTAGAAACATTGCTCATCTCAGTAAGGAAATGGAATCATGTAACATCCTTCCACCCTGGTAAAAAGTTAATTTAGTTAACTTTTCTCCTTGAGTGATGAGGTAGGAGTCAAACCTCACAGATATCCCACTACAATAGCCTTGCTCCTGGCACACAGAAACGTTTTTGTTTTGAGTAGGCAGTCCACATGCATGACACGACATTCAAGAGGGACAATAAGGAAGAGTGGAGAAAATCTCTTTCCCTCTGTGTCCCTACTTACCCTGTTCCCTCCCCAGAGTCAACCACTATTAACCAGAGAATTTTATATCCTTCCAGACACATCCCATGCATGTATATCTACAAACATACAGACTACATAGACTTCCTCCCAAAACATGGTAAATCCAAACCAAGACTCTTTTCCAAAATATCTTAGAACTCAAATACATATATCAACATATGTGAAGCTTTCTCATCCCTCTTAATAGATGGAGTATTTCATCACAAAAATAGACCATGATTATTTAATTAGTCTCTACTAATTGTCATTTAGTTTGTTTCAAACTTCTCCACCGTTCCATTCTCTAAAAACACAAAGAATTGCCTTTAAAGCTTACCAGGATGAGGCGGTTGGAAGAGAGAAGGAGGGGTAGACAGAATAAGGAGGGCGATATCACCGCTCATGACATGCTAAACCAATACGGATAGCAAGCCTTTGGAAGAGTCATGGTCAAAAAGTCATGTGCTTTTTTTTTCTCACATAGGCTTTTAATATCTATCATATATACATATTAACATACATATATATGTTAAAATAAGAAATAATGGGAAGAACAAATATGGTCAACAACAATAGTACCTCAACCCAGCCAGCTTATTCCAGCACAGAGCTGCCTTCCTGTTCTTCAGCATTTCAGACAAACTGCATTGATTTCCCATACCATTCAAAACAGAAATTGCGGGCTTTTTGCCCTAATATCATCTTACTTTGAGATTAGGATAAAACACTACTCCTTTGTCATGGCTACAGTTCTTACCACCGAAGCACAACTTTATTAGCTGTACAGTCATTAGATTTACCCCAACTGCACTCAACTCTCCCTTGCTTTAAGACACATGTTCCAAATAAATGCATTTTCATAATCATTTAAGACATTCCCATGCACAATTTTTCTATGATCATTAACGTGTGCTTTCAAATTTTTTATCACTCATTTCAGGTTTGTCATTTTTAAAATGATCTGCATATAGTGACGTGAAGTCATCAATAATACCCAGATGAGAAGTATTTAAAAAATGATCAATCATAAGAAGCATCTGCATTCGGAGAAGTGGGTCTGGAGAAGGGGAGTAAATGGTCTTAATAAAGTACTTTTGAAAATAAAAAGAAAGGGGCAGGAACACGTAGTGACATCTGCCTAAAGTTTGTTCCTTTATTCAACATTTTTTTTAACAACTGCATTTGAAAGAGACAGCCATAATTAATCTGCAAAGAATATTTGCACAACACATTTATTTTTAAAGAAAATGATATAATCCATGCGCGCCTGGGTGGCTCAGTTGGTTAAGCGACTGCCTTCGGCTCAGGTCATGATCCTGGAGTCCCGGGATCGGGTCCCGCATCAGGCTCCCTGCTTGCCGGGGGGTCTGCTTCTCCCTCTGATCCTCTTCCCTCTCATGCTCTCTGTCTCTCATTCTCTCTGTCTCAAATAAATAAATAAAATCTTTAAAAAAAAAAAAAAGGTGAGAAGTAGAGTTCATCTCCCTTTAGAAAAAAAATAAAGAAAATGATATAATCCAAATTTCAGGATCTCATCCACTAAGCATTCAGGATAAGAAGTAGATATACAATAGGACATTGTTATAGCATCCATGTAATCAAGACGGGAAGTCTGTGTGGTTTGAATGTTGAAAGGGTGAGGGCCCGAGAGGAAAAAAGACCGAGATTAAGGGAGGGAAAGAGAATAACTCAGGAAGGCATTATATTAATTTGGTTATCCCGGTACTACTTATGATGTGTTTGTTTTGTAGTTAATATGTAGCACTCAAATAGCTAGACTTCACCCTAGTCCTCAAAAGATGGTCACTCTGGTGAGCTTTGCGTTTTTCACAGGCAGGTATTTATCATCATATAGTAAAGTAAAACATATAGTTACAAAATGAATTTTCTTGTGTGGCATTCCTTCTGTGCATTAAGAATTGTCTGATATTGCTAACCCATAGACCCAGCTAATCCTAATAGTAGACTTTAGTGTATTCAACTATAGTCACAGAGCTGTAATTATTTATGGCACAGAAGTTAATTAGATTATCAGCTGAGGAGGTAAAAGTATAGGAAAAAGTCCAGCATATTTCACCAATGAACAAGAAAATGATCTTTTTTTTTTTTCTTTCTTTCTGGATAGCCAGTCATTATCATGTTTTGTATACACATCACTCTTTTCTAAGGTTGTGAAAGAACACTGCCCTAAAGATACAACATTGCAGAGATGGAGCTAACATAATTTTTTGGCACCAAGTTTAGTTCAAAAGGATTAGGTAAGTGTATTCATAGATTTTAAACCAATCAAATTACAAAGCCAATTCCTGCATTAATTTTCCAGCTAACTTAATTATACAGCCCCAAGCTCTGACTTCCCCTCAATTAAGAGAGCTGTAAAAATCTGGAGCCCAATTCTACAATGTATTAATCAACACATCTGATGTAGGGAAACAGACTTTATTATGGTCTCTGGGCTGGAAATGAAACCAGTAACCACTGTTGATTTAGCCATATTTAGCTTAAAGACGCGTTAATACCTTCATTAGTTAATTTTTAAAAGTTGTGCCAGTTGACAGATAAGATAGCACAGTAGATACTGAAGAAGCAAGAAAAATAAAGGTGCTGGTGGACAAAGCACTAAGTAAAACAATTTTTTTAAATTAAAGAAAAAATCAGAGGACAGGTAACAAGCAGAACTCAAGAGCTGTTTGAATATAGTAGAGATGAGGGGAAGGTGTGGTGGACAATCCGAAATCCTCTCAAGGAAGACAAGGTAAAAGAGCCCCCTCCATGTCCCCACCCCAGGCACGTTTGGTGGTACATCTAGTTAGACCAGACTAAAATGATCATGAGCTGCTCCAATCCCAACTTTCTATGTTATCTCATTAGAGGCTGTCCCCCTAAATAACTCAAAGACAATGTGCTGGGCTTGCATAACTCTATCTCAGGCAACACAAAAAGATGAAAAATGGGAGCTTGTGAGGTCCCATTCCTCCCTTTTACTGCAGGATGACCAAAGTACATGGCTCAATGCATTAAACATCTTTTTATACAAAATTGACAGAATTTGAGACTCACAGTCTATAGTTTGCAGAATAAAAGAAAAACAATGTTGGAAAGGAATTTTGGTTAATTTCTTCTTTTTAATTTTATTTTTTAAGTAATCTTTACACCCAACGTAGGGTTCGACCTCATAACCCTGAGATCAAGAGTCGCAGGCTCTACTCGTTGAGCCAGCCAGGCGCCCCAGTTAATTTCAATTAATAAGAATTTAGCATTTGCACATACTGGCATTTCCCAGACACACATGGCATTCAGGTCAATCAAATGATATCAAATGATACCTTGTTAAATAAAGGTATCTGAAAATATTGTTGATGGGTCACAGGGGTTTCCATTTCTCTGACCTTCCTTATATTCTGTAACTCTTCTGTAAAAGACATGAATGATTTTACTATTAACTAAATAAACATTTTTTTAAAGATACCCATCTTGAAGGGCAAATCTATTACTTTTCTGATAAGACCAAATCAAATCAAGCTTTAGGACACTCCTTTTAATGAAAAAATGATTGAAATGTAACATTATATATTAATACATGTGTGTATATTGAATTCAAAGAGATTTGAATGGGTTTATTATATAGAATTTATATAGTGAATAACAGGGAGGATTGTAAGGATCTACTGATATGTATCTGCCAGCTAATATCAGTGATATTTACTCACTAGTTCCTTTATCCATAAAATGGAAACAATAAATCATCACAAGTTTATTGTAATAATTCAATGACTTTCAAAGAGATAGTATGAGCGAAAAGATTGGCCAAGTGCTTGGCATATCATAAGCACTCAGTATATGGAAGCTATTATACAATAAAAAAAGAACATTAGAGATGATTCTTCATTTATGAATATTATGGAGAAGCTCTTATGACTGAGCGACCAAATGGTCTTGGTGTAGGTTTCAGGGGAGTGAGTTAATTTTGGAGTCATATAATTTCAGAGCTGGAAAGAGCCCTGGAGATAGATTCCTGTAATTGTCAGTGTGGGCAGGAGGGGGGGACAATCACACCCTCACCCCAGAAAATCATGTCTGCGGAATGGGCACTTGCTCTGAGACATTTCTTCAGTTTACTTATAGTTTATATGATCCAGTCTGCTTAAGGAAAGAGTCCTGCATCATTTTCTATTCTCGTGGGTCTACAGAAATGGTAGAATGGGAAAACAAATGTGGGAATTAAGAGCCAGGAATTCGAAGGAACATATTTCCAGCCCCAGCGCACAGAATAGCAGTTTAGGGAGTGGTCACCTGGACTTCTGACTTCCAGGATCCTTCCTTCTGTGCCAGCAGGTACTTGCTTCCTTTTACTATCCACTTCCCTAAAACTGTATTCCCCTCAGTCAAGGCATTATAAATAGCATTGGAAAATATTATTTTTAAACAAAACCTGGCTTCCCTGAGCCCGTGGTAGACATCCTATGCTCTGTTTCAGAGCAGTCCTCTTGCTCCACAATGACAACCACAGGCAAAAGCCCTGTTTCAGTGCAGAGAAGAAAAGCTGCCTTTGATCTCTGTAGGAAAGGTCCTTTTTAATCACGCTTGCAAGTGATTTCTTTTTTTTTTTTAAGATTTTATTTATTTATTTGAGAGAGCACATGAGAGGGGGTAGGGTCAGAGAGAGAAGCAGACTCCCTGCCGAGCAGGGAGCCCGATGCGGGACTCGATCCCGGGACTCCAGGATCATGACCTGAGCCGAAGGCAGTCGCTTAACCCGCTGAGCCACCCAGGCGCCCCTCCCCTGCAAGTGATTTCAAACAGCAGGTATTTTTAACTTTCTCTCAAAATTCGAAGAGTGTGCGTATACCTGTGGGTAGGGGAGTGTGTGTGTGTGTGTGTGTGTGTGTGTGTGAGAGAGAGAGAGAGATGTGTCTGTGTGTGTTTAATTCTCTTGGATTATTTTTACACATCCATATCCTGTATTCCATCAGATTGTACTACAAACAGCTCCTGAAGAAAACAGCAGAGAGAACTAAGAGAGGGCTTTAAATTAAGGTAATAATTTTAATATATACTTGAAGATGTTAATGCCAGATAATACGAAATCACAATCAGGGGAAAGTTTCACCCAGTGACACCAAGCTTCTGCCTGTATCTGCATGGGGAAAAAACAGCCCTTTCCAAGTTGGATTAACTGCTGGTAAACACCCTGTACTTTTCATTTAATAAAGGCTGAGTACTTTTCTGTTTCCTGTTTCCTGAAAAACAAATTTAAAGAAATAAATTAGGTTCCTATCCAACAACAGGGAACCACAGGGACAGAAGCAAGTCCAATAATAACATCATTTTGCTAGTCTAGTTTCAAAAAGGGATCTGTATGTAAGGTGCTTTATTATGGTAGAAGCATTTACAACAAAGCAGCTTGTCGCCACCATCCCAGCAAGCCTTTGTGCTCAGGGTTCAACAGAACTGGTGGGGAAATGCTGGCTCCCTGTCAAGGGCAAATGAAAAGAATCCCTTACTGCCCGTGCCCTGCTGCTCACCTTCCAAGACGGAGAGACTCAGGGCTGTGCAGTTGCTACTGTAACCAGATTCTTAAGAAGACTTGTATCTCTTCGGTAAGATTTCAGGGCAATTTTGTTTCCTGGAAGACATTGCCACAAACTTTAAGGAAAATAAAACAAAACCGAGCAACACACACACACACACACGCACACTCACACACACACACTCACACACATTTTGCCCACTAGGTGGGACAGACGGTGCCAAAAGGCCAGTCTTCTTGCTTCAGTACGTTTCAGGAATCTGTAGAAGAATGCACTTCTCACCCACTTATAAGCAGTTTAAAAATTTCCAAAGCTGTTTTTAAATGCTCTGGAATCAGATAGTCCTTGTTTCCATCCCCAGCAAAGCTACTTTGTTAATATGGGACCTCAGGCAAGTGGCTTCATGTTTTCAGCTTCCAGTTTCTCCACTTGCCAAGTGGGGTGAGCAGTGTTTGCAGGAGCCCAGCTCCCCGAGGACCCCCAGAGCCATTCACCCACATCCCTTCCATACATGCTTTGCTCAGACCCTGAGAGCTAGAGTCTGTTGTGGTCAGGGGATTTTGCACCGTAATAATTGGCAAATACTAAATTTGTGTTTTCTAGGTAGATATCCTTAAATGTTTACCAGCACAAACTGTGAGAAGCTGTGAATGATACAGGAGATCGAGCAAAGGCAAATGTTTAGTGATTTGTACTTACCATTTTTTGCCCTGGTGAAGTTAGTGCTTGCCCTCCTCCCATATTTCCTAAAACACCCCTTCTGGCTTTAGCCTGACAGCTATATAGCTATCACTAAAGAGAAACAAAAGGGAATCCAGATTTGGGGGTGGGGGACGTTGTGGGAGAAAATCTCAGCCACACACGTACCCACTGTATAATGTGGCTACAAAAACATCTGGCATGCTGAATCTGCGTTTGCTCACCTGAGAAATAAACAGGTAAATCCTTCCTTGCAGAGTCTGTGTAAAGGAATATGAGAGATGCCCTAGCTCATTGCCTGGCATTTAGGGAAAACAATTTAATTTCCTCGCTTTTTTGATGAGGAGATTCTGAATAACTAAAATGATGACTTTATCTTTTTTAATTTTATTATATTTTATTATGTTATGTTAGTCACCATACAATACATCATTGGTTTTTGATGTGGTGATCCACGATCCGTTGTTTTCGTATAACACCCAGTGCTCCATGCAGTACGTGCCCTCCTTAATACCCATCACCGGGCTAACCAATCCCCCCTCCCCTCTAAAACCCCATTTGTTTCTCAGAGTCCATAGTCTCTCATGGTTCATCTCTCCCTCCAATTACCACCCCCCCTCATTTTTCCCTTCCTTCTCCTAATGTCCTCCATGCTATTCCTTATGTTCCACAAATAAGTGAAACCATATGATAATAGGCTTTCTCTGCTTGACTTATTTCACTTAGCATGATCTCCTCCAGTCCCATCCATGTTGATGTAAAAGTTGGGTATTCATCCTTTCTGATGACTGAGTAATATTCCATTGTATGTATGGACCACATCTTCTTTATCCATTCAGCTGTTGAAGGGCATCTCGGCTCTTTCCACAGTTTGGCTATTGTGGACATTGCTGCTATGAACATTGGGGTGCATATGGCCCTTCTTTTCACTATGTCTGTATCTTTGGGGTAAATACTCAGTAGTGCAATTGCTAGGTCATAGGGTAGCTCTATTTTTAACTTTTTGAGGAGCCTCCACATTGTTTTCCAAAGTGGCTGTACCAACTCGCATTCCCAACAGTGTAAGAGGGCTCCACTTTCTCCATAACCTCTCCAACATTCGTTATTTCTTGCCTTGTTAATTTTTGCCATTCTAACTGATATAAGGTGGTATCTCAATGTGGTTTTGATTTGAATTTCCCTGATGGCTAATGATGAACATTTTTTTCATGTGTCTGTTAGCCATTTGTATGTCTTCTTTGGGGAAGTGTGTGTTCATGTCTTCTGCTCATTTTTTGACTTGATTATTTGTTTTTGGGGTGTTGAGTTTGAGTTCTTTATAGATCTTGGAAATCAGTGCTTTGTGGTGTCATTTGCAAATATCTTCTCCCATTTTGTGGGTTGCCTCTTTGTTTTATTGACTGTTTCTTTTGCTGTGCAGAAGCTTTCTATCTTGTTGAAGTCCCAAAAGTTCATTTTTGCTTTTGCTTCACTACCCTTTGGAGATATATCTTGAAAGAAGTTGCTGTGGCTGATGTTGAACATGTTACTGCCTATGTTCCCCTCTAGGATTTTGATGGATTCCTGTCTCACATTGAGGTCTTTCATCCATTTTGAGTTTATCTTTGTGTGTGGTTTTAGAGAATGGTCGAGTTTCATTCTTCTGTATATAGCTGTCCAATTTTCCCAGCACCATTTATTGAAGAGACTGTCTTTTCCATTGCATATTTGTTGCTTCTTTGTTGAAGATTATTTGATCATAGAGTTGAGAGTCCATATCTGGGCTCTCTATTTTGTTCCATTGGTCTATGTGTCTGTTTTTGTGCCACTACCATGATGTCTTGGTGATCACAGCTTTGTAATATAGCTTGAAACCAGGCAACGTGATGCCCTCAGCTTTGTTTTTCAACATTTCCTTGGCGATTTGGGGTCTTTTCTGATTCCATACAAATTTTAGGATTGTTTGTTCCAGCACTTTGAAAAATGTCATTGGAATTTTGATTGGGATGGTGTTGAAGGTAGAGATTGCTCTGGGCAGCATAGACATTTTAACGATGTTTATTCTTATGATCCATGAGCATGGAATGTTTTTCCATCTTTTTGTGTCTTCTTCAATTTCTTTCATGAGTGTTCTGTAGTTCCTAGAGTATAGATTTTTACCTCTTTGGTTAGGTTTATTCTAAGGTATCTTATGGCTTTGGGTGCTATTGTAAATGGAATCGTTTCTCTAATTTCTCTTTCTACAGTTGCACTGTTAGTGTATAAGAAAGCGACTGATTTCTTTGCATTGATTTTGTATCCTGCCACATTACTGAATTGCTGGATGAGTTCTAGTAATTTGGGGGTGGAGTCTTTTGGGTTTTCTACATAAAGTATCGTGTCATCTGTGAAGACAGAGAGTTTGACTTCTTTGCCAATTTGAATACCTTTTATTTCTTTTTGTTGTCTGATTGCTGTTGCTAGGGCTTCTAGTACTATGTTGAACAATAGTGGTGAGAGCGGGCATCCTTGACATGTTCCTGATCTTAAGGGGAAGGCTCTCATCTTTTCTCCATTGAGGATGATATTCGCTGTGGGTTTTTCATAGATGGATTTTATGAACTTGAGGAATGTTCCCTCTATCCCTATACTCTGAAGAGTTTTAATCAGGAAAGGATGCTGTATTTTGTCAAATGCTTTTTCTGCATCAATTGAGAGGACCATATGGTTCTTCTCTCTCCTCTTATTAATGTGTTCTATCACATTGATTGATTTGTGAATGTTGAACCACCCTTGCATCCGAGGGATAAATCCCACTTGGTTGTGGTAGATGATCCTTTGAATGTATTGTTGGACCCTATTAGTTAGGATTTTGTTGAGAATTTTAGAATCCATATTCATCAGGGATATCGGTCTGAAATTCTCCTTTTTGATGGGATCTTTGCCTGGTTTAGGGAATAAAGTAATGCTGGTCTCATAGAATGAGTCTGGAAGCTTTCCTTGTTTCTATTTTTTGAAACAGCTTCAGGAGAATAGGTATTATTTCTTCTTTGAATGTTTGGTAGAATTCCCCAGGGAATCCATCAGGCCCTGGACTCTTGTTTTTTGGGAGGTTTTTGATCACTGTTTCAATCTTGTTACTGGTTATTGGCCTATTCAGGTTGTCAATTTCTTCCTGTTTCAGTCTTGGCAGTTTATAGGTTTCCAAGAAGGCATTCATTTCTTCCAGGTTGCTTAATTTATTGGCATATAGTTGTTGATAATAATTTCTAATAATTGTTTCTATTTCCTTGGTGTTAGTCGTGATCTCTCCCCTTTCGTTCATAATTTTCTGTATATATCTATGAGGTCCATCTGGTCCAGTGTGTCATTCAAAGCTCTTGTTTCTTTGTTGATTTTCTGCTTAGATGATCTGTCTGTTGCTGAGAGTGGAGTATTGAGGTCTCCTACAATTAACGTATTATTATCAATATGACTCTTTATTTTGGTTAACAATTGGCTTATGTAGAGGGCTGCTCCCATGTTGGGGGCATAGATATTTACAGTTGTTAGATCTTGTTGCATAGACCCTTCAAGAATGATATAATGTCCTTCTGTGTCTCTAACTACAGTCTTTAGCTTAAAATCTAATTTGTCTGATATAAGAATTGCTATCCCAGCTTTCTTTTGAGGTCCATTGGCATGGAAGATGGATCTCCATGCCTTCACTTTCAGTCTGAATGTATCTAGGTTCAAAATGAGTCTCTTGTAGACAGCATATGGATGGGTCTTGTCTTTTTTTTTTTTCTTAAGATTTTATTTATTTGACAGAGAAAGACACAGCAAGAGAGGAAACACAAGCAGGGGGAGTGGGAGAGGGAGAAGCAGGCTTCCCACTGAGCAGGGAGCCCGATGCGGGGCTCGATCCCAGGACCCTGGGATCATGACCTGAGCCGAAGGCAGATGTTTAACGACTGAGCCACCCAGGCGCCCCTGGGTCCTATTTTTTTATCCAATCTACAACCCTGTGCCATTTTATGGAAGCATTTAGGCTGTTCACATTGAGAGTGATTATTGAAAGATATGAATTTATTGTCATCATGTTGCCTGTGAAGTCCTTGTTTCTATAGATTGTCTCTGTAAATTTCTGTTCTATATCACTCTTGGGATCTTTCCCCTTTTATAGAACTCCCCTTAATATTTCTTGCAGGGCCAGCTTAGTGATCACATATTCTTTCAGTTTCTGCCGGTCGTGGAAGCTCTGCATCTCTCCATCCATTCTAAATGACAGCCTTGCCAGATAAAGTATTCTTGGCTGCATGTTCTTCTCGTTTAGTAACCTGAATATGTCTTGCCAGCCCTTTCTGGCTTGCCAGGTCTCTGTGGATAGGTCTGATGTTATTCTGATGTTCCTCCCTCAGTATGTAAGGAGTCTCTTCCCCCTAACTGCCCTTAAGATGGTTTCCTTGGTTCTAAGATTTGCAAGTTTTACTATTATATGCTGGGGCATTGGCCTGTTTTCCTTGATCTTGGGAGGGGTCCTCTCTGCCTCTAAGACATGAATGTTTGTTTCATTCCCCAGGTTAGGGAAATTCTCAGCTACGATTTGCTCAAATATATCTTCCAGTCCTCTCTCTCTCTCCACCCCCTCAGGGATCCCAATAATTCTGGTATTGGAACACTTCATGGTGTCACTTATTTCTCTGATTCTGTTTTCATGGATTTTGAGTTGTTTCTCCCTGGCCAACTCTTTATTCTTCTTTTCTATCAATTGGCTTCTAGATCACTTATTCGTTCTTCTGCCTCGCTTACCCTAGCTGTTAGATTATCTAGATTAGATTGGACCTCACTGATAGCATTTTTAAGTTCTGCCAGTTCAGTTTTCATTTCTGCCTTTAGAGACTCTATGTTGCCATTAATCGATTTCTCCATTCTAGCTGTTGTCTTCACAACTGCTACCCTGAAGTCCATTTCCGACATCTTGCTTATATCTGTATCCATTTGTAAATCTGTGGCAGGAGTCACAGTCTCTTGAGTCTTTCCTATTGTGGGGGTTCCTCCTCCTATTCATTCTGTTGAGGGATGGTTGAGGGAATGTACAGAGTCCAAATTATTGACCACAACCCAAGCAAGAAGCACCTGTTCTATAGGGACCTTAAGGTTGTCGGCCTCTTGTTCCCCCAGCCTGTCTTCTGGGGGAGGGGCCTGCCACGCTGTTACTCAGGCAACCCTGTTTGGGCAGAGTTGCCCTGCCCCCTGGGAGGGGTGGGCTCAGTGAAAACCAGTTTTGGGGGACTTTTGTTCTCTGGTGGCTTTCCACATCTCTTCTAAGAGTCAGAGCAGAAGAGACAGTTTCCAACCCTCTACCTCAGAGCAGAGAGATTGCAGTCTGTTCTTCAGTGAGCTCTCCAGGCCACACTATCTCCATTTCTGTCTGTGCTGCTATAAACTACAGCATCCTGGGTTGTGCATCCCTCAGCAGGGCTCCCAGTCCTCGCCTCCAGGTCGGGGCTCATCTCTGCCCTTTGTGCTTCTAAAACCACCAGCCACCCCCAGTTTGTAGGTGTGGCCCCACTGCTCCAGGTTTCAGTCCGGGGGGCTGCCCTAAAGTCCTTTCCTCTTTGCTACCAGTCTGCCAGTCTGTGCCCCGTCCCCAGTGCGGGAGGCTATTGCTCACTGGTGGTGTAGGATCCCGATGGCTCGGCTCCTTCTCCCTTCCATTTATCCTTCATATCTGCCTGTGGAATCACGGCTCCCTTCTTCATACCTCGAAACCAACTGCCTGCGATATTCTCTTTGGAGAGATCGAGATATATCTTCTTACATCTCAGGCTAATTTTGTAGGTGTTCAGAGTGGTCTGGTAGATATCCAGCTCAATTCTGGGGACTGGTTGGAATAGGGTCCCCCACTCCTCCACCATCTTTTCCTCTCCCCAAGGTGCACCTAAAAAAATGATTTTAAAAAAATGTATTTTCTACTTCCCTTGAAATGGTGCATTCCTGGGGCATCCCAGAGACACATGTCAGGATGTTGTAACAGCCAATAAACATCACACCTCCAAGGTGACTCTTTCTCAGGCAAGTGCCTTGTTCACCTGAGCACCTGGCATATACCACTAGTGCTGAGTGGATAAAGCCTCAGACAAGGATTCTGCAAAGGGAATGAAATGCTTGCAGAAAAATTCAACAACTAATCTGTAAAGGGTCACTTTATATACTATATTACCAAGAAAAAAAACAAATGTTAGTTATTATGAGTATTATTTATAATAAAAATAAATTTAGACCAAAAAGGGAAGCATGAATTTACTTGTAAATGATGCAGAAAATGGTGTTAGTAGTCTTTAATAAATATGATTTTGTGTGTCAGAGGAATATACTCTTAAAGTATGGAAGAGAAATGAGGCAGCAAATCCTGGGGTATGTGATGCTTGAGATTAAATCTGTTTCATAATTATATTTTTTGCATGTAATTTTTTTGCCTCAATTTGCAAAATTTCTGTTTCCTTGTTCAAAAATGAAATCCTAGATATGTGTCTAGCAGTCATCTTAGATACAATCACCTTGGGTGGTTTAAATTTTAGTTTGGGTCTTATATAATCTCACCCAGCCCACCCATTGCTTATTCGTCAAGGACTATTTACAGAAAAATAAGAGGCTACAGAGAATATACATTCTTTTGGAATTTTGTAATAAAACAATCTAATTTACAAAGCCCTTTTCTCTTGTAAAGGCAGTTGGGGAGCAACATAATTAAATGACTGCCATAAAATTAAGAGAATCTATTTTCTAATCTCATTTGAAAAGTTGTCTGGGATCTTAACATAATAGCTATATTATTTTTATAGTTTCTTGCTTCTTGTTTGTCTTCATACATTCTATAGTCCTCTAAAAGTGTTCTCTTGGTCGTTTCTTTTAAAGAGTACCGTGTATCATTAAATGCAGTGTTTCTGGATGTCCACATAAATATCTGAAGGTGATTTTGCGAGGCAATAACTGACTGTTAATATGTCTAGGAAGGAATTAAATACCCTAATATATAACTTGAGAAACCATCAAGAGAGATGTTGTCCAAACAAGTTGAAAGAAGAAAACAAATCAAATTGGTTTATGTTGACCCTAAAATCATTACTGATCTACTTCCCATCCTCTTTACCACTAACCCCTGAGCCCCTATTTCCCCATCCCAGCAGACATATGACCCCTCTGTAAGCTCCAGGAACACTGGAATTCTGTCTAGGCACAGGAATTTTTAGAAAAAGTTTTGTGGAAACAAAACCAAACTATCATTCTCCTCAAGTGTTCTATTTATCTGGGACGAATTTTGGTTCGTTTCACTCAGATTATGGTGATAATATGTTTTTGTGTCATTACAGATGACCCTAGTGCTCCTCTTCACATTCTCCTCTCAGGTTTGACCATGCTCGGACCCCCTCTTCAGCCTGCCACATCCCCTGTCCTTGTCCCTCCGAGCTCTCATGGGCCATGCAGCCACTTGGCAATCACTCATAGACAGACTTCGATTTTTCTCTGTACATTTCCTTTGTACTTGTCCCCTGCCCTCCACCCCCAGCTGGACTGTAATTCCCTTGACATCAAAGAAAACAGAGAAGTATTATGTGAAGACCAACTGGGGGCCACTCAGGATTCTGTACAGGCAATAGAAAACATTGTGGGAGTTTAAATATACAGTAATGTCTTAAAAGGAATTCAGAGGGCCAAAAAATGTTTTGGGGAAAATTTGGTGGGCCTCCAGGAAGGAAGTCCAGAGGGAGAAACAATGTATGCACCAGTGATCTCATTCTTGCAAGAACACCACCAAAACTATCAAGTTCAAGGACACATGTCATTGAATCTGAGACACTGGGCAGCCAGACCCCAGAGGGTTTCACCACATGAGCCCCAGGAGCAGCCACGGGAGACTGAGCATGAGCACTGCACGTGCTGCAGACAGACTTCTTATCTCGACAGTGCAGCTAAAATCTCAGAAGCAGCCCAACTGGCGGGAGGATAGCCTCCATTCTGCTTCCAAATCCCAAGAGGGTCCAGAACTCAGTGGCAAAGGATCTGAAGAGTGTCATTTTAGTGTTCTAGCCCTTGTGTTACCCAGCAGAACAGAACAGGGAGGGATGGAATCTGAGCAGCTGATCCATCCCTGGTAGCCACACACTATTTTCCCAGCACTACTCCAAAACCTTTCATATGGTATCATATTTAATCCTTACAAAACCATATGTGGTTGATAATATTACCCATATATTAAAGACAAAGGAATTGATGGGGTGCCTGGGTGGCTCAGTCAGTTGAGTGTCTGCCTTCGGCTCAGGTCGTGATTCCCAGGTTGGGATCAAGCACCTGCAGGCTCCCTGCTGAGCAGGGAGTCTGCTTCTCCTTCTGCCCCTCCCCCTACTTGTGCTTTCTCTCTCTCTCACTCTCTCTCTCCCTCTTTCAAATAAGTAAAAAAAAAAATCTTTTTAAAAATAAAAATAAGGACAAAGGAATAGAGATTCAAGGAAAAGGGGTGGGCAGAGACTGTTGATTGAGCATCCACCTGTGTGGACACAATGCTTGGTGACTTGCAGACTTTATTTCCCTTAATCCTCCAGATGGTCTTATCATATCAGGAGTAAACAGATGATATTGAGGCTCAGAGAAGCAAAATATTTTTACCTATCTGATACAAAGTGAAAGAGTTGCCATTCAAATCCTTGTTTGTCTGGTGGCAAACTCTGTAATCTCTTTATCAACACACTATTTCAAAATACTTTGAAAATGCTGTTGCATTTCCTTTGATGTTCAGCATACTGTTTAGTGATCAAAGTAACATTGATTTATTGATAATAGCTTCCAGAATAACTGATCTTGAGTAAGAGTGACTCATGCTGATCTGATCATTAAAGGCTAATTCCTCTTTAGGCTGGAAAATAAATTGTATATAAAAATTAATAGTATGCAGACTTCTCTAATAAAGTATAAAAGTCGTTCTTTACATTTCTAGGGATAAGGATGCAATATTTTGCTAAATGAGGGCCTATTAACCTACGTGATCCTAATTTTTACACAAACACATACAAACTACAGTATATGTTCTTCTATCATTTTATCTTATATATGAAGAATAATAACTTTTAAAATATTGTGTTTATCTTGCCAATAATTCTAAATTTTCATGATAACTAGATAAAAGTAGATTGCATAAGGGCACCTGGGTGGCTCAGTGGGTTGGGCGACTGCCTTCGGCTCAGGTCGTGATCCTGGAGTTCTGGGATCGAGTCCCACATCAGGCTCCCAGCTCAGTGAGGAGTCTACTTCTCCCTCTGACCCTCCTCCCTCTCATGCTCTCTGTCTCTCATTCTCTCTCTCGCAAATAAATAAAATCTTTTTTTTAAAAAGTAGATTGCATAAGACCAGGAAAATCTATGCCAAAATTTAGGTGGTCAGAGAATCAATTCATTTCCATAAAGTGGGTCTTATGATGAGAAATGAGTCTCCTGCCCCTCATGATAGAAGACAGAGGACAAGGGAATGGGGGTCTGTTTCCTCTAAAAGTGCGTAACTGACTCAGGGAGTGAGCAAGGTAGACGCCCTGAGAGTATATCAACATCTTTCCTTTTTGGTTCCTATGGTTCACCATACAGGTTTTGTGGTCGAGAGTACAAGGTGAGACTGATGGATTGAGGTCATTTGGCCTCTATAAAAATTTTAAACAAACAAATAAACCAAAGCAAACTTTGACAACTGACTCGGGATTTTATTGAAGGCCAGGACTTGTGAACACGATATTCTGACAAGACAGTATTTTTAGGAAGGAGTGAAGGTGATTGAATGAAATATGTGGTCTGGATGGGCAGGAGTACAAAGAAAGGTTTAAGGACATGTTAAGTATGGCTTTTTCGGGTGAGCTGCCAGCTAGTTCTTAGAAGGGAAACTTTTTTTTCAATTTCATTACAGAGCAGAATGATTAACAACATTGACAACTAGAAATTGATAACTAGTCTAGGTGTGACATTAGAGATGTTTAATCATAAAGGCAATCAGTTGTAAGAGAAGGATTGCCAACACCTGCAGCTAAGAAGAGGTATCAGAGTGCGTCAAGTTAGAGGGAACAGAAGCATCTTGAGTTGTAATTCCAGGCACTTTTCCATTAGCAAAATTAAGAGATCCGTTTTTCAAAAAAAAAAAAAAAAGAGATCCCTTTTTCTCTTGGGCTGAGGTTTTGTTTCATTTTATGCTCTTCTACTCTGCTCCCCCTGTCCCCCCACTGCCACCCTCCAAAAAATTATGTTTCCCTTGATAAATACAGTGTTCTTGTCATGAACACATTTTTGGAGATAGTTAAGGCATGGTGTATCAGTCCGAGTTCTCCAGAGAAACGGAACCCTGGGTATAGGATACACACAAAGAGAGACATATATATGTGGGAGAGAGATAGAGACACAGAGATTGATTTTAGGGACTTGGTTCATGTGATTAAGGAGACTGGTGAGTCCACTGTCCACAGGGTGGTCCAGTGGGTGGCAGGCCCCTGCCAATGGGGCAGTTAAGGTTGTCTGCTGGCAGAATCCCCCCTTGCTCGGGTCAGTCTTTTTGTTCTCTTTGGGCCTTTGACTGCTTTACTGCTGCTTTACTCAAAGTTAAACAAATTAAATGTTAATCATATCCAAAAACATCCTCACAGAAACATCTAGAATAATGTTTCTCCAAATGTTGGGCACACATGCTAGAGCTAAGAATATTTTGAAAGTGAAGCTGCGTTAAATTGGTATTTGTACCCGCCCCCCGAGAAAAGCATCTACCTTAAGTTGAGATGAAAGCAGATGTAATAAGACATAGCACATCCTTTAGACGGTGCAGCTCAATGAGCAATAGAACAATGGTTATTAGCTGGGTTGCCACGGAGCCAAACAAAATTGGCATCATGCTTATGAAACTGGTACCTGGCAAAAATAAAGAAAATGATCATGAAATAACATACAAAAGCAGTTTAATTTTTCAAAAAGAGCTCAAAGGCCAGAAGTTTTCATTTAAATAGGAAGAATTAAACTCTGGTTCCTCTAAACACTTTTCAAAATGTCCTGGACTTTTTGGATCTTCTTCCATGAAAGCTATGTTTACAGACTCTTTCTTACAGAGCGTAAGAGAAAAGCAATCATCAATATGGAATCCCAGTGCTACAGAATCATTGAATGTGAATACTGGAGCAGGTCTCATACTTATTTGAGGGTGTATAACCAAACTAAAAATTAATTCTGTAGATTCTTAGTTCATACCTTCCTCATTAAACCTGTGTTTTACAAAGAAGTCTCCAACTAAAGAAAATATTTAAAAAATTATAACTCAGACATTATTCTAGGTGAATTGGTGGAGGGAAACTATATCTTAGACTCTTCTGCTCTGATACCTGACAAAATGATTAAAATTAAACCAATAAGACCTACTAAAATATTATAAGCAAAAGGGGGGAAAACTCATCAATATTCTTTAGAAAATTCTGTCAAAGAAACAATTTTGGCAAGGATCAGCATGATCTCTCCCTTCCCCTTCCCCTATTCTTTTTTTTGGGGGGAGGGGGGAGAGCATGCTGCACATGTGCACAAGAGAGGAGGGGCAAAGGGAGAGGGAGATAGAGAATCTTAAGCAGACTCCCCACTGAGCACAGAGCCTTATGTGGGGTTCGATCTTAAAACCCTAAGATCATGACCTGAGCCGAAATCAAGAGTCAGATGCTCAACCTACTGAGCCACCCAGCACCCCTCCCTTCCCCCATTCTTAAAAGGCCATTCTGCCTGAAAAGAATAAATGTAAAATATCTTGAGTATTTGTACCATTTCTCCCCAAGGTGGGGAAAGCACCCAGTGGAACAGAATAGGTACACTGGAGGACATGGAGGATGAGGAGGAGAGAAGGAGGAGGAGAAGAGGAATAATAAGAAGAATTTCAAGTACTGAAACTTTTACTCTAGAAGTTTAGAAGAGGCGGGAAATATCTGAGAGTCTCATTCTTCGCCAGGGCATCTAGCTGAAACAGAAACAATAAAAATTCTAAGGTAGTCTTTCATGGGGATAGGCTACTCTTACAGCTTTGAAAATTAAATTTTGATAAAGTATATTTAACAAAATCTTGGGAAAAAAGAGCACAACTATGGTTTCCAAGAGTTGCTGCGCAGAGCTCCCATTCTCATCCCTTTCTCTCCACTTCATATTTAAGGGAATGAAAAAGATAATGGAGAAAGTGTGAGCCAGACCTGAGGGGTAGACCTAAGAAGGTGAAAAAAACAGTTGAATGTCCATGATGCACACAGGCCAGTGAGGGGATGGGGGAGAGAGAGCTGAAGGCCAATGAGGGGAAAAGAATCTTTGCGAGCCTCAGATAAACAGACAGGTTGGGATGATGGGGGTGGAGAGTAAAAATTATCCCAACAGGGGGAAACTCTTTCAAGTTCTCCCTACAGAAAAACTCAGTAAGACCATCAATTCACTGAGTTTAGCAAAGAGATGTTGCTCAGGCCAAAAAAAGAAGTTACAAAACAAAGAAACAGTGCAATGAAAGAAGAAACACAACAAAATGAGGACCGACACATCAGCACAGGACAGACAAATATATTAGAAACGTTTAAACAAGACTGGGATTTGAATTACTGACATAGAGGTTACACTGGAAATAGTCCAACTGAATGCTAGGAAAGAGCTCAGAGATTAGAGCAATTAAGTAGAGATAATTGCTGTGGAGCACAAAGAGACCTTTGAATAATCCGTGTCCCCAAGGTTGAGAACTCAACAAATGTAAGGGGGAGTGGAGAATTTAAATATATAAAAGAACATATTTCCCCTAAATAAAGACCTGAGTCTGCAGAAGTAAAGGGCAAAATGTTTCCCAGAAAAGGAAACTGATACAGAACAAACTGACAACTGGCATATGCTGGATCAGCTAGTAAACATCAAGGAGAAAGGAATAATTTATTCAAGAATTTAGGACGCAAACAAGTCACTTTCCTGGGCAAGCTGAAGAGGGACAGTGCAGTCAGATCCCCAGTTTCTCAGCAAGAGGACAACAGAGCGCAATTGACAAAGATTGACTAGAAAGAAAATGGGACCTCAAAATACAATATCCAGTCTTGTTGTCATTTATTATGAAGGCAACAGACAAACATTTCAAACAGGAATGAAGTCAAAAACAGGGCTTCCGTGAGCCTTTCTTGGGGAGAAACAATTATCTATGACAAAAGTCCATCTATCCAAAGATAAATGTAGTAGCCGTGACAGCCCACAATGTCAAAGGACAGTGGAAAAATACCCACACAGCTCTGGGAAGACAGATGTCCCTTATGCAGAAACCACAGGTGTGGCCCCTGTAAGTCCTCCTTGCAAATCAGCTAGCCAAGGAAATACACCTACAGTGACCCACATGAGCTCAAATAAGCAATAAACAAAGACAAGACAGGAGATAAACCCTGAATACATCAAAACCAAAGACAAGACCCATATGGAAATCATGGGCACAGATGATAAGTGAACAAAATATTATAAGACTTGAAAAATCAAAACACTAAATTACAGCAGCAATGGAAACTCATCTACAACTGGAACTACATCTATGTATGTTAGCAATAACTTCCGTTTCCAACTGCTTATTTTTGTTCTGTTGAACTGAAATTTTTTTAAGCATTTTTTTCTAAAAATCAAGACTATAGAGTATGATCCCGTATTTTTCAACTTATTTCTTGCTATATATCCTCACTTTGTTTCATTTTATTTTATATGCATAGTGGGGAAATATCAACTTAATGGTCATTTCTGAGAAATTCTTACAGGATTTTTTATTTTATTTTTTTTAAAGATTTTATTTATTTATTTGAGAGAGAGAATGAGAGACAGAGAGCACGAGAGGGAAGAGGGTCAGAGGGAGAAGCAGACCCCCTGCTGAGCAGGGAGCCCGATGCAGGACTCGATCCCGGGACTCCAGGATCATGACCTGAGCCTAAGGCAGTCACTTAACCAACTGAGCCACCCAGGCGCCCTTATAGGATTTTTTAAATCTTTGTTACAATCTGAATTACTTAAATTTGGGGGGGAAACACACAAGTTTCAAAAAAATTAAAATTAATAAATTATTCTTTAAAAACATTGTTTAGATAGAAAAGGAATCCCCCAACAAGCCATTAAAAGTCTAAGGAAATAGGGGCTCCTGGGTGGCTCAGGTCTGACTCATGATTTTGGCTCAGGTCATGAACTCGGAGTCGTGAGATTGAGCCCGTGTTGGGCTCCATGGTGGGCATGGAGTCTGCTGAAGATTCTCTCTCCCTCTGCCCCTCCCTGCTCATGTACACACGTGCTCTCTTTCTCCCTCTCTCTCTAAAATAAGTAAATAACTCTTAAATAAATAAATAAAAGTCTAAGGAAAAAAATGAAATTAGTTTTCAAACTAAACCTAGGTCATGAATAACTGTAGGTCTGCTTTGGTTTAAGAATTCTTTCCTATTCAGAAATTTAAACATGTAGGAATGATATTTGTGTCACTCATTTTACAGAAGTACTAATATCTGAAGCAACCAGAAGTCACACCAAGCTCGGAGTCTGTCCCTTTTCTCTTGACGATGGTGTTTCACCCAACCACCATTGATATGGCTTGAATGTGTGGGTATATAGTGAGGATGGAAGACCATGTTTGTAGTTCACAGGCAACCACCACACAGCCTTCCTTTTAGTGAGAAAACCTCACTTTCCTTTAGAAAACGCACTTACCTCATGGTGGTCAATTTTGGTGAAAACTCTTAGTGAGGTGCCCACTGCGCCAGGAAGGGAGAGTGCAGCAGACGCGAACTATGCTGTATTAGCTCTTGTGTGATTGTGAAGTATGGGAAGAATGATGAGAAGCAGAGAGGGTGAAAAAAAAAAACACTGGAAATAATTCATTCCTGCAGTAGTGTTTCAATCCACAAGCAAGAAACTCCAACTGCTCTCTTACCCAGAGCTGTCCTTCCTGGCACTTCTCTCTCTCTCTCTCTCTCTTTTTTTTTTTTTTTTTTGAGTCAGCTTTTTCCCTCTTCTTTCCAGATTCTGCAAGCTACCACATTCTTTAAAAACATGTCTTTTCTGGTTTGTAACCAAAAATCTGTTTCTCTTTTCTGTGGCCAGAGAGCCCTGCCATCGTAATTAACATTGAACAAGATGCTGAGTGAGTGGATTTGCTTTTATTCCCTCATTTTGTCCCTACGATGACTCTGTGAGGTAGCTAGTGGTCTTACTGCTTTCGAAACAAGGAGAACAAGTTACGCACATAATATATTTTTTTACATATTAAGAATGTTTAATGTCACATAACTAGTTTAACTGGTTGGCACTGAGACCAGGAATAAAACAAAGGAGTCTTGATTCCCAGTTCATTGTTAGCTCCCTCCTACCATGCTATTCTCCTCAAGCACAGTTTTAGAAAGTCTAATTCACCAATGGCACTGGTAGTTTTGAAATTACATCTGGTTGTCTGGAAGCTGTTTCGAGGACTGACAGACAGGTCAGCTGAGTCTCTGAGCCTTGATCTAACCGGGGTAGTTCATCTTTCTCTCTTTTATGAATGGAGGTTTTTCCTATTTTTATTTGGAAAAATATGTTTCCTAAATGAAATATCCTCCAAATAGAAATATAAAATTAAAATATTTTAGTTAAGCAAAAAATGAAATGTTTCATGATAGTACTTCTTCACTAAATAAATTCTTCAGATGGGTAGAAGTTGATTCTGAAGAAGGTCAAGAATGAATGAAGAAAAAGAAAAGATAAACATATAGATAAAGATAACTAGATAAAGCAACAATGATAAAGTCCATAAGGTTACAGAATTCAAGTAGAATTATAATACAGTATAAGAAAAATGCGGAAAAAACTGAAAAGGAAAAAATTGATTTGAAGTCTTCTATAATCCTTGCATTGTTGGATGGTGTCCGAAGAATCATTTTATATTTGAATATAATGAATGAAAATACACTTGAAATCTGTAGGATAGCTTCTATAGAAAAAGTTTAATAATGTGTAATTAATAAACTAGTAGAGGAAGAAATGGAATGATAAAAATAACCTCCCCCCCGAAAAAAAAAAAAGATTTAAATAACGGAACATAGAAAAGGTAGATTGAATATACAACAGTCAGGAAAATGATACACTAATTGCATTAAAAAGCACCAGGTCATATTGCTCCTCATTGAAACTCACACAGCCACACTTACTGATGTCACCTGGTGAGCACAGGTGTGATTATAGGCAGTGGGGTCAGAGTCCTGGACAAAACAGAAATCACTTGCCTGTAGAAACCTCACATTACAGTTGGGGAGAAAGACACGAAAACATAGGACAATGATAAGTAGTGGTAAGTAAAAAAACAAACAACGTACAGGGCTAGAGAAGGACAGGGAACAATCTCAATGGGAATCTCCTTAGGTCATAATATGATTCTATCATTGGAAAAACTGTCTATTTGGTAAGAAGTGTTTCTCTTCTGGACGTTATATAGTAAACAGGGTATTTCTCCGTTGAAATAGTGATAATAGGCTGTGACCATTGGTGAAACAACTGACCAAATACCTCTATCTCCCTTTTTGATGGAGACCAACAAAGATATTTTCGCCTCCTTGGAAGCTCTTGCCTGATCGCCTTTCAGTCAATAAAGGGGCTTCATTGTAACACAGTCATTCAGCATTGGCTTCTTTGTTCTCTCTCTCTCTCTCTCTCTTTTTTTTTTTTTTTGAGAGAAGTTAAAATATTTCATTAAGTGTGAGTGAATTCCAAAATGGCCTGCCTTGATTCCCCACCATCCATACAATGAGATAGCACACCAGCGGTTAAGTTACATTTTTGGAAAATGGGATTTTACAGATGTAATTACAGCCACTAATCAATTGACTTTGAGTCAATCAAACAGGAGATTAACCAAGATAATAAATGCAAATTGCTACCTTTGTGCTGGTTTGTGATACACCGAGAGAAAACTAACAGAGTTAGGTTACTCTGCATTTCTTATAAAGGCACTGATTAAAGATGCAGGTGGTACAAATAGTTTAAATATCCCATAATTCAGGAAGACCATGTGAGGACACAGCAAGAAGGTGGCATCTACATGCTAGGGAAGGTGGTCTCAACAGAAACTAACCCTACTAACTCTTTGATCTTAGACTTTTAGGCTCCAGAGCTGAGGGAATAAACTTGAATTTGTTTCTTATTTGCTATGAACTCAACTTGTGATGTGGTGAAGAATGCATCTCTCTGACTCAATTTCAGTATCTGTAGAACAACAAGGTCAGGCTGGCTGCCATGTTAATGTCCCCCATCTCCTAAATTCTGTGATTTCTGCATGCTTTACAGCTATCAGGAAACTTCCAATCTCCTTCCCTACAGTGACATTCATGACAGCTGCCCTTTTTATAAAGAATCCCAATTCTTTAGATTTCTAATGTATATCCTCATTGTAGCCTCACTGTTTCCATGATTCAGTCAATTCATTTTATTTTGAGAGGTATCAATTTAGGGAACCTACATGGAAAGGCAAAATTATATTTTCTGAATGTTCCTCCACATATTATACCATTCTACCTTGCCCTTGGCCGCATTTGCATAAGCACCGTCTTACGCTACTTATTTTGATACTTTGTTATCTGGCCCATAGCTTTCATGGTCATGAAATTAGTGATGGAATGAAACAATAGGTGGATGAGAGGACAATTATCCCACCAAATTTTTTTCTCACTATACAGATAACTTCCTCACCCTACCTACAAGTTGCAAGACCTTAGATCCAGGGCTCCAAATTTGAACTGAGAACGTTGAATTACCTGCTGAGAAGGAATAAATCAGCCGCTGTAGAGGTGAGGGGTAAATCTACTTCTGGGGGAGTGAGAGCCCTCTATGACAAAAGTTGTACCACATCGTGGGAATTGAATCAATATTTGTGATTGATGCGTTAAAATTATTCTGTTTAAAAGCTCTTTTTTTTTCAATTTGAGAATATACTTGTAAGTTATCTACAAAGATAGGGTCTACAGTATATTGCTTTAATGTTATCCTTAAATATTTTTAATATATACATATGTAAGCCCATTAGAATACTTTTCTCGGGATGAAAGATAAATCAGGAAGGCGACACAAGATCCCAAGCTGACATTCATTATGGTTCTGTGAGCAGTAAGGGAGGAAGAGGATAACTGAAGATAGAATCGAAGGTTTGAACAGAGGTGGTGAGTCCAGTGGGGCATGAGAAAGTCACAGCGCGAGCGCTCATGCGCGCGCACACACACACACACAGTGGTTATCAGTAGGGAATTAGCTAAGTAAGGTATGAAACATTCACTTTGTAGAGGAATACAGTCTTTCAAAAAGATGGTTAATATGTATTAATATAGAACATTGTATATTCAAAAGAATAAAACCAACTCTTTCTGTGGTTCCCTTTGGATGAAAGGATTATGAGTAAATTTTATTCTCTTTGCTTAACTGCACTTTTAACCTTTATTATATGAGCATTTAGTGTATATTTAATTTAAAAAAAATGCTTACCCAAGTAAAGGCTACACTACTTCTGAATTTATTGCTAAGCATCATGCACGATGTAACTGGGTGTGTGGTGGTGCATGTGTGTGCGTGTGTGCATGTGTGTCTGTGTCTGAGCATTCAGCATCTTCCCTGTGGCCTCAGCTAGCCCCATGGCTGAGGTCCACAGGGTGGGACTTTGCCAAAGCAGCCATGGGAACAGGCAGATCTGCCCAGTGCTCCAGACCTCACTGAGTCAGACGTGGTGACAAAGTTGCACTTCCAGAATACTTGGTCTGCTTTTGGCAAGGTTATTTCATTTTGATTTCTGCTCTCCTGAATGTTTACATAATCCATGACTCTTTCCTTTCCTTTGCCCTTCCCTCCAAGAAAATCCAATTAATTTACTTCTTGAACTGATAGTCTTGTCTATTGCCTGCAACTTCACCTTCTTACATGAAATGCCGCTATGTGTTTTCTTCACGGTCTTTTTCCCAAAACGGGTGAATTTACCTTGACAAGAGACTTTTGTGATGCATGGATCAGAGTTTGCTTTCTGCTCATTTATTTAACAAATTTTTATTTGGTGCCAAGTCTGTGCCAAGCAGGGAGGAAATAGGTTTGGTCTCTACCTGATAAATGGAGGAGACAGACATTAAATAACATATAGCTACTATCTCACTTGAGATAAGTTCTCTGAAGAAAATGAAATGTGCAGTGTGCTCTGAGAGACCATTAGGGCGTGAAGTGCGTCCCCCCAAATTCATATGTTGAAGTCTTAACCCTCAGTACCTCAAGAAATGACGGTATTGGGAGATAGGGTCTTAAAGAGGTAATTAAGGTTAAATTAAGTTGTTAGGATGGACCCTAACCCAGTATCCCTGGTGTCCTTATAAAAAGAGATTAGGAGACAGACATCCACTAAGGGAAGACCACGTGAGGACACAGTAAGAAGGTGGCATCTACATGGTAGGGAAGGTGGTCTCAGCACAAACTAACCCTACTGACTCTTTGATCTTAGACTTCCAGGCTCCAGGACTGAGGGAATAAATTTCTGTGGTTTAAGCCATACAGCCTGGATGTTTTATTATGGCAGCCCAAGCAGACTAATTACCCGGATCCTGGAACCCTAATGAACTTGAACTATGCTGGTCTATACCTATTGTCTCACTATAATTACTAGTAACACTCCCTTTATTTTCACAAGTGTCGTGGCATATATGATGAACGGCCTGAGACACCCACCCGATCTAAACTATTAGCCAGAGAATGCTTCCTGAGAAAGAGATACTGGGTGGTCAGTCTAAGCCATGTGGAAGAACTAGACCAACCTCATGGGGGCGGGGGGCGGTGGGCATGGAGTGGAGAGTGCCCCAGAAAACGGAAACCCACTCTATGCCACAGTCCCAAACCTGCCCTGCAATTTGACCCTTTTGATTTCACAGTTATCAAGGGATCTGTAATTCAGAGAAGAGAATCCAAATGGGAACAAAATACCATTTTATCACAAACCCATAAAAAGAACTCTCTAGTATGTTTGGGCAAGGAGAAACAAGGGCTAGCCCTTAAACCCAAAAGCCAATGTTAGATTTTGTGATTCTGTTCAACTTGAAGGGAAAAGAAAACCAAAGAAGAGGAAAGAAAAGATGGCTCTTGGTGGGAATCCCCTAACTTACTAGTTGTTAATAACGTCATATGGCCTTACATCTGCCCTCAATTTCCCTTTTACGCATGCAGTCCATTCAACCTGGTATTAATATACTGAACTTAAGATTACATTTCCTCTTGATCAACTTGTTTACTCAGTAATTTCCAGTCAAAACAAAACCAACTCTTTATTTAGAATCTTAGGGATAGAGTATACTTTAATGATTTTTGCTTTTATCTAAAAGTATTATAAGGCACTTTCTTTTTTTTTTTTTTAAAGATTTTATTTATTTATTTGAGACAGAGAGAATGAGAGAGACAGAGAGCACATGAGAGGGGGGAGGGTCAGAGGGAGAAGCAGGCTCCCTGCCGAGCAAGGAGCCCGATGCGGGAATTGATCCCGGGACTCCAGGATCATGACCTGAGCCGAAGGCAGTCGCTTAACCAACTGAGCCACCCAGGCGCCCATATAAGGCACTTTCAAGTATTGTAACATCAAAGGTTCTATGAATTTTCATATGGACAGTGATAGTAAAGATAGTGAATACTTCATGCAACTACTTGATGTCTATAGATATAAAATTGCCTTTCCAAAATATCCCCTACTCTGACCTGAGTGTCTGGCTATTCATACGGTGGTCACAGAGGAAGTTCTAACTTGCATATTAATATGGAATTAGATTTGCACACATGAAACACCGTTTTTGTGCATGTTTTAATTCCAAAGAGGTTGGAGGAATCATTCTTTCCTGGGAAACCAAAAGCACCTTTCCAGAATTTCCCGTTATCTTAAACAAGGAAAGATTGAGCCAAACTAAATGGATGTTAAATTTTCTTAACGTCTTAAGGAATGTTTCTCACAGCCCAGAAAAGACAGGGATGATGCCATTCATGCGCAGGGAAGGTACAGCAAGAATGAGTTTAACAAATTACCAAAATAACATTCGGTTATGTGTATAAAATACATAGCAAATGATGATACTGTCTGAAGAAATTTATCAACAGTCTGAGTTTGAGCAAATGCTTCACATCTTGTTATCTCAAGAAAACAGAAGTAAACCTTTCTGAAATTAACTTCCCTTTACATGAATTGCATGGTATGTTTATTCAAGAATGAATAAGACTTGCCTCTCTTTTCTTCCTCTCCATGTTAGCGGGGTCTCCTCACTTCGCACCGCATCCATGCCAATCAAAGGCGTCTTTAGCTCAAGCCCAGAGTGAACCAGGGACTGCAGCTGCATACTTTGTGCTCAAAATTATCGGTGTGGTTCTTTCCTGAAAGAAACAGACTTGGTTCTTGGCATAGTCCAAAGAGGGCAATTGTTCAAAGAAAAATTTTAATGCAAAGCATTGAGGGTAATGTTATGTAAATAAGCCGTGAGACTGACTGTAGCTTTGGCTTTTTTTTTTTTCCCCCCTTCCTTTCCTTAGCTTTGTGATTTTGCTTTGAAAGTTTCTACTTCTCAGAGTTCCCTACAACCTCATTATTTCTTCTTGGCATTTTCTTTAAGAGACACAACAGCTGCATAATATTGATAAACTCTAAGAAGCCCAGAATATACTACTATTGCTGTGGTTTCAATCTAAATGGACCAAAAATAGAAACCCTGCATTGGCACTATTTCTGTTGCAAAACCTTCAGCTGTATTTTATATTGAAAATGCAGTGTCTAAAAGCTTGACGCAGTAACTCGGAACATCTTTATACTAACCTAATCATCTTTACAGTTAGTATATTGTCATTGAATTTGATAATAAAAGGTCTCAAAATGATAAACAATTAAATCAACATGGGTCTCTAAAAAAGATTTCTCAATAGTGCCTCTTTTAAAGTTCTCCCAGCTGCTTGCAATGTAAAGCCAAGCCATCTGTGCAGGTGTCATTAAGAAAGTCCTAGTAGGGGGACGCCTGGGTGGCTCAGTCGTTAAGCGTCTGCCTTGGGCTCGGGTCATGATCCTGGGGTCCTGGGATCGAGCCCCGCATCGGGCTCGTGGCTCGGTGGGGAGCCTGCTTCTCCCTCTCCCTCTGTCTGCCGCTCTGCCTACTTGTGCTCTCTATCTCTGTTAAATAAATAAATAAAATCTTTAAAAAAAAATTATTTGAGGGGACGCCTGGGTGGCTCAGACGTTAAGCGTCTGCCTTCAGCTCAGGTCATGATCCCAGAGTCCTGGGATCGAGTCCCACATCGGGCTCCCTGCTCCGCAGGAAACCTGCTTCTCCCTCTCCCACTCCCCCTGCTTGTGTTCCCTCTCTCGCTGTCTCTCTCTGTCAAATAAATAAATAAAATCTTAAAAAAAAAAAAAAAAGAAAGTCCTAGTAGGAAGAGGACAAATCAGTCACCATAAAATAATGGGTGAAGTCACAAAGGAGAAGGCAATGATATATAGATTTCAAAGACAAAAGCCAAAATGAAAATAATCTAATAGAAATAACATAAACAAATAAGGAATGCGGGGAAATATTTGCAACAAGTGTTCAGAGAGAAAAAAACAAAACGTGTTTTTAATAAGGAGCTCTTTTTTTTTAAGATTTTATTTATTTATTCATGAGAGACAGAGAGAGAGAGAGAGAGAGAGAGGCAGAGGGAGAAGCAGGCTCCCAAGGAGCAGGAAGCCCGATGCGGGACTCGATCCCAGGACCCTGAGATCATGACCTGAGCTGAAGGCAGACGCTTAACCATCTGAGCCACCCAGGTGCCCAATAAGGAGCTCTTAAAACACAAAAAATGCTGATAGAAAAATGGACAAATGACATGGATAGCCAATTTATCAAAAAGAAAAAAAAAAGAAGCATGAATAGTCAATAAGTGTATAAAAACCGTCTCAGCTCATCTGTTATCAGAGCAAAGTCCTATAAAGTGCTATCGGCTAATAGAACTGGAGTTGCACAGTCAACCCTGCCTCTGAGCCTATCAGAATCATTTGCATCACCTGCTGGAGGGAAAGTTGCTGACATATATTAAGAGCCTATTGAGATCATTCTAAATGCTCATGGCTCTGTGTGATCCATACACAACGACCCTGGGAGTTAATGATAGCCTTGTCTCTGTTTGACTGGTGATGAAGAGGTAGGGGCCCAGGCACGAGGAGGGGACTGGGAGTGGGCAAGCCGGGATCTCAGCCCTGGGGCTCTAACTCCAGGGCTCATGCTCTTAATCACCAAGCTCTAATACCTCTGGGAGGGAGCAGGGCTCCGGGAAAGGACTGGGGGCAGTAGAAAGAAGTCACATACAAGGGCTTTGTGGAGCTGGGAAGGTCTAATGAGGAAAAACATGAAGCAGAAGACGGCATCTGCTGGGGTTTATGAGGCAATCGGCGGCAGGGAGTGCCTGATCCAGTCCATTTTTACTGCCTTACAGTATAGTTTTCAGTTTTAAGTGTTTAAGCAACCTTTTAAAATCCCTGATATTGCCCTAACAGTCACCTTCTTTATATTAACAACACTCTCGAGAGTGAAGGAACAGGGGATATGTCTGAGAGAGGAGTGGCAGCACGGGGAGAGTGGACGCTTGTCAGAGAGGAAGGGTGGGGTGGGGTGAGCCTCGCAGCAGAAGCAGGCAGTGCAGAAGCTGGGGAAGCTCACTGCGTTCCCTGGGGGATCCTGAGGGAAGAGGACTGGGCTCTGCACCATATGGGGGTGACGGTATGCAGACAGTGAGGTCCCAGAGGACTGAGGAGTCTGGAGGACATCCAACCACCTTGGGTTCCATGGGCAGCAGGACTCACGCTCACCCCCAGAGAGTGGGTCTGGCTCTTGCATGTCTCAACACAGATCCCGAAGGAAGAGGAGACCATTGACTCTGAGGATGTGCAAAGGTCCAGTCCTGGGACATTTATAGAAATGAGAGGCAAATAAGCCTTTCCAGGCAGGATAAATCTCAAGCATAAAAATATATCCTGACACTTGTTTTTTTGTTTTTGTTTTTGTTTTCCTGGAGTAGTCTGTGCTCTGCTAAAAGTTCCATAGATAATCCAGCTCACCCCCCAGGCCAGCCACGGTGAAGTCAGAGAGGACCACTCTGTCCTAAAATCACCAACATCGATTGGCCATGATTCTGGTAAGGTGACTCATTCGAACACATATTTGCCCTAAAATATGATTAAGCAGAAGGAGGTGGAAATGCATAGAAACCTCTGAAGATCAGAAAGGGGACAATTGGTGAAGACTGAGAGGGTCACGGAAGGCTTCCCAGGGGAAATTATACCTAAAAGTTGCTGTTTTGGGGTACCCTAGAGGTAGCCAAATGAAGCAAAATGGGAACAGGGTTCAAAGCAGAGGAAACTGCACATTCAAAGGCATGAAAGCACGGGGACCCTAATGCAGGTTTAGGGACTGTGTGTAGCTGGGTGTGGTGTAGGACAGAGGACCGAGGTCTGAAGCTGGGGCGTTTCCCCGAAAATGTCAGGAGGCAGCTCCCAGGCCAGCCCCGCTCTTGTGCCTCGTGAGAGTGTATAGAGCGTCTTGAACATTTGAGAGATGGTCCTGGACCAGGCTTCTGGTCCACAGAGCGGGCAAACCGTCACCACCCAGACAGCCATTTGCAGACGAGAGGAGACATGTGTCGGACAGCAGGATGCATTTCCAGAGACAGCACACCCATACAGGGAGGTTTCCGTGGCAGGACAGCGCATGGCTCTTTACCTCGTTACCCTGATTCGTCTGGGACCTCCTTAGTACAGTCAGATTTTCTCTGATTATTAACAAAGAAATACGTGTTCTGATGACTTCAGTCTAATGCAGACCTGCAATCCTCTCAAAATGCAATGACTCTTCGGGTTTCTTATTTAAGTCTTCTTAAGCAAGAAACAGGATAGCGGCTCCTTCCTCCAAGAAGAACCGGTATTTTCTGCCGTGGTGGGACCGTGGACTCTGGAGCTAGATCACCTGCATGTGAAGGCAGTGTTGCTATTCGGTAACTGAGCGATCCTGGACAAGTTCTCCAGCCTCTGGGCCTCAGTTTCCTCAGCTGTAAAGTGGGGATGCTGAGTGAGTTAATATACGTAAATCACATAGGACAGACCTTGGCATGGAACACATATTCAGTAAATATTAGCCATATTAGTATTTCAATAGCTTATAAGGTTTCCAATGTGATGTCTTCAAAAGAAAAGACTTATTTTCTCTGGTTCCTCATGCTCGTCTCTTCCTCAGGGTGGGAGATTAGTATATACATGCATATACCTAATTCATGTTCTATAAAATTCCACGTGATTTTCAAAATGATGAATTTCAGAAATGTCTACTTTTTATTTTAATTTAATACATGGTGCTCTCAGTCTTTATTTGCACATTTATTTTGGGTTTTGACTTCTGTCTCCACTAAAATCCAAGTTCCCTGAAGGCAGGGACCTTTGCTGTGTTTGCTGCTCCTTGGATAAAGCCCAGCATGGGGCAGGCCCCCTGTAAACAGCTGCCTAATTAACTGATAGACTGCTTGGCGTCTCTAATCGTGTTCAGGGGACAAAGGCGTTCTTTTCTTGGCCATTAGAGTATCATCATTAGTGCCACTCAGAGGTATCATTTTCTATATTACCAAGGGCAATGCCACATAGCAACATACACGGGAGCTTTCGAAAGTTCAGAAATCATCATGGGCAAAGTTTTTGCTTTATTAAAACATAACAATTGTGTTTACTAAACACCTGGACTCTCACTATCTCTAGAGTGCACAGCATGAGCAGAGAGAAAGAATATATTTTGTTTTTAAACATCAAATCTTCCACACTGAAATCTGCTCGACAGAATTATACACAGAAAGGATGCTAAAACAACTTCTATTTGCCACTGTGAACATCTTAGAAAGTGTTACCCTGGGACACTCGACCACGTTAAACCTACCTCATTACAAGGCATTAGATAAGATGGATCCAGTGGGACAATGAGGCACCAAATGCATCACATGTTCACCATGTAAATCCTTTTACAAGCTTAATACATAAATTCCTCCAAGGCTTTAGGCAAGTGGAACCCTTATTTGGCAGACGAAAGAACTCCTCCTAAAGCATTTGGATCATTTTTCTTTTTTTTTTTTTTTTTTTTTTTTTTTTTAAAGATTTTTATTTATTTATTCATGAGAGACAGAGAGAGAGAGGCAGAGGGAGAAGCAGGCTCCCAAGGAGCAGAGAGCCCGATGCGGGACTTGATCCCAGGACCCTGGGATCATGACCTGAGCCGAAGGCAGACGCTCAACAATCTGAGCCACCCAGGCGCCCCTTGGATCATTTTTCTAAAGGTGTGTGTGCTCTGGGAGCCTGACCAGCCATCGTCCCCCCGGGTCCTCTGGCTTTCCTCACCTGGAAAGCATGTCTTTAGGACATTTGCCCAACGTGGAGAATCAGCCGACAGCTCTGCTATGCACAAGGGATTCTACTTCACTGGAGCGGCGACCTACGAACACACTCAGGGCGCTGCTGGAGGTGGGCCCGGCAAGGCGATAGTGAGGGGGCCAAAGCTACGATGAGTTCAGAGGGGAGTCCTCACCTCTCTTGGGACGTCACTGGCAAGGCAAAAGGAAAAGAAGCCTAGAAGACGCCAGGTACCATTGACGAATGTAATTGTGACATTTTATCCTTTGACCTCCCAGAAAAGCCTACCCATTCATGTATTACGTATTGTAATCTACGCATGCAGGTAGGACCAGAGGAAAGCAGTTAACAGACCAGGCAGGGGATGGAAGTGAGGAAGGCGATGCAGCACGTTGCGGGCTTCTGGCTGGCTGTCTACTGAACGGAATGGTCACCTTACAGCTTTGTCTCTGGTTTTTTAACAAGTTCTTGGAAAAGGCTTTAAGCTTGGCTGTTTGTTTGTTTGTTTGTTTGTTTTCTTCTTCTTCTTCTTCTTCTTCTTCTTCTTCTTCTTCTTCACAAAAGGTGGAATAGACATGTAGTCTCCTAGGGAGTGTAACTTGACTGTCATTCTGCAAAATTAATTAGCAAATCAAAGTCCGTGGACTCCTGTCCTCGCACACCTTCCCCGAACCAGTGTTGCCACCTGGGCTGTAATTCACAATCACCATTCCACCGGCCCCTCTGGACCCCCTCTAACCTTTAACACAAATGTCCCTGGACGCCACATTTAGGACTGTTTGGCTTTCGACAGAATATCTGAGCGGCAAGGCTGAAGTTACACTGCAGCTGTGATAGCTGGTGGAACCCAAGCCTAGTGAGGACAGGAGCCCTTTCGTGTTGCTGACGCTCACGGCCAAACTCTAGCACAGTGGGGCCTTTGTTAAGTGCCTGACTGAATACGATGGTCAAAGCTGCTGTTTAGTGTATCCACAACCCACTTCTCCTGAAATACTTGTCTGTAATATGATCTCATGCTCCCCCCGGACTGTGGGTCAGTGAGGTCACATCAGTGGACTAGATGATGTCAGTGTTTTCCTGAACAGAACATCCCCAAGGTGAGCCGGGCAGTGTTCTCACAGCAGAAAAGCTTTGCTATGCTCATGTGGGGCCCGGGGCGCTCTGAAAAGATACTATTTTAGGGAGGGCATGAAAAGACAAGGGCTTCAGGCAAGAAAGTAATGTTCTGTTTATTCACACTTGGTAAATAACAAGTGAGTTTCTTTGTCATTTTAAAACAGTATAAAGAAACTATTAAAGGCATCATGACTTAAGAGAAAAATGGAATAGTTCAAACATAATAGTCAAGTCAGGAATCTTGCATTTAATTTTACCTCCGCCTGTTCCCGGAGGGAATAATCACTCTGAGTTTACGTTTATTGGACAAATAAATAGTTTTAACTATGTGATTTTTAAAATGCTTTCCAGCCCTGTGCCCTATGACTTTTCACTAAGATGCCACAGTAACGAGGGGCGCCTGGGTGGCTCAGTCGTTAAGCGTCTGCCTACAGCTCAGGTCATGATCCCGGGGTGCTGGGATCGAGTCCTGCATTGGGCTCCTTGCTCAGTGAGGAGTCTGCTTCTCTCTCTGCCTCTCACCCCACTCGTTCTCTCTCTCTCTCTTTCATGTTCTCGCTCTCAAATAAATAAATAAAATCTTTAAAAAAAAAAAGGATGCCACAGGGGCGCCTGGGTGGCTCACTTGTTAAGCATCTGCCTTCGGCTCAGGTCATGGTCCCAGGGTCCTGGGATCAAGTCCGGCACAGAGCTCCCTGCTCAGCGGGAAGCCTTCTTCTCCCTCTCCCTCTCCCCCAGCTTGTGCTCTCTCTCTCTCTCTCTCAAATAAATAAATAAAATCTTAAAAAAAAAAAAAAGGAACATATGTAGTCTCATAGATGAATCTCAAACACATTATGTTGAGCAAAAAAAAAAAAACAAATAGAAAAAGGTGCTTATTATATGTCATATATAAATTATATAAAGTCTGTTATGAGCCGTGTCCTCCCCAAATGCAAATGATGGAGCCCTAACACCCAGCACTTCAGAATGTGACTCTATTTGGAGATAAGGTCTTTAAGATGTGATTCAGTTCAAATGAGGCCATTGGGGTGGCCCTAATCCAGTGGGGCTGGTGTCCTTGTACAAAGAGGAAATTTGGACACACACAGAGACCTCGAGGTCACAAGTGTGCAAAAGGAAGACCATGTGAGGACACAGGCCCCCTGCAAGCCAAGGAAAGAGGCCTCAGGGGAAACCCCCTCTGCTGATGCTGGACGTGGTACTTCCAGCCTCCAGACCTGCAAGATAATACGTTTCTGTTGTGTGAACTCCTAGCCCGTGGCATTTTGTGATGGCAGCCCGAGGAAGCTCATACAAAGTCCAAGAGCAAAAATCAGGGCGGTCACCTACACTCAAATAATAATAATAATAATAATTATTATTATTATTTTAAATAAGACAGTAGTGGCTCCTTGGAGGAGAGATGGAAGCAGGAACCTAGGAAACTTTCTGGATGGTTCGATCTTGATCAAGGTATGTTCTCTGTAAATGGCACATGAAAACATGTGCATTACACTATGTATAGTCTAACCTTAATTAAAACAAACAAAAAACTCTACCTTGAGATTGCAATGGACTAATATTCATGACCCCACAAAACTCATATGGTGAAAGCTTAACCCTTAAGGTGATGGCAGTAGGAGGTAGAAGTTTTGGAGGTAATTCTTGGTGGAATGAGTAAAAAAGGCCCAGAGAGCGCCCTGTCCCCGTCCACCACTGGAGGACAGAGTGAGAAGACAGCCGTCTGTGCACCAGGAGGACAACTCTCACCAGACCCAGGATGTGCTTATGCCTGGATCTTGGATTTCCCAGCTTCCACAATGGAAAGAAATAAGTATTTGCTGTTTAAACTATGCAGTATATGATATTTTTGTTAAAGTAGCCCGAACTGTCTAAGATAGGAGTATAAAGGTCTTCATGGTTATGTCTAGCTTTGTGTTTGTTTCTAATAATCTTCTCCAAAATAATTGACTGTTCTCAGAATAAATTAATGGGTATAAGGAAAACTATTTCAATGGTTTCAACTGAAAGTGCTCTTGTAATGGAACGACAGTTCACTGGCTACTTTCTTTTACGATTTTTATTTACTCATTTATTTATCCCATTTTTATCAAATAGCTATTGATTCTATATGTTTTATGAGCGGATATAGAAATCAATAAGACTTCTTCCTAAGACCTTTTTTCCAGGACTCATTTTTTTAAAAGATTTTATTTATTTATTTGACGGAGAGACACAGGGAGAGAGGGAACACAAGCAGGGGGAACAGAAGAGGGAGAAGCAGGCTTCCCGCTGAGCAGGGAGCCCAATGCGGGGCTCGATCCCAGGACCCTGGGATCATGACCTGAGCAGAAGGCAGATGCTTAACGACTGAGCCACCCAGGAGCCCCCAGGACTCATTTTTTAATAAGGGAAATAATATGAATAATCTCAACACAAGGCAGAAAGTGGCTTACAACATTGACTGTGGGTCTTCAGGGAAAAACAGAGATACAGGACTGCCACATCTTCTCGACCATTGAGAGTGAATGTGTATGGCACAGTAGGGTCCTTCAGTTTCTCTTTACTAGGTGAGCAAGTAGCTTGATAACAACAGGGTGGTTTGAAAAATAGAATGGGATAAAGTACAGTAAGCAGTTGGCCCAGACATAGCAGTAACTGCTTAAGAAATGTATACATTTTAGAACATACATTTTTTTCAAACATGCTCTTAAAGCGATGGAATGAGCTTAATTCTTTTTCCTCATCAAAGAAATCCACTACTGATTTCTGAAAATAGATGTACATTACATTTTACCCCTGTGAGAAAACACAACTTATCTTACATTATGATACAATCAGTGTATGGCATTTACGGCATTTAATACAGTTCACAAGGAATTCAGTGTTGATTGTAGTTGTAATCATGGCCCCTGGTCAAAACAACGTGAATATTCAGCTCTTTTTATAAAATACAAATCTGAAAACGTTAGTCTTCAGTAAAGTTCCTTTATCAGCTCCCTGGATGAGTTCAGGCTGCTAATCAAGACACACAGGGCCCCTTAGAAGTGGACTCCAGAGGTGGACACTGATTGGAATATGTCAGGTGGCCATAGAGTTCCTTGTTTCAACTCCAAGAGCTTCCGTTGCTCTCTTTCCCCACCACCCTGTTGCCAAGGTTGCCTAGTGACACTCACCTGTGACGCTCAGATCAAAGTCAGCTTCTTTTATAAAGTTCCACACTCCAGAGATTTGGTATCTATAAAAACATCCATCAAAGGTTATGCACTGGGTGACGGGCATTAAGGAGGGCACGTGATGTGATGAGAACTAGGTGTTATACACAACTAATGAATCACTGAACACTAAAAAAAGGGGAGTATACATCAATTTATTAAAATTTTCAGGGTTGGGCACCTGGGTGGCTCAAAACAAATTTTTTTTTTCAGGGTTATTGCTCTCCTTTTCTCTCCCCTAGAAAGTGGAATTATTTTGTATTTCCTGTTTGTATTCCCATTGTCTGTCATGGACCTTAATGCTGATGTATAATGTGCCCTCACTTAATAATTGCTGGCTGGCTGGCTGGATGGATGAATCAATGAATCAACTTTTTGTGTGTGTGTGACTTGTATAAAGTGTAGACAGGGTTGGAGATGAGTAGGGAAAAATAAAAACATGACGCTTTTAGATTCCGTGGTAACAAACTTTTCCAAATATATTTTTAAAAAGTACTTCAGATCACAGGATTTTAGGGCTAAATGTTGTGCAAATTGTATACAGGATAAGTTTATCTGAAGAGAAGAGGAGATGACAGACCTTTACTGATCCTGACCACAGGTATACATTCATATTAAGAACACATTTTTATCAGATAATACTGTTACATTTTATTAAAGTGAAATTTACATATAAATTCTACTCTGGTTGTGATAATATTAGCTAATGCAGAAAGGAGAAAATTAATATGAGACAGAAGTCAACTCAGCGTCAAGGACAGGGACTGTCGGTACCGCGGTGTGAGGAGAGCCTTGATGTATGCCAAATCTACGTTCACATTCCAATTTTAAATTTTCTCGCTGTTTTAAAGCTACAATAGTAATCAGGTATTTCGCACTAACCACGTGTCAGACTGTGTTTGAAGTGCTTGCAGTGACATTTTCTCAGTCTTACGATGGCCTTATGAGACAGACATTGTTACACCCCGTACGCATGTGGAGAGGTCCACGTTCAGAGGGGAAGGAACTTACCCACGCAGCATGCTCAGTGAGCAGGGAAACTCGGTCCTGTTTGAAATGCAACCACTCTAAAGAAAGACATGTATCATATGATCTCACTGATATGAGGAATTCTTAATCGCAGGAAACAAACTGAGGGTTGCTGGAGTGGGAGGTGGGGTGGGAGGGATGGGGTGACTGGGTGATGGACACTGGGGACGGTATGTGCTCTGGTAAGCGCTGTGAATTGTGCAAGACTGTTGAATCTCAGATCTGTACCTCTGAAACAAATAATGCAATATATGTTAAGAAAAAAAAAAAAGAAGAAGAAGAAGGTAGCGGGAGGGGAAGAATGAAGCGGGGGACATTGGAGGGGTAGACGAACCATGAGAGACGATGGACTCTGAAAAACAAACAGGGTTCTAGAGGGGAGGGGGGTGGGGGGAAGGGTTAGCCTGGTGGTGGGTATTGAGGAGGGCACATTCTGCATGGAGCACTGGGTGTTATGCACAAACAATGAATCATGGAACACTTCATCTAAAACTAATGACGTAATGTATGGGGATTAACATAAGAATTAAATAAATAAATAAATAAATAAATAAATAAATAAATAGAAATGCAACCACTCTAGAACTAATGGCTAAGCCCTCAGTTGTCGTGCTCTGTTCCTTTGTGACTTCTGCAAAGCTGTCTGACCAGGGGGCTCATTTTCGTCCACCCTAAAATTTAGGGGAACTGAGAATTTCAAAAGTTCTCTAAAATGCTCATTGTTTTTTGTTTATTTTCTTTGTCTTCTGGAATGGAGATTGGCCTAAGTCACTCTCACAAAAAGACCATCACTGAAGATAGACACACATTTTTGTCATATATGAAAACAACCAGAACTGGTCGCATGCTCAGACGCTATGATCATTTGTTTACACAGGATTGGTGAGGCTTTAACCTTGCTGTCAGGATAAAAATCTTTGATTGTCTCACACTTAGAATTGCAATTCGACTCAGTCTATTTCATATTTGCTGGGAAACGTCACTTGGGCCACTGGAGATGTGTTAATGTGACAATTTGTCTGGGAGCAGGAGCTCATCAGAACACTGTGGTCGGCACCAACAATGGGGATTTTGAAAATAGTGGCAATGATCTGACTCTCATTACAAGAATTTTTGTATCATTTTATTCAATTAAAATATGAAAGTCATTAAGTGTTCTATCTAAATTATGGTAACAGCTGTGAAAATTATTTCTCTGTCTCCAGCCTTGTGTCTTTCTAATTCATTCGTGATACTGTAGATAAAATGATCTTTTAAAATGCAAATATGACCATTCCATTTCCATGTTTAAAATTCATGGATAAATCTTCCTGACTTCAGACGAATCTAAACTTCTCAGCATGACCCGATGTACATTAAGACCTGTTTTTTTACATGTTCTGTATCATTCCCTGCCTCCTGGCACCCTGAAGTCCAAGAGTCCTGGGTGGTGTTTTTCCAACATTTCACTCTGTGTCACCGCCATGCAGGGCCAACAACACATCCTTCAGAACTCAGTCAGATGGCACAACTTTTAGGAAAGCTTTTGGGCCGTCATCAGTCTGAGTTTTACAGCGGCCTCAGATGCCACTACGGTTCAGTGCTGAAAACACGAACAGTGAGCAGGACAGAGATCTCTGTCAGGGTTGCAAATATGAGTGAGACAGAGGACCTGAAAAAATTCTCTGATACTGGGGAAAAGAGAGAGCATGGATGGACCCAGGAGGCACATGGGAGAATACAGTAACACAGCTTCATATGCTTTTCCCCAAAATACCATTATAATAGCTCTAAAGGGACCTCAAAAAGGGATCAAAGTATAATCTTTAAGGAAGTAACCAAAAAAAAAAAAGTAAATAAAGTCTATCATTTAATGTTGGTTACCATTTTGGAAAAAAATACATTTACAGATTTCTTTCACAATATAACCCAAATATGTTTTATAGAGGCTTAAGTATTAAAGAAAATAAAATAGTTTAGTTCTAGCATTGGGCAGATTCAATATGTAGAGAAACTGGTCCCCTATGTGAAACATTGGTGCAAGACAAAAGTATCGTTTTAATAATACAGCTGTTTGTGTCAATTGGCCATTTAAGTTTAATAGTAAAAACTGGTTAATGATAACAATGCATCGTAAAACCTTCAGAAGGAAAGGAGAATGTTTTGTGGACCATTTGTGTGTGTGTGTGTGTGTGTGTGTGGCAGTTTTAACTTATTAGTTTTTAAAAATCAGTACTTTTTAATGGAAACAACTTGACCAAAAATCTGTCACAGAATTTTGAGACCCATTAAAACAAAAGTTTAATGAGAAAAAATATATGTATAGCTGAACAGGTGTTGAAATCAGAAAAACTACCAGAAAGCAGAACCAGCTTGAAGGCCAAGTCTGGGATCAGAATTCTTCCTAAGAGAGTCCGCTGGTCCCTGGTGGCCTCCGACCATACTGTTTTCTGGCTCTCGTAGACCAATGGGCAAAGAAACAAAATCTGGGGCCCTGTTCCATACGCAATCATATCATAACATTCTGCCTCGAACTGGAAAACGCAAGTGTGCCCTCATCAGGAGGCAAGCCAGCAATCAAGACTTGGAGACATAGATCAATAGAATGGAACAGGAAAGAGGCCTTCCTATGGATAGTCACGTGACTTTCCACAAGGTGTGAAGAAAATTCAATGGAGAAAGAACAGTCTTGCCAAAAAATCTGCTGGGATAAATAGGTATCAAATGTGAAAATAAGTTAAATAATGAAATTAGACCCTTTAAACAAAATGTGGTCTATATACACAATGGAATATTATTCAGCTTTAAACAAGAGGGGAATTCTGGCCCATGTGGATAGATGCACCTTGCGAACATTATGCTGAGTGAAATAAGCCAACTGAAAAAGACAAATGCTCCATGATTCCATTTATACCGGTTTGTCAAGTACTCAGATTTACAGAAACCTTATAAAGAATGGTGGTTCAGGAGCTGGGGGAGGGGGTGAGGGGAGTTTTTATTGGGCATAGAATTTGCAAGATGAAAAACTTCTAAAGATGTGTTCCACAGCAATGCAAATGCAAGTAACACTGTTGGATGGTGCACTTAAAAATGGTCAAGACGGTAAATTTTATGTTGTGTGTTTTTACCACAATAAAAAATACATTACAAATGAAAATAGACTCCTATCAGACCATTCACCCTAACTAACTTCAAAGAAATCATAGACCTTAATAGAAGAACTTATACTATAAACGTCAAGAAGAAAACAGAATTTTTTGTGGTCGGGCTGAGTTCTTAGGCATGAAGCCAAAAGCACAAGCATGAGAATACGGATAAAACACACTTCGCTGAAAGTACAAATGCTTGTGTTCCAGAAGACGGCATTGTGAAAATGAAATGACAAGCCAAAGATAAGAGCAAATACTTCAAAATCCTCTGTCTGATAAAAGACTGGTATCCAGAAAATAGAACTCTTCCAACTCACTAATGAGAAGAACACAAAGAAGAAATAGGCAAAAGATTTCAACACGAGGAGATACACAAATGGTTAATAAATACCTGATACAGAGTCCAATATTATTAGCCATTGGGGAAAAATGTAAATTACAGCCCACAACATGACACTTCCCCTTTGCAGTTTAGAACATATGGAGCTTGGACGGGGCCATCCTCTCCTAACAAGTGAAAAGGGGGACAGATTGAAAAATCAACAACTTTTCTAAGGTCTGGAAGAGATGGGGGACCAGAGGGCAAACGTCTGCTCCCAGCACTGAAAGGACAGACAGGACTGCATAGAGTCAGGCTCACCCAAGCAGAGACCAACACATGAAAGTGACCTTGAAAACCAGCCCCGGAGTAGGAAAGCTTGCCTATAATTGGGAATTGCTGGAGGCTCAGTGCAAACAACTCCGAGAGATCAGAACTCCAGAGGGACCTAGTCCTAGGCCCCCCTGATGTTGTGAGATTTACCTCCAGGAGCTCAACCAGGTGCCCACAATAAATATTGCAGAAAAATCTCCCCATAGTTTCAGCAGGGGGAGGGAAAAGGGGCTATGTTGAAAATTGCCAGAACACTCTGTCCTTCATAAGACTGGCCCTCAGGGGAAGCTGGTTAAGCGGAACCTAACCTGCTGGGGTATTCTCAGAGCATACTTGACCTTGGGAAGGGAAATACCCAATTCCAGCCCCCGCCAGCCCTCTGTGGGGGAGAAGGTAAGAAAAACCACAATTCGATACAGTCGTATTCACAACAGAGGGGCTGTATAATCAAAAGGACAGACAATAATAAATGTTGACAAGGAGAAATCAGAACACTCATATATTAACATTATAGAATGTAATTAGCCCAGCCGCTTTGGAACAGACTCGGTGAGACAACTTCTTAAATAAACAGGCATTTAAAATTAGACTCAGCAATTCCATTGTATTATAGCCACTGTGCAGAAAGAGGAAAACCCCTACCTAAAATTTAGTTTAAATGTGGACAGTATGAAGAAGGTATGAAAAGGTTTACTACTTACAAATGAAGCTTTCTGGGGCAAGCAAGAAAGAAGCCTGTTTCGGGGGGTTTTATTGTGATTGGGTGGGGCCAGGAGAAGCTTCCCATGTGGGCAGCAGCTTGCATGGTTTGAATTTTCTGCCTGGAAGGAGCACATGAGTGTTCTGATCAGCTTTTCCAGATGTGGGACACAAAGGAAGAGGGAGAAGTGATATTTTAAAGCTATCAGCAGTCAAACATCAAAAAATGGAGTGAAAACCAAAAAGAAAAAAGGTACCAGTCAACTCTACCTAACTCCACAGTGGTCTCAGGAAGAGAAGATGGTGCCTGAGTATGGTTTGCCCAGAGACAGAAAGAGAAAAAAAAAGTCCTAGGCAAATGTGCCTCTGGATTTGAGCCATTCATCCATTTTGCATTAGGCAGCCTTCACCTTAGCATGAGAAATTTGGAGGGGATCATTATTTCTCTTCAGTGAGTTTTAGATCAGAGGTCCCTCGTTGGAAAACCCAAGTATTTTATACTACTTGAAACTCTGTATTTTTTTTTCTTTTCTCTCTTTTTTGATGAAAATAGCAAGAAAGCATAGAATGACATTCTGGATGGTGTTATAACCAGCAATGAAACTGAGTCAAAAACTAAAACTAAAATCCCACAAGGAAAATACACGGTTCATTCTTTTTTAAACACTTCTGAAGACTAGAAAAAGAGGGAATTTTGCTTGATTCATTTTATGAGAGATTTTAAACTGTGATATTATATCCAGAAGAAGAAAGAATAAGAAGACAAACTGTTGTTAAATAAAACTCATGAACATGTTTGAAAACCTTTGAAAATAATGTTAGTAGATAAAATCTAGAAATGAGTTTCTTCTCAAGTTGGCCCGTCTCCAGCAGTTCACGTTGAGTCCAACATCGTGAGATGTGTGTGTGTGAATCACCATACATATTTTTATTAATTCTTAGAAGTTAACTACTCTCTGATCATCTCAATACATCCTAAAAATAATTTAATATATTCAGCAACGATTCACAAGAAACACTTACGGCAAACTAGAAAAGAAAGCAATGGTCTTCATCAGAAAATGTTACGTGCAAAATTGCCAACAAATATAGTTCACGGTTAAATATTAGTTCAGGAAAAAGTCAAGGATATCGGCCATCTCTACTGCAATTCAACATTATTCCAGAGGCCCTGGCCGTGGAGAGCTTCCAGAGTTTGGAAGGACATAAAACTATCACCGTGTGGAGAGGTTGCAGTTGTCCCCATCAGGCTGCCTAAAGTGTTTGTTAGATTTTTATTTAAAACGGGAACATTTGTACGGCACCCTTGAGTTTTAAAAATCTGTTTAATCTTGGCTGGAGGTAAACAAGCCCCCAGGCTCTGGGAACCCTGGACTCCCAGAGCTGGACTGGTAACACTTCCAACAGAGTCACCGCTCACCACCTCAGCGTGGGGCGTGGGTCTGTGGAAAGCCACAAAGAGTAGAAACGAAGTTTTAGAATTTAAGGTAAGTTGAACAAGGTGGTGCTTTACTGGTCTCCTATTCACCCCATTGGTGAGGCTGGAGACCCGCTTGCCACAGGCTTGTGGATGGCCCCAGGCATGACACACCACCCTGGAAAGGTAAGATTGGCAACTCTACCAGTCACAGAGGCTCGGAGTCCGAGAATGAATGAATAAGCAGCACAGGACCTGGGCCCCAGGGGGCTGCACCTGCCAACAGGGTGAACCACTGGGGGCTGCAGGGAGCAGGCTCTGTAGTATCGTGAGGGAAAGGCGTCGCTACGTCCTGTGGGGGCATGTGGCTGGCTTATTTGAACAAATCCGTGGTCTTGCAAGAACTGAAGCCCACTACTCCTGCATAAGCAGAAACTATGTCTGGTTCCCCCGATAAGGGGGTGGTGTGTCTAGGGGATCCTATGTTCTGGAACAAAGTAAAGATGGGAACTTGCAGGTCTGCCTAGTTTTCCCACATGTCAAAGCAGCACATAATACTAGGCCTTACTTTTAGGTCTTAACCCACAAGGTGACTAGATATAAAATTCTTATTAAAAACTCAGCTACATTTCTTTTTTTTTAAGATTTTATTTATTTGAAAGACAGCAAGCTAGAGAGAGAGAGAAAACGAGCGGGGGAGGGGTGAGCAGAGGGAGAGGGAGAAGCAGACACCCTGCTGAGCAGGGAGCCTGATGCGGGGCTTGAACCCAGGACCCTGAGATCATGACCTGAGCCGAAGGCAGATGCTTAACCGAACTGAGCCACTCAGGCGCCCCTCAGCTACATTTCTTTTTTTTTTTTTTCTATTTATTTATTTTTTTATTCTTATGTTAATCCCCATACATTACATCATTAGTTTTAGATGTAGTGTTCCATGATTCATTGTTTGTGCATAACACCCAGTGCTCCATGCAGAATGTGCCTCCTCAATACCCACCACCAGGCTAACCCATCCTCCCACCCCCCTCCCCTCTAGAACCCTGTTTGTTTTTCAGAGTCCATCGTCTCTCATGGTTCGTCTACCACTCCGATCTCCCCCGCTTCATTCTTCCCCTCCCGCTACCTTCTTCTTCTTCTTTTTTTTTTCTTAACATATATTGCATTATTTGTTTCAGAGGTACAGATCTGAGATTCAACAGTCTTGCACAGTTTACAGCGCTTACCAGAGCACATACCCTCCCCAGTGTCTATCACCCAGTCACCCCATCCCTCCCACCCCACCCCCCACTCCAGCAACCCTCAGTTTGTTTCCTGAGATTAAGAATTCCTCATATCAGTGAGATCATATGATACATGTCTTTCTCTGATTGACTTATTTCACTCAACACCCCTCCAGTTCCATCCACGTCGTTGCAAATGGCAAGATCTCGTTCCTTTTGATGGCTGCATAATATTCCATTGTATATATATACCACATCTTCTTTATCCAGTCATCTGTCGATGGACATCTTGGCTCTTTCCACAGTTTGGCTATTGTGGACATTGCTGCTATAAACATCGGGGTGCACGTACCCCTTCGGATCCCTACATTTGTATCTTTGGGGTAAATACCCAGTAGTGCAATTCCCTCAGCTACATTTCTATACATCGATGACAGCAATTGGAAAACACAGATTTTAAAATAACTTTTTATAAAATATGAATAATCAGACAGAAGCCAGCAAGAAAACCAGCAGTAGAGACTCAAAACCTTTCTGGACAGAACTGTAAGCCTTTGTTAAAAGTCATTAAATAAGGCCAAATACATGGAAAATGTGTTGTACTCATGGATTATAAAAATACCAATTCTTCCAAAAAATTTGTCAGAAAAATCAATTAAATTTTTCATGGAACTTCACAAATGCATCCCTCAATTATATAGAACTTGCAAAAACCGCCAATTTGTTGCTGAAGAAGAGCCAGGTGGAGAGAAACACTTTCCCTGATGTTATGACTTGGTACAAAGCTATAATATTTAGGGTAGCGTGGGCTGTCACAAAACAAAGAAACAGCCCTGAAAAACTAACAAAACTACAAAATGTGGAAGCCAGTTTTATTGCAGATAAACCAGTGTCTATGAGTCTAATAAGGAAGAAGTCTTCAATAAATGGTCCCCAGACAATCCCGATCCATATTAAAAAAAAAAAGTTAACTCGATCCTGATTCCATATGATTATGCCCCCCTCAAAATTAATCCCAAATGGATTACAGAATTGAAAGGAAAGCCAAACTTTAAAAAATGTCATAGGGAAGATGGCAGAATATTTCCATGTCCCTGAAAAGGAATTCTTAAATCTATGATACCCAGTCCATAAAGAAAACAAATAATTGTTAACACTAAAATTATATTAAAACTGGTATTTTTTTCAACAAAAGTCACCATAAAGACACTGACTACTGGGAGAAGATATTTGCAAAACATACAACTAAAAATGGTTAATTTTCATAATCCGTAAGAAACAGAGAAGAACAAGTAAAGATGACATACACACATAAAGTAGACAAAGTGAGCAAAAGACATAGGCCAGCACTGCACAGAAGGGAAAGCAGAAACTCCACCTTCTTAGTAATAATGGAAAGGAAAATTAAAACCACAATGAAATTACATGTCATACCCAATAATATAAAATGATAATTTTGGAAAGTCTTTGGCATTTCTTAAAAAACGATGAAATGCACAGGCATTGCCTTCCACTCCTGGGCACGTGCCCCGGAAAATTCCAGCTCCTGAAGATGAGCATGAGGGGACTTGTGTCCACAGTGGGTCATTCCCACCATTGCCACACAGGTCCTCAGCAGGCTTCCTTGCCCTGCTGTGTGTTAATAGGGACGGGTCCTGCCAACAGCTCTCCTTTGCTACCCGGCTAGAGGTTGGGCTCTGTCCTTAGAGAGGACTGGAAGGTCACTGCAGGACTGTAATGGGAAACGGCTTCCTTTTCTGGCTCTGTTGTGCTGTTTTTACTGCCTCCAGCAGGTCAGCATGCAAGAGCCCCAGGAGCACTCACCTCTGTGTCCTTCATGGGCCAGCTGCACCCCGAACCCTCCAGTGAATCCCCCCATCCCAGGGTGACGGGCCAGCTCTACCCATCTCATGCAGCAAGTATCTTCTTCCTCAGGGCAGCATTGCCTTCTCCAGGATGTTGTGCCTCAGCCCATTCTCCTTTTTCTCCCTCTCCCTCTCCATCCCCTACTACTCATTTTCAGAGTGAAGAACACTCTACTAGTTAATGATTCATTGTATTCGGTTTTCACAGTTATCCCAACTGGATCTTGACTGATACCATGTTTATGGCAAGGTGTTTGATAGTAGAAAAGTATTGGAAGAAAATTAAATATTCATCACCAGTAGACTAGATCATTAGCTGCAAAATAATGTATTTAGTGTGAGAATAAATATTCCACAGCTGTACGCATAAACATAAGTGAAACTAAAAAGTATCACGTTGATTGTAAAGAGTTCATGCAGCGCTGTGCAAAGTATTCATATATATAATTTTTTAAACTGGCAAAATCGAATAATATATTATTTTGGGATAGAGGCACTTTTTAACCAATATAATATCAAGAGACTCCTAAGCAGAGGGGGGCAGGTGATGGATGGACTCCACTCCTGGTGCCAACATCTTTCTGTTCCCTAAGCTCAGCACGAGCACGTGGAGCTGTAATACTGTGCTTTTAAAATGCATGTGCGCATACTTCTAGGTACATGTGTAACATTTCATCTTTTTCTCTTAAATGTGTGTGGGTAGAGCAGGACAGCTCGCTGAGTCTAAAATCAAGAGAATATATCACAAGTTATCACAGTTCCAAAAATCAAGTTTAGATTTCCAAATCAACAGGCAAATATATTGCTACAACGTCAAGTAATAAATTAATTAGTAGATCATCACTATAAAGTTAATATATGATGAATATAAACACAAGATAAATAAAACACAACAGAATGACAAAATAGTATCAATAGGTGTTTAAGAAAGAAATCAATAGTGTTTGAAAATAAACAAAAAAACAATGCTAATGATCATATCAATACAAATTGATATGAAGCAATACGTTCCTTTATCTAGTTCAGTTTTATTTATTTTTTTTTACTTTTATTTACTTGAGAGAGAGAGAGAGCAGGGGGAGGGGGAGAGGAAGAAGCAGGGAGCCCGATGCGGGGCTCGATCCCAGGACCCTGGGATCATGAACTGAGCCAAAGGCAGACACTTAACCGACTGAGCCACCCAGGAGCCCCTTTAGTTAAGTTTTAAATCAATGAAATCATCCTGACGATGAGATGGCAAGCTTTTGGATTACGTTGTTTCTGTTGGAGCTATATTATTACACCTTTTTCTGAATCTTATGTGACAATGATTACTAGGAATTTTTAAAATATCCAAATATTTGCCCCTGTAAATCCATTGCTAAAGTAATGATTTGTATGCAAACATTTAGAAATGATATGCATATTTTCCCAAACTGGAAACCTCAAAAAGGTATAATGTAAGTGGCTTCACTAACTGTAGTCTATCTATATAAAGAAATAATACGATTCCTCAAAATGTTGATGAAAAAATATTTAATGACATGGAAAATAATTATAATACAATGCTAATTATATAGTACTTTACCACACACATATATGATCACACATAATAAAAAAGAGAGAGACATTTACCAAAATGTCGATTGTCTTGATTCCAGGTGAAGAGATCTGTGTGATACTTTTTTTCTCTCAGTGATTTGTATTATTATCTCTAAAGCTTTTTTTGTGTTTTCCAAATGTTCTTACCTTCAGCTTTCACTATTTTAACAAGTGTGGGAGGCAAAGTACAGTAAAAAAAATGCCAGTGTGAATACAGTTATTTTTCTGTCAACTCTTCCTTATCTCAAACTATGGTAAAACTAATATTTTGTTCACTGTGGGTTCATAAAGACATTCGGCTCAGCAAAGGAAGCAGAGAGAGTGTGGGACTGGGGGGCACGAGCTTCTTCCATTCACGCACTCAGGGAACGTTTGCCCGACAGAGAAGTGTCACATCTAAAATAGTTGTGGCAGAAAAATTCCTTTTACTTTCTCATTTTACTTTCTATTAAAACACGCCTTCATCTCTCAATCTTGGGTCCAATTCATGCACATCCCAGAATGGAGACATCCCGGAGGGAAGGTTCTGTGAGTGGGAAATCAGAACTCGGCTCACGCGTTTCGGATTCCTGCAGGTGCCTTCACGCCTGACTGGTCCTTACTGTGTTTTAAGTATGCATTTCCAGCTTTGTGGAAAGTGGAGCAGCAGGGGCTCTGCTGTGATTGCTACCTGGGTTCCTGTTCCAGTTTGAATGCTTCAGAGGTCTTTTGCTTTGAAAAATGGACTCTAACACGGGTTCTGCTTCCCAGGAGTCATGGCCTGGAGAGCGGTGTTTGCTCTTCATTTTTCTTACAGAACCAGAACTATTTCCATTGCGGCAAAGAACCTCGAGGGCCTCCCTTGTACAGTGGATCCAAATCTGAATAATGATCAGAAGCTCCTGGGAAGACAAAAAATAAGACCATCATCATCATCATCATCATCATCATCATCATCATCATCATCATCAAACATCCCAAGCACATGGGCTAGAGAATTGGATCTGTGCTCATCCCACTCTGGGAATCGTTTGGGGAAGTGTCTACCTTGTCTGATCGGCAGATGCAGAAGCATCAGCGTTAGAGGCAGGGCTCCTGAGAGGTGGATTCCTAGCGGGAGGCATTTGCAAGTTCCTGATGCAGAAGTACCGTAGATGCTGCTGGTATTGTAGATGTCATGGTTGCAGGAAGGGAGCGCTCCAGCATTCTGTCTTCAGCCACAACAGTGAGGCTGTCTGCTGTGTGTTGGGGGGGTGGGGATGACCTTCCTCCGAAGCTCAGCATGGAGACAGCAATTCTGCACACGTGATGTCTCTTTTGCTTGAAGTAGACAGAGAGGTTTCATTGTTGCAGTGGGGAATTCTGACTGATTAATATATATATATATATTGGTCCAAACCACTGCATGGATAGATATGGAACCCATGGACTATTACCGTCCTGGAATTGTTTTCCCACATTCCCACAGAGCAAATTAAAGCCATCCATCCAGAAAACAAAGAAAGGAACAAAAAAATCTTTCTTTTTCTTTTTTTTCCTTTGTTTTCTTTTCTCTTCTTTTCTTTTCTTCTTAAACTAGGGTCACAAATTCAGAGGTCCACTAATAGAAAAGCTGAGCACCCAGGGCAGGCCAAATACTGGAGACAGACCTCCGTAAACCATACCACACGGGAAATAGTGTTTCTGTAGAAGCGTCTGGGTTCCGCCATCACAGTCAAGTAGCTGGTGTGTCCTCTCCTGCTTCAGTGAACAGCAGAGCTTTCCAAATCCGTTTCAAGGTCAGGGAAGGGGTTGAGTAAACCCAGAGGCAGGACTCACGCTGGCTCTGTGTGGAAGTCCCGATGCCACTCTCGCCCCACTGGGTCCTGTGGCCACGGCACAGGAGGTTCATTCCCAGGGAGCCCAGGAGCCCTGGACGTCTACACCCTGGCCAGGAAGTGCGTATGCAAGGATGCTGCTCCTTGGCCTAAACATCAGTCTGCGCACACTCGTGGAAGATTGATAGAATTAGCCAGTGAAGCCCCTAGTCCCTTCAGACATAAAAACAGAAGATGAGCAACCTGAAATTTAGAGCCAGGTTTTTTGTTTGTTTGTTTGTTTGTTTGTTTTTGCCTCACTAGGCTGTGGGCAAATGGTAAGATGTCAAACTCTAATATGTTCTATATTTAGGTTATGCGTATTCCTATAAGAACACTCTTCTAAAAGATTTTATTTATTTTTTGACAGAGAGAGAGACAGCAAGAGAGGGAACACAAGCAGGGGAAGGGGGAGAGGGAGAAGCAGGCTTCCGCTGAGCAGGGAGCCCGATGCAGGCTCAATCCCAGGACCCTGGGACCATGATCTGAGCGGAAGACAGACGCATAACGACTGAGCCACCCAGGCACCCCCCTTTAAGAACATTTTTACCATAAATTTCTGTATTTAGAATTGACTTTGGGAGTGGACACCCTTTGGGCACAAGTCGGAAATAAAATCCAGTTTTTTCCTTTTCCTAGCTAGCAATTCAATTCAATTTTCTAAGCCTCAGTTTTTCATCTGTGAAGTATGGGGTATGAGCCTGACCTCATTCACATGTGAAGAGCAAAGGAGACAGCCGGTATCTGATGTCTGGCAAAAAGTAAGGGGTCAATCAATGTAGATGATTTCATAACCATGAATAACTAGAATATACAGAGTAGTAACATTCCTATCATTTCTGGTGTGCTCATTAGTTTATAAAGCAATTTCTACGAGGGCAGGAGTGATGTGGTAATGGTATTTGAGGGCTTAGGAGACTTGAGTTTAAGAGAAATGTTTTAAGGGTGGCATGGAAGCAGAGGACTCTTGACACGAGACAGCCAACCAGAGACTATGATGGCAAGGTAATAGCGCTCTCCTTCAGGGGACAAGTATGTCTCTGGCCTCAGTCTTTCCAGGACTAATGAGGAGCCACGGACTCTCTAGAGGGAAGCTGGGGAAAATTAGGGATATGAATGAGAATATGTTAAATAGTCTTGCACAGCAAATGAAGATTACCTGCTGGCAAATAGGTCACATAAAACTGTTATTTACTGCTGGTGTTAATCCCGTGGGCGCAGGTAGGAGCCAAGGCTTCTGTGTCTGACTGTTTTCTTCCCCCGTAAGTAATGTGCCAGAGTAATGCATAAACTAATCTACTTAGAATTTACCCAGTTGCACAAAAAGATCTGAGCCTGTTTAGACACTTTTATTAACTTTTAAATAAAGTTTATTTCTCCTTTCTTACATCAGTCCAGAGACTGGAGGCAATAAATGACTCTTGGATTCTCCTGTTCATTAGTCCATCTTGTCACACTTATCTCAAGGGGGAGAAAAATTAGAAAGATAGATAAGTGGGGGAAAAATGACTTCCTCGGGCGATTTTAAGGGAGAAAAGTTGATTGAGAATTATCCTAATTATCTTCCTGACCACATTGTGTACTCTGTAGGTGGGTGATTGAAGGCGTAACTACTTCAGACTAATGAGACTGAAATGTAATTTTTCTTACCCTAAGTTCACTAGGTATTTTTCATACTTTGACGTTGGACCGTCAGAGAGCAAATGGCACGCTACAGAAATCTGCTGACTTCTGTCCTTCCAACAGATTTGTCCGTGTGCATCTCAGACAGGTAAACACTTGGTGACACTGGGTTTGGTCTATACTGAAACTGCATTGCGGTTCGGCTTGGTGTAGAGAACAATTTCTGTGTCTTGTCTGAATTGCTTTTCTGTCTCTGCCTATGGAGATGTTTCCTGCACTAAATCCAGAGAGATTAATCACTGTTCATTGCATTTGTGAGAGAAATATCAGAGTAGGGCACCCCAACTAAACACACACACGTTTAAAGTAAGGAAACAAAAAGAAGCTGTGTATTTTCTAATGCAGGATCCCAGGCAGGGTTATGTGAGATTCCAGTACAGAAGAAAGGCACTGTAATTACACAGGGACCACATCCCCACCAACAAACACCCATGCACTCGTCAGTCACTCTCTGCTCCTGTAAGATCGTTGTCGTTTGTGTGTAAACCACGCGTGACCAAATCTTCTAGATCACTTGAAACAGAAAATTTCAATGAGCAGGGTTTGACTTTTGCTCACTCGCTCATTCAATCATCGTCCATTCACTCAGTCCCATGAGGATAGTGTCCTGTTTGCACCCAGTAATCTGCATAGTCGATTATTAATCCAGGCCCATCCCTACCTATTCAGAAGAATTCTGTAGAACATGATGTGCTCTAGAATAATAAAAATACAATCATCTTGTTAGGTATTTCTGTGATTCAGATGAAGAATAATCTTCTCTGGGTGGGAAGGAAGAAGACAGGCATTCCTGGCAAGAGAAATGAAATCTCCCCGCAGAACCTAGCTCAGCGGAGCACATGACGATGGAAGGATGTTGTTAGTCTGGGTCTGAAATTATTTTTCTCAGAACTCTTCTATCTAATAATAACATATGTGTTTATTCATTTCGTGCATGTTTAATAATCATAATTAAAATGTGTTTATTCAGGACATTAGCATTTGGGAGAGTAATATTCTAGTGCTTCTTCAAATACATAGAATTTTTCAAAATTAAAATTGTATTTAATGAATAACAACACTAATTTTTATCCTCTCTTCTAAGGATCAAACTGAACTATGTGCTCAAGCCAGCCCCCCAGTGGCTTAGTAACGAAAACCTTATACGCACAGTGCAGACTATTGGCTGGTTGACCCAAGGGCATCCCAGCCCCCTTGTTTCTGGGGTCCCAAACACAAGCCCGGTGAAAGCTGAGTTGCATTCCCTCAGCTCCATCTCTGTGCCTAGTGACGCCCATAAAGGGGATATTTAGTGGCAGTGATGGACATAGGGTCACCGCTTTGATTTGCTAACTAAATCAACAAAATAGACAAATCATTTCCTTCCCCTTCTCTTCTTCCCAGGTTGAATTTTAACATGGCATCAGGATCAGCTACCACATTTTCTAATCGTGACAGAAAGGTTAAGAGAATTGAAAAGACGCTTATTCTGCAATCACAAACCTGGTCGCTGTCTGCATACCTCCAGCATCCTCACTTTGTGAGAAATATAAACTTATTTTTATTTAAGCCACGCTGGGTTGTATTTTCTGTCCCATGAAGACAAATACATTATCAATCAACACTCGTTCTTCATTTGTAAGAATTAGCTTCATTACTAGTCATATATTAAACCATTTTACTAAATTTATGTGCAGCAGAGGAAAATTTATATTCCAAACTGACCCGTTGCCACATTCTCTCTGAATGCAAACTTGAGGTCGTCACTCCCACTGGTGTTCTTACTGGAAACCTCTTAGCTGAACTAACTGTTTCCTAGCCTACATGTCTCTTGGCCCATCTCCCCCTTCTGAAGTACATGACAGCCTCTTCCAGTTCATTTCTGGGTATTTTGCCGACAGGGACTCAGCCTGGATCACTAGTGTCCCTGTCGTAACTCTGCATATGCGCTGCCTGTCCTGTTCTTGTCATTAAATCAATGGCAGTGACGGTCTTTCTCTTTGGAAGAAAAGCAACATCAAGAGTTGAAACTGGATTTTATTGCTTTTATTCATGCTCCAAGTAATTTCTCTAAATCTGTATCAGAGAATGCAATGGTACCCAGCCTGCCTCTTTTCCTCTGTTAAATTCTACCCACGTTTACTCTGCGCTAAGCAATGGGAGTTACAGCAATGGAAGTTACATAGCCCCTACCTTTTGAGGGCCTGGTAGCAATTAAAGTTTAGATTGATAGGGACTGATAAACGCTAAGCTACTTTTGACATTATTTTTTTTTTTTTATAAAGATTTTATTTATTTATTCATGAGAGACAGAGAGAGAGAGAGAGAGAGAGGCAGAGGGAGAAGCAGGCTCCCAAGGAGCAGGGAGCCCGATGTGGGACTCGATCCCAAGACCCCGGGATCATGACCTGAGCCGAAGGCAGACGCTTAACCATCTGAGCCACCCAGGCGCCCGCTACTTTTGACATTATTAACAAATTCATTCTTTCTCAATAAACTGTGAGATAATTGTGACAAACAATCTGTTACCTTACTCATGATTGCATTCTTGAGATGAGAGAACTCAAAGACCTTGTTTTATAAAACTTAAGTACAAATTTTTAAAGTAGGATACATATTAGTCAATCCTATTAATCACTTTTATGTCATTTCCACATCATCATCTATAAAAATGAATACAATTTTGAATCTTTCCACATAGGCACAAGGATATTGAATCGAATTAACACAAGGGGTCCAATGAAATCCTTGGCTTTATTCTCAAAACACATGTTGAGAAAGCTATGTGTTCAACTTTATTACTGGCAGTGACGAGAAATGGAGGAGATAGGTAGGGTGGGGGTCCTATTTTCCCCAGATTTCAATCTTTTGGGGGAAGATGGGTTACATATTAGGCATCTCTTCTATCTCTGAGGACACTTAGTTATTGTATAACAAGGGTCTAATGTCTAACTTAAACCAGAGATCTGCTGAAATGCTACATTGCAGATAACATAACTTAATTTGAAGAAAAGACAATCGCAATACAGATTAAGCTGTACTGGAAGTAAGAGCTGGTCATATATTCATCCATTCACTCACCCATTCAGCCTTTAACAGGATGATGAGTGGGACTGTTCTTGTCCATGTGTTGTGCTAAAGATACAAAAGAAAGAGAAAAAAGATGCCAAGGAGTAACTCCAAATTTTTTATGAGTGCTGCCATGGAGCTTAACATCATGTTCAAGCTGTGTAGGACACTGGGGTAGGAGAGATCCACAGTCATCTGCCTCAGTGGGAATTATTGGACCCCATGCTGGGAAAGTGTGAAGCTGCTTTTCTTCTCTTCAAAGCCAAAGGAGAAGGACCCAGAGAGACTCATTCTTAATGATTGGGGGAAGGGCAGCCAGAGTTCTCAGAAGAGGTGAGCACATATTCCCTGGAGATAGGAGGTGGGTGTAAGTATAGGGACAAGTCTTTGCTTGTGATTCACAGCCTACAAAGGCGGAGATGCTCATGCAGTAAGGATCATCGTCAAGTGTCTTTGAGCAAAAGATGGGGTCACGCTCTCTTCATTCTTGTCCCCTGAAGCCTTTGGAGAGTGTTGAAGGGGGCCCTGAATTTTTATTTTTTGCTTCCACAGGAAAACCCATCGAGATTAATGGAGGGGCAAGATATAGGGCCCAGCAAATACAATCCCCATGTCTGAAAAGAAGATGGGAGTGTGCACCAGGAGTGAGGCCAATGAGTGATCTAACTTCATACCTGAGACAGTCCTAGGTGATGGATGTGACCAACATGAAGATAACGATCCCCACAAGAAGCCACACATCACCCACACAGAAATCAGCACTCACCAGAGGCCATACAGAACAAGGGCTGTATCTGATTCATTCCTTTCCCAATATTTGGCTAGACGCGTAAAGAGGTATCTCATCCCCTCTTCCCCTTTCCTTCAAATGTTGGCATTGCTAGGGAAGACGAGGTAGTGTCTCAAAGTGAGTTACCCCTCCTCCACCTCCAGGCTGCTGAGGTGACAGCAATGCCTACACTGGAGTATAAGGTAAAATCAGGCAGAGATTAAATTTTTAAAGTCTTCAGAAATGAACCTGGGTTCAGAGATCCTGCCTCATTATAACTCCAGTATCAGAAAAACCCATACAATATGGCACAATTGAAAGCTGTGATTAGAAAAAGGAATAAATGTATAATCACAAGATTATTATGAACAATCCACAAGTATTCTGAGTACCTCCTATATACGAATCCTGTTCTAAGTGTAAAAAGATAAAATTCCCAGGCTCTTATCTTTTGAAGTCTCTCATCTAGGGAGGCAGATAGTCAACTGCAATACAGCTTGATAAGTATCCTGATTCACAAGGTGGTGGTACAGCAATAGGAAGAGATTGCTCAGCCAACATTGGACGATATGTCTGTGGGGTGGGAAGTTGGTAGGAGCAGAGATAAAATTAGGGGGGTTATAAGAAAGCATTCCTATTGGAGGGACACCTGGTCCAAGTTTGGGAACAGACTGTGTTGGGTCACTTTTCCAAGAAAGAAGGGACAGGGCCCAACATAGGAAGTGGCATGGGGGCTAATGTGCAGAGCATCTCAGAGGATTGCATATAGTTCTTTATATGCTGAGTGCTATCTGGGGCATGCATGGTCTATGTGTGAAAGAGTCAGGAGCTGAGAAGAAGGAGGAGATCCCGCTGAGAGAGATGTAAGCAGAGGCCATGGTTTTAAGACTGAGCCTTACGAATCTTAAACATTGAAAGATTCTTAATTGCAAATACTAATGCACAGAAGCAGGAAAGCTGATCAGAAGTGATAATAATGACTAAGTAACAAATGCGTGTCAGATTTACTCTGAGCATCGGGGATCCATGTCTTGAGTAATTAACTGACCCTCTATGTGAAGACATCTGCAAGGATTAAATAACATTTTAAAATATATAAATAGGTAGGACTGGCAGTCCTCATTCTAATGTATTCATTTCACTAATGTGTTAAGTGCTAATGTTGAGTTAATTAAAGTAATTTCCCATAATTGTTTGCTACTAAAAACAAGCATCTGATAATACTGGAGTAACACCTAGTGATGCCCTAAGAAATACGCTATATTAACATGTGTCCTTGGATCAGTCCCCTAGGAGAGGCCCAATTAAAGAATAAATTGTCACTGGGATGAATATTTCCCCAAGAAAAGGAATGTGCCAAAGCAGTTTTGGTTAATTTTTAGAGACATTTGAAATGGTCTGTATATTTTCTTGTTGGTATCCCCCCAAATATTTTTCTAATTGTTTGACACTTATTCAGTAAACATCTAGGCAGACCCATCAGTATATCTGGATACTGTGAGAGGGATAAAAGGCAATGTATAAAATTGTGCTTATACTCAAGAGCTTTAGAGTATATCGAGGGAGGCACAGCTAACCAGACAAAACTCTTATCTTAGATTGCAAGGTAGCGTGGCATCGCCCCAGAATGAAGGGACCAGATAACAGGTGCTAAAGACGGTTGCTCAGTTCTTCTTGGAAAACTTTACCCTTCCTCTCCCAGCAACGATGACAGACCTCCTCACAATCACACATCTGACAAGTCCGTAAACCCCAGTCATTTTCTTCCAACACCCTTTGATTTCAGTTTCTTTAAAAATAATGTAGACTAGGTATTTTCTGATGATGTAATAATGAAGTATGAAATTTATCACTGCAGAAATTTGATTGCCATAATTTGAGCTCTTCTCTTCTTCACTCACTTGGTCATCTTTTATTCATAGGGACTAGTTGCTATAGTGTTAGGTGATCAATCTTGACAATGATCTGCTAGAACTACTCAATCAAACCTAAGAATGTTAATAGGATGCTACCTCTGAAATACCAGTTAACGAAAAAATGTCCATAATGTCTACTAGTAATTCTGGAGTTAAAGAAAATGTTTTTTTTTTTTCTCTAACTCTACATTTTCACTTTATCCCACTCTCTGCCCTCTGATATACATGCTCCTTCCTAACATTTGAAAGTGCTAAAGTAAAAAATAAAAACTGGCTCACAGAGTGTCAGATTCAGCAGCCTGCATGAGCATCAACACCAAACCCTCCTCCTACCTGACATTATTTGCACAGGTATATTCCACAGTGGTCAGTTGAAGATAATAAAATATTATAATGCTGCATCATTTCTTAAGTGAAATATTTGACATCTATCAAATAATACATACTACATATATGTGCGTTATGAAGCAGGGTACTTAAATATAACATGGCATTTATAATTTTTAAATATAACACAATATTACCAAATACAAAATTCTATTTATGAGGAAAATAGAAACCAAGACCAAAATAAGAGACAGATCTGAAGTGGGTTTGCTTGCTTGCTAAATTTATCATTTTTCCACCATGGCAAAAAAAAAAAAAAAAAAAAAAACAGTTTTGCCACAAATTTCTTACTTATTTTAATTATTATTTCTATTCATTAGCATGACCTAATTATTCTTAAACATTCATTGTTAAATTTGTAAGTACTCAGTGATCAAAATGCAAATTAACAAATGTGAATGATCCTAGCATTTTTATCATTCCCCAAAATAAGGTGATCTTCTTCTAATGTTCGAGGAAAATGTTTTAAAAAATGGATATCACAAACATGGACTCAGCTTTTAGAGAAAGTACTTTCTTTCATTGCGAAGTGCAGACTTAGGAGCTGGAGGTGATATGCGACTTCAAGGATACAACTCATTTTGTACTAAGTTTTGTTGGGACCTCAGAAGCACAGGCGTTACATCCCATTAGGAAGTAACCCTCTACTTCCAGGTGATCAGAGTCCTTGGTTTAGGATCTCCAAGAATTTGAAGTAAGGGTAAGGCTAGGGGTCAGGAAATAAGCTGTCTTGAGCTGGAGCTCCGAGACAGAGATAATGATGGCCAAGGACACGCGTGGAGGAGTCAGCTGGGTGTGAGGGAGCCAGACTCTGGTTCTTCTATTTCTAGGTGGATAGGGATGCCACCGCTGCCTCACAGGTTGTCTCTAAGCTCGAGGAGATAAGGTAGGCCAAGTGCTCAAGTGCCCCAGCACTAGGTACGTGAAGGTTTTGACTGGTGGTTCTGGACACAGATGTGGGTCACAGCCTGGACCAACCAGGCAGAGGCCATAAGGAAATCTGCACAGTGAGGGACTATGGAGTCATGTGTGTCTCTTGATCAGCAGACCACACTTGCTAATCTTCTAGAATGCTGCAAAGATCACAGGGTTTGGACCCTTGAAGTTGAATGTGATTGTTTCCCTGCAGCTAGGTCATGAGTTGCTTGTGGGTATAACGCTTATTTTAAGACTTTTTACTAAGACTGGACATAATATATGCAGGACACATGGCACAGGGCCTAGCATTCGGTGCCCATGAAGTTGGATCCAGCTGTTGGCACTGATAGCAGAATATATTTGGGACTGGCCGGCTCAGCATCCACTTGCAAAGTCCATGCACCCACAACTGAGGTAGTTCGCCGAAAGAAGAACCCATAGTAAAATTACATGTTCCACCACAGATCCTTCCCAAATGGTAGCAGTCAACCCGAACTGTTCCTACCAAAGTTATCACACCCTGATTGTGATAGCAATACTCACAGAGCAAAGCCCATATATTTATGTCCTGGAACTCAAAGTCAACATTCAACAGCACAAGTGACTGACCAGATCACTAATGCAACTTTGAGAACTGGACTGAAGACAGTACAGACAGAATGACAAGTGGATGCCAGCATTGAAGAAAAGATGAGAAAAGACTCAGAGGAGAGGTGACCATGACATGGAGCCTACAATATGGTCAGGATAAAAGCCAACTGCCAAGTGACTGAGAACACCAGATCATATCTGAACATCTGCAGAGGACCTTCAGAGGAAATGAGAGTAAAACCAAGGTGGTGACAGAAAGAGGGGAAAACTCTACAGCCAGGTGAAAATGTTGGGGGAGGACAAGGCACAGTGCCACTCCTACACTTATCCCTCATGGGCTCATTCAACAATTAAACTAACGTGTGCATTTTGTGTTCAGACACAACTGCTTGGCACAACTCATTGTCAAGAGTAGTTCTCATCCTGAAGTCCCTCACTGATAAGACTGGGCTAGTAATGCCTAACTTAGTTTAACTGTGGGCGTTAAATGCAAGGCCACTGACATACAGCAAGCCCCATGAATGCTTTACATAACTTTAAAAGCAGTTGATAAACACCAAAATGGGGAAGAAAAGATGTGTTTTCTCTATGCCCGAACAACCAAATCTGTATAGACTAAAATACTCCAGTATTTCTGGAAAAACTCCGGTTTTATCAATAAGAACAGCCAATGTCTTTCTCGTCCTATTTATAAGGAATATGTGGAAATGAGTGAAATGCTGATCTTCAAACTTTTGCAGAAATTTTAATTGGCAATTAATAGTCACACATTATTGTAAACATAAGGAAATGTCAATGTAATTTTCAAACAAGTAAATCAAGAGGCCACAATTTAAACTTTTATCCTAAAATTCAAATTTATGAAAATATTTTCTGTTATCAATTTTAAATATTTTGTGAAAACACATTCTCACTACCTTGACATAGTGATTTCATTTTTCTATTTCTCTCCAATATGTACGTAACATAGATAAATGCTTTTACATACTAACTGTAAAATGTACATATCTTTTTCTGCTTTTCTTCTATAGTTTAACTTCATATTTCTTAGAATCATTAACAAACAAGACAATTTCAGAGAGTGATTTAAGAGAGTTACCAGAATACAGATTTCTTAGGAGGATCCTAAGCTGACATCCTCCCATGTATACAAACTAGAAAACACCCACCTCAGCGTAAATAGCCCAGAAAGATGACCTGAAGGCTGGCAGAAGAGACCCTCCACAGCTAAGTGTACAAAAGAGTCCACATCAGAGGAGATGGAAAAGGCAGAAACATGGTCAGGTGCTAAACAGACCATGGAACTGTTAACAGGAGGGAAGGACACTGTGGGTACAAAAAGAGGAAAGAAACAGACCCCACAGACCAGGAACCCCAGGCCTGGGGAACCCACAGGGAAAGACAGATCCCCATAACTTTTGGCTTTGGAAACCAGAGAAGTTTAATTTCACGAGTTCTATAGTCAGTGGGACTTAACACCTAGAACTTTACAAATCAGTGGGCTCAGCCCTGGGAGAGCCAGAAGGCTAAGAAGAAACAGATTTCCTGCCCTTAAAGGACAGCACAACAAATAGCCCTGTAGACATACAGCACAGAAGCAGCAGTTTAAAAAATGCCTAAGGTATATGGGACGGAGATTTGTTTACTAATCTCAGAACATGCTGGAGGGGCAGATCTTTAGGAGACTTCTCCAGAAATAAAGAAGCTGGCAGGTGCCTTTTCCCTCTGCCACCCCCAGCCTAGACATGTGGACAGCGGTAGGAACGAGCATAGCACAACACTCTCCACCTAGCTTGCTAATTGCACCCTCACTCCTATTCTTCTCAAACTATTCCAAACACTAGAAAAGGAAGGAAAGTTTCTGAGTTCATTCTGTGAGGCCAGCATTACCCTGATACAAAAGCCAACGAAAGATACTATAAAAAAAGAGAACTGCAGGCCAGCATCTCTCCTGAACAGAGATACAAAAATTCTCAACAAAATATTAACGAACTGAGTCCAACAACACATTAAAAAGAGTCATTCATCACAATTAAGTGGCATTTATTCCTGGGATGCAAGGGTGGTTCAGTAGTCACAAATCAATCAACGTGATACATCACATCAACAAGAAAAAGAATAAAAACCAAGTGGTCATTTCAATAGATGCAGACAAAGCATTTGATAAAGTACAACATCAATTCATGATAAAATACCTCAACAATGTAGGTTTACAGGGAACATATTTCAACATAATAAAGGTCATATATGAAAAACTCACAGTTAACATCATACTCAGTGGTGAAAAACTGAGGGCTTTCCTCTAAGATCAGGATCATGACAAGGATGTCCACTCTCACCACTTTTATTCAACATAGTACTGGAAGTCCTAGCCACAGCAATCAAACAAAAAGAAATAAAAGGCATCCAAACTGGTAAGGAAGAAGTAAAACTTTCACTATTTGCAGATAACATGATACCATATATAGAAAACCCCAAAAACTCCACCAAAAAACTACTAGAACTGATAAATAAATTTAGTAAGATCATAGTATACAAAATCAATATACAGAATCTGTTGCATTTCTGTACACTAATAATGAATCCACAGAAAGAGAAATTAAGAAAATAATCCCGCTTACAATTACACCAAAAATAATAAGATACCTATGAATGAACCTAACCAAAGAAGTGAAAGACCTGTAGTTTGAAAACTAAAACATTGATGAAAGAAATAGAACACAAACAAATGGAAAGATATTCCATGTTCATGGATTGGAAAAGCAAATATTGTCAAAATGTCCATACTACCCAAAGCAATCTGTAGTTTTAATGCAATTCTTATCAAAACACCAGCAACATTTTTCACAGAAGTAGAACAAATAATCCTAAAATTTGTATGGAGCTACAAAAGACCCCAAATAGCCAAAGCCATCTTATAAAAGAAGAGCCAACTGGAGGTATCACAATCCCAGATTTCAAGATATACTACAAAGCTATAGCCATCAAGACAGGATGGTACTGGCACAAAAATAGGATCAATGGAACAGAATAGAAAACCCAGAAATAAGCCCACAATTATATGGCCAATTAATCTTCAACAAAGGAGGCAAGAATATGCCTTGGGGAAAAGACAGTCTTCTCAATAAATGGGCTGGGAAAACTGGAGAGCTACATGCAAAAAAAAGAAAAGAAACTGGACCATTTTCTTAAGCCATACACAAAAATAAACTCAAAATGGATTGCAGACCTAAATGTGAGACCTGGAATCATACAAATCCTAGAAGAGAGCGCAGACTATAACCTCTGTGACATCAGCTGTAGCAACATTTTTCTAGATATGTCACCTGAGGCAAGGGAAATAAAAGTAAAAATAAACTATTGGGATTACATCAAAATAAAACTTCTGCACAGCAAAGGAAACAATCACCAGAACTGAAAGACAACCTACTGAATGGGAGAAGATATTTGCAAATGACATATCTGATAAAGGGTTAGGATCCAAAATATATAAAGAATTTACACAACACCAAAAAAAAAAAAAAAAACCCCACAAATAATCCAATTAAAACTGGGCAGAAAACACTAACAGACATTTCTCCAAATAAGACATACAGATAGCACTGTGAATTGTGTAAGACTGTTGAATCACAGACCTGTACCTCTGAAACAAATAATACATTGTATGTTAAAAAAAGAAGAAGAAAAGAAGAAGATAGCAGGAAGGGCAGATTGAGGGGGTGAAATCGGAGGGGGAGATGAACCATGAGAGACTATGGACTCTGAGAAACAAACTGAGGGTTCTAGAGGGGAGGAGGGTGGGGGGTTGGGTTAGCCTGGTGATGGGTATTAAAGAGGGCACGTTCTGCGTGGAGCACTGGGTGTAATATGCAAACAATGAATCATGGAACACTACATCAAAAACTAATGATGTAATGTATGGTGTTTAACATAACATAATAAAAAATAAAAGTACAATGAGATATCACCTCACACCTGTCAGAATGGCTAAGATCAAAACCCAAGAAACAAGTGTTGGTGAAGATATGGAGAAAAAGGAACCCTCTTGCACTATAGGTGAGAATGCAAATTGATGCAGCCACTGAGGGAGGGTCCTCAAAAAACTGAAAATAGAACTACCATATAATCTAATAATTCCACTACTGGGTATTTACTAATTCAAAGAGATACATGCACACCAATGTTTATTGCAGCAGTATTTACAATAGCCAAATTATGGAAGCAGCCCAAGTGTCCATCAATAGATGAATGGGTAAAGAAGCCATAAAAAAGAAGAAAATATTGCAGTTTGCAACATGGATGGATCTAGAAGGTATAATGCTAAGTGAAGTAAGTCAGTCAGAAAAAAGACAAAAACCATATGATTTTGCTCATATGTGGAATTTAGGAAACAAACCAAATGAACAAAGGGAAAAAAGAGATAAACCGAGAAACAGATTCTTACTACAGAGAACATACAGATGGTCACCGGAGAGACATGGGTGGGGGGAGGGGGGAAATAGGTGATGGGGATTAAAGACCACACTTCTTATGATGAGCACTGAGTAATGTATAGAATTGTTGAATCGCTATATTGTACACCTGAGATTAATATGACACTGTATACTAACTATACTGGAATTTAAAAAAACACACACTTTTACAAACACTATATCTTTCATTTTCACAAAAACTCTGTTCATTTAAAATTCATTTAAAACTCTGTTCATTTACTGAGCTCTTACTGTATGCCATAATCTGTGCTGGGTTTTTTAGATCTGGTGTGATCCTCTCCACCTATCCCTTCTTTAAGGGACTTTAAAATCCCTTACTTGTTGAATTGAGCAATTGTTCACCCAAGGAATCAGAATAAATACGTAATTTATTTTCTACAGGGAGAAAAAAAAAGGAGAATGACCAGAATAATAAACAATATGTTTTAAAGTATGAACCAAATTTTAAAAGTACCATTTTTTAATTAACATAATACTCAGACTTATAACTATGATAGTATTTACTCGTCTTCCTGCCTTTTTTCCTTGTTACGTATATGCATTTTAATATTTTAACGAGTACCAACATGGAGTCAGGACAAATCTAAGGAAGTAAAATTAGACAGAGGCCTTGTGCTTGACTTTTTATAGCTCCAAGGCAAACAAGGGGTGTGATATCCTGGTAGACAAGCAGTCAGACATTACAGGCCATGACCTAGCCATAAAGAGTTTTGAATGCCATCAATAAATCACTCCCTAATTAACCTTCCCGAAGAGCAGAATGCAATACAGCTGGCTAAGTTTAGGGTAAAATCACCGTAAAAGAATGTGCATAATCAGAGCTGTTTGGGAAAGGATTGGTGTATTTAGCAATTTACACAGTAATAATAGCTCCCACAATCAACTATGTAGAGTTACCAATAACACTTTAAACTGTATTTGTATGGACATATACATGTATGCTATAGAAATCCACAAGCAGCTGTGAAGCATTATACAAAAAACAAAACAACAAAAACAAACATGAATTAGCTCCAGGGTGATTGAAGGAGAGGTCAGGTTTTACGATAAAAAATTCTGAACTTGGACATGTTACTTAATATATATGAACATCCATTTCTAAGCCTTAATTGTACGTGGAAATAATGCCTGTCTCATATTGCTGTTTGAAAATATTAATTGAAATAATATATTAGAAAATCATTTTAAGTTATTATTTTTTTTAAAGACTTCAAACTATTTATTGAAAAGTATTAGTTGCTATTTACATGAGCAATGAGAAAGAAACTCAAACGGCCAGGCCAATCTATAGAAGGTTATATCTTGAGATGATCATCATTTGTGATGAATTCAATTTTTGTTTTAAACCAAAAGTTCATCATTTTAAGTTCTATATCCATATTTAGTATAATTTTATGTCATTTAAGGGATCACACGTTATTTACTTAATCTTTAATAACTTTATTTACCAAAACAACTCATTGTTAAGTAATACATAAGATATCCATTTTTAGTGCAGTTCTCACTTGCTGAAATAATTATATGGATAGAGGGTTGATAATGAATGGAGTTCATTTCAGTATTCCTGTACATATATTTTGCTATAATGCTTGATTATGTCATGATTAGCTCCATGAGAATTAATTCAGAGATGGAAATAGTGGCATGTTAAATGTAAATTATGTAATAATTTCATTGCTCTATTCCTAATTATATAAAACTTACAGTACCAGAAAGTTCCTCATTTGCTTCATCTCAATATTTGTATCGTGTATATTTTTACTAATTCACAGTAAAGGAAAAGTAAAACAAGTTAAGTGCAATAAAGTACAGAATTTTTAAAAGGTCAATATTCACTTTTTTAATAATTCATGAATCCCACAATCTTCCAACACTATCCAGCCTTTCCATACATCCACTCTAATGGATGGAGACTAAAAAGTCCCTCCCAGTTTCAGCCTCTGCCCTCAGGTTGGACCACTATTTCCATTGAGTGATGGTGAATTTGAATGTTCTTCTTCTCACGGATTTCAGAATTCTCCTTTCCCTGCCCTAGAACATTTCTTCCAGTATAATTCTTTCAAAAGAAACACTCCTCCAGTTCTATCTGCTATTGAAATATCTCCCATGCCTTCAATTAGTTATGTCTATATATTTTTTTATTTTTATTCCAGAGTTTAAAATTGTTATCTGAGGCTTCGTTTTGTACAAAATATTTCACCATTACCAGAAGGAGAACCACTATTTTTTTTTTACCTAAATGCTATTTTTTGAATTATGAGAAGTTATTAGACTAAATTTTTTTAGATTAGTGTTTCTTATGGAAAAGTCATTTCCTAAAAGCAAGATTTCTTGTGGATGCATGGAAAGGCTGGATAGTGTTGGAAGATTCTGGGACTCATGAATTACCAAAATGAATTAACGACAACTTCTTTCCAGGTAAAAGGTTGGCCCTAAACAGAAAATGTTATGAGTAGACATTGGGGAGGGTATGTGCTATGGTGAGCGCTGTGAATTGTGTAAGACTGTTAAATCACAGACTTGTACCTCTGAAACAAATAATACATTATATGTTAAAAAAAGAAGAAGAAGAAGATAGCAGGAAGGGAAAAATGAAGGGGGGGAAATCGGAGGGGTAGATGAACCATGAGAGACGATGGACTCTGAGAACAAACTGAGGGCTCTAGAGGGGAGGGGGGTGGGAGGATGGGTTAGCCTGGTGATGGGTATTGAGGAGGGCACGTTCTGCATGGAGCACTGGGTGTTATACAAAAACAATGGATCGTGCATCACCACATCAAAAACTAATGATTTAATGTATGGTGATTAACATAACATAATAAAAAAATAAAAAATAAAGTAGAAGAATTTTAGAAGAACCACTTGCGGAGCCCTGTAGGCAATATAATGACTACTTTTCTAGTAATTAGATTCAGTTGAATTTAAATATTTATTGAATACTTTTGTTCTTTTTGTCAGACACTGTTCTAGCTAGAGATACAGAGAAGAATAAGATTTGGCCATATCTTCTGGGAGCTCAGATCTTAATACATAAATCAAACATACATAGGACTAACTCTACTACATATCACGAGTGAGTTGTCCTATGGATATTTGTAAGGTAGACAGAGTTATTTTCACCAGAATAATAATACCAACTTGCACAAAGTAGGTAACAAATGATCTGGTCTTGCAGACAGCATAGGATTAGAAGATTGAAAAAATTATTCAGGTTGAAAATAGATTATGAGCTGGCATAAATATCTAAATAAATTCATGACAATAGGAGACTCAAACACAACAAAATAAGGAGACACATTAGAAAAACCTGGAATCAAAAAGTCATGACTTTTCAGTTGAACTTGAATGGGTTACAACAACTTTCTGAGACATAGTTTGCCTCCTTTTGCGGTCTTATAATACCCAAGTCTCAACATTGCTATGAAGATTACAAAAACATACATATGTTGCATAGACCATAGATCTCTGAGCCCAGATGTAAAACCATCATCCCCATCACTGCATACACACATGCTCACACATGCACACACACAAACACACATGTACGTACTATTATGGGAAAAGCAGTTGCAAATGTTACTCTATTTATAGTTCTTATTTCAGACATTACACAGATCTAAATCTCCCTGGCCACTGGATCAACACCTTTGGAAACAGATTATATGTTTGGTGATGCATAGTTTTCATAGTTACAACTGAAAATTAGTTTATTAAATAGATGCATTATTGGGCGCCTGGGTGGCTCAGTTGGTTAAGCGACTGCCTTCGGCTCAGGTCATGATCCTGGAGTCCCGGGATCGAGTCCTGCATCGGGCTCCCTGCTCGGCAAGGAGTCTGCTTCTCCCTCTGACCCTCCTCCCTCTCATGCTCTCTCTCTCTCATTCTCTCTGTCTCAAATAAATAAATAAAATCTTTAAAAAAAAATAGATGCATTATTTACATGCTGACTCATCCACTGATGCCCAAAAACAATAACATAAATTGCCCTTGAGAAAATATTTGGGGAGAAAAGAGCCCTCATCTTAGATATGGCCTCATAAAGCACTGTGTTCTCTCATTTTACAGTTTCACACACACACAATTCCCAGCTGGGTGCTGTCCTGGGAGATCGGTGCCGGGGAGAATGGGGAGCCTTCGTTCGATTTCATCTTCTTGGTGAAGCTGCATTGAAAACACGTTGACGAGGGTTCTTCTCCTGGAGCTTATCAAATATTGCTGGTGGAGAGTTCACTTGCTCTAAATATTTCCTCTCCTTAGGTACCCAAGAATACCACGTACTTTGTAATAATAACTGGGATAATGAATGCATACTGTCGTCAGCTCTTACCAGGAGTAATTGGTGTACCTTTCATCTCCTGTCAAGCAGAGTGGTTAGGATTAGGACCAAAATGCAGCTCTCATCTCTCTCATTTCCTGACTCAGACAAAAGGCAAGAAAAGGTGCCTGCTTGTGCTGATAGGCGTCTGATCAAAGCAGCTGAAAGCTGTCAGAAGCCAGCCAGCCTCTACAACCTATTTCTTAATGCAGCTCTGCCTTTGATCTGTTGGCCGTCGAGCTACAGTTCTATTTATGTAAAAAAATAATAATCGGGATTGTAACTGAACAGAAGAAAGTGCCATTTTCTGTTTGGATGCTGGTTTTGCAGTCTGGTTAAGCTAGGGCATGTGGACCAGTTCTGTCCCGTGTGTGTGTGCAGCTCATTCAATAAAATAAAAACTACAATCAAATGCCTTTGAACATTCATCAAATAAATTTGGCAGTGAGCTGGAGTCAGAAGGCTGGTAGAAGTAAATTATTCCCCTTGGAAGGTTTAAAAAAAAACCTTAAGTGAAATTGTGACGATGTTGGCATCTAAATTATGTCTTTCAGCAGAACCTACCAGTTATAGGTGTATGAAAGGAAAACTTGTCTTGGACTTGAAAGATCTGGGGCCAAATTTCAGGTCTGTCCCTTTCTGGCCACGTGAATTTAGACTCACTACAACCACATATGTACTTCAACCTTGTCATCTGGTGTCTGGATGGGGTGCATCACGATGTGCTCCGTCCCCGTGAGCATCGGAGTAAAGCCAACGTGTGTTCTTGTAGGCAAGAGAGGAAGGCTTTGGCCAGAGAGCAAATGCACAAGTATTAATCCCACTTAACCCCTCTCTTTTCCAGGTTCCAAATTTCTAAAATGAGTGTAATCGAATATGACTGAATTAAAGTAGGAAAAACATGTACCTCGATGTCTAACACATGGTAAGACACCAATAAATGTTCGGTCTGTTGTTTATGTGACTTAGGCACTGAGGGGTTTTGAATCGATGCGCTCTCCCTCAGGGAGGGGCTGCTGTGTATTCCATGGGACTGACACCCTCTCAGTGAATAGAGCTAAGTGTCTTTCATCTCCATAAGAAAGCTTATTGGACGAGTAAAGGAATCCATAAATGTGAGCAAGGAAATAAGGACATTTTACTTGGAGAGCTGGAAGAGTACGGGGATAAGTTCCAGAAAAGCGGTATTTCTGTCTTGATTACCATGATTCCCAGCGATGTATCTGCACTCAGCCTTGATATTCAGACACAGATGTACACACTCGCACACTCACAGTACCTGGCGTTTATCCCCATAAAAGTCTCTGGCAACTTCATATCTCACACAAATTGTTTCCCTCATCCTCACAGATGGAATCCTTAATCAGCATCAGTAGGCAATTTTCGGTTGATTCTCCCAGTGAAGTGCTGGAAATTGCTGCATAATTAATTAATTCTCTTTTCCACTCCTCATGAGCCGAAGCATCCATCCGGTGGTGGGAAGTGAAACCGGAAGTACGAGCCCTGCGTGGGGCTGAGGAACTCCATTCCTCTCTTTAGGACAGACAGGGCTAACTGCCTTCAAGCCCTCTGCACAGCCTCCCTTGGGGAGATGGTACCTTCTTCCACACAGCTGCCACGGAGGACAGAGGAAGGGCCCTGAGCTCCTGCCGAAACTCTGCATTACAAACACCTCATAAGTTATCTGTCTCTTGAAGTCTTTTTTTAATTTAATTTTATTATGTTATGTTAATCCCCATACATTACATCATTAGTTTTTGATGTAGTGTTCCATGATTCATTGTTTGTGCATAACACCCAGTGCTCCATGCAGAACGTGCCCTCCTCAATACCCACCACCAGGCTAACCCATCCTCCCACCCCCCTCCCCTCTAGAACCCTCAGTTTGTTTTTCAGAGTCCATCGTCTCTCATGGTTCATCTCCCCCTCTGATTTCCCCCCCTTCATCCTTCCCCTCCTGATATCTTCTTCTTCTTCTTCTTCTTTGTCTTCTTCTTCTTCTTTTGATAGAAATTTGAGAAACAAGACAAGGGGAAGGGAGGGAAAAATAAAACAAGATGAAACCAGAGAGGGAGACAAACCATAAGAGACTCTTAATCTCAGGAGACAAACTGAGGGTTGCTGGAGCCAGGGTTGGGGTGGGAGGGATGGGGTGGCTGGGTGATGGACATTGGGGAGGATGTGTGCTATGGTGAGCGCTGTGAATTGTGCAACACTGATCAATCACAGACCTGTAACTCTGAAACAAATAATACATTATATGTCTCCTGAATTCTTGTGACCGGAGCTCCTGCCCTTTACTTTCTGCCCCAGCGCCCAGTACAATGCCTGGCCCAAATAGATACCGCTAAGTGTCTGGAACTGTTAGCCTAAGTAAATATGTTTCCAAGGCAGTCATTTAAAGAATATGATCTCCAAGAATCAGTACCTTGCACCATACCTAAAACATAGGTAGTATACAATAAATATTTCTTGGTAGAGTCAATCATTCTTAATATTGTGAAGTGAAAATTCTCACACAACATTTAAATATATTTTATCATAATTATTTGCATTTATCCCTTATCGCAGCCTGGAAGCTCTGTTCTCCTAGGTATCAGGGAGCCTGCAACACAGGTCGTCCAGTAAGGACTATGCGTTTAAGCAATGTCTGCAGAAAGAATTCAAATATCTATAAAGAGCCACGAATCACTACAGATTCATGTGAGTTGTGGCATAAAGACTCTGGTCAAATATGCTCTTTTAGGGGCAACAGAGCAAGGCTGGGACTTGGAAGGCTCAGTTGGGCCCTTTAGTAAACAATCAATGAGCTACTCCAGAAAACCCTTATTACTGGATAATTTCTGTATTTACCTTGGGTGCATTTTCAAGGCATGTGATCAACAGCTACACTCCAGGCTTTTTGAACTTCTGAGATCAATAGGCATTTTTAGGTCAACTCCACTCTCATTTGCACTGCTTTCCCAGGGAACCGAGCTCCACAGACTCCTCCAGGGACCCACAAGCTGGCAGGAGAGAGCTGGGCTGGGTGGTTTTCCGTCTCAGCTCAGACATGTGCCTCTGTGCTGAGCTCCCTCCCTACATTTCCCACAGCGGAATCTCCAAAAAGACTCAGCAGCATGTCTCTTCAAACTTATTTCTGATATCATAGAGAGGAAGAAACTGAACCTTTTAGGGATGATCAGCATAGTGTCATGTGGTCTGAAGTTCTCGGAGGAGGGATGACTATTGACCATGCATACCTCTGTGTCTGCATCTACTGTTTGACAGTTACCCTCTGTGGACTCTCCACGAGTCCCAGCCTTCTGCCCACCCTGCGGATTTGGGACTTGCCGGTGACTTTCACATCCTATTGGTTCTGCTTCAGTCAGAACCCTGACTAGGATACTAGTATCTCTAGGACACCTGACCAGTATCCTCCCTGTGTTTTGAGAGTTTTGCACTAATCCTTCCTCTCACATCCACACCACTATGAGCACATGGATGACCCATGTCTTCCCTAAGACTTGGTCATCGGTCCCTGAGAGAAGGAGGTAGGGAAGAGGTTTCTCTGGTCCCTGAGTTATTGGGTTTTAAGGTCAGAGTTTAGGAGCACTACTTGAAGCAATACTTTCCGGCTGCCTGGAAAGAGCAGAATGCAGTAAGAAAGAATGAGCAAAACATACCCAGAAAACAAAGTTAAGAAATGAATGGAGATAAATCTTTAGAATTCATGGTTCCAACAAGGTTTAAAGACAGATTGTCATTCTATATTTCTATATATGAGACACACACTTCCCTCTCTTGTTTAAGTTTATTTAGGTTACATTTCTGGAATTTGTAAATGACAAAATAGTGTTAAAAGCGTTTTTTAAAAAGAGAGATCTCTGAAAATTAAGAAGGAAAGGGGAATTTGGAGATTACAATTGGCTTTCAAAGTTGCATGCATGGATAAACCTTGGCATTCAATGTCTAATAGAGAGAGAGAGGGAGAGAGGGAGAGAGGAAGGGAGAGAAACACACAAAGAGAAAGAGGGAGAGGGAGAGAGGGGGGAGAGAGAGAAAGAAGGAGAGACACACAGAGAGGGAAAGACACACAGAGAGAGGGAGAGGGGGCTGGAGAGAGAGAGGGAGAAAGGGAAAAAAGCACTGGCTAGCATATAGAGAGAAAGAGGATGAAAGTCTACACCAGAACTTTTGGCAATTTTTTTTATGGGATAAAAAAGGGAAAAAAAAATAGAACAACCTTCTCCAAAATAAGCAGAAATAATTCACACATGAAATGGTGAACACCACAAGATACAAGGAGTCGAATGCGATGCCAACCAAGGGCCAAGATGATGTAATTAATTAATTTAAAGCAGCTAAAGAAATTAAGGAGAAAGGAAGCACCTGTGTTTTGATGCTTAAGACATCCATGTGCCATTTTTTACAGAGCATAGTTTCAGTGGACAGTGGGGCCAGAGCCCAGATTGCTAGGAGTTAATGAATGACAGGAAGTGGTAGCTGCCAGATGTTTGTTTTAAGCCTTTGGTGGCGAGTAAATTCAGATGTTAGAGAAAAACAAACAACTCCAGCAGGAGAGGATCAAGTTAAGGGTTTGGTGAGAACAGGAATGCCTAGGTAGCAAGGTCTGGAACACAGAGGCAGGGAGAGGCCCGAGGGTTCAGTTGAGGAATGAATCTTGAGGAGAGTAAGAGCGTCCTCTAAGGCAAGAGTGAAGTGTGAGGGGGACTGAGGACACAGAGACACTCCAAGAACAATCTGAGCAGATGTCAGCACCATTCTCTTGGCCCCGAGTACGTCCCACTATGTTCAAGTCCTGTGAGCACCCTGTGAGCACACTGGAAACAATCGTCCAGAAAGGGCTGATCCGGGGATCCCCACGTCCTGGTGATGGCAGAGCCACACCCCTCCTCTGTGCCACAGAGAACACCCTCTGTCAGGATCACATTCCCTAGAAACAGCCTGTAACAGAGCAGGGTACTGTCACCTGACAAACCATTGGTGAATCACGTGGAAGAGAAGAGTCCAGGCAACTTAACTCTTCCCACCTTTTGCTGGAAACAACATGCAAATGGGAGGGGAGTCAAGGGACCCTAAACCATGTGAAGGCATTTTATCTCTGCATTTCTGGTGTTGAGATTTCTCTTGAAACAAAAATGGACTTTCACTTTGTTTGCTGGCAGCAACAAAATAAATATGGGCTCATGTTAATACTTCGAGGATGAAAAGAACAACAGCAAAGCCCCAATTCAAGTTCCACTAGACTTGATTATTGAAAATCATCCATGTAAATAGAGGAGTGTTCAAAATCAATAGCATTGATGAATTGGTATAGTCAGATAAAGACCTACTAAAACACAATCAGATCATGTAGGCTCTGTGCAAGAACGCAAGATCTGTGTCCAGATGATGCAGTAATAACATTTCAGAAAAATATATCCTTATGACAAAAATAAGCAAGCAAAAAGGGCGTGGGCTCCTGACATCTCCAACTTAGAGGAAGGTCTGAGTAGGGTGAAAAGAACATTTAAAACTCCTACCATATGACCCAGGAGCAAGAACAGTGATGCCCTCAACCACAAAAGCAAAATTATATACAGTCCATTTTGTTCACACCAATTAATCCTTTGCTTCTCATGAAAAGAACATCCAAAGTTATTCTCTTTGAAAGGGCAGACGGCAATTTGAACTGTCTATTGGAAAACAATTTCCTCAGGAAATGTCTAAGATGAGGGTGAAGACGTTGGCTGTTGGGAGAGGTTTTGGCTGGTGGGCACCATGAACTTAACACCTCTTTAAAGTTCACAATAGGTTTAACTAAATGATTCTCAGCATGTCTGTTGATGCTAGAAAACATTTTTTTCCTTTTTCAGGACGAGTCAATCTATGATTTAATGGTTTCAGATTCCTACTTCCCATAAAGACACAGGACACACAGATGGTTCACCACGTATTCTCGATCTCTCTTCTCTTCAGCTCTTCAAAACACAGTTAAACTGAATACAGAGAAAATAACTCACTCTTAGCCTCCTTGTTGGAAAACAACAATAAAGCTAGTGAAGGAGTCACATCTTTCAAAGCCATAATTACCTATACTTAACCGATACAAATGTCTCCCTGTACTAAATGATTCTTGTTCCGCAAAAAGTCTCATTCAGCTTTTGAAATCCTCTTGACCATTAGCTCCCAACCCACCCCACCATACTTCCCTGCCACCAAATCAAACATCTGGAAGAAAGAAGGTGTTGACCTCTTTGTCATGGCAGCTGGAACTTCCAATGAAAACAACAAGTATTTCAACTGGTAGAGAAAGTCGCCAACTGGTTTCAGCACATCCATAACATAAACATATCTGTCAGGATGAAAATCTGGAGTGTCAAAATCTCTTACTCAAAGTAGCCACTTCAACTCATTCAAACTGGTGACAGGAGAAAGTGTATCATAATGGAAAGTACTCTAAGCTTAGAGCCAGAGAGATTAAGATTCAAATCTAAGATCAACATCCCCGTGTTGTTTGTGCCTGATGGGGACCCAGTGACTTAAAATTGCTCAGCCACTGTTTTCTCATCTATTAAATGGAGTTAATGACATTTTTAATATGGACTCAATAGTCCAGAAAAGGTTGCTAGTACACAGAGAAAATGGAACTCAGCATTCTTAAAGTAGTTACATAATTATTGTGATTCCAAAATGAATTGAAAGGTATTTACCATAGATAGATATGTGGTCTTTTTGAAAACATCTCACAGTGAATGCTAATATATTCAGCTGACAGGCAAACTTGTTATACAAAAAAGAATGAGCGCACCATTGAGATACTTTTGCCTATTTAATATTTATTTTTGTGGAGTGCCTATGGAGGCTGCTTGGAAAACAAGACAGCATACAGAATGGGAGGGCTGGGTGGGAGCAGAGAGGATTCTTGTGGTGCCTCATTTTGTGGTGAAACGGGGCACCCAGGAGCAGCCAAAGAGAATTAGAATTGGAAACAGGAATCTCTCCGTGCGGTTCTGCTGTTAAATATCTGTGTGGCTACAGGCCAAGCTCTTACCTTTCCTGATCTGACTCAGAGTCACCTGTTTGTGTGGACTAAGTTGTGATTAAAATGGTTTCCCCAGGAGGTCTCTAACAAGATAGTTAGGAAGCTTGCCATCTCTGAGGGAAGACCAAACAGCCAACAGGCAGTGGCTGGGGGACCACCATGAACTTCGAACACCCTTTTTTCCCCTTAGATGTTCATAGTTCTGTAATGTTAATTTGAGTGGATTTACATAACCTGCAGCAAGGATATCAGGGATGGAAATGGACAAAAATAATGTCAAGATCAGAGAGGACCCTAACAGTGAGCATCTAATGCCCTCTCACAAGCTGAGCCTCCATCACTGGCACAGCCATGGTGCTGGCCCAAGGAGGGAGCAGGGATGCAAGAAATGGTCAAGTCAATGGGATTATTCATAGAGTGGTGGGTGGTCCAGCCATTACCTTCATAGTCATTCAATAAACACTTGCTTCTGGAATATTTTCTATGTTTTAGACCTTGTCCTAGGCACTGGGGATGTAGCAGTGAGCAACACAGAAAAGATCACAGTGCAGAGATAGTTTACAATCTCTTGGGAAACAAAGGAAAATAAATGGCATACCATTATGAAAGTAGGTGTTTTTTTTCTCTAGTATACATTTTTATTGCCATGCTACACTTATTTGAAAGCTTGGGGAATTCAGAAGTTTGGGAGACTTTTTTTCTGTTGAACCTTGAGCTCCCACCCTCCCTCCACCTCTTTGAGCTTCTGAACTCAAGGGATAATTTGTACACAATTTAGATCCATCCACTGACCCAGGGACAAACTTAGTGTCTAATATATAGCAGGGACACCACACACATTTACAAAATCCCAATTTGTAAATGCCATCATTGTTAAGAGTCGTAATATTAATGGCATAACTTCACAGTCCCATGACGTAGTTCCCTATTCATATTTTTTCTAATCCTCATAGATATCCAGCAGTGTAAATATTATTTTCCAGTTAAACATCTCAGGCAACTAAGGAGATGGAAGTTAAGCATCATGAATTAAATAACTTGCCTCTAGTAGCCGTGGACCTGGGGTTTGGAGCTTGGGTTGATCTTTCCTTAAAGTTATGCTCTTTCCATGTCATTCTTTCTGATTCTGGCTATCTGCAATGTGACCTTTTGCATTTATTCCTTGCTCCTCTCCAGCTGCTGTCCACCCCAGCAGGGTGAGTGGCATGGGTCCCTTGTCCATTGGCTTCTGGTTGCATCTGCTCATTGAGGAAGAGGCAGGAGAAAGGAAAAAGAATGCGTTCTTAATATTTTGTCCCCCAGCTCTCCCTCTTCAGGGTCCTCGTGCAAGCTTCTCCCCTCCTAAAGCTCCAAACTTGACCAGGTGCTTACTCCTCTGAGGCTTGATTGCTGGCTGCTGGCAGCCACCTGCCCTTCTCCCTCGAGGTTCATAGCCTTACAGCGTTATTAACATCAGGAACTCCAGCATCCCCTGTGGATCCCTACCTCTTACCACCCATTTGTAACTACCCAGTTTCATTGTGCCATCTATTTTTCTAAGACCTGACTCATAGGTGAAGGCCCAAGTCATGCAAAATTAATGTCAGGTTGAATTTTCCTGAAACTCTCTTAGAATGGACACCCTAAAATTCTACAAAACTTTACCTCCACCCAAACCCAGGGCCCACAAGTTCTATCTTGAACCCACTGTTTCTTTGATCTACCTACCCATTCTCTTTTTCCACATGCTTCCCTACTATAATCTCTCTCACACATCTAACATATGTACACACACACAAACATCTAACATATGCACACACACGTGCACACACACACGTACATCTTACATATGCACACACATATAAATGCACATATCTGTGTTGCTTACATAATAGCTCCCAGCATTGGTTTTCTCCAGAGACAAGTGCAGTCAATTCAATAGTTCAATTATTTCAGAATTATTTTGTGTGATATAATTTTAATATCACTTTGATTAGTTTTATTTTTACTTTTTTTTTTAGAATAGCTCATAAAAGTATATAAACTACACTAGGGGAAAAAGTCCCGGATTATTATCTCAGTTGCCAAATTTATATATGTATTTCCATAACCAATAAAGTGCTATCGACATATCTGGAATAGTATTTTCGTTCTTGAGCTGTTTATCACAACCAAACCTAGAGTTCAGAAAAATCTTTCCTATATTTGATGTTTATGATAATCACGTGAAGAAGGTATCATCATAACCCCTGTCTGTAGTGAAGTCACTAGAGCTCAAAGAATTTACATGACTTGCTTGAGAATGCACAGCCAAGAATTCAGGAGTCAGGACTTGAACCCAGGTCTGATTATCTGTCCCTCTCTCCTTCCATTGCACATTGCTCAGTGATATCAGGGCAAGGAATTTTTGATTTTCTAATATAAGACTCACTCATTTGTTTCAATGTGCTGTCATAATGTCAAGGTGACTGCTGTTTATGTATGGGCTGGAAATCTTCTTTCTTTTCATTGTATGTACTCTTCCAGAAAATGAGAGGAAATGTCGTGCCACACAAGGCTGTAAGGCAAATGATGGTGTTTGGAAGGGAGGGACCATCCAAATCTATATTGGTTGATTTTAAATGAGGTAGTCCAAGGCCCACAGAAAGAATCCACCCTTGGCCAGAAATCTTATAATAAACAGAGGCTGGATAAAATGGGATCAAGGAAATATGTGCACTCATTTCCAAGGTTTGGGTTTTTGGCATTGATGAGGAGCAAGAGTTAAGTCTGTGTAGGTAATCACAGATTCCCAGCTCAGCTAGGATTCCCTTCAAAACCTTTAAACCTTTTTTCCATTCCCACCTGTGAAGAAATGATAAACATTCATCACTAGAGAGGATTTTAAAATATATTTAATTAACATTTGGAAAGAATGGTATAATCCTCAAAGCAGTATATTTTACAGCTGGAAAGTAATCATCAAGATTAATAAGTAAGCAAAGGTTCTAGCTTGAAACCAAGGTTTCAGGACTAGCTACCTTACCGAAATAAATTGGTTTTGATTGGGTTTGTACAATAAACTCACATGTATATATACAAATAAAGTCTATTAAGAGAAATTGTTTTCTATTCTATCCCTTCTTCCTTTGACAGTTTATGCAAAGTATACTTTCTTCATGAAAACTGGTGGTCTCCAGCCAACTAAATATTTCTAGGTGGTACCCAAAACAACAGCAAGTTAGCAAAGGTAAAATTTAAGAGAATCTGTGGGGCACCTGGGTGGCTCAGTCATTAAGCATCTGCCTTCGGCTCAGGTCATGATCCCAAGGTCCTGGGATCAAGCCCCACATCAGGCTCCCTGCTCGGTGGGAAGCCTGCTTCTCCCTCTCCTACTCTCCCTGCTTGTGTTCCCTTTCTCGCTGTCTCTCTCTCTCTGTCAAAATAAGTAAATAAAATCTTTAAAAAAAAATTAAGAGAATCTGATTTTTTCAACCAAGTAATGGCAATGTCTGTCTTGCAGAAAAATTTTATGGGCATAAGCCTATGTGCTCATCTTCTTCTGGAAATTCTTCTCCCACACATCAGTCATCCCTCTATGCAATAAGTCGTGTGCTTTGGCAATTCAAACACTGCCCTACTCCTAGGACTTTTCATAGTAAAACCCCCGTCTCAGTCCTTCAGGCTGCTCTATGAAAATACCATAGCCTGGGTGGCTTATGAACAATAGACATTTATTTCTCACAATCCTGGAAGTTGCAAGTAGATCAAGCCTCCTACAGATTGTGTCTGGTGTGGGTGCATGTCCTTGTTCATGGACATTCACCTCTACACTGTGTGTTCACACAGTACAAGGGGTGATGGAATTTTGTGGGGTCTTTGTTACAAGGGCACCAATCCCCCTTCAAGAGGGCCCCACCCCCATGACCTAATCACCTCTCAAAGGCCCCATCTCCTAATACCATCACATTGAGGGTTAGGATTTCAACATGTGGATTGGGGGGCAAACAAACATTCAGCATGTGGTACACCCCAACATTTTGTGTGATCTTGAAGACTTCCCCTCTCTGGTCCTCAGTTTTCTTATCTATAAAACATGGACCTTTCATGGAATTAATTATATGCATCTTCTAGCTTGGACTTTGTACAAGAACAGGAACTTTCCTCATCTCCTCCACCTCCTACCCTCTGGTCTCTCCCCAGCCCTTGCCTTCTACCACATTCAAGCCAGTGAGACTACTTGTCCGAGTTCATACAAATGGAACATATCTGAGCCAGGATTCCATTCCAGCTGGATGTGACTCTTCACTGACTATCCTGAAATAAACCTGCTACTGTAAGCTGCACACATGAACTAATAGAGACTTCAGAAACTCATCTGCCTACACATCTTTATTTCACAGATATATTTTCAAGACAACATCTCAATTACAGATCCAGTTCTATCTTGTTTCCGGGTCTAGAGTGCCTTGCAATAATTGGTATTATAAGTTCACTCTATGATACCAAAAAATCCTATGCTGCCTCAGCATCATCAAAACAAATATATTTTGCCTTAGGGCACTTTGAAATTAGTATATATGGTTGGTTTTTCCTTCTTTGGAGTTATATCAGATATAGGCTACCCGATAATATTTACTTAACCTGACAACAAGCTTTCTAAGAGGCCACTGAATGCAATTCAATGACATAAGAAGTAATATGAAGCTAATGGAATGACTGACACCAGGTAGATTGAAATGGCTTACTCATACATTGAAGATTTTGCTTCCTCCTAACTTCTCTAGAGGACATCAATCTGCTTGGGTCTTCCCAGTATCCCTCCTTCCTTCTTTTGGTAAGAGCCCTTGGTTCACTCTCTGGGAAACTAGCCATGCTCCTTGGCAAGGATTTTGTTGACCCCTGGAAGTTGAGTTTACTAATGCCAGCCCTGGTCGAGGAAATAGTATGACTCTTGAGCACCAAATCAAGTAGTACTGGGACATGGGAGACTGGGGCATGGGAATAGTGATAACAGACAAATATGTAAAGTTAAATGGTCCTGGGGAAGGCATCCAATGAGTCTGTCTATTATTTTCTACCAACCAGATCCCTGGATTATCCTGGACTCCATACTCCTTAGGCTCTGCATTTCCTTCACTTCTGTAACCTCTTTCATAGTCTTCCAGTAATTCTGTTTTGTTTTGTTATTTTATTTTTCTTTGCTAGTTAAGGGAGAATTCATTTCTATTAGTTGCATCCAAAAAAAAAGTGTTACCTCTTCATTTATTTAGCACATAATTTCCTGAACAGAGAGCATGCACACAATGAATTTCAGACCCATATTGCCTAGGTGACAATAAATTCCAAAATCACTGACTGAAGTAACCTCTTCCTATATGAAAAGAAAAAGGACACCTCAGATATCATGCAACATCCCAGGGAGCCTATTCTGCATTGGTGCCCAAATATGAGGAAGGGTTACATATAAATTTTAGTGTGGGATAAATGTGAAACATCTCCTTTCTGAATAAGGGAGGAGAAAAATGTTGCCTTTTTTTTTTTGCCATCAGAGGCAGCCAAATTTTCAGCCCTTCTGCCATTCCCATCCAAAACACCAGAGGTCATTCCAACAGGATACCATGTTTCATGGTAAGCAGTTAATGAAAAGGAAATGGTGAAAATCTTAAGGAAAGAAAGACAGACCTCAAAGAGCCAAAAGCCACGTTTGGCCTTGAAGATGCTGAGGTCTGTCAGATGATGATTTGGGGGAAGGAGTCTGCTCATGAGGACTCATGCATGAGATGCCGTGTGTGTTTGACCCAGAGTCATGCATCCTCGTGCATCTCCTGGTGCTCCATTTTAAAGCTGGAATTGAAGTTCTCACGAGGGAGGGGTGGTAAGTGCCTGTAAGCATGATTGTAAGCCACTTAGGTTAAAACTATAGAAATGCACACTGCTCTTGCAGTGAAAATCCCCAAAATATGATCCAGGCTCTATCCCCAAAGTCTAGATCCCTGGGAATTTGAGTAGAATGGTTCAAAATAAACTAATGAGATATTTTCTGTTAAGAAATTGTAAAGACAGTATTTGTTGGACACTAAGCATCCATAAGCCAAAATAAGACAGAGGGTATCTCCTGGTGTTATAAAGACCACAAATCAACTTTTTGCCTCAACTCTCTCCTCTTAGCACATTAACCTTTGCTATCTGGAGAAATTACTAGATTTACAAATCTAGTTGCTAAAGAAATCCTTGTAAGTATGTATGCATGGTACAAAAATTCCCTGGGGGCATTGGCAAGAGTTTGTGGAGTTTAGTTGGATGGAGGGGGTTCAGATTTCATTATATACAGATGTTACAAAGTTGAATGAAGTACACACTGGATGCCATTTGTGGGTTTGCAGACATAACATATTTCTAACGATGTTCAGGGTTTTGTTCTGTTTTATTGTTTATATGTCGCTTGCCTTGGAGAAAAGATATGCATCAAAATAGATTTTTGTTGTTTCACTTAGTAAATTTAGCCATTTTAATTGTACTGATAAATCAGATTTTAGGAGAAATTTATAAGCAATCACGCTGCCAAACAAGGAATCCCTCTACTAATTATTACTTACTTTGCTTATTTATTTATTATTTATTTATTCAACCAACATTTATTGAGCACACACTCTTGGCTCTGGGTCTATGGTGGTAAACTGGGTACCTAACCTGCTGACATCCAATTTCTGATGAAGAGAGACCCAAACCAGTAGCAAACAATAGCACCAACAACGTGTGTGTGCGTGTGCGTGTGTGCGTGTGCATGTTGCAACAGCACGTATATACATAGCTATACAACATGTTTCAAAAATTTGAGTTTTTTTAATGGATCACATGGTGATACCACCACCAAGAGCTTCTCACTGATCTCTCAAGCTTATGACAACTCCAAGCCCTAAGTAACCATGTGTATTTAAACTTGTGCTCACTCTAATGATGAATAACTGAGTCAGCTGTTCACGGCACTGAAAGTGCCTTTTCTTCCTTTAGGTGGATGGTTGTTAGGGTCAGAGGCAGTGTGGGACCACGCGAGTCCTTCACGAATCTGCTCATTGTAGTAACCACTATGATTTGCAACAGTGCCTTAGTAGCCATCATGTGGACATCCTAAGAGTTGATCTTAATGGGGAGCAGTGGTCCGACTGTCAGAACACATTTTAAATGATTTTGACCCTAAAGAGTGTGCGCACCAAAAATGAAGGTTATTTTAAGCATAATACTACACCCTGGGTTAAGTTGCCGTTTGATCTCAAAGAAAAACTGTTCTGTTTATCTTTGCTTCTGTCTCAAAAAGGTGGATGGCTCAGTGTATTACATTCATAGTAACATCTTGCATTTATTTAACATCTTAGCTCCCTAGCCAAGGATTTAGGAATTAGTCTATGCATTTTTCCAATTAAAGTTCTTTTGAAAATATTTTATTAAATAAGATGTCTTTGTTTTTAATATCTCTTGGTCACACATGACTTCTACAATACCATCTTAAAGTTAAAGGAAAAATAGGGAATTTACATGTGTGCAAACATTCTACTCTGTCACTTATTTGATGGGAGATTTAGAGTTTTGAGATAGAGCTGAGAGCACCAAAAGTGCTGGGTCTCAATCAAGGCTGTTTGTGTCCTTCACATGCACTCACAGATGGAAGTAACCTAGACATTTTTAATAATGATAAGGTCATCTAAGAGGCTATTAAACAAATTCACTGTGTACAGACTGGGAGGGGGGTTTGTGGTACACAAATCATTAATGCAGCCTTCAGACTGTTGAGCCACCTTCCCCGAGTCCCACACAGAACATCACAGCACTTCTTGCTTAAGACACATCACTGCTCCCTAAAACCCCAACCTCTATGCCCATGAGCCAATGAACTACACGCCACCCCTTTTCGTATTTGACTTGTTCACTACTCTTTCTGGCTTCTCTTTTCCAAGGATGTCTATCCTCTGTTCCATTTTCCCTGGGGAACCCTATTCATCTTTAACAACCAAATCCAACTGACCTATTTTTGCTATGTCTTCTCTGACTCACAGCAAAACATATATACTCATTTAACTGTGCCCCAGTGCACAGTTCTTTATATGGATGGTAACATGATGATGTGAAACCAACACCTAAGTGGCACCCATTGATCTTTGTTATATTAATAAAGAGCTTACGGATTAGTTTGCGAAGTCAACTGAATTCATGAGGCAAGCGGGAAACAGCATGAAGTGGAAATGACCTCCAGTTAGCCCACAGGCCATGAGGAAGACCTGCTTCACCATCTAGAGTTGCATCAAACTTCTTCTGTAAGGGCCAGATACAAATACTGTAGGCTGTGTGGACCATGTGGCAACTGTTCCAACTGCACAGTGCTATTGTTGTAGCATGAAAGTAGCCTTAGACAAATTGTCAATGAATGAGTGTGGTGGTGTTCTAATAAAACTTTATTTACAACAACAATAGGTGACACACCAGATTTGGCTTGGAGTTTTAGTTGGATGACTCCTTTGCAGCAAGCAGTATTGAAGAGAAAAGTTGTAGCCTCAATATCACTATTAAAGAAAATCTAAGACTCTTATGAAATTCATCTGATCTTGCTGACACAGTACTTTGTCTTGCAAGGGGTAAAAATAGATAGAAGCAAAGTTAGGAAGATGAATATATCAGAACTCTAGCATGAGTGGACTTGCCTGTCCCTGGAGGCAATAAAAGTCCACAGGATGATCTGATTTATTGTCTGTGTTTTATCAATTACTAGCCATGTGGACCTTGGACAAAGCATCTAACCTTTCTAAACTGTGTTTTCTTATCTGTAAAATGGGAATATTAATGAGTATTTCAAGTCTTGCCTGTGAGGATTTTTGAGATCGTATGTGTAAAGTGCTGACAGGTGGTAGGCATTCACCCATACTATGTTTCTTGTGGCTTTCCCGGCAGACTCATTAAGGAATGATAAGCTCTGTTGTAAGTGAAGACCTCTCAGAATCAAATGTGGACATGAATTCTAGGCAATCAATCTTCTCAGGTAGAACTCAATATGAATAATGTACAAATATTTATTCCTTTATTTTTTTTTCTTTTGAAAGCAGATTTTCACAAAGTAAGGTGACAAAGAATGGAAAAATTTGAAGGGACCCCAAAGACATATTTTGCTCTTTTGAGAGTGCTGTCTGAAGCTAGTTCCGTTGACAGGCACAGGAGGAATCTAGGCATTTAGATAATTATTTTTTCCTCCAGGTAAGTTCTTCCAGGTTCAGCAGAAACCATCTGCTTTCTACCATCAAACAACTGACCCAATCAGTTAACAAACGTGTAGCCATGTACCCAAGACAATGGAAATCACATCTGCTAGCTGAAGCCGCTGCAGATGGCATAACCAGATTAACCCTAGATTTAGGAAATGTCTAATATGCACCATGCATTCCAATAGGCAGAAAAATGACAGAGATGAACAAAACATACTTTTCCTTGGAAAAGCAACAGCTTAGTAGCCAAGACTGATAATGAAGCCAATAGTGACAAAGGAGCTTTATAAATGTTAAAGTAATAAAACTCTTCCAACATTTTTCCTCAAAGGAAGAGCACTGATTTAGAAATTAAATTCTGCTATTTACTACACTGTAACATTTCAGACTAAATTGTGTACTTTGAGTTACTTCACCTGAAAATGAAAGTATTATGGTTTTGCTTACTTATATCTCTTAAGTCTTTGAATAAGAAATGTATATAATTTAAATAAAGAAAATAGTATGTATTTAAGAGAATTGCAGTAAAAACCAAATGTTAAGATATTTATATAAAAGATCTTAAAATTCTGAGGTATTAGACAGGTGAGTTTTTATCATTATCTCAATCAGCATTTAGATTTGTCAACCCTTTACCCACCCAAAATTATTTTTTTATTTTATTTATACCACATTGGTGTATACCTATCAGTTGGTTATATCATGTTAAGTAAAATAAAAGTATTCCATAGGATTTTTGAAACTTAACAGTTCACCCAACTCTCTATCCTGATTCTTGAATGTATTCATTGAAAAAGATATTTCTAGGACACAGAAAAGCTTATTTTGACTCAATAAGCCAACTTTGACCTTACCAATTTTTGTTTTCTTTTTACTTAATAAAAATGAATTTTAATATGAAATACCTTAGAAAAAATATTCTTTTTATTTGGAAAATAATTTTATCTCAACATTTCTTTTCATCTGAATACAGATCCTCTTGACATTGATTGTGTTACTATCTGCTTTGACATGAGTATACAACTGTCCACACCGTAATCTGAATTTTCCAGTACAATCATATTTTCTACTTTGATTATATTTTATGCACAGTTTATTCCATCGCCATGCCTGGAGAGCAATGTGACCCTGTTTATCTCCAATTTTTAGGCTAGGAAAATCTGCTGTATATCAATCACTTTTCCTTGAGAGAGTTCATTGATATTCAACATCTTCATTCTCTTCTTTTTCAAATAGCATCAAGTACTCATTTTCTCTTTTGTATATGCGCACCCTGAGCATGGTGACACCAAATCCAGAGAATAGTAATGATGGAGCTATAGGGTAGTCCTAGGAAAGGAAAGTCTGGGAATTAGAGTATTGATGTCAGAACAGAACTTGAATTTTTAATTCACACAAAATCATCCTCATTCATTTAATTATACAGCTCGTCACACATGCATTCAATAATCACTGGTACTGCAGCAAAGCCTATGAACTCTATACAAAATGTTCTTCTATTGTCAATGCATTTAATTAGGAGTGGTCTCACACATGATGGAAGAGAGGTTATAAGTGGTAGAAAAGCCACAGTCGGAGGAATGAACCAAGGAGGCCATCATATCATTCCACGTGAATGCATCAGCAGCCCCTGATGTTTATAAAGAGTCCTTGGCCCCTTGTCTTTGTAAGTTGTATGTGCATTTTTCAGGTTTATATTTCAAAATGGCATCATGGTCATTGGGTGAGGAAGCTAATGTTGGACATCTGTGGCACCATCTGTGATCTGATCTCACTCAGTTTTGACCTCTTAAACTAGCAAAAAATAAAATAAAATAAAACACACATTGTTAGGTGTTCCACAATGAGAGGGAAGTCTCTGAGAATGACCATGATGTTTTATTTTATGATTTATTGGTTTTCTGGTTTGTGTGTCTTGGAGTCCACACCCTCACTGTACTCATCTCCCTTCCACGAAATGGGAAAAGTATGTAAATTCAGCTGGAACTGACTGTCTCCTTCTCCATGATCATGAATAACTTCTCTCAAAGAATGACCATATTGGCATTTACTCCCTACTCTGAACATGCTTTTCCTTGGCCTGTCCTGCAGAATTTGCACTACAAAATTCATTGTTGTTTTCCCTGGGAAAGGTTCTGTGTCCCCTTAGAAGGATTTCAGAAAGAAGTGAGGCACTAGACTAAGATGAGGGTATTATTGTGATTTGGGGGAGATTCTAAGAACTCAGTCGCATCATTTGGAGACCTTCTGGGCTTATAGGGGCCACCCCTTTTCTACTGCTATTCCTGATTCTTGGAAATAGTTCCTTACAAACTGTAGCATTTCAGTAATTTTTACTTTTATTTTAATCCCAAGTTAATTCAAGCCTAAAATCTCTCCAGAGTAGTGGAAGAAGTGTTTTTGGTTTTTAAATCATCCCTATTAGGTGTCCCCTACATTGAAAGTTCTATTAAGGCAGCCACATATGCTCAGTCTATTGATAAGAACTTCTGAATGCTGTCCATGAAAAGTCCTTTTAGACACTAAATTATGACAGTTTTCAGAAAGAAGGAAAAAACATGCTATCCTGTGAGCACAGGTGTATTCACACACACCAGAAAATTGAAATCCAATTCAGAAGGCAATATTGGAAACAATTTGAGCCTGGATCCAATCAGGCCAGAGCTGAAATAGCACAAGAAATGACTTTGAAGATGATTCTGCCATTTTTTCAGTTCATTCTATATAACTGGAGCCATCAATATGGAATGAACTGGAAAACTCGCATTAAACTCCTGCTTATGTCATTTCAGCCAGACCAGAGGCTGACGGTTACTTCCAGTGATCTTATTTAAGTAAAATGTTACTCAATGAAGTGAAAAAATTAAGAGGCAAAATTAAAAATGTGTGTGCTCATAAAAACGCAATTACAAAAAACTCACAAGTGTACATGTCTTCTTAAACTTATGATGAGTTTACATCCCGATAAACCCATCGCAATTAAAAATATCATTAAGTTGAAAATATACCTGATCCATCCAATATACCAGACATTGTAGCTTAGCCTACCTTAAATGTGCTCAGAACACCGACATCAGCCTATAGTTGGCAGAAGCATCTAACACAAGCCTGTTTTATAATTGGGTCAAGGGTCTCGTGTAAGCAAGTGAATGCCCTACTGGAGGTGAAAGCAGAGTGGTAGTCAGTGTATCGGGAGCTCGAGCCACTGCCCAGCATCATGGAAGAGGATCATCCCACATATTGTTACCCCAGGAAAAGATACAAATTCAAAATTCTACACTTTCCCCTGAATGTATATATCGCTGTGCACCACGGTAAAGTTGAAAAATCTAAGTCGAATAGTCTGAAGTCAGGGATGGTCTGTAGTTATTTTAAGTAATAAATAGAAATCCCTGAATCAGACACAGCATATGTCTCAGTGTCTCATACTGTTCAAGCTGTACTTTGATTATATAAAAATACATTGTTTTCTACAGTAAGTTCATTCCTAAAGAGTTGTCATTCTCATTGTTTCGGATACTGATTTTTCACAAAACAGAATTGTGTGATGCATGCATTATATGAGAATTGAGTAAAGGAAGCATCTTTCTGGCATATAAATAATCAAGTCCTGAGACTTTGCTTTTTAATTCTTCCATAAAGCCATTAAACGGTCTCTGAGAGTGGCCAGTATTTTTGGTAAGTTGCCTAGATAGAGTTGGAGGCACTGGCCCTCCCCTCGCTGTGTGTGGCTCCCTTGAGCCTCAGCTTCCCCTGGAAACCAGAGAGCAAGTGACAGACTCCAAAGTGACTGCTGGGGATGGAGGCAGAGTCCTTTGTGTTTCCTGCTCACGAGTAACCTTATAATGAGGGTTTGTTTCCCTGAGCCAGCTGAGTTTACCTCTGCTGTCCAAATTTTTCACTCTGTGAAATAGCCCAGTTGTGACAAGAAATTACCTGCGACAAGAAATCCTTGACTGAGCCTTTCTGATGCCCCAGACTGTGGACCTACCTGCCCGACTTTCATCTGCATCATGTTGTTCATTCTGCCTGTCTCAGCTGACACCTGATGTGAATTAGTGCTCTTATGGTTCCAAAAGCAGTCATGAGAGTTTATTTGAATAAAGAGAGGATCCATTTTTATATCCTCCTCCATTAATTACACATGAACAGAATGTTATTGTCAAGAACGGATAGAAACTAATGGTACCTCGGGATAAGTTTTGATGTTTTAATTTGTATTTCTTTGTTGTTTTATTTTTTGTTTTAGCTTTACACATATTACCTTCTCCCTTTCTGATACTTCATATTCTTGTTGTCTAAACACTCAGTTTATGGAATTTAAAGAGAATTGATTTATGAGCAGTGAGCCCAGAATGAGTAGTCTAGAAGAACCTAAATACATGCAAAAGTTAATCAATATCTTAAGAAACATGGATAAAATTGATCTTGGCAAAAGAAAAGAGACATAAACAGAGCAAGGAGCATGGCTCACGGGTGTGTGCACAGAATGTCCAGGGATTCAGAGAATATCAAGATGGTGAGGTCTAGGACCCTGGTGGCAGGATTCCTCAGCAGAAGCACCTTCCATATGGGTTGTTCCTAAAATAGGCTTTTTCAAACAAGGCTTGGAAACCCAGGAATTTGGATCTCAGTGTAGGTTTTATACTGATCTCTGATAATCTTTAACTGATGAGATAAAATTTAATACCTTAGTCTCCCCTAAAACACCCCTACAAGGTGATGGTTTGGCTATTCCTTGATCAGTTCTAATGAGGGGAATCTATTTCTCCCTGCAGAAGACTTTGAGTACTGGTAGCACCAAAACTCCCCTTCCTCCTCTAATAATGTGGACATCATCCAATAAGAACAGCTGAGGTTCTCAGCTCCCATGATTCATTTGGCTCATGTTAAGGTCAATGGTTTCACTGCGACTTGCCTTCCTGATGAGAAATTTTCCTGCTGTCTTCCTACTCTGCTAAACTACCAACCCATTACCTTGTCTTCTGCTTTTAAAATAAGAATTGTTCAGTATATCCATCTCTTAACAGTTCTCCTTTGTTGCTGACCTCCAATTCTTTGTTGAGATCTTATGAAGAGTGTGGATTTCATTGGTTTGTTCCTGAGTGAATGCTGTGCCCAGTCCAGCCTGGCCTGGGGGCGATGGTCCTCAGAGCGCCACGTCAAGAAACCTGGAGTTAATTGAGCTAGGATGGAACACGGTGTCTCGTATTTTCAAAGTTCCCATGTGATTTTAAAATTCTACAATGACTATAATCCACTGCCCTGATGGGACTTCCTTGTTACAATTCTTGCAAAATACACCCTAGCCTTGTAGACATAAACAAAATTCCAATAACTTATATATGTAGACCCCACACTGGAAACACAGAATGATCTTTCCTATTCCACATGATAGACATTACCATGTCCCATTTGATTTTTACCCCCTAAGTTAACATCTCCTGTATTTTCTTAGTGTTTTTAATAATTCAAATTTGTGACAGCAAAAATGTGACATATGATGTTATATGTATTCTAATCATCTTTGTAGGGGAAACCAGTTTCACACTCCCAACCTCCTGCTTTCCAGGTGCCAACACCTTGGACGAGGGTGTTACATGTCAGTTAATATGAAAAAGAGCTTCTGATGAAAGAAACACTGTTGATTCTCATCACAAGTATAGGGAACAGAAGTCTCTAGCTGTTGTTAGTATTGAAACAAAATACAACCCTTAATAAATTGAATTGATAAAATTATTTTGTAGTTTCAAGTTAATAGTTTTTTAATCTTTCTGTGCTAGCCAGTGGTCAGCTCTTTACATAACATCCTTTGAATCCTCTCCACCCCCTGGTGAAAAAATCTAGAATGTCCATCATATCCTACATTTTCCTTCTCAGTAATTTAATAAACCTGTGATAGGAACCAAGTCTGCCTCAATCAGTATGTAAAATTATGTAATTTGGAATCTGCAAACTTGCTGCCACTTTTAAAATTGGTGGGTACCTTTGCCATCTAGGATGCATGGAAATGCTTGTAGTTGATGTCCTGCAGGAAGATGCTCCTGGAGAGACAAAGATGAAAACTTCTTCTGATTCTTTTTAAGATATGGACTGTTAGGGAATTTGGCAGGAAGGATGGATTTGGGAGGGATTGGATTTGGAGATGACATCATACCATTGGGTCCATGTCCCAACTTTAAACATATTTTTGAAAATGAATGTTGTTAGAGTTGGGATTTGTATGGGAACAAACTGCTCCCAGTACTCCCAGTAGGGAGAAGGAGGTTTCTGTTAGAGACAGATTCCAGGGTTCATCTGTCACTAGGGTCCAGGAGGGATCCTCAGTGGGTAAGGCTGAGGCCACAAGGGCCAGGGTCCCTAGGCTTAGGGCAGCAGCGAGTATTCCTGATGCTGAGTCTACACACCATGGAACAGAAGGCTCCAGAAACACCTTTGAGCTGGTGCTGGAGGAACATTGTCCAGCAGCAGCAGTGACAGAAGGACAAACAACAAAGATGTCCAACCTTCTGGACTCTATTCCAGGACCTCCCGTCGGTTCCCACCACCACAGTGCAAAATTCTTGAATGATTCCAAAGAGAGTAAAGGATGAATCCTCCATGATGACAGAATCAACCTAAAGCTTAGACTTTATCTTGATTAAAATAAAATTCTGTAATATTTTCAGCTTTTCTCTCTATACTTCCAACTTTTACCCCCCCACACACACACACCAAAAAATGGAAATGAGGTTGAAATCTATCTTCCATAAAGTATCTTGGAAAAATAGAAGATCCTCAACAATGACTGGATACTAATATGTCTTTGTTCTTCATGTGAAGGGTTGTTCAGTTTCTTTTTTAGACCTAGTGAAAGGATTTTATGTTTATGTCTGTCAATTTGTATACCCTTCTTTAGGATTATCAAAAAATGTCTGAATTTTTTTATGTTCCTGTTGTTTCCCATAATTACTTCAACCTATATTTTATTAAAGTTTTTACTTTAATTACTTGATGTGTTATTAATATATATGATAGGTAAATAGATGCACACATACATATACAAATACTTACCTGTTTATCCTTGACAAAGGACTGTTCTTCCCTTTTGATATCCATCCCTTTGCCAGGAGTTTTCAATATTTTTTTAGAAAGCTATGAAGCCACCAAATTTTGCTAGTATTCAGTGCATAGTTTTAATGTTTTGTAACTTTATCTTAGGGCACACTTTGGCAAGTATAATGCTGAAATAAATCCAGCTGTATTTTTGTCTGTAACATTTCCCTGAACCTACTTGTCCAGCCATGTTTCCAAAGTCAGGATGGGTAGCACTTTGTTTTCTAAAGTGTGGTAGGAAAAAAAAAATGCCCCCAAAGATGTTTATGCCCTAATCCTTGAAACCTGTGAATACGTTTTGCAATGCAACAAAGAGGATAAAAGGTTGCAGGCAGAAGTGAGTTGCTAATCAGCTGACCTTAAGCTGGGGAGATTCCCCTAGGTTCGTCAGGTGGGCCCAAAGTAATCAAAGGGTCTTTAAAATGACAACAGGATGACTTAACTCTACTATCGAAAACTATTTTTATGTAATTAATGTATGCTTTCTTGTTTATAAATGCCTGATTTAAAAAGAAAAAAGAAAAAGCTTGGCATATTTATCCACTTCGCTGTGTACCCGATAGTCCTTTGGCGCCCCTCCCCCAAACAGATTACATTGTACAATAAAGGACTTTGAGAGTAAAAGAAAAAAAAAAAGAGGAAGAGGAAGGGAGAAGCAGTGAGAGTCAGAGGGAGGTGTGTGTGTGGAGGAGGAGGGCAAAGTACCTGGACATTAGGAGCACCCACCCATCATTGCTGGTTTTGGAGACGGACAGGGCCCTGAGCCAAGGAATGTGGGCATCCTCTTGAGGCAATGAAAACTAGGAGGATTCTCTACTGGTATTTCCAGAATGGAACACACCCTGTCACCTCTTGACGTTAGCCCAGTGAAATCCATTTGGGACCTCTGACCCCAGAATTGTAAGATAATAAATACATGTTAAGTCGTTGAGTTTTTGGTAATTTGTTCCAGCAGCAATAGGAGAGTAATACCGAAGGTAACCTTGTCCCTGGGATTATAGTTGTGAAATCCATTTTCTATTTTCATATGCAGATTAATGCATGCATATTATATTTTGTAGACAGCAGTTAATGTTTCTTCTATTTAATAACATTTAAACATAAACTATAGATATAAAGCTGGCAAATATGAAGAAGCAGAGCAAAATGTGAGTGTGCCAGGTGGAAAACGTAGGAGCTTTCAGAAAGCACGGGCCATCATTGATAGAAGCACAAGTAATAGATAATATCTAAGTGCTTGTTTTCCTTAGATAAATGGATTCATTAGAATATGTCAAGTGGAGACTTAATCCTCTGACTCCTGGGACAGAAAGATTCTATATGGCACTATGAAATATAAAAACGTATGAAGGAAGGAAATAAACTAATGATAAACTAAAGCAAAGTGTCTGATAACCAGAACTCTAAAGTCAAAGAGAAAGAGGAGTGCCCCAGAAGGAAGCTGGAGACAGGGAAAGTATAGGGACAGCAAAGAAAGACCTCCCGGTATGCAAACCAGATTCACCAGTCAATGAGTCTAGGCTGGAATGGGCTGGTTATGGGCTCACATGAGAGGTAAGTCTTCTTTAGTGTGAATAAATCTGAATCTAAAATAAATCTAACATCTTTTTTTGACGTTTCCTCTGAAGAGTGACCTCGTGTGGAAAGCATTCTTCCAGGGATATTGGATATGGCACCACCCACTTAGGGCCTCATCGGGGCATCCTGTTCACCTTTGTTGGGGCTTAAATCAGAACACTTAGCCCCTTTCAGCTCTCCCATAATCTCTTCAATTCTCAGTAAGTTTTCAAAGATACCCCAAAGTCATTCAGCAACCTCATGTCCAAGTTTCTTCTGCATTGATCTAGGCTATTACTCATCATGGTCAAGACTTCTTTTCTTGTTTGTTTTTGTTTTTCTTTTTTGTTTGGTTATGTTGATGTTGATTCCTTTGGTTGAAAGTGACAGAAACGTAACCCATACTGGCCTAAAACACACACCCAAAGGATGCAGACTTTATTGGGAAGATACTGAGCTTCACAGATTTGAAATGAAAGGCCTGGGAGTGGGAACTCAGTGACAATTAGAACGAATTCTCCTTTTTATGGCCTTTCATTCTCTCAGCATAAATGAGTTTTATTTTCATGATAATCAAGGCAGTTTCTTGACTAAAGAGACTATAGAGAATTATCTCTTCAGATTCAGAAAAAGGTACCTGGGGAAGGAACACGTGTAGCTAGGTTGAGATCATAACACGTTATGTGAAGAAGGATGGAATTCTGTGACTGGTTCTTTCTGATCATCTGCCTACCTCCGAGTCAGAATGGGTGGGTGCATTTTCACAAGGAGAGAGAAAACAGATGCCACATAGATTTTTTTTTTCCTTTTATTTAAATTCAATTCAGTTAACATATAAGGTATAATTAGTTTCAGGGGTAGAGTTTAGTGATTCATCAGTTGCATATAACACCCAGTGCTCATCACATCAAGGGCCCTCCTTCATGCCCATCACCCAATTACCTCTCTTCCCCCCACATAGACTTTTTTAAAATTACCACAACTCAGCACTCTCTCAGAATGAGAGTCATCTGAGTGTCAGCTCTCCAATGGGAAATTAGCTTTACCATTTTCCTCCCATGCCCCTTCTCCTCTAGAAATCAGTCATTTCTCATCTTCTTTGAAATTTTACAAATTCTCCCTTTGTCTAAGATCCAGATTTCTGGAAATGGTTATTTTGGACATGTTCTGTATCTTTATGTTCACTTTTGATTACCTACTTTCCTTTTTAAAAAAATTCATTCTGAAATCCAAGAGCATGTTTTTGTGTGTATGATAACATTGGTCTCATATCATTAGCTGTGTTTCTCTGCTCCCCTTCTGAGCTGTTCGAAATTCTGAAGTCTGGATTATAGAGCCTCCTGATTGTATGCATCTCTCGTATGCCAGATATAAGTGATAAATGGATCACTATACTTGTGACTTTTATGATGAAATAAACCAGCAATCCTTAACGAGGATATTAAAACGTCTCAGAAACATATTCTGTCTCCATAATTTCTGCTTGTTTTCTTCCCTATTGTGTAGAGTTAGTTTCCAGTTGGTGGTGTTCTCTTCATTCTCTCTAGATCCAGTGATGAGTCATTATCAGAAACACAACTCAAGAAATATCAAAGCTTTGGTTTTGGTTTTGGTTTTAAGCTAAGACCACGAGCAGATGGTATAAATCCTATTTGTCACCACGTATAGCCACTGGACCAGTTTAGTGGTTTTAATGGGAATGTGTGATCCATTTCTCCCTTTCTGTTATTACACAGTTTCAATCTCTACCCAGGATTTCTCCAAAAAAATATACTCCATGTCTGTAGCTTTTATGCAGGCATACAGATTTTGCTATATGTTGTTATTTGTCTTCCACTGCCAAATAGCTAACTTATTTGTATATATAGGAGAGATATACAACTTGTTTCCATGAGTGGGTGATTGACATGCTGCTAAAGATGGAGGCTGACTCCCTGCGGAGTCCTGCAAGGGGACATGAGTTGGATGTGGTTTTCTCTTTTGTCTCTGGCCTGCGTTGCTCCCAACCTTAAATTTGTAGGGCAAACTCACGCTAACAAAACTTGTAAAAGCCTCACGTATAAACTAGAATCTCAATACATGTATGTTAATGACATTTGTAATTAGCCAGCAGTGGTATGTTTGTGTCTCAATGTGTTCTCTCCAGAGAATACAAATAGCTAAATGTTGAAACAGTGTATGAGAATGAGATATAAGTATAAAGACTGAGCTGGAGGAAATAATGTCACTGAGTTCCTGCCACCAAGTTGAAATATCCTGACTGAAGCTCTTATTCATGGAGTTTAAACAGTTTTAGATAAATACTCCTGATGTCAAGGATCTATTTCTCTACTTTTTGAGCTGACCTTCTCTCTTATCTATGTCTTATTTTTGTGAGACTATAATCTCACTCTGTTATTCCTGCCTTAGAACTGAGAAACATTTCTCTTTGTAGATGTGTGGTCCTTCCCTAGATGTCGACTTTCCTACTTCAGGCTCCAAGTTCCCACAGTGCCTGGCTCTCGCCTTCCCTTGCTATGTTCCACTCTCAAGTTCTCTCTCATCATGAATATCCATGATACCCATGGTCACCATTAAACACAGTCTTCCAATTCTGATTACCCATCACTATTATCTGCAGGCATCTGGTGGTGAGTTCAAGACCATCCCCTTCAGTTGTCCAGCCGACATACTGATGGCATTTCAAAAGCACTAAGATAGCTCCCCAAATGTAAACAATTCTCCAAAGTGATTAATGATTATTCACATTTCATGTATTTTTATCTCCTGACTAGGTTGTGGGCCCTCCATGATGAACAACTGTTGCTTGTTTCTACCTAGATGACATATAGGAAGTAACAAGTGCCTGAGAAGAGTGTTTTCTGAATTATTTTAAAAATTCCCCAGGGGGGGAAATAGTATTGATATAAATGTATTCTTAATTAGTGTGACTTATTTATTTTTAATACTGGGAATGTCAGAGAGTGGTGATGCCATTGATGAAGTGAGACGTCCCAGAAGTGGGGGCAGGATGGTGTGTGCGTTAGTGGGGTGGGGAGTGGGGGTCAAAGGGAGAAGAATAACCTCACAGCATAGAGGACATAATGCATGATGGAGAAGGGCTGTTTTATGCAATTGAAAAAGACAGCCTTCTGCAAGGTGTGAATGTCAGGGTACAGTTGATAGTTTATTGAGGATTTTAAAATGTTATCTAGTCACTCACTCTGAATCAGACTCCTATAAGATGAAAGTTTAAAAAATAACTAAATCTACCTTTATTTCCCTGACTCCACCTTCTTAATAATCCTGAACTACTGCCATCTAGAATTGTTGATTTTTTGCATTAAGCCTGAGCCTTTGAGAGCCCATTCTATGATCTGTATAAAGTTTAGTTCATTTTCTGACATTTCCAGAAAACCAGTTTGTAGGCAGTCTCCACTTTTCTCTGAAGACACTGGAGAATATTTTGTGAATATACCCTTATCCTCTGACACGAGCTTTCCAGGCTGCTTTTAAAACACCTTGTAATTTCTTTAAATAATTAACTCTTGGGGCACCTGGTGGCTCAGTCGTTAAGCATCTGCCTTCGGCTCAGGTCATGATCCCAGGGTCCTGGGATCGAGTCCCACTTCGGGCTCCCTGCTCAGCGGGAAGCCTGCTTCTCCCTCTCCCACTCCCCCCTGCTTGTGTTCCATCTCTCACTGTGTCTCTCTGTCAAAAAAATAAATAAAATCTTTAAAATAATTAATTAAATATTTAACTCTTTTTAATTAGCTCCTCATCTGAGAGCAAGTTCTTGAAAAGGAGGGTTCTTCCCTAGTTGGGGGCGGGAGTGAATGGAGATGCCATCAAAGAAGGACTGGGACCCCTGTACAACCAAGAATCCTTTTACTGCACAATCTGGCCCAGATCCCTTCCCCCACAGACCCGATGTCATGTTCAGTAGGAATTTAAGCCAATGGGGATTTCCCTAAGAATAAGTTCCTGAAGGGAAACAGCAAGATGCTTTATTCCAAATGCAGAAAACTCCCGGGTGTGGTGTAATTGACAGTCGGTAATTTTACCTCGGTGTTCCCCTCTTCTGCATCAGTGACTTACTGAAATGACATTCATAATAAAAAATGCAAGAAGTTATTCTTCCTACTTTCTCTCGCTTCAATTAAAGCTATAGGGTGAGAACATCAACTGCACAGAATTCCTGGTACATTAATCAGAAAGAAATCATCTGAATTCAGAAAGATTTATGGTTCCACTCTCAGCTTTAACAAAAATGACTATGTTAATCCTAATATAATTGATATATTTGATACATTTCAGATTTAAATTTCAATAATGATTCAGTACCATGGTTTAAGGACTCAATCTATTTGATCAGCCATGCTCCAACCAGGAAGAAAAACAAAAAAAAAGCTAGTGATGTATATATAAGACATTAATACCCACTTCCTCTTTTTTTTTCTTCTACTTCATCCAAATCCTACTCACTCCCCAAGGATAAAGGACCACACTCCCACTCACCCTCAGCCATACTTTCCTTCTGGGAGTCTGCAACACAATTGTGTGTGTTCAGTTCACTCCAAGTCACACAGCCTAGTGTTGTTGTTGTTGTTGTTATTTATTTTTTCCTAGTGTTTGTGTTGACTGTCTTGTCTCCAGAATGGATTTTCAGGTTTCTCTAAACATTTTCTTGCCCACCCCCCCGTACCACCCACCCAGACTTTCACCCCCAACACAGTGCAGGTGTCCCTGTTTCCGGGTTGGCTGACTTAAAAAATAAATAAAATGGCCCAATGCAGGGAAGACCACCTACTCGTATGAAGTGCAGTGGCAAATGAGTAGATGTGGAAGGGAGTGGCAAGATCTCTGAGTCTTCAGTCATTTCCAGCAGCAGCTTTTAGCTGTCAGTTTGGCCATTTTATCAATGCTTGCATTGACTAAGGTTACCTTCAAAAGTGTCTTAATGCAAAAAAGCAGATCTACCAAAGTCACTTCAAGACATAGATAAAAACCCACCTACTAGTTTGTTTGTTTGTGGAGTTGTAGTCAGTATTTATATGCCATTTTATCTAGATTAGTAATTTGAAAGCTAGATAGCCAATGGACTGATCTCCTCTTTGTCTTGAGTATGCACCTAAAGTGGACATTATAAAGAATAACATTGTATACAAAAGTATCTTGCAAATTATTGACAGATAACATTTTGTGATATAAATTTGTCCTGCTTTATACAACCGACAAAAATTCAAATTTAAGGACATATTAAGGATCAATTATTTTACGAACAGTTTTAGCAGGTGGTTCCATTTTTAAAAATAGTTTCAGACAAGTACTTCAACAATTATATGACCTAGCGAAAACACAAAAGGCTGATGACGCACAACCTCCACAGCATGTCCCTGGTACACGGAGTTGGGGGGAAATGCAAAAAACCCTCAGCTAATTCCAGCCATCAGAGTTATCTAAAAAGACATACTCTCATATTTTCTAAATATTGTCCAGAAAGAAATGACCAGCGAGAGAACACTTAGCCTACCAAAATATTATCGCTGAGGAGCACACAGCTCCCAACCTTCTCAGCATCAAGTCACACAAAGTAAATGACCAAGACCAAAAAGCAGACAAAAGCAAAAACACTACCTGCTGAGGACAATGGGCATGAAAGAGGCTGTGCCTTGTAGACACGGGACATTTTATAGATCCTGTGAAGCTGACTACAGGGGGTACCTCCAAGGTTGACCCAAGACCAACCCCAAACCCCAAACATGCCCCGCCCTTCCTCAGCATGTCCTATATGTCATGCTGGCTACTGCAGGCTTTGGAGTAGTGGTTCTCACTCTCCTTCAGCCTCCAAACCACCTTGCACTGCCTGCATTCATTGCTCATGTTGGAGCCTCAAAGCGTGCAAGACTATCTCGTTGGACATTCTCGAATTCCTGCCACTTACTCTCATTGGGGCCAGCCTAGAGTTTCTGTGTCAGAATTCATCCGCACTATACTTTCTTCTGTCTTTATTGATAATCACGAACACTCTGAAATATTCTGGTATCCAGGAAAAGATTTGCATGAGTTCACCTGTAAGTGCAATGATACTCATCAATGGTTGAGATCAATGATGGTTCACTAAGTGCATGAGTGCATCTGTGTTGCCACTGATCTCCACCTCCATCAGTTGTCTCTAAGCTTATGTAGATACTCATCTAGCATTTTCCAGAAAGACATGGAAACATTTTCCCAGACATCAAATAATGCACAGTAACATTTAAAAATAATAAATATTTTGGTAGTGTGAGAACATATTGACGATTACAATCAAGTGGGTTGTTCCAGATTGGTTATTCATTCTAAGGAAAGCCCTTGGCTCTTCTCCTGCCAGTCTCCTTCTGAGCCTCTTTTCTCAAGTGGAAAGTGATTAAACCATGCATCATATGCTCGGTGGCCCAGTTGGTTAAGTGTCTGCCTTCAGCTCAGGTCAAGATCCCAGGGTCCTGGGATCGAGCCCCATATCAGTCTCCCTGCTCAGAGGGGAATCTGCTTCTCCCTCTCCTTCTGCCTTCCCACCCACCCTGGCTTGTGTGAGCTCTCTCTCAAATAAATAAATAAAATCTTAAAAAAAGGCATACCTCATGTTCCTCAAACTATTTTAAATTAAATGCAGTTCACCACTACAAAGATGAAATACCTCCATCGATTATATGAAGATTCCATAGTCTTTCCATCATTGAAAACTTGATTCTGTGCCTTGCAGATAGTCACATACACACATATATACACATAAATGTGGTCTTACACCTCAAGGACAAAAGTTTCCCCCTCCTGGTGCAAGGTAATGTTACAAACTTTCCTGTAGTAACAAATGAGTTATGTTGTCAAACTAAATCCCCTTTTCTCTAGGAGAACTGCAGGTGTGTGTGTGTGTAGTTGGGTTTGCTTGAATAGGAAGAGAGTGGGTCATGGGAGTTGTCCTAAACATGACAGAGGAGAAGGCTGGGAATTCAACTGGACAGGTATTCATTAAATATCTAATATGTAGCAGGAACGTCCAGATGCTGGAGAATACAAAATTAAACGAAATGCATTTGAATCTGTGTTTAACTATCATTATCAACATTATTATTATTTGTTATTGTTTAACAAATTCCATCCCACAGGCAGAAATCCCTTTTACAGCACATCTAATTGAAATGCTCTCAACCCTGTGCACATGAAAAAGAGTCAGACAGTGAGAGTTGTCTGAATTACTATTATTAGTAATTTGCTTAAAAAGCTGCATATTTTATAGCCAAGTACCGTTTGCAATTATTTCACTTTCTGGAATAAAGTGAGCTAAATCTGTTCCATTTCTACCATTTTAACGCTCTTATTCTTTAGTTTTCAAAGCTAAAGATCCCTACACATCCCAACCTTCTTTCTTTAATGGGATTTTCATTTCATGGCATTCCTTCTACTCATTACTAAGTGTATGATTATGTGACCTTCTTAGAATATGATGCCCAAACTAAACTTATGGAGAGGAATACACTTTTTGGAGGGAAGGGGTCACTATCATCTTCAATTTGATTATCACATTGAATTATATGATGCCTATAATGACCTCCAATCTATTGATGAATAAACTTATGTTCAGAAAGGCAAGAGAGCCATCACCCCAATGTCAAAAAGCTCATGTGCGAAGACAGAATATGCTTCCAAGGCTATTCACTCTAGACCCCATACTCCTTTCCCTATACTCTGCCGTGTAATCAATGTGAGGGACAGAAGAGAGACAACAGACCCCGTCCAAGCACCAGTCAGCTGAGCTGTACAAGGAGCCGAAGTGGCCCATGTCGAGCTTAGAGCAAAACAAGGCAGGAACTGTTTGCATGTGTCGTGCACCCAACGGGCTCCTGGACTTTTAGATTTCATGGTTTCGCCCTTGCATCAAGTTCCTCAGAACATATTTCAGAAGTAAACAGAGTTCAAAAACTAAAATGAGTTTTCAAGTAGTTCATTTTTTCCTAATCTTGACATCTAATTTGGTAATACCTCACTTACCTAAGAATCACACCAGCATTGTGTTAATTATTCAGTCCTCCCCAAACTTCTGCAAGCTTTGATTAGTAGAAGAAGTTTTCAGGACAAGTTATAATTTGCATGCTAACAAATTTGTTTATAAATTACAGAGTAAAGGTAAACTTTGGTAGTGCATCTACTCCCTTCATACAGCTAGATTTATTACATGACTAGATTAGCCACGCATTGTACCTGGATAGGCTGCTGTGAAATTTGGTGAACATTTTGTTCCATTTTATTTCCCTACTCTAGAACTCCAATTACAGTTTCATTTGGTTTCTTTTTCTGTAAATCTCTATTTGTTATTAGTGGTATCTCAATTCACAAGCCAAAGTGACTATCCCCCCAAATTATACAAATATTATCCTTATAACCTTATATATTTCCATAAAAATAAAATCATTTGGACATGGCCCAGTAGAGTACTTCTCACCTAGTAAGTAACAAATATAATATCAGATTAATAACTAGATTTTAAAAGCCAGATTTGTTTCAGGAGGAAAAGGGAAGAAGACTCACCTTGAATGAGACTATCTTTCCCATGACATCAAGATCCAAGATTACATAGTATCGAGGTTATGTTTTATGTACTTATTTTAACAGGAGTCCATTTCCTACAGTGCACCCTGACTTTCTTACTCTAAATGAAGTCATTTACATACATTTATAAAAACATTTTCCTTAGCTTACCTATCCTTGCCCTCCTAAGAGTGGACTCTCCAAGAGGGTTCATGCTCTTGATCTTAAATTTTGCTTTAAAATCAGTTCCTCAAAAATTGTATCAGAAGATGATGTTATGAATTTTAACTAATCCCCAAACTAGACCTATTCCATAGTATGATGCGATGTGCCTCCATCCTGTCCTCTCACCCAGAGACACTGTACCTGGATGAAGAATGGGGACATGAAGAGGTGTGGCAGGAACCTAATAATTAAGTTGTGAATATAAAGACACAGAGAAAAGGGGAAACCATTTTGAAAAGGAAGTTGGAGGAATTACAATAACTGATTTAAAAACTTACTACAGTAAACATATAAAGTAATCGAGACAATGGGTACTTGCCCAAGGATAATGTTTGCATAGGCATTTTTACTAAGTAAGATATACACGTGACTAACCTGCATGAGAAGATGTTTGACATTATTGGTCTTTAGGGAAAAACAAATCAAAACCACATGAGATACCACTTACAGTCAATAAAATATTCATGAGAAGAAGAAGGAGGAGGAGGAGAAGGAGGAGCAGGAGGAGGAGGAGAAGGAGGGGGAGGATGGAAAGAAAAGAAAAAGCATTGGTAAGGGTATAGAGAAATTGGAGGCCCCATGTATTTCTGGTGGGAAGGTAAAAAAAATCACCAACTCAAAAATAGTTTGTCAGTGTCACTGAAAAGTTAAACAAACTTACCAACGATCCAGCAATTCTATTCCTGATTATCTAACCAAGATAAATGAAACCATATGTCCACTGGTACTTGCACGTTCAGAGTAGCATTACACATAATAGGTAAACTCTAAAAACATGCCAAGAGTCTATTGATTGGTGAATGAATAAACAAGATACCGTAGAGCCATTCAGTAGAATATTATTCAGCAATAAAACGAAATTATTGATACATGCTACAATAAACCTCACAGACATGAAGCTAAGTGAAAGTAACTAGAAACAAAAGTATACATTGTTTAATTCCACTGATATGAAATAATGTAAGAGACAATTCTGGAGAGCCAGAAAAGAAGTCAGTGGTTTCCTAGGGCTGGGGTGGGGTCAAGGTGTGACAGCAGGTGGGCACAGGTGAACTGTAGGGGTGACGGAAATGTTCTAAAACTACACTGTGGGAATGGTAGCATGACTCAATTTTTTTTAAATCATTGAATTGTACACCTCGAATGGGGCAAGTTTATGATTGTAAATTATGCATCAGTAGAATTATAAAAAAGATACCTAGCAAGCATTAGGGTGTGTGCAGGGGTAAAGATGAAAACCATTTGGCTACCTGTTGATAATTATTTAAGCTGATGACGGATGGGCGATCAGGATTCTTTATACCATGTATTCTCCTTTCATGTATGTTTACAATTTTTCATTAAAAAAGTAAAACAAAATAAGAACTCACAGGTTCTGGTGTCTTTTGGGGGACCTACCAATAAACAAACACACAAATTACGTAGTACAAATAAGCCTTCTTCCTTGAGGAAAGGGCTGATTGTAATTTGACGGCACAATGGTAAAGTGCAGGGTAATTAGCTGTCTTTACTGGAGGCTTATTTAAGAGCTGGTTCAGGGTCGTGTGTATACACATTAACCAGACGACTTCCTCCTCCTTGTTGCAGTCAAACAATAGCACTTCCTGTCCCCAGACAGACTAATAAGCCCTGTGACAATCAAGGGCAGGGTGAGACACTCCTGACTCACAAATTCTTCTTAAAATTTCTAGGGATTAGAAGAAGTCACCTTCACTGGGCTCCCGATGTGCTGAGCCTATTCAGTTTTATTCACATTTATCCGTTTACTGTTCATAGCATCGAGTGCACATCCCACATAACCCTGAGAAGTAGAATTTGCTATCCCTACTTCTGCAGGTGAAAAAGCAGAGCCTCACAGAAGTGAACTTAGTCTGGTAAAATCACCCCAAGAATTAAGTAGCTAATTAAGCCAGAGGTAGGTTGAAATTTATAATATCAACCTCCAAAGCAAGTAGTTTTTCTAATGTGTCTGTCTGTATGAATATTGGTGAGTACACACCATTCCCCTACTTCCTGATGCCGACCCGACTCTCAAGGCCCACAGTGCTCTTCCGGCTCACATTCCTGCCCCAGATTCCCCCACGAGTGCACATTACATAAACGCAAGTACCTGCGAGTGTATGTAGGCATACAAGCATACGCTAAGGTCCGATGGATGGGGTCACTTTTCCCAAAGACAGAGGAAGGCAGTGGGAGTGCCTGGCAGTCAGTCCACATCTGAGAAGAGCAACACATGAGGGCACTGGGGGATGGGAGAGGCCCCTGATGCCCATCGAGCTGGCAGGAAACTGTGACAGGACGCGGGGCCCTGCTTCTGAGCATGGGCTGCCCACGGCAGGGCAGTTGATAAAACAAAAGAAAGGAAGAATGGGCTTTGTACTTTCAGGCCCTTGGGATCATGTAGAGGAAAAGTCAAGACCGTGTTCACCCAAAGAAAAAGGCCAGCGATCTCCCTAATGCATGGTTTCCATAGCATAATGGATCCAAAGAAGGCAAAGCTGGGATTTTCAACACATTTTCAGCAGCAGACATTTCTGTGCTGATGGTCTTCATGGTGGCACGACTGCATCTCCTGGTCTCCTGGGGGATTGTCTGTGCCCCCATGGGCCTCAGGGAAGCCTGCTCCAATGTGACACACCAGTCGAACTGCCCAGAACCCTGTGCTCTTTCTGTAGGTCTGAGGCAGCTTTAGGACCCTGTGGCTTTCTTTGCTCCTGGAATCCGGCTTTCCATGCCTGCTCTGACGAGGTGACATCTCTCATATCTTAAATATGTCCATGCAGTATTCTGAACTACAAGGGAAAATGTATACAAACTTAACTATTCCTGGACAACATGAATCACCGTGGAGCATGTGCTATTGAGGAGAGAAAATGATCTCTCTTTTAGTCATCACAAGACTGAGGGCAGAGGTTGAAGCAAAGCTCTATTTGTCACCTCCTCTGCGCACATCTTTGGGTCCACTCCACACCCACCTTCCCCGGAAGTCTGAGAGCCCTTAGTCTCTGATCATCCCGCTTTCTCTTCAGTGTCCTCCAGCCTTCCCTTGGTCGTTTCTATCCCTGGGTCTGCTTCCGGTGAGGCTCCAACTCATCCTGGCAGCACGAGCTGGTTTAGGGAAGGAAACCACTCTTCTCCGCTGTATCCTGGAAGAGACCGTTCACAATGGACAGTTTTTGTCTTTCCTGGAAAGGGCTTAGATTTTTCTTCAGAATAGCAGATCTAAAACAAAGACTCTTCTAAAAAAGGCATTACTATTAATTTAAAAACATCCATATGGGGTGGGAGGATGGGTTAGCCTGGTGGTGGGTATTGAGGAGGGCACATTCTGCATGGAGCACTGGGTGTTATGCACAAACAATGAATCATGGAACACTTCATCTAAAACTAATGATGTAATGTATGGGGATTAACATAAGAATAAAAAAATAAATAAATAAAATAAATAAATAAATAAACAAACATCCATATGTTATTATGTTAACATTTCTTGTGTCTTCTTATTATGCTTTTATTATAAGCCCCCTCCTCAGCAGGAGGTAAGTGGGGAAGACACAAAGACCTTCCCAGCCACATCCTCCTTCCGTAAGTGATTACTGAGCACCTGCTCACTATGTTTCGGACATTGTGTAGGACCAGGAGTTCTTAGGTGGATATGGTCATGTCCTTTCCCTCAGAACTTTACATTTGTTTGGAGTGGGGGCCGGGGCCATCAAGAACACGGACACATATAATACAGTGTGCCGGGAGCCAAGACAGAACTGAGTGCCGCGTGTTATGAGAACATCCAGTGCAGACTGTTTTGTTTGGCTTGCATTGGAAAACAAGGAAGGACTACTGGTCAGCTCCAGATTTGTTCATTCATTTAAGACACATCTATTGCATGACTACATCACCACTAACACCACTAGGTCCTGGGAATACAAATATGAATGAACTCAGGCTCTGACAGAAAATTTCAGAATCTAACTGGAGAAGCAGAGAAGTGAAAAAAAAAAAAAAATCACATATGTCAATGGCTTATGTTCAACTTACTCTCATCCTACAGTTCTAGGAAAATACAAAATTTCTTGGAAGAGCTTTACTAGTAAGAAATCCAATGGCTATACATTTCCATTAAGGTGACTTCTGGGGAAAAGACCTTTCTGAATGAACTAAGCCCAAACGGTTTCATCTGTACCCACGACCTACCTCCTCGGTTTGTCGTGAGGCTAGAGCGAAGTAATGTCTGCAAAGACAATAGTAATAGAGTATCTATCAGTGTTAAACATCATTTTATTTAGATGGTTATTCAGATACAGCATGCCATCACAACTTCTCTGCTCCAATGAGAATTAACAACCAACACAACTTAGACCAGATAATTGGATAAGCTTCAATTTTGGCATAAGATACACTAAGCAAGTAGTTGATCCTTCTATCAGTTCAGAATCAAATACAATGAGCAGTTTTCCTAATAAATTTATCCAGATAATAAAATGGTCTCAAGTACCTCAATCACTATTCACTTGATCTGCTTCAAATTACTAGAAGTTTGTAAAATACCCTTAGCCCAAAGCGGATACAGAGATTACTTTACCTTTTGACGAATATTAGTATAATTAAATGTACACTGCTCTGCCCAGAAGAGACGGTAGGTTCATTTCAATGTTAATTAATAACCCATGCCTTAGAAAATGATAAAACCTGTATAATCTCAGAATCATAGTCATTGTTCTTCCTTGTCTCAAACTTCTAAAGAATTGTAAGGGACAGGTAGAGGCCTCGTATAGTTTAAGAGTATATAGAGTGATAATAATTAGTCTTCAGAGATTAGGTAGACTTGAATTCCCCCACTTTGAAGCAAAAATTCTTTTTTCTTAACACAGTACTGATGAGATACATATGGTGTGTAACCCCCCTTGGGTTGTTTTTTAAACTTTCCATAAGTCTGGAGTTCCAATTTTAAAAAATGAATAATTATGGATATTGATAGACCTTTATATATCAAATGCTTTTAGAAAAATATAAATTTAAATAATCAAAATATTCCTTCCCTTGGCCCAATAATGTTGACTGTATTTCCAATAACTTTATGTTTGCCAATATTTACATGACCCTTGTTTACATTAGCAGAAGCAATAAAATTAAATAAAAGTTGATAGTTCTTTCAAAAACTTTGATTTGTTTATTTTTTCTGCAGCTCTAGAAAGAAGGATTCAAGGCATTGCACTATTAGACCCACCTAAAATTTTTGCCTGAGGCTACCTTATCTCACGTACTTATGCCTACAAGTACAATAATATACTGGTGCTTTCTGCTGTCTGCTGTTTTTTTTTTTTCTCATTCCCAGCTTTGAACTGGTGTGACTTCTCCTTGGAGATGAAATATGTTTTAAAATCATACTAATAATAAAACTGATTATTTTAAGCAAGTAGAAGAGTTTCAATTTAGAGAGGAAGCAAGGCAGATTCTGTAGCCTTGCTCTTTCTAAAATAGAAAATATTCTTATCTTACACATTCATATACACATTTCCTGGTTGATATATGTCTATTCGTGATTCATGGACATCATCAATACACTTAGTACACTCTGCTTTCTTTCTCAAACTGGCCTTTTATCGTTATATTTTCTCTTGAGTAATATTGAATTGAAATTTCTGGGCCCTTGAAACTCAACTCTAGTGTCCACATATGTTCCCTCAGAAATTCTGTCAATAAAGGTAGGGTTTGATACAATATGTTCAAGCACTGTAATAGAATTATATTAAAAGTTGGCAAGGTTCCCCAAACTAGAGATATTTTTTAAAGATTTACTTATTTATTTTAGAGAGAGAGAGATCATGAGAGAGAGGGGCAGAGGGAGAGAGAATCTCAAGGAGACTCTGTGCTGAGTACAAGCCCAATACAGGGTTTGATCTCATGACCCTAGACATATAGGTCAATGGAATAGAAAGTCCAGAAATAAACTCATATTTCTATAGCCAATTGGTTTTCAACAAGAGTGCCAAGACCTTCCATAGGATGGGGAAGTTCTTCTAAAAAAATAGTGATAGGGAAGAGGATCTCTATGTGTAAAATAATTAATAATAATAATAATAATAGTAGTAGTAGTAATAAAAGTTGACACTCTACACCATATATAAAAATTAACTCAAAAAGGATCAATGACAAATATAAGAGCCAAAAGTATAAAACTCTTAGAAGATTACAAAAAAAAAGGCAAATCCTTAAGACCTTATCTATTTGGCAATGATCTCTCAAATATGACACCAAAAGCACAATCAACAAAAGGAAAAGTAGATAAGATGGATTTCATCAAAATTTAAGAATTTGTCCATCAAAATACACTATTGAGAGAGTGACATGTATCCCACAGAATGGGAGAAAATATTTGCAAATCATGTAACTACTAAGGGTCTAGTTTCCGGAATTCATAAAGAAATCTTACAACTCAGCAACAACAAGCCTTTTTTAAATCTTTGGTCAAGGACTTAAATAGAGATTTATCCAATGCATACAGATGGTCAATGAACATATGAAAAGACATTCAATACCATTCGTCGCTAAGGAAATGCTAATCAAAATCACAATGAGGAACCAGGTCACACCCACTAGGGTGGCCATAATTTGAGAAAGAATAGAAAATAACAAGTGTTGGCAAGGCTAAGGAGAAACTGAGAACCTCCTACATTACCAGTGGAAATCTAAAATGACACAGCCACTGCGGGAGAGTTAGGTGCCTCCTGAATACCGTAAACATGAAGTTGCCACAGGACACAACAATTCCACTCCTATGATACACCCCAAAATAATGGAAAACAGACATTCAAACAAAAACTTGAACATGAATGTTTGGAACAGCTCTGTTCACAATAACCTAACTATGGAAACCACCGAAATGTCCATCAACAGATGAATGGGTAAACACACTGTGATACATCCATACAATGGAATATTATTCAGCTACATAAAGCAAGGTAATCCTGGAACTTGCCACACCATGCACGACCTTGACAACATTATGACATAAGCCAGCCACAAAAGGATAAATATTGTATGAGTCTCTTAATGTGAGGTACCCAGAATTGTCAAATTCATAGAGACAGAAAGTAATCAGAGGTTGCCAGGAGTTGGGTGGAGGGAGGAGTTGGGAATGGCTACTTAATGGGTTTTGGGGTAATGAAAATTTTTGGATATAGGTAGTGATCATGGCTGTACAACATTGTGAAGTCACTTAATTCCACTAGATTGTATAATTTAATGCAGTTTCATTGGTAAATTTTCTATTAAGTGTATTTTACGACAATAAAAATATGTTTTATGTGGATTTTAAAAAGAACAAAATCATTGATTGAGCAATCTGGTCTATACAGATTAAGACAGGGGTATTGTGCTAGATTCAGTCCTGGTATTTTGAGGTTCACATTGTACTATGGGAAAGAGCACCTGAACAAGTATAATTCAGGATTTTACAGCTGACCACAGATAAGAGTTAACAGGCTACGGGAAGGAGCACCTGGGTGGCTCAGTCGTTAAGCACCTGCCTTCAGCTCAGGTCATGATCCCGGAGTCCTGGGATCGAGCCCCGCATTGGGCTCCCTGCTCGGTGGGAAGCCTGCTTCTCCCTCTCCCACTGCCCCTGCTTGTGTTCCCTCTCTTGGGGCGCCTGGGTGGCTCAGTCGTTAAGCATCTGCCTTCAGCTCAGGTCATGATCCCGGAGTCCTGGGATCGAGCCCCATATCGGGCTCCCTGCTCAGCGGGAAGCCTGCTTCTCCCCCTCTCCCCTTCCCCTGCTCATGCATTCTCTCTCTTTCTCTCTCTCTCTCAAATAAATAAATAAAACCTTTATAAAAAAATAAAAATAAAAAAATAAAATGAAATGCTATGGGAACACTGAGAAAAGACTACTTAATTCATTCCAGGATGGCAAGAAGTACTGAGTACGGAAGAATAACCAAGTCTGGAACTGTGTTATTGTAGTGAATAAGGAAACGTACTTCCTTAGGAAAAGCAGGGGAAACACATTTCAGATTAGGAAAATAAATCAAAGCAAAACAGCAACAAACACCCATAGAGACACAGGCCTGAAACAGAAATATACCTTCAGTCAATGGGAAAAGTCATTCATTGTTGCAATAAGAGTTAATCGTTTACAAAGTTCAGTTATGTGGTTTTCATAACCGCTCAGACAGGCACGGTTATCTTTGTTTCTAGTCTACAAAAGATGAACTTACAACTGAAAAGAGCTTAATATTCTGCCCCAAGTCAGAAGGCTAGAAATGCTGAAGCCACAGTGTAAACGGAGTCCAAACGATGCCAGTTTGTTCTTCCTCCCATATCCACATGGTGCTGTGAAGCAGTCGGAATGGAGACTTGAGACATAAGCAGGGACTAGATGAGAGGAAGTTATTTGGCTTTGGTCCTCTGGGAGATGAAAGCAATGGAATGTTTTTGTATTGGAGTAAGCAGATGTGAATCAGGGAGCATCACTCCGGCAGTGATGGGGAGAAAACAAAGTTCTTCTCTGATGCTCTTCTCCGATCTCCTCCCTGGAATTCCCTGGAGTTTGGGGAGAGAACAAAAGGGAAGCACAAAGGAGGCAAAAGGAGCAAATGTATGGACACATACGTTCTCCTGGCACCTTTTCCTGGATCTTATTTAAATCCAACAGTCACTCAGAAGGTCCAGGATTCTAGCTCCCATTTTATGCTGAGGATCCTCAAGTGTAGAGAATTTTAATGACCCGCATAGAGCTCCTCGCTGGAATGTCATGGATCTGGGATCAAATCCAGGCCTTTTTACCACCAAACCTCTGCTCATTTAGCTATGTCACACATCCAAACCATTTTCTAATCTTGCAAGTGGTGTTTAAGCTTGAAAAGAATGCAGACACTGCAGTGTTTGGGTTCTATGACCTTCAAGTAGTGCTTCATCTTAGCAATGCCTGCCATGCTGTGAGGAAACCTCCTTCACTTTGACTTACTTCAGTCCAATCAGGTTTAGCATTTCAGCGTCCCTGCTAATGTAACTGTGACGTGGGCACTGTTTTCACACGTATCCTTCAAGTTTTACCTGGTCTTTTTAGCTCAAGCGCACGACTGCCCATTTCTTTGTCTGTCAAACTGCCAACTAAAAATGATTCTATTTATCACTATTTCTTTAGCTCCATAAGAAAAAGAAAGACTTTTAGTCATCAGTAAATGTATACTTAGTATTCCAATCCTTTAACCAGATGCTGTATTTTTCAATTACTTTGCCTTCTGGGAATGTTGTGTTAGGTGTTTCAGTTTGCCTTGTGGTTTTCACACTAGAGATCTCTTTGTGCTTTCTTCTCTTCCCTTTCAAGGAAGAACATTTTGACACATCACCAAGAATGGAAAAAGGCTTAAGTGATTTACTTTTAAAAGCCCTCAAAATTCTCATAACCCTATTTTGGTAGATATATCTTGAGTTTTCTGAGTTTTAGTAAAAAAAAAAAAAAGAACAAAAACAAAACTTAAGACTTCAACTTCAAATCCAAATGAATGATTATCATTGCAGTCTTAGATTAGTGACTTATGATATAGTGGAGCTCTTATATTGTCACAAGGTATTTTGTAGTTGAAAAAGATGAAAATAATGTTTTACCACTCTCAAGATAGTCAATAATATGGGTGGAAAACAAATTAAAAAGCTGAAAACAAAACATCATCTTCCAAAAGGGAAATAAACAAAAAGAAGAATATGTTTACCATTTTAAGAGTAGAAGTATGTAGTAGAAAATAGTAAATTTTGCCTAGATGTTATGAAGCATCTCTGCAAATTCCTGGGCTAACCTGCAGGGATCCTAACTGGGTAAGTTTAGGGTTGTGCCTGAGGATCTTCTTGGCAGGCATCTCTGCGATTCTCACTCACCGCATCTACTGAAAATCACTGACCTACTTAGGATAATAACTTGGGGAAAAGAACATTTTGGACCTCTTCTTAAAGCTATCTACCTCTCTTCAGATGACTGCAATTCAGATCCCCAGTTAGGATTCTTTGGAAATGGTGCTGCTATTCACTTAGGTACAGAGTTAGAGTTAGTGAGAATGAACAAGTACTGCGGGGTATTTGAAAAACATAATCTTAGGGCTTACAGGGAGATGGGAAGGCAAATAGGTTACAGAATCACAAGTGAAATCAGCTATAGAAAATAGCTTTGTCCATCTGTGGATAATAGCACCAAATGGACTCAGACAGAATCAGAGAAAATTGAGATGGAATACATACTCAGTTTAAAATGTAGCTGGATGCTTCATTAAACACCAGCATTGGTTTCTTAATCTTCTAACAGGGAAAAAAAACAATTGAAAAAATCTTTTAGGCAGTCTGATTTAATATAAAATTCACTGGACTAAGATTTGGAAGCTGTGGGTTAGAATCTGAATTAAATAATTGGTTTTGTTCTCTCCTTTGTGGTCAGTAGACTCTCATCATCAATGAGTGCATCTGCTGGGATTATGTGGGACGTTCTCTTCCCCACCTCCAGCTGTCTAACACATGCAGGGGGCACCATCCTCTTTCAGGTCCTTTAGGAAATAAGTTGGAAGGTATGAGAAGGCATGCTCTTGCAAAGACTGGCAAATGGTCGCACAGAACAACCACTCTCAATCTGAGAAATTACACAGCAGGTGCAAGGGGACTTGAAGAATATTCTTCTGGGAGGTGTTTTGTTATTGTTGCATCTTGAACATCTCTTTCCATGGCATTTTTTATAATTTATGTATTGTACACAAAGAATATCATGATTGGTGAGGTTAGTGTGACATACATATCTTCATATCCCTTTTGAAATCACTTATACTAAGAATACACTGGATGTGCTAAATTCTCGATGAAGTCTACAAGCCAAGACAAACGTGGAAAAGATTCCCTCAGGATCTTTCAAACCTAATGTTTAAGAATCTGTTGTTCTAGATTTCAGTGGTGTGATGAAGGCTTGAAGAGCTGCTTCCTCTATTACTGACAGATGGTCACCTTGTTATTTAGCTGAGTGTAGGAATCCATGAAATCATTTCATAAGTAGATTCCAGGTTAATTATTTTGTAATTCACTTCAAAAAATTAAAATTGTTGATGGAAAAAAATAATAAATGAAATAAAATTGCTGAAGGACTTCCTGTTTCAGCTCAGAGATGTAGAGAACTAAAGAGTGTGCCACTTTCCCCCTCACAACAACAAAAAAAAGCAGGAAAAAATGCATATTGATGACTTTTCTTGAATTCATAAGAAAACTGATATCATGGGAAAAGCAACTAACCCAGACTATGAAGGGAGACAGTAGCCACAGTGAGAAACAAGTCCCAAGTGATTGCAAACCCAGGATACACCTTGCCAGACAGCACATAGGCCAGGAAGGAAATTTAGCTAAACTTTTATAAATTCTTAAAGGCAGAGTGTGGGCTACCATAAGAGGATGAATTTCCTAAAGACCAGTCCTCATGGCATTTTCTGAAATTTGCAGGCTTTTTTCTACATGAATCCAAGCAGACACCCATGCAGGAGGTGGGGATAAATTTAAGAAAGTTTCCATGTTGCCCACAAGTGAAGGGTAATATCAGCCCAGGCCAAAATTCTTCTCAGACCCACCCTCCTTATCTCCCCTAAGAAACAGGGACCTTAATCTTCCAGGAAGGAGGAATTAAAAGCTGTCACCGTAAGGAATTGTGGAAATCCAGTGCAGCCGGAAGGAGGAAATAGGAGGGGAACAGGAACACACGTGTGACCATGTAGGGGTATCTGGGAACTCTCTGTACCTTCCTTTCAATTTTGCTGTCATTCTAAAATTTCTCTTAAAAAAATAGTCTTAATTTAAAGAAAAAAAAAATGTGTGTCAGCGGCACCTGGGTGGCTCAGTCAGTTAAGCTTCTGCCTTCGGCTCAGGTCATGATCTCAGGGTCCTAAGATTGAGCCCCATGTCGGGCTTCCTGCTCTTCAGGGAGTCTGCTTTTCCCTCTCTCTCTGCTCTTCTCCCCTGCTCATGCTCTCTCGCCCTCTCTCTCAAATAAATAAATAAATAAAATCTTTAAAAAAAGAGTAAAGACAAAAGAAATGCACCCAAACATTTTACACTTGTTGGTAAACTGTCCTTTACTGGGGTACATAGCAGCAACTTTGAAGCTAGAATTAAACAAATAACTATATTGCAGATACGAGAGCTTGGTTACTCAATGACAGAAAGTTACAAATAAGCAGGGAGGGAGGGTAAAAAGAGGCTTATGGTACTAGATTAGAATCATTGATATAAATATGGCCTCGTGTTTCTTTTACTCTATATAAATAGAAAGTTAAATGGTAAGTATAGACCTGTGTGCCTACACAGAATGGTATACAGACATATATTTCCTAGCTCTGTCTGCTGTCAGGGCCTAGAAGCAATGATGCCCCAGTGTCAATGAACACCCTCATTGTTCAATCTTGGTTTCTAAGTACCATTCTCCAATAAAAGATAACCAGCGCTCCTTGAAGCAAAGACTGACTTTAAAGCTGGGGCAGGGAAAACACAAGACAAGCTTGGAGTACCTTGTCATCCAGAAAATAAAGAGAGGCTAATGATCAGGGGACGGGCTATGTCAAAGGAACAGCAGATAGCCTGATAGAGCAAAGCACCCAGTCCCAAGGCTGGACCAACTACAGCAACAAAATAAGTAATAGTACCGTGTAGGATTATTACCCCAAGAATAAGAAATTATCCAAGAGTCCAAACAATATGAACATGTGCCTGAATAAATAAATGAATGTGAAAGAAAAGACGACTGTTTTATAGAAGAATTCTAATTAATGAATGTAGAAAGAATGAGGGAAATGGAAAACCTCCATTGGAACAGCAGAGCAGTAATTACTGCTGGCAAGATTTTATTAATGAATGCTATAATGAGGGGACAAAACTGTAAAGAAAAAGAGAACATTTTCCTAACCTCAGAATCTCTCCCACAAAATATGGCTGTTGTGGTTTTAACGTATGTCTACAAATATTTCATAATTCTTCCTCGGGGACATGGGATTCCCTCCCTTTGGGCTGAGCTGTACTTAGTGGCCAGCTTCCATCACATATAGTATGAAATAGAAAAATAGTAAACTTACAGTGGAGAAATCTGACAGAAACCATACAAGGAAGTGATGAAGGTCACCAGAAATAAGTCACTTTGACATTAAATACCACTGTTATGATGTGATGAGTAGGGCATATCACCTCTGTGATCTGTGTCATCTGCGGTCATCTCAAAAACCCATTAGTTAGCCTAATTACGAGAAGACATCAGGCACACCCAATCTGAGGTACGTTCCATAAAACAATTCTTCAAAATTGTCAAGGTCATAGAAGACAAGGAAAAACCGAAAATCTGTCACAGATCAGAAGCGATAAAGGACACATGATGACTGTATGCAGTGGGAGGGAATGGAATGAATCTTGGAACTGAAAAAAAAGCTATTAGTGGAAAGAGCCAACGAAATTTGAACAAAACCCATGGATTAATTCATATTATGGTGTCAGTGTGACTTTCTTTTTAGTTTCTTAGTTATATGTTAACATGAGAAGTTGGGTGAAGGGTACATGGGACTGTTTTTGCAACTTTTCCATAATTTAATATTTCAAAATAAAAATGTTGTAAACTGCTCATCTTAAAACTATTGAAATCTGCACATGTATAATTATTTTTTGTTCACTTTTTCAACACTTTCTTTGTTCAGAATGTTTTATAGTATTTCTTATATGCAAAGTACTTATTTTCTCATTTATTGAGTTCCATTATGCCAAGCAAGAGAGAGTATGCCACGGAAAAATAACCATACAATGGGAAAATTAGCATACAAGCATATGTTTTAGAGAAACAGAGGGAGCTTTCTCTAATGTGTGAAATTTTTGAGGAAGTTCACTAATCTGAGGAAGAGAGGACAGAGATGTCAAGGTAAGGACCAGAGGTTTGAGAGAACTTGGTGTGTTGAAGGAGCTACTTTCTTGAGAATAGAATAGCAGTGCCAGTGGCCAAGTGCCGAGTTCAAACACTGGAGATGAGATTGAGGAATTAGACTGGCCTGAAGTAGGGAAGGATCTTTGTCCTGGGAACAATGGGGAATGACTGGAGAAGAGGAAGGAAAATTGGTTCAGATCTGTCTTCCATCCAGGTTGTTCTGGCTTCAGGGGGAGACAGGAGAGTAGAAGAGGCCAGCGTTAAACACAAGCTAGGAGACACTGAGATTTGGGGAGAGCGTGAGTAAACGCGGGGCTGAGGTGGAAAGGAAAGGAAGTGTTTGAGTTTCAGAGGGTTAGGGTTAGATCAGTTCATGATGGGGGTGTGCAGGATTGGCTATGGTGTTTTTTCCACATTTGTAGATCTCTTTCTGATATTCCCTTAAGTGATTGAACATATGAAGAACTAGAGATTGTTTTCAAGAAACTATCTTTTCTGTTTTGTTTTCATTCATATTTTGCTTCTTCAGCCAATGTTATAATCACAAGTTTGGACAAATAACTATGGAGTTCCTGGGGAATGTGAATTTAAGATGTCATTTACAGTGGCACCTGGGCAACTTTGTCGGTTAAGAGTCCAACTCTTGATTTCAGCTCAGGTCATGATCTTAGACCCAGCACTGAGCCTGCTTAAAGATTCTGTCTCTCCCTCTTCCTCTGCCCCTTCCCCAGCTGCATGCAGGTACACACACTCTCTCACACACTCTCAAAAAAAAAAAAAAAAGTCATTTGCCAATCTCTTCTCTATTTGGAGATTATAATTTCTTTCCTTTTTATTATGTAGGGAAATATTCCAGGAGTTGTAGTTCATGGTCTTATCCATATAAACTTGCTCTCAGTGAGATAGTTCTACCTGAGGACACTGCTTTCATGTCAGCTTCTAACTTGGTGGCGGATGCTCTCCCACACCCACCATGGTCCCATGCTTTCATGCACTCAAGACTTTTACATTTCCTAGAAATGAATGTGCCTCCAAAAGTATGAGGTAGGAAAAAGCTGGGCTAGTTTTTTGTTAGTTATTACTTTTAAAAAAGAAAAAGATATTATATAATTATATTATACACATACACATTCTATACTGGAGTTCAAGCTCCAACAAACACTGATGGATGAGATTGAATTTTTTCAAAGCTCAAATCCAGTTGATTTGGAGTCTTTCTGGAGTAGGTGTCTTGAAATAGACACATCTGCCCTGAATGAATATAAATTGAAGATCAACCATATTCCACTAGCAGAAACTATTCGAAATTGTTCTAAAACAATTTCTTGCTGGACGGCTTACTCTCCTTTAGGCAATCTACAACTTTCTCAGCATCTTGCTCACACTTCAATTCTTCAACCATAGATTACTGAACTTGCGTCAGAGATTTAGCTTTGAAATACAGGAAGCCAAAAATGGCTGAGAAAATGCACATCACCCACCTGCAGGGCTTGAAAGAAGTGTCAGTGACTACGAATTTCCGATCCAACACGAACGGCAGCACCCTTCTCTCAGATGCTGTGTGTCCTCACATTTGTGAGGGGCATCTCCGAACATCTGATTATTTGATGTGCATCATTTTCCTCCTGTAAGGATACATGATGTTTAATCAACTTGGAAAATACCACTAATGTTATGTCTTGGTGATGTCAAAAATTAAACTACATGAGAAGAAAGGCAAGTAGAAAGAAAACTATTTCTCTCCACCCCCCAGCACCTCTGCATGGTCTCCTGCTGTTTTCAAAGCACATTCCTTGAATCTTTGTTCTCCCTGACCAATTCAAACATTTGAGATTAATAAGTCTCCCCCATTTTTTTAATGAATTAAGTTGTACTTCTAAGGCAATTTAGAAAAGCAACCTTGGGATGCCTGGGTGGTTCAGTTGGTAAACATCTGACTCTTGATTTTGGCTCACGTCATGATCTCAGGGTCATGGGATCAAGCCCCACATCGGGCTCTGCACTTGGTGGGGAGTTCACTTCAGATTCTCTCTCTTTTCCTCTGCCTCTGCCCCTCCCCGCTTCTCTCTCTCTCTAAAATAAAATAAAAAGTCTTAAAAAAAAAAAAGAAAAGCAACCTATGTTCCTCATTACCTCTGTATATCTACACATTTATTCTTAAAATGTAAAGATATAAAGGCCCAGATATGAATGCTACAGTTGAAGGCAAAATGTGAGAATAAAACAAGAGTAGGATCTATTGACAACTACTCCAAAGTAGGTGTACCCTTTATTAACTATACATTAAGCTGATTACTTAAACTCTTATAACTTTATTTACCATGGTGCATATAGAAACTGAATGCAATTATAGTGATTTGGTGGTTGTTGGGTTGATTAAATAATATAATGTAAATCACCTGTTACATAAAGAAGTTTAATACAGTGGTTCAGTATAGGATCTATAGTCAGATATCTGGATTTAAAGCATCTATACCACTTACTAGATGATGATGATGGCCAACGTTCATAATCCAGTTCTTAGTTTCTACATGTATAAAATGGGGGTAATTACAGCATATCCATACCATGGCATTGTTAAGGGGCTTAAGCAAATGTATGAGTGTGTGTAGTATATCTGTGTGTGTGAAATATATATTAAGATAGTACCTGACACATACTAGGAAATAAATACTAACTGCTATTACTTTTATTAACAGCTCAATTAATATTACTCAATTTGTTCATTTCTGAATTTCCTTAATAAATTATTTTATTTTCTATTTTTGGTACTGTTGGATTTATGGCTCTTGATACTCACAGCATTTAAAAAATATATTTCAATAGCGTTCAAATATTTTTTCAAATAGCTGTTTGAAAGTTTTCAAATTAAATGTATACCCTTTAATAGGAAACAACTAAATCTCAAGTTACAGGCAATCATGTCTAATAGCAGTCTCTGAAAGGAGACTGTGACCCACTGCCAAGTTCTGAAGGGGCTTTGTTATCCATGCAAAGTGTTGTTTCAATAGTGTAGCCTAAAAAGTACTATGCTTTGAGCATGTAAATGGTATTTGCAAGACAAGAGGAGGGAAGTTTCTTGAACATCATCGCGTCTAATGCTGTGTGTTCAAAAGCAAAAAGCTGTAAATCTATCTAATTATATCGTTAAAATAAAGATTTTTAGAGCAGTGAATTGCAATTGTTTTATCCAATTTGTGCCCAACAATTCTAAAAAGTTTTAAATGACTACTGTATCAAACCATCGCAAGATTTTGCCAAAGGGAAGATTATGCACAGATTCAATGAAGAAGATTTTGGATAACAAATCTATATGAAAGTGATTAATGCTAGAAGAGTTTTTTAAAATATTTACATATCAAAATCCAAGTGGATCATGGCATCATTATGGAAAACGTTTAATTAACCAAACATTTTCTGTACTATATTTGTAAAAGGAATTGAAAACCATATAATGAATTAATCAAAACTTAGACGAAACTACCCAAGTGCCTCTCAGCCTAAGCACAAACCCCTCTACACCTTTATGTTTTCTATAACATTTTAGCCCCGGGTCATAATTTGAGGCATAAATAAATCCAAAAAGTAGATGATAATTCATGGAAAAATCCAGAGTCAAGTCAAGTTTACTTGCTTTACCTATACTATAATTATTAAAACAAGTAAATGCATGAAATATATTTTAGATTTTTTTCCAAAACTCCAGTTAAAACAGAACAGCTGTTGCATAACCCTCAGGTATCAAAAAATTCTAACTTGCCATATACAATTATTCCCCAATATTAGAACTATTTGATTTTCACTATCGTGAAAAGAACACGTAGAGGCTGATTCACGTAGTATGTGATCACTGAACATCTAATCAACGTCCAGTGCCTGATAGCGAACATGGGATGGGACTACCCGTGCAAACAAAGGGCTACAATGCTGGGCGCAGCGTCATTCCCGTGTGCCGTGCAAGCAGCGTGAGTCACAGCGGTTTTCAGAGGAACAGCAGAGAAGAAAAGGGTGAATAAGGAAAGCATATTGATGTCATCTGGACTTATCTAGTTCTTTTAGATTCAGACAGAATTGGCTTGAGTTCCATCTTGAGTACACCAGGATGCTAAACCTCCCTTGTAATTTACTCTCCAAAGCACGCTACTCCTTAGCCACCCTGCATTGTCCATAATGAGAGCTGCTACGTTCTTTCCCTCCCCCAAACACCACCCACACAAAGCCATGTGTCCAGGACAATGTGTATTGAATGGTCAGGAAATTGCAAGAGGTTGACATACAAGAAAAGTGTAGCACACAGATGTGTCTGCAATATTATGTCTCGTAGAAGCGGGCGAAGAAGAAATGCATCTTGTGTCGCAAACAGTAACAATTCTCTCCCTCTGGGGATCTGTATGGCTGATTTTACAGCACGATTTTTCCATGTACCTTTGTGGCATGAGTATAATACCCACTCCTGTGCATGCCCTCTTCTTGCATCCATTGGATTTTTCCATTTGCTTGGAAGCAGGTACCTTTTGGGGAGATGTGCAGCGAGGCTGAGGTCAGAGCAGTTAAATAAGAGAGAGCAAAATGGGGAAATGGCATTTTAACACGTCTGAAGCTGGGAAGGCAGAGTCCAGAGTTGAAGCCAGGTCTACACGGATCCAAAGCACAAGCCTGTTTCACTCTGAAATGCTGCTTCACAAATTAGAAAATAAACGAAAAGCACAATTCAGAAGAAAGGTGTCATTTAAAGTAGACCCATGAAAATAGCAAGTGTCTCCTCCGGGGCAGCACTAAATGAAGGAAGAGGTCGACGTGGACTGGGGACTTCTCTGGGGCCTTTATTGCCCACGCCCTGCTACTCAAAGAGGGGCCTTCAGATCAGCACCCTCAGTAACACTTGGGGCTTGGAGGAAATGCAGACTCTCAGGCCCCAGCCCAGGGCGGCTGAATCAGAACCTGCATTTTCCCGAAAGCCCCAGGTTATCCCTCAGCACTTCTGAGTCGGAGAAATGCTGATCTATACGATCACATTATCCCTAAAGGAGGTCAATCAAAAGTACAGAGTTTGCAAATTAAATGGGAGCCTTCAGACATGTGATATGGTCACACTTCTCGTATGGAAGTATAGATGACGTCACACTCCTGGACATGCACGGATGATTTGGGGTGAACAGACGTGTATTTTAAAGCAGAGATTACTAACCTGAGTCCGTGACTATGGTGATATGGGTGGGACCACCCACAGCCATGGACAAAATCCAAACAAGGAAGAGGAAGAGAAAGGCTGGCCAGCCTCCTCTCCCACCGCCCAGGCCGGCCGGTTGAGTCAGGGCTGTTCTAGGACTCCAGTCCCTCCTTGACGGAGCGGCTCTGAGCCAGAATTAGAGGAGGTGCAGGTGTGACCGCCCCCTCCCACACCCCCCTGCACCCGCTTACCTCAGCTCTGCCGCAGGCCTCTGTTCTATTCGGGGACGTGTGACTCAACGAAGTCATGAGTGATTTTCAGCTCGATGATGGCATCCCGCCTCCCTGGGTCTGAGACTGAACGTCTCACGTCTCTGTATCCTGTTTATCTTTCCCCTCCGGCAAAAAGGGAGGATAGTTTAAAAAAAAAAAAAAGTCTTGATGCTGCTGAGAGGTTCCAGTATAACATAGTCGTTTCTGGAATTGACAGCCGTGCAAATCTTCCAGAGATCGTGCAGGCTCTGATTCAGTAGGCTGGGGCGGGGTGGGAGACAGGATTTTCAACAACTCACAAGCCAGGCTGGCTCTCTGACCATGCTCAGAGCATTCAGTGGAAGCAGTGTCAAAGGGTAAAACCAGTAAAACCACGTCTGGGAAGTCATTCGGAAGTAAGTATCAAGATTCTTTAAATACACTTTGACACTGTGATCATGTTTGTAATGAATGTATGCTAAATCAATGTTCAGGAATGTGTGCAAAGGTCTGTGGAAGAGTGTTCTTCACCTACGTATTGCGATATCAGAAATAAAGTGAAAATAACCTGACTGTTCTCAAAATAGGGACCTTGACCCAAAAAATCGTGTAACCTGAAGTTACTGAAACAGGTTATTGAGGAAAAATGCACTAGCCAGGAAAAACATTTAACATAGAATTTAAAGAGAAAAATAGGCTATGAAACTGTGTTCAGTTAATCTCATATTGCATTACTTTATCTGAATATTAAGAACTATGTGGATATTTAGGAGCATTAGAAGGATATGCAGTAAAAGTGATACAGTCCCATCTGTGTAGTTGTATCAGGGGTAATTTCTTGTTTCTTTCTCTTTTTTTTTAAACTATATACAAAATTCACAAAAAAATAAACTTATTACAAGTAAGAAAATGTCTAAATTGTACATCCATGAAAGTGATGCCACTTTTAAATTATTCTATGTTCCATGTTATATGCAGGTAATATTCTATTACATCATCTTCTATATCATAGCTTAATAACTTTTAACTGCATAGTCTAAAACCGAAAATCTCTCTCACAGACACCCAGCCTCGGGGGACCCCAGTCTGACGCCCCAGTGGACACTGTCCTTGGTCCTGTAGACCATCTTCAGTTACTCCGGGCTCACCTCTCCGTCATCCCTACCCCTGCTCTCTCTTCCTGGCCCCTTTCCTCCTGCCATTGATTTGGATGTGGACCTGGCGTTTAACTCCACACTCCCAGGAGAAGATACCTCAGGAAAGGCTGCTGTGAGACCCTGCAGGGCATCTGGATTTCTGCCTAGATGTGGAGTCGAAGGCTGCTGGCTAGGGGGAAGGGAGCATGAGTGTGCATCATATATCACTGAATCTGAAGTCAGGGGAGGAGGGCCGAGTGTTTGCTGTGGGCAAGGTATCTGGCTAGTGCCAAATCTTTTTATATGGTGCACTCCCTACAAAACCCTGTGAGGCAGGTCTCTCCTGGTCTCAGGATCCCCACTTTACTGACAAGACTGAGGCAGCACAGAATGAAGGCACTCTCTAGTTCCCATGGGCAGGTGAGGTGGGGTTGGCGTCTAAGTATTCAGGTTCCTGGTTGGCTCTCTTTACGTTAAACAGGGAAACACACAAATAAAACAGAGGATGCTCTGGCCAACTTGAACTTCAGATAAACAACAGATAGTTCCTTTGGTGTAAGTATGTCCCGTACAGTACTTGAGATATACTTACTCTTAGGGCTGAACGTGTCCTCCCCAAATTCATACGTTTAAGTCCTAACTCACAGTCTGATGGGGCCTTTGGAAGGTAATTAGGGTCAAATGAGGTCATGACGGTGGGATTCATGCCTTATACGATGAGAGAGAGAGCGCTGAGGACACGCTGGGTGAGGACACAGGGGGAAGGCAGCCCTCTGCAGCAGCGGGGTAGGTCCTCACCAGATGCCCCGGCTGCTGGTGCTTAGATCTTGGGCTCCCTGCCTCCAGAACTGTGAGAGCTACGTCTGTGTTGTCAGGGCCACCCAGTCGGTGATACTTTCTTAGGGAAGCCTGAGCAGACGAATGCACTTATATTAAAAAAAAAAAAATCACTGTTTATCTGAGATTAAAATTTAACTGAGAGCTCTTTATTATTATTTACCATGTCAGCCATCCCTCCTTGTGCCCCCATCTCTAGTATGAATCAAAATCAGATGAGCTTTCAGTATTGTTTCGTTATTTCCAAATACCATGAAACTAGGAGTCCCACTCTTACTCGAAAGATACGAATTCTCATGATAAAAATTAGGTTGATTTTAGAACTGTCTTTAGACAGACTTCATGGTGATCCCGTTCCTTTCTACCCCCGAGAGCCTAGGGGGCATGGAGGACAGCAGGTTTGATGCAGACGGTTGAGTGTCAGGAACACACAGAACAAACGTACAACATGCGTGAATGCTTTGCTCAAAGGCAAGATGGCCTCTTACTGGGCTCCCAAAGCAATTCTCAGATGCTGTTTGGTATTTTCTCGCTCCTTTTTACCTTCATTTTCAGCATGATGATTGAAAGCTGAATAGAATAGCAATGAGGCAGTGTATTCTTTCCAAGGCTCAAATTCCAGAAGCCCATCTATCAAAGGGAGAAAGATAACCTTCAACGAGAGAATCTCTAGTCATTGCTTTCAAAAAAGAATGTGCTCTAACCAACATACTGGATTTTACCATGATGCTCCAGGTGATGTCCAGTGCAGTACATCTCAAAATTAATCGTACATACAATTCACTTGGGAATGTTGGGAAGTATGCACACATACCACGCAGGAGACTGTTTGGAGTTCATATAATGCAACTGGTCTAAGTTTGGGCGTGCAGAACTGGCATAATAAATGCCCCATAAATACCAGATTTAGTGCAGAGAGCATGTCAGAGTGTCTGTTTTACTATGTTCATGCAAGAAAGGGAAGAACAAAGGGGCGCCTGGGTGGCTCAGTCGTTACGCGTCTGCCTTCGGCTCAGGTCATGGTCCCAGGGTCCTGGCATCGAGCCCCGCATCGGGCTCCCTGCTCCGAGGAAAGCCTGCTTCTCCCTCTCCCACTCCCACTGCTTGTATTCCCTCTCTCGCTGTGTCTCTCTCTGTCAAATAAATAAATAAAATCTTTAAAAAAAAAAAAAAAGAAAGGGAAGAACAAGGACAGTTCTGCAGTTTTTACTCAGAAGTAATATCACAAGTGGGCAGTATATTTAAATGGTAGAAGTGTTTGAATACCTTTCGACTTTCTCAGGACAGATGTGAGGATTGCGGAAGATGGGACAAGGAAGTTGAGAAGGTCATTGAGCTTCTCCTCTGTGGATCAGGAAGTGAGCCCAGGACTACAGACCTCAGACTCTACATTCAGCATCCCACATGCTGCTTCACCTTCTACCTTGGGTGGACACCATGGAGGTCTCACAGTACTTTGGGAAAAGAGCTTTGAAACCAAAAAATGCTCAATTTAAATCATGCTCTACCACTTTTTAACCAGCCAGTGCTGAGCAAAGTCATCAACCACCCCAAGTACATTTCCTTGACTGTAAATTTGGGATTAAGCCAAGGAAATTACTCAATCAACAAACATTTATTGAGTTTCTACGTTTGAGAACAAACTAAGTCCCTTCTCTCATGGACTGTACCTTCTGTCTCACAAATTCGTTTTGAATATGAAAAATTGAATCCTTGAAGCAATTCATGGGCCTTAGCAAGGAGTAAATATGCACTCCGTTGCACGGAGAGATTATTGGCTAATTATGCATAAGTGATATTTTTTTCTAGTAAGGTATTTTGGAAAAATAATGGTGCAGCATGTTTCTTCCCATATTTTTAGGTAATGGAAAAATCTCCTGCAATATTCCACTTACCAGGAAGGTGGGAAAAAAAGACAAAACAAAACAAAAAGCCAAAACAAGAATCCTTAAAATCATTAGCTCATGTGAGAACAAGGGTTTTATTCATTGATACTACTCCTATTAACTGTTTCTCTTTAGACTTTTTAGGTAGCTCAGCAGGCAGAAGAGGCAGCTCGGGAGCCCTTCCTTTTTGTGATGGAGCAGGTAGCAAAGCATCCTTTTTTCCTTCACCTTGTCTCAGCATCATAGTTGGTGACAACATGTATTTGCAACTGGGCATAAGAATGGCTTCGTCATGCTGCCCTCGCTGTACCATCATTAAAGAACTTATTATCCTTAAGATAAAAAGAGAGTCTGGGCAGTGCCTCATACTGGGGGATATGTTTAAACAGAGAAGAAAGCACCAGGGAAATCAGCATTTTTCACTGTGTCAGTGGCATATTTATCTTCCAAAGATTAAAAATTGCAATCTCCATAGCTGTCCTCTATCTGCCCTCAAAGTTAAAATGTGAAAGTATTTCGAAAGAAAGTATCAAAATATACCCCTTAAGCCTGCTGGCATCACGCTTGCCCTTGGCATGGGCTTACCAGCAACATGCAAGCATATGAGGCCATTCAGCCAGCCATGGGCTGCAGTGGGAGAGAACTGAGATCCCGGAAATCAATCCCTGTCCATAAGGTCAACTGCCATTTGACAAGGGAGCCAATAACAACCAGTATGGAACGGAGAGTCTCTTCAACAAATGGTGTTGGGAAAATTGGATAACCACATAAAGAAAATAGAATTCTTATATCACCAAAAAAATAAGTCAACATGGATTAAAATCTTAAACATAAGACGAGACACCATAAAGCTCCTAAAGGGAACATAGGGAAGAAGCTCCTTGACATTGGTCTTGGCAATGATTTTTGGGGAATGATGCCTAAAACACAAGCAACGAAAGCAAAACCAACAGGTGGGACTGTATCAAAGCTGGTGATGGTCTTAACCAGCCACCAGGCTCTGACACTTTAGGGAAAATCATCTTTCCACAAAGGGAGAGCCATTCTGAATGTCACGCTTCCTTGAAATGAGGAATTTATTTAGGTCAAAAAGGTTGACGATCTGACTTAGGGAAAAAGAATCCCCTTCATTTCTATGCCAGCCCAGTGGTGTCCTGGAACAGGCTACACCAATATATGAAAACCAATGTCTTCAACTTTTAGGGATTTTGTAAATCAGTAGCTAAACACAGTAATTATTTAAAAATAAGTTGCATATAATTTCATTAAATAAGCTCTATCAAAAACAAAGCCAGTAACTATTGGAAATGCATCATTTCCCAATTATTTTACCACATCTTTCTGTTATCTATGCTTTTTAGGTTATTTGCGTGTTTTGTATCTGTAGGGTAGAAAGATGGTAACACTGCATTATGGCACATCTCTTCCCAAAGCCTCACTTGGAGATTTTTGTGTTGGTTGCTTTAAATTGGCCATGGTCAGAGTGTTCACACCATGGAAATTTGCAACTGATACAAGTGAGAGATTTTCTTTCTGGAGAGTGGATCATTAAACATTTACCAGCATGGTTCTGATGCCATGACATCAGTCAAAATATTGTCACCTCCAAATTATGTGTGTCATGCAGAAGAAATAAGGAGCTAGCTACTTCCAACAGACAGTGGTCTAAAAGTATTTTGGTTGTCCTCTCTCTGCACTGTCTCTGACTCTCTGTCTCAAACAGGCACACATACACACAGATACCACACAGAACCCGGGTTTCTAGGACTTCCTAGCCTCATGATTTTGAGTCTCCCCAGGATTACTATTCCCTTTTTCCACCTGGTGAATTTCTGTTTATGATGAAAGACCTGGTCCAGCTATCAGGCATCCCCTGAAAGTTCCTACCTTTGCGCTACCTTCTCAATGAATCCCACTTTGACAATTGCATTTAAAATTGTGACCGGCCACCATTACCGTCCTTGCCATGCTCTTGCTCACTTACTCTATTTTGTCATTTATTTTTCTTAAAATCCAATTACTAGGGGCACCTAAGTGGCTCAGTTTGTTAAGCGTCTGCCTTCGGCTCAGGTCATGATCCCGGGGTCCTGGGATTGAGTGCCTCATCGGGCTCAATCCCAGGACCCCAGCGGGGAGCCTGTTTCTCCCTCTGCCTGCCGCTCCCCCTGCTTGTGCTCTCTCTCTCTCTCTCTCTCAAATAAATAAAACCTTAAAAAAAAAAAAGAATATATACTTTTCTTGTTTTAACTGGCATGAGAAATTACTGATTAACCAAAAGCAAATATTTTAAAATCATAAATGCCAACAACATGATAAAACTACCTCTAACTTTTGTGATAAATGTTCTTCAAAAGGGTATTTCCCCAGAATCTGGTTAATCCAGTGTTTTATTCTTTTAAATACTCTTTCCAGTTTTGTTGCTTTGCCTGCAGAAATGGTGATATAATTGGTATAGAAAAAAATGGAGATGTTTTGGCTGAATAATAAAGGACAGGTGTCTGCAAATGTTTGTGTCATGGGCTGGGGGCTGTGAATCTCTCTCTCTCTCTTTTTTTCCTGCATGACTTAATGAAAATTGAAATTATCCAGCAAATCCATTAGGATTAATTTAATAAAAAGAAATTAACTAATTGGCACAAACAGCCATTTAGGTAATGGGACAAGCTAACCCAACCTTGAAAATCACAAATGACTTTTCAAAGCCATTTTGAGCATTCATAATTTACTAGGAATTTTCCCATTCTAGAGAACAAATTGTTGTGAAATTGTAGCACTTTGTGATTTTTTTAGGGGGTCTTCACAATAAAAGCCTGCTCTGTTCAAACAGGCTATTGCTCATCCAATTTATCATAATGGTCTTGGTTTGTGTGGCCCCTTCATGGAAACATTGAAAAAGGAAAATAAATGATTACAAATATTTACAGTTTCTGGGGATTCATATCATAGCACAAAAAATGCCCTCATAACATATTTGATTTTAAGAAAATCTAATCTGATATTGTCTGAATCAACATTTTTTTAAAAATTAAAGAGTGTTTATTTTTCTGAAGTGCACGTAACATGGTTTTCTAAAGCATGTCTATTTTCTTGGCAAAATCTGGTACTCCACAAAAATAAATTGTGTACTTTAGATTTAGTGGTTGTTGCCATATTTTTTAGATTTTTTTTATTGCATAAAATATTCTGATATTCTCACCTAACACTAAAAATTGAAGTTTGCCATCCATCTAGAAAATCTATCACTGGAAACACAAGTTGTGCTTTGAATGCTTTTCAGGTAACGTATTTAAGCATAATGGCCACACTGAAAAAAAAAAAAAAAATCCTGAGTTTAAAATGTTTTGTCACAGGTTAGCAAGATTTTCCAATTTCTATCTCCTATCTCTGTCTCTTCTGCCCTGTCCCCTTCTTGGAATTTTAAAGAAATTGGCTTTTGGTTGTATTTGGATAGAGATGGTCTTAATGGTTTTTCAAAGTGATCTTATTTCTAGTCCCCCAGGATACATAAAATATACCTTAGGATACACTTCAAATACTGAAATAGCAACTATTACTGTGGCCCATTCATAAAAATAACCCAATAGCATTTTTATTTGCATCACCATCTCTCTAAACATCACCCATTAGTAATGTTACCCAAATATCGCTTACATTCACTTTTGTTCAATCTTCAGTTTTGTCTCACAGCTAATGAAGATGTTTGGAAAATACCCTTGCCCGTCCTAAGAAATAAAGCTTCTGGTTCAACCAATAGTGAATCAAATCCTTCACAGCTCTGGTGGCCAAGTGAACATTTTTTGTGCATGTGCACCATAACGCTCAAAGAATCAGGCAGACCTACATCACTCCTCGAATTCCAGTCTCCATATTGACTTCAGTGAGGAAAGCAATTAATGCAGTCATCATAAAAATAATCTTAGCATTTACTTCTCTACCCCTACTCAGTGCAGTGCCATCAATTTTTGCTCTGAAATGGGAGTCTCATCAAATACTTCAGAACAAACGCAATTTATAGGCATTGTGATAGAGATCTCCTATAAAGAGAACCAGCTGATATTGCAGCTCAGGGCTTTTCGAATCATCTTTATTAGGATTTTTCATTTAACCCAAAGGCAACATTGATGACTTTTATCATCAATTTGCTTGCTTTTTATTATTGGAGTTGGAGGCAAAGATAAGAGAATTCTCTAAAAGAATAGAAACAGACACATGAACGCCTCAAGTAAGTGACCATTTACCTTAGAGTCACTTGTTACAAGAGTTTAGTGTTTCTCAAGGAATTTGTTTATTTTGTGAACTTTATAATGAGGAGCTCTGGAAAGACTTTTATCCAGGATAAATAAATGATTCCATTCTTTACCATTTTTTTTAACATTAAACAATCATAAATTGGTACTGGGGGATTCATAGCTCTAGCTGATAACATGGATTATGCCCAACTCTTTAATGAAATGGCATATAATTCTCAAAATTAAAGTGCATTTCAAGTAGCAAAAGTCTATAGTGCAGATTTATTCTATGAGACATGTCTATGGTATAGAATTATTTCAAATAAGGAGGAAACCAGAAGGTTTTTGGACATGTAAATACTTAACACTCCTTTAAAAAAGGAAACATTTTTCTTATACTCTATGAATCAAAAAAACAGCATTGTCACTGAGAATATGTATTAGGCAACACTGTTTCCTGCCAAGATTAACTGATCATGTGCAGCCCACTGTCAGCACCACCGGGGCAGGGATGGTCTCTGTCTCCTGGTGCTATCCCACTTCAAAGGGTGGGGGCCTTGGATCCCAAAAGGCTTCAATTTTAAAAAGGGCTCTGCCCTTAAATAGCTAAAGTTTTTATGTTTTGCCAGTTTGTAGTCCTCACTTCCTTTTGGGTGGAGGGAGGAGGATAGCCTCTCACTCAATTTCCTGGGGCCGCCATCACAATGCATCCCAGAGACCAGGGAGCTTAGACAGCAGACGTGTATGGCCTCACAGCCTGGAGGACACAGGTCCGAGATCCAGCAGTCGGCAGAGCTGCTTCCTCTGAGCCATGAGCGAGAATCTTCCAGACCCCTGCTCTGCTTTGGGTGGTTTGCTGGTCACCTTCAACATCCAGTCCCTCAGCTTGTAGGTCTCTGCGTTCATCCTCATGTGGCGTTCTCTGTGTGTGTTCATATTCAAAGTCCCCCTCTTTGTAAGGACATGAGTCATGCCATATTAGGGGCTCACTCTACTCCAGTATGAGCTCATCTTAACAAACCTTGTCTGCAATGACCCTGTTTTTAAATGAGGGCACATTCTAAGGTACCGTACATTAGGATTTTAGCATATGATTTTTGCAGCGACATAATTCCACTCAGAATAAGATCTGTTCTATAGAATTGCTGTAACTGAACATGTACAGAAACCAATTGAATACGTGTTTAATACACGCTTGTAAAAGAGAGGTGTTTGGCATGTTGGTAAAGAGGACCCTGGAAGCATAGTCCCTAAGGTTAAAACCCCACATCTGTCAGGCATTAGCTGTGTGACCTCACCAAGGCTTGACACTTCTTCCTGTGAAATGGAGATATTTGGGCGCCTGGGTGGCTCAGTTGGTTAAGCGACTGCCTTCGGCTCAGGTCATGATCCTGGAGTCCCGGGATCGAGTCCCGCGTCGGGCTCCCTGCTCGGCAGGGAGTCTGCTTCTCCCTCTGACCCTCCCAACCCTCCCCCCTCTCATGTGCTCTCTCTCTCAGTCTCTCTCTCTCAAATAAATAAATAAAATCTTAAAAAAAAAAGAAATGGAGGTATTTAATGCAATAAAATATGTAAAACGTTTACCATGGTACCTAGCACATAGCCAGTGCTCAATAAATACTATCCAATTTTATTAATATATCTCCACTGATATGAGTATAGTGGTGTATTTTAGACTTTTTCTCCTTTCTTGTTTAAATATGCTTTGTTTCTACAGTTCTGCTCCCAACTCCACTTCTGATCACCCAACTACTGATTCTGACACCAGTTAGGATTCTGCAGCCAACCCCAGTATGGGGGGGGGGGTCCAAACACCACCAGACAGCTCTCTGACACCAGCCGGGCGCCTTACAATGTAGCTCACTTCTACCATTTCCAATGGTGGTGCTGTCACACCTCACAGGTAAGGGCTCAGCCCTATGAGACTGCCCCCCAAAGTCCAATCACAAGTGCACGTCATCACTTGTGCTTCTGGTCCACTGGCTATAGACTAGGGGTTCCAACAACCCCTTCCTTGGGTTTGATTCATTTGCTAGAGCAGCCCACAGAACTCAGAGAAACATCTTACTCACTAGATCACCAGTTTATTATAAAAGGATGTGACTCAGAACAGCCAGATGGAAGAGATGTGTAGGGAAAGACATGGAGAAAAGAGCTTCCATGTTTTCTCCAGGTGTTCCAATCTCCCCAAATCTCCATGTGTTTTCCAAATTGGAAGCTCTCTGAGTTCCATTCATTTGGGTTTTTATGAAAACATTTTTACAGAAACATGATTGATTAGATCATTGGCCATTGACCATTGATTCAGCCTCCCTGGAGGTCAGGGGTGGGACTAAAAGTCCCAACCCTGTAATTACAGGGTTGGTTCTCCTGGCAACCACCTCCATCCTTAGGTGCTTTCCAAAAGTCATCTCATTAACATAACAAGAGACAGCTGTATTGCTCTCATCACTTAAGATATTCCAAGGATTTTAGGGGCTCTGTGCTACTACCAAATATACATATTTCTTATTATAAGTCATGCCATCACAGTTCCCCCAGTTACATTTCTAAGGGCTAGGCAGAGCAAAACACTTAAAAGTTTTGATTAGCTTGTTAATTGGTTTTGTTTAGTTGACATTCCGTGGGTGTCAAATTACTTGTCTTGGGAATTTGAGTTAACTATCATAAAAAACATTTTTAGTCATTCCTCTTTTCTATTAAAATTTTAAAACTTAAATTTCTACAAGTAGAGAAATGCCCAAATAAAATTAATATAGATTTTTAAATTATGGTTTTAAATTATTTTCTGGAAAAATAATCAAAATTTTCCATCATAATCGTTTATGAAGGTTGTTTAAGAACTTAATGTTTCTAATATTTGAGAACACTGAAAGGACCTGTTTTGACAAAGACCTAACTACATTTTATATATGATGACGGAACAGGTGCTTTCATTTCTTATATACTATGAAAGCCTAAGATATTAATTTTAGTATTTTCATACTTACTCTCTTCTTGTAGCTTTATCAGTGTGTGAGGCAGTGGACACACTACAAAGAAATAAGCCTCACTAAAACAGACCTTCATAGGAGGCGTTGCTTGTCTGGTTGAGCCACACAAACTCTTGTCCCACCAGCCTCAGTGTCTCTATGTAACAATGGAGAGCATTTTTAAAGATGGTGTGGAGATCTGCTTATAGTGACAAGCTTATCCCCCAACCAGAGAGTGATATGGGGTCTCAGGCAAGTGTGACCCGAGACCCTGGGTCTGCAGTGCCCTGAGGTTACACTGGCAGGCTTTTCCACACACCACATCTGGTGTCTCCTCTCCTGCAGGCTGCCCCAGTGTCCTCCCTGTAACTCTGATGATTTCTCAGTGCAGATGGGGCAGAGAATGGGCTTATTTTCGCCTCAGTTGCTTCTTAATGGCACATCTCCATCTCCGACAATTATCATCTTGGTCTTTTCTCCACACCGTTTGAGTTCATTAATCCCCCAAACAAACACACAGAGGAGCAAGTTTATGACAGTGGACGAAGGTTTCCTTAGAATGGAAATGGACTGCAGAGTCAGTGCAAATAAGCGCTTTGAAGTCATATTACCTTGACTGCCCTTCCTTATGTACGCTTTGGGTTAGTGATTATCTATTGCTTCTCCTTGCCTCACACCCTTTCCTTGCCCTAATCCCCCTCCTCTGGAGAACCAGCTGCTCCTACATTCAGCCCATGTGGTTCAGTCAGGGCGGGCACCATGGCTTGGCGATGTTAGGTCCAGTCCTGGTAATCAAAAAGATTTATCCACACATAGACGTGGGTTCAAACCGTCAAACCATGAGAAATGACCCAGAAGTTCTGCGGGAGCTGTCGGGAAAGGGGCCCGCTCTTCCTGGCTGTGCTGCTCAGGCTTGTGGGATGTGAGGCTAACACGGCTGCTGGGCATCCTTGTAGGACACCGGAGCGTTTTCCAAGCAAGGAAAATGTTGCTGAGGAGTAGAGGCGGACTGACCACACTCCTTAAGCACCTGCCCACAGCGGTGGCTGAAACACCCAGACTGATCTCACCGTGAGTACTTGCTTCCCCGAATGCCTTTGTGACCCTCCTCGTGGCCTCCTGTGCAGGACAGCGGCTCAGAGCCCAGCAGTCTGGGAACAGCACCGGTCGCTCTTGCTCAGTTTGTAGGAGACACAGTTAAATGACGAGCATTTCAATCAGACCCTGGGCCGCCTGCAGATCTCAGGAACCCCCTCAAGCTCAAGTTAATGCTTGGAACCTAATTCAGGGGTTCAACTAGGAGGCAACTCAAAAAAGCATCGGGCTCTCCCAGCTGGTGCCCACAGGCCACAGTGACTTCGCCTGCCCTCTCCTCATGAGAAGCCCTTCTGTCCCATCTTCCCAAGTCACTGCCCCGCTGTTGGAGCTCTTTCCTGGGGTGCTGGGAATCAGAACCGCGTTCCTCCAAGTCGCCTAAATCAAGTGGCTGCTTGAGCTCTGTGTCGGCAGAATTGCTGTTGGAAAAATGCAATAAAAAAAGAAAAAACACGAGGCTGTAGTTCCACTTGCGATTATATTTTTTATTAAAACCGTTAATGACTGAAATCCAAGTTTCATACAACCTGTAGTCACCCTACCAGAAATGAAATTCTACAGATTCCAGTAGAAAGTAAAAGTGCAAAATCAAGATATTTTAGTGATCTGCAGAATCTAAATTTGTGTAATGATTGATGCAAAAAAAAAAATCTCTGGGTTATGTAACGGTTGGTACAGATTTAAAACTCTGCTCAGTCTCCTGGTGACTAACATCAGTTCTAATAAGAAACATGTAAATACCAATATAAAAATAACTTGCAGAGGTAAAGTGAGAAATAAAGAACAAATATGGAAGAATTTTTAAAATAACCATACCTCTGGGAGGTGGGGAGGATGACATTACCTTGAACTGAATTATTAACAATGATAATTATTTGAAAACAAAAATATCATAGAATACAACTACTGACATGTTATAGGTAAGAATCTATAAACTCACAAATACTTCATAAAATACATTTTTAATAGCATGGATCAATGAATGTCAAGTGTGTTGCTAATGACCCGTCAGTTATGTATACCAAACCAAAAAAAAAAAAAAAAAGAAAGAAACCCTAATCAATTATGACAAACTGTTAAATAAAGCTTATTTATGGAAAACTATCACAGGACTATGAAATGCATGCAGTATGTCTATCTCACATCACACGCGGGTCTGCAGGAATAGGGGCTAGCCGCTGAATAACTTGCAAGAAACTCTTTGGTAACTGCTCACCAGGTGAGTTCAGCATTTCTTCCCGTGTATGAAGAACTTGTCCAAAAGAAAACTGCAGACTTTTTGGAAGGTACCCACTATGAATCAAGACAAATAAGTACAGACATATGAATTAATGATGATAAAACACAATGAAAAGACTCGTAATGCCGTTTAATTTTAATTTTTTTTTCAAGGTAGATAACCTTTATTTCTGGGGTTACGGTAGCTTCTTGATCTTTCAAGTTCATTCAGTCAACAAATAATAAATTAGCCATCACTGTAGGCAAGGCGCCATTCTATCTGCTGAGGATATAGCGGTGAACAAAATGGACCAAGTCCCTGCTGCAGGTAGCTTATATCCTAATGGAGGTGGAAGATAATAAAGATGCAAAAATGTTTGCTAGTGAAAAACCTTGATTTTTTTTTTTAAACAAAATGCTTAGTTACTAGCCTACCCTGGAGCTAGGTTAATCCGCCACCAGATTAGGAGTGGAGTCCTCATCAGACACCTTCCTTCCACCCTCCCATCCCTGTGCTCTCTGCCCCGGGCATAACAATCCAGAAAGCTTTGCTTATCTCCAGTTCCTGAGATTGTGCTGCTGGGGCCTCCTGCCCGCCCCTCCCCACCTGGAGCTCTCCGCCTTGCCTCTGCAGACCACCGTTTGTCAAACTTTCAGGAGTTCTGGATGAATGGAATGGAAAGGAGTAGGATGTGCAGAGCATGGAAGGTCATTGGCTTTCATATGAGAGAGAGAGAAAGACATCCACCTGTTACGGTAATTGTGTCCTGGGCCTTCGCACAGTTCAGTATAGATGCGTGTAATTGCAATTGACTACGTGGGGTAATAAGTAAGTGACGGAATGAAATATCAAATGAACATCAGATTGATAACCAGATGAATCTGGTTTCTAAGCACATGACCCTTCCATATTAGATCATCTACCTGAGCATCCACCTGAGCATCTGATATGTACAATCAGAACGCCCCTCCCCCACTGATAATATACTTTTGCACGAGCGGTGGGGGGGGGGGGAAGCACAAGAGACAATGAGCCAGCATACTCTTCCAATGGAAATTGTAGTCATATATAATATAAAAATAATGTCATCGTAATACATGAAAATTATGGTACCACATGTAACTATGGGAAGAAACATGTATAATGTCTAGCCAGTCACATTTTTCCTTCTGGGAATCCATGTGCCAAACCTGATAGAGACTATACGCTTTCCAGTGATGGGCAGAATCTTCCACAATGACATTTGAAAATTATATTTGCTATGACATTGCATCAAGGAGAAAGCTTTCTAACAAAAATCTGACTCAAGCTGGCTGAAACCAAAACCAAAATGGGGGGAAGCCAGATAAAAGGTTGTTTTTTAGGGGGAGCTTTTCCCAGGGATTCGGGTGATGTCAGGGCTCATGTCTTCTGTTGCCATCTGTCCTCTGCTGGCCCTGCCAGGTGGCTCAGCATCAGCGGGCTCTCAGGTACACTGTCAGGAACACGGATGGCTGCATTGGGGCCTGACCTCTGCCCACACCTTCAAGGTCACCTTCACGCACCTTCACGCACCTTCCCATAGAGGTGGCTCAAGCTAGGCATTGCCCACAGAACCGTCTGTGACCTCGGGGCAGGTCGTGCCTGCCCGTGGTGTCCCACCTCCCCAGAGAAAATAGACCACAAAGCACAAGAGGGGTCCCGTGGGAAGGGGGACCCAGATTCTAGAAAGCCAGCAAATGTCCACTTTGATCATTGTACTCCAATTAACCATCAGTCTTGCCAAAGTAGATTTGGGATTTTCATTTTCCTATTTAAATAAATTTCTTACTTTCTACGCCTTATGATGTCAAGCTTTCCTCCCTCCTGTGATATTTAAGACACAACTTGACTTCTATTTTTTTTCAGTATCATTTTCTCCTGGCTCCCTCTTTTATTCATCAATAACTCCAATTACGTTGTCCTATTTCCTGTTATGCTGAACAACATTATAATTCATATTTATATCAGGTTATATTTTTTTCTCCTCCATATATTTTCTCTGTGTTACTCATTCCCCGTTTTCTGCATGTCAAAGCTCTGCTTTAAATATTACATCTTTTGTGAAGCCCTCCTTGGTACCGTGCGCCCTAACACTTTGGAAGTAGAGCGATGGTGATGAGCCTCCCACATGACCCCGGTGATCTCTGTGTCCCGAGCTTCACACTCGAATGTAGCCCCCTCCTAGAACGAAGGGAGAAGATTGCCCCCATAGCAAAACCAACGTGGCAGAAGGTGTCAATGTGTGCCTTCAGAGTCTGCATCATGAGAGGTGCGTGGCTTCCTCTTAGCTCTGTCCCTTGGTTTGTGTGCTCTGGGAGAAACTAGCTACCGTACCGTAAGGACACTCCAGCCCTGCAGGGAGGCTCACGTGACAAGAAACTGAGGTCTCCTGCCAATAGCCGTGTGAGTGAGCTGCCAGTGAAGAGGCTCCTCCAGCCCCAAATCAGCCTTCAGGCAAGCGTCATGCCCATCAACAAGACCAGCACAGACAAGTAAGGACACTGCAAAGATCAACAATTGGGAGAGAGAAGTGAGCTGCTGCAGAGATGATGTTTTGTACAAAATCAATGTTCTGCAATCCTGGGCACTTGTAAATGAGCTTCTGAGCTTCCTGGGATTTGAGACAAAAGATAAATCATTGCTCAGGAAAAAGTAACATGACTATTTGTCATGAAGCCCTAAAACAATACTTCTGCACTTGCCACTGAAGAGGACTTGCCTTTTGGACATGAACGGCATCCCCAGTAGCATCCTTTGGAGTAACTATGTTAACTTAATCAGGCTGTACACTGACTTCCTGCCACTTAAATACAGTCCAGTGAAAAGTCATCATTATGAATAAAATCTTTAAAAAAATAAATAAAATAAAGGGGCCCCTGGGTGGCTCAGTCGATAAGCATCTGCCTTCGGCTCAGGTCATGATCCCAGGGTCCTGGGATCGAGCCCCGCATCAGGCTCCCTGCTCCGTGGGAAGCCTGCTTCTCCCTCTCCCACTCCCCCTGCTTGTGTTACATCTCTCGCTGTGTCTCTCTCTGTCAAATAAATAAATAAAATCTTTAAAAAAGTCATCATTATGGAGTCAGTGATGGTTTGTAGAAAAGAGCTCTTCCATGTCCCGAGCATCCTCTGTGACGTGGAATACACCCTGACCCCTGGCTCTGTCTCTGGGGTGGAGATGCCCACTCTGTTCTGACAGGCATCTCATCTACCTGCACCAGATTTCCACAGAGAAGCAGTTCAATGTTGCCATGTGTGCCCTTGTTACTGAAATTACCCAGGGATCTTAGAAAAAATGATACTGATGTGCAGCTCCCTTCCCCAAACATGTGTTCCTTAGACTTGCACATACTTCTTTCCAGTTGGGCGCTGATTTTATGATAACCCCTTTATCATGGAGTAATATCTCCTTTCTTCTTTGGTAATAGTTCTTGTTTTGAAATCTACTTTATCTAATGTTAATATCGCCAATCTAAATTACTCTGGAATTGCGTTTTTATGACCCACCTTCCTTCTTCTATTCACTTTCAATCCATTTGTGCTTATATGTTTAATGTCCTTCACGTAGATGGCACGTAGTGGGTTCTTTCTGTTTCTTTCATCTGATCTGACAATCCCCTCCTTAAATTTTATCATTCAGATCAGTATTACATCACATAATTATTGATATGTTTTCATTTAAATCTGACATGAAGTTTTATTTTTTTTTGACATGAAGTTTTAAAGAAAACTGTCTTTTATGTTAAATAAACTATTCGTCCCATCTCCTCACTCCATTTTTCCTTTCCTTTTTTAGTGTGAATTAAATATATTTTTACATTACCATTTTATCTCTACTTTTTGTTTATTAGGCAACCCCCTTTAACATGAACGAATTAGTTGGATTCTTTATTTCACTGATTGCTTTGGGGTTTTCTACATCCTGACACAGTCCAGCTTCAAATCATTAGACCATCTGACTTGTCAGGTAAGGTCTTCCGACATTCTACCCTGTCACCTCCCGTCCCTTGTGCCCTCGTCACACATTTCACTTCTATGTGTATCTTCTAGTACAGACCCCATCACTATTTTCATTTAAATGGTTAATTACTTTAACAAGGTTAAAAGTGATTTAGATAGCTTATATTTACAAATGATGGTTTTACACGTTCTTTTATTTACGTGTTAATCTCCATCTCGTATTTTTTCTTCTGCTTCATGAATTTCCTTTATCATTTTGAGTAATGCGGCTCTGCTGACGATTAATTCTCTTATCTTTTATTTGTCTGAGACAGTCTCTCATTACCTTTATTCATGAACAAAATGTACGCCAGTTAGAGAAATCCAACCCTGAAGAAACAGTATATTTCTGCCCAGAAATGGACATGTCTCTTTTTCTGCCAGGCTCCCAGTGGGCATGTGAGTCCGTTTGGTCTGCACCTGGGTTTTGTTGTTTCTAGAATTATCTCAAGCAACTGCAGTTGCTCGCCTCTGTAGACACCTGCCCCCGCCGTGGACTTAGTAGGCTAGTTGGTGTGCCAGGGGACACCTCAATATTTTTGCTCCTCCCTCAGCTTCCAGCGACTCTGAACACATGCCCTCTTTGGGGCCTCTCCATGCCAATCCAAGGGGGACCACCGTTGCTTGTTCCTGGGAGCAAAGTTGTGATGGGGCAGGAGGTCCCTTGATCTCTCTGCTCCAGCCTCAGCCTAAGCAGACCAGTGTGTCTGAGCCTTAAGAATAAGACTTTCTTAGCATCCCTGTCCCCTTCCAGGACAAACCATGCTCCCTCCTCCAAGCATGGTCTAGAAAGCAATAACAGCATATATTGGGTCTCCTGCCATGTCATGCAAATTTTTCCTAGAACCATATTTAATTTGGTTTTTAAAAAGAGCCAAAAAGAAGTGTCACATTTTTGCACCTGGATGTGCTAGAGAAAATTAATAATTGTTACTTATGTTTTTGGTCCTGCCATTCAAAACAAACATCACCACATAACAAGAGTCCTATTCTGCATTGATAAGACTAAAATGCAGACATTATATAGTTCTTTTCTTTCTTCCAACCCTCTGACACCTAAGAACATAGATACATTTATACAACATTGTTCAAATCCTTGATTAAACCCAAATGTATATTTTTTCCATGATGAGTAAGATAATATAAACACTGTCACAATAAAGATCAAGGAAACGTTAAGAAAGGTGATTCATGGAAGGGCCTTTAAAACTTTAATTTATCCAAAAGTATTTTAGAGATCCCAAAGATGAAGAGCAATCATTTTATGGAAAAAAAAATACATTTTCCCACATGGTCTTAGACTGTCTCCAATACCTTAATACTTGTTCATATTTCTCCAATGATACTGAGCAAATAGTATATGCTGCTAGGATGAAAATCAACAGAATGCCATCAGTCCCTGGCAAGTTTGTAATACAGTGCAAGTATTGAAAGTAAATTCCTTTCATCCAAAATAAATAACTTCATATGGAATAGAAAAGGGTCTGCCTTAGAAACATTGTATAATATGTGGAAACTAAATACTCTGTTCATATGTAAGAGCAGTATTTTTTACTTGAAGTCGTTGTGGCTCAATATAAAGTAAGTTTTAGAAGCTTAAAGAAAAGTTAAAACATCAATTGCTCATTATAAAACAAAGAAACTGAAATAAGAAGGACGGAAAATTTTTTCTGAGTTAATGTGTTCTCAGTGACTAATCTCATAATAGTACTTCGGCAACATGCTAAATAATAGTAAGAAATGATTACTGAACAAAATCAAAAGCAACAACAAGAACTTAGCCTCTCCTTCCTCATCCAAGTCAGAAATGATCTGACTGTTTCCATTCTCTACAAATCCCCCATGTCCTTGCACTCATTATGAGATTTTAAGAAAAAATGATGCATGTCTAACACTTTACTTTTCTGATGGTAAATTATCCCTTTCAGTGCTCAACAAAACTCTTGGGAACTGAAATTAAAATATCTTCATTTTACAAATGAGGAAACTGTAGTTGAGGAAAATGAATGGTGTCTTTTCAAATTTTAGAACATTGTTTCCATGAAAAGAATCCTTAGCTTTGGAGAACACAACTTATAAAAAGAACAGATTCTTTAAATGCAGATTACTGAGCGAAGGAAGCTGCCCTAAAAAGGCTCCACACTGTGTAGTCCCAACTACATGGCATTCTGGAAAAGGCAAAACTATAGAGACAGTAAAAGAATCAGAGGTTGTCAGGAGTTGGGGGAGGGAAGACATGAATGAGTGAGCATTTCTGTATGCAGTACTATACTGTAATTGTGGATACTTAGATTATGCATTTGTCAAAACCTACAGAATGTATGACACCAAGAGGAAGCCCTACTGTAAGGTATGGACCTTAGTTAATGCAGTAGACTGAATGTCCCCCACTCCACCCCCTACACAAATCCATATGTTGAAATCCTAGCCCCCCTTTCCCCCACCACGATGGTATTAGGTAGTGGGACATTTGGAAGGCAATTGTGTCTTGGAGGTGGGGCCCTCATGAATGGGATCAGTGTCCTTATAAAAAGGACTCTAGAGAGTGTTCTTGCTCTCATTCCTCCCCGTGAGGACATGGCAAATATGTTAGACCCAATCCTATTCAGACTGAATCCTGAACATCATGGGCATCACTCAGATATGTGCTGAAATTGCTATGTGTATTGACAAAAATTAGAAGCCAACATTGAAGGGGAAATAAGATATTTTTAGATTTTAAAACCTGCTCTCCACCATTTCTTGCCAAATAGGAAATAAAGTCCATGAGGTTTGATTTCAAATGGTTTCTCATGGATTTCTTGCTTTAAGAATTTGATTAAAAGGGTGTTAAAAATATTTTTATAGCCAAATAAAATCTCATTTGGCTAAGCCTTATCATTTCATTTTCTTATGTGGAAGGTGCCAGGAGCTTGCAACCTGCTCTCCTTCACACTGCACAGTAGTCCTGAACGTGGAAACTTCCATCTCCCCTTGCAAAAATGTTTTTCCAGGTAGACAGTTTCATTAGTTGTTTCATTAGAATCTCTCCTTGTTCTTATTTCACTTTCAAAAAAAACCCACCATATTAAAAATCATTCCTTCTCTAACCGAAGCTTATCAGTGCAGGAGGAAAAGCAGAGACTTCTGAAAGGTACGGCTTCTGTTGTACTTTGGTGGCTGTCTGAGCACGTATCTGGGCTGGGGTTGCTTCTCCATTTGCGTCAGTTGCACAAGAGCCTCTGGGAGGCGAATGAAGGGTCCAGCTTACTTTTGGGGACTTTACCTGTCTGTTTTTGACTCAAGGTCCAGATAGCATTGCACACAGTTCAGATCTTTTCCTCTCACGAGCGTTCTGGTCCAAGTTGTAGAGAACATTCTACCGATGTTCAGATAGCAATGCTCTGGCCTGACCATGACTGCACATTTGGGAAAATCCTACAGTAAATGATACCAGCCGCTGCTCTCCCACAGTGCATGCTGCCCTTAGGGGTCTCCAGTCCCTCCTGCGTCCTCTGCGTTTATGGATCCGGGAAGGAGCACTGTTGGAGCCCTTCCTATTGTGAACATGTTTCTGTGGCTGGCAAAGTAATCCTGACAATTTTCTGGACATTGTATCATATTCCCACATGATTTCAGCTTTAGCTTCCCTGAGATTATAATCTCTTATCTATTAAGAATGAGCAGGATTAATTGCTTCAATAAGGAATACATCTCATTTAAATGTACAACTCTTGGCAATCAATGCTTTCTACTCTGTTGGAAACTTCCTTATTTACTTCCTTGACACAAACTTTACATGCATCTCACTGGTCTCCCTGATGCAAAAGGAAAGAGTATTGCCTCTCACATTTAAATTTAAGGTCCTCTAATACATTCGCCACCCCCCGTTTCTAGTCCACCTAGATTCTTTTTATGTCTCTACTTGTAATGGTATTTATCTTTGTATCCCCACTTCTATCTTTAAACATTAGTTAATCCATATAATAAACCTTAGGGTAGAAAAATGAGATGTCTACTTGGTTTTGGCCATCCCTATAGACAACATCTTAATTACATAGTCAAATAGAGTCAAATGAACACGAGAATTATATTTTAAGAATGGAAACTTCATGAGAACCACAGGAACTGAGCTGTTCAGAATAATGGAGTCAGTGTCCTGGAGAGTTGCAGCACCGTGTCCTATGCACAAATGTACAAGGATTGTAACGTGCCTCGTCAGTCTCAGTTCCTTGTCCCCAAGCGGGGGCTGATGATCAAATGCCACCAAATGCTGCAATTCTATGTGAGACAAGGTCCTCTTGTGTGCCCTCAGTGATCTTGTCTTCAGAAATAGATGAAACATATGCTGGATTTGAGTCCCTGTCCATGCACCTCCTCCATGATCTGACTCTGTGTTGCTTTTGGTAGAGTTGGTCAAGAAATATTAGTTAAGTGTCTCCCATGTACTAGACATGGTCATATGCAGTGAAGACAAATTGATGAGCCCAACAGACAAGTCTTTACAATCCTACATTCTGGAGGGCAGAATGATGAGATCTGTGTTAGTGTTCTGATATTTCAGTGTGTGTGTGTGTGTGTGTGTGTGTGTGTGTGTTTTCACACTGGGCTAGCTTAATCTATGTTCCAGTTGTTCACAACCCAGTGTTGGTCATAAGCTAGGATTTACTCTGAAATTCCAAATTTCAGAGAAACTATTGTAAGTTCTTTCAATTATGTGTATCTCCCATCAATACCAGAGGTTTTACTAGTTGGTACAATAAATATTAGATTTTTCACCCATCAAAAGAGGGGCTTGTTAATTAGCAAACTGATGTTAGAAATTAGCTCTAATCGGGCGCCTGGGTGGCTCAGTTGGTTGGGCGACTGCCTTCAGCTCAGGTCATGATCCTGGAGTCCCGGGATCGAGTCCCGCATCGGGCTTCCTGCTCAGCAGGGAGTCTGCTTCTCCCTCTGACCCTCCTCCCTCTCATGCTCTCTGTCTCTCATTCTCTCTGTCTCAAATAAATAAATAAAATCTTTAAAAAAAAAGAAATTAGCTCTAATAGATACAATTATTAAATTGTGTGGATTAGTTGGACTATTTTCACAGACTTTTCAGAGATACTAGCAGAATATAAAACTCTAGTGAGCCCGGTAGCCTCTAAACTTAGGATTGATTCCAGGGGCTTGGTCCCTGAATAATCTTGTGTCCAGTCTTTGTTTCAGAGAATTCTGGCTAAAATCACTCAATTTTCATTCCCTTCCCTGGTGGTCATCACAATGTGTCTCTTTAACACTATGAACTGCTTCACAGCAGAAATTGTGCCTTATCTTCATGGGGCATACAGTGCTTTCTTTTTTAAGATTTTATTTATTTATTTGACAGAGAGAGACACAGCGAGAGAGGGAACACAAGCAGGGGGACTGGGAGAGGGAGAAGCAGGCTTCCCGCGGAGCAGGGAGCCTGATGTGGGGCTCGATCCCAGAACCCTGGGATCATGACCTGAGCCGAAGGCAGATGCTTAACGACTGAGCCACCCAGGCGCCCCATGTACAGTGCTTTAACCCAGTACAAAGTGTCTAACGTATAGTAAGCCAGGGTTTATTGTATGAATGGATAAGTAAATGAATGGATCTCTCTGAACATTCTTAATTATTTACAAGTACATAGATAACTCTAATCCATATTACTAGGTTAAATCTGTATTGGCATCAGCATATTCTCTGAATGTTATTTTTTTTTTTGCTAGAAGGAATTTTAAACAAAATCTTGGTAAGTTTTTTTAAAACTTTTTTTAAAATGTAGCATACAAGAAAAAAATTAATGTTCTCGTTAATTGATAGCTCTGTTAAATTGGCTTGCAGATAACAGAAACAAAAATTTGTCAGAATTGTTTCCTTTTGCTATGTCAGTAAAGGCGCTGATAAAGCATGTTGCATAAAGCCAAATAAATAAATAAGTGAAAGGTCTATTATCTTCCTCATCTGGGTTTGAGTTGAGGGACAAAGGGCTTCAGCCACAGTTTGAAAATACTAGCTAGTACATGCATTTTTCCTCTCAATTTACTGTATCTGAATTTCAGAAAGAAAAACTTACGGAAAGACCAATTACTATTTATCTTGATGCACAACCCTCCTCACCCAGGAAACAAATTTTGCCAACAGCTAATGTCTACTGTGATTGATTTCTGGCAAATCTTTCAAAATGGATGATACTTCAAGCTTTAGAAGACTTTTTTACTTTTTTTTTTTTGAATCATTTAACCTCATCAGAAGCAATAGAAGTTCTTAAAAATAACTTTTATGCCAGAAGTTGAATAACTTTGTACAGCTTGTTTTTGTTTTTACCAGAATATGTAGAGAGAACTTAATGAAGTGCCATATGTCAAGTCTGGAGTCAGATTAAAAACAAATAATTAAAATATATCCTTTCTCCATCAAAACAGATTGTGATATGTTGATAGAAGGAAACTGGATCTGACATGTCATGTTTTGACAGGTTTTTTTTTTTTTCCCCCAAGAAAATCAGTCATATTGTTAGAAGTATTGTATTTGAAAGTTATATTTTCTTCCTGTGGAATGCCAAGTTTTAAGTCATAATTAATCTAACCTGCCACATCTATTAACCTGCCATAATGAAATAAGGAAGGCACATATTTGGGGACATATGGGAGTATCTGAGGAACATTCACTTGGCATACAGACGTCAAAGAGTAAAAGAAATGTTGAGAGGTTTTATGTGTGTTGATGGTGTGTGTGTGTGTGTGTGTGTGCGCATGCGCACGCGTATGTGTGCGTGTCTGTGTTTGAACAATTCCACATTTCTTCCTAAATTCATCTTAATTTTAACTGTGATTTTAACAACAAATTATCCCTCAATGAGGATGGACATTTTCCAGTGTTTTTGTTTTTGTTTTTGTTTTTGTTTCGTTTTGTTTTGTTTTATGAGAGGTTGATAGGTTTTTGTTGAAACTTTTTAGCATTAAAACACAACACTGCAGGCCAAAAATCAGGCCAAATTATGAAAAACTAAGAACAGACCTTAAATAAATAATGAGATTTCTATTCTTACTTCTAAGAATGGCTTAGAAATAAAGCATTTCAAATCCCCGCTCCTACCAGTCCCACCTGGAAATGTGTGAGGACATCTTCACCAGGGAGAATTTAAACACATGACCTTGCCAAAGAGCAAGGGTTTTTCACACAGCTTCCCCCAGCTCTAAGTGAGCAGTAGGGTGTCTCAGCAGGGGAAGGCAAAACCCTGGGGTCTCTTGTTAAGCAGACTTCACACAGGGAGCTTAATGAGCCCTGAAGCTCTAACAGGTCACACAATGAATAAAGATGATCAAAAATAACAATACTTGCTGAGAATGAAGTTTGGGAAGCTCAGAGCATGCAGGTCAGTATGGGTGGTATCCCCAGGAAGCTGATTTCTCACCCTGGATCACTGAAGGCCATTCCCGTGGTAGCACATGTTCTTTTGGCTGGGTGAAGATAGCAAGGTCACGAAGAAAGCTTGTCGCACTATTAGTGCTAATTATACTGGTGACAAAGACACACCAGGATGGGCTAGATCTCTGGTTGGCAAGGCCGTGTGACACCACAGGAGTTCACCTGCACTTTATAAATAGAAGCATTCTCCTGCCATTTATGCTAAGGTGGTAAGCATCTTGGCTCTACCCCAGAGCTTCCTTTTTAGCTACCTTCAGCGATTGTCCCCCAGCTCAAAATCTGGGGTGTCTCTTACGTTACCAATACAGTCATCATGGTCCCCTCTAGGATTTGGTTGTCAGACCAAGAGATCATAGGGCCCATGCACTTTTCTCTGCACAATCTTGTGAGCCACACATGGGGAAGAATTGCACAGCTCGTAAAATATTTCGGGCTATGAGTGAGGAAACTTGGTTTATCATCTAAGCTCTGCTTTTAACTCATGTAGTGACCTTTCACACCTAAATACCTTTTATCTCAATATTTCTCTCCCTGAAACTGAAGCTTTTGTCCTGCTTACTTTAGAGGATTATTGAAAGGATAAGTTGATGGTATCATTGCTGCCCTGTGTGCCTAACAGGACAACAGTGGGTCCCCCAGCAGATTGGGGTGGATTGCAGGTGGAGTGGGAGCATTCTGCTTTAGAGACCGGGGCACAGGCTCAGGCCAGGCTGATGTGCTCAAGCTACAGCCCTTCCATGTCCCACCTGACTTGAAGCGAACTTCTTCACCTCTCTGTGCTTCAGTTTCTTCGTCTGTCAAAGTACCAATTTCCTAAGGTTCAAACAAGAAGCCATTTGAAGTGTTCTGTATGCCCACACGCTGCACAGTAGGGCTTCGAACCAGCATTCCTTCACTACCCATGGACGTGTGCTTGGATGGCGAGACTAATGCCTCTCAACACAGGGCTGAGGCCAGGCCTCACCAAGAAAGGGAAGTCTGGGCAAACACTGGAAGGAAGCAAGAGAATCAAGCAAGCAGATCGTCTCAGGGAAGGGTTTTCAGGAAGAGAAACAAGAAAAGGCAAGGCCGGAGGGGGGAACGCCTACTCTTCATGGACCAGCATCAGGACCAGTGGAGTTGGATGGAATGAGGGAGGGGAAGGGTAGTAGGAAAGGATGGAGGGTGGGGGCAAGGGAAGAAGGAGAAAACTCCCCCCATGACTTTGACTTTCTCTTGGAAATAAGCTGGAGCTCGCTGTAGAGTTTTGAGCATAGGAATGACACCATTTCATTTACCATGGAAAGAGCTTGCAGTAGTGGCTGGACCGAGACTACGCTGTAGCCCTGCAGTAATCGGGGGCAGAGGAGGTGGTGGCCTCAGGCACTATGGCCAGGGGAACTATGGAGACTAATGAGGAATGGCCAGCATCTATACAATGGGAAGTCGATCCAGTGGGATGAGCTGATGGATAGATGAGATGCGCACGTGAGAGAGAGAAGAATCAGGGATGACTAAGGTTTTGGGCCTGAATAACAGCAAGGCTGGCACTGGTGTCACCTGAGATGGGGACAGCTGGGGTGGAGCAAGTTAATGGGGAGAGATGAGAGCCCAGTCTAGGATTTGTCATGTTTGCAGGGTCCGCTAGACATCCAAGCAGAGATGTTAAATAGGCTGCTTAGTATGGAACTTGGGAGAGAAGGTCTGAGCCTGTGGGTTTCATTTAGGAGGATTAGCATATAAATGCTATTGAAAGCCAAGGGACTGGACTGGGTGGCCAAGGGAGTGAGTATAGACAAAAGACTAAATAAATGCCTTTCCATTTTAAGGCTCCAGGATAGGACTCAATATGCGAGAAGTCATAGCTATGGTAGTCTGGTTTTACTCTCAGAAATATTGTTGTCAGTCAATAATTTGCCAAACACATTGTAGGAGACAGGTGAGCTACATAACTATGTTCTACAGAATTACTGTCATAGGACCCATGATTCAAAATTATGCCTTCACAGTCACCAAAGGTGATATAAGTATTAGCTTTATGGGGGAAACCTCTGTATGATCTTGCAGTTCCCTCCTGGGAATTATATCTATTCATGATTTACTTCTACTAGATAGTTACTATTCAGTAGTATTTTCCTGGAGCCCAGGACCAGGTAAAAACTTGTCTATTTCAAAAAACTGACAGCTTTGGGGCAAAAAATGTGTAAGACACATGTCCTGTTGAGTTTCCTTTCTGTGGCTACTATTGAGCAAGTAGGAAAGAGTGGTTAGTTGCCAACAGTCGACCGTCAGACCGCCTGGTTTCTCAGCCCCTCCACTACTAACCAGCTCTAGGGCACTAGGTGACTTCACTTTTCTTTATCTTAGTTTTCTCATTTGTAAAATGAGGACAGTAGTAGCTACTAAGGCTGGGGGAAGGATGAAATTAAATAATATACCCAAGACATGTAGCCCAGTTGCTGAATGCATATGAGGCCTTATGTAAATCTTTAGCTATCATTTTTGTCAGTACTACCATTAGTAGGCAGCATTTACGGAAATTTTGCTGTTCAGGGCATTGTTTTAAACAGTTTCTAGGGATTACCTCATTTGGTCATCTACCTTATGAAGTGCCCTCTGTTGTTATCTCTGTGCTATTCATGAGGCAAATGGAAAAGGAGACCATCATGAATTATTTTCTGTACCTTGGACTTTTTATCACATGCTACCTCTCCTTTCCCAATTACTTGACTTCTGTTATTTAATCATCATGAATTGAACAGTCTTGTTAGAAAAAACTTCAACATGTCCTCAATGAAGATAATAAAAGAATGTTGTTTTAAAACCCCCAAATTTTCCAAATCATGTGGGGAAAAGAAGATTATAATTGTTTTTTTATAATATTTTACTACATCATTAAGAGAATGTGTATTATAACATGAAAAACAAGTAATTCAGTGCCAGGATACGTGAAGTCCACGAGCGATTTTTGGCACTAGCTCTCGGATGGGCTACAGCAAGGTGTTCCAGGCCTGTGGGGTCATTGCTACTGAAGTGTCCGTCTGTGAGACACAGGAGCTTGGGTGCAAGTAACTCAACACACTGCTCACCTCCCTGAAAGATCAGTCTGGAAAAAACGTTAGCTGAAACAAACACGTACCCAGTGATATGGTAGACACGCACCTGGGGCCAGTGCCTAATCCCTCCGCAGAGCAGTAATAAATACTCGAGAGTACCCGTACCATAGTCTGTCTCTGACCACACTTGGAGTGATGTTGCCTTAGACCTTTCTATCATCATACGTAAGTGAAAGAAAGGGTTCCTTTGCTGGTAGGCTCAATGACTTATGTTTGTGATAATCGGTGTGTAAAACCATAATTGCATTGTACCAATGAGAGGAAAGTCAAGAGGAAGTCATTGACCTTACCTTGACTACTTGAAAATGAGAAAAATAACATCTCTCCATTATCCTTCTCTGGCTTGGCCTTCAGAGTATGAGCTGTCTCAACACAGTCTCTATGAAATGGATTCTTACCTAGTGCTGCCTTGGTAATTTAGGAGGGAAGAGTCTACAGTGACTCAGCACTTGCCTCCCACCAGGTTTTGTACTGGGTACTTTCCACATATTGATTCTGTTAAATCTTACCACAACACTCTTGACTATCTCTGCTGGCTGTTGGCCAGCACGTCAGTTGATTTTGGTCTTCAGGATCTGTATTCACCCACAGAGAGGCTTTTGTCCCCACAGTGATTCTAATCGGTGCGTCCCATGTAGCCTATTGTTACCACCACCTACATTTACTGCCCCACATACTTACTCCCCTGCATAATAGTTTTTTCTTAATGGTCATCATAAGCAGCTGCTGTGAATTATAATACCTGCTAATGTCCATTTAGGACAGAAACCAGAATGTTAACTCTATACTTTGACTTGTACCCCAAGTTAACTCACATACTATATCGTAAGTAACAAAGACATCCCGGCCAGGGCCTGAGAAGGCTGATATTTATAGCAAGTCTGTGTCCCGGGGAGGCCAGTATAATTGGTTTCTGAAATATCTATCTTCAGGACAAGAGTTCCCAGGCAATCTAGTCTCCTCTCACCTCGTCAGCAACTGGGGAGCACTAACAAGGAAGTAGCCGCCGACAAGGAGTCCGGGGACACCTGTTGCCTCCAAGTGGCACAGGAAGGGGAGGCTAATTAGGTTTGAGGTCTAATTGCTCTCACGCTTTAGGGCTTTCAGCTGCTGTTAGTTTGGATGCCAATTAAGTTCTATTTCCTCTTTCATAAGGGAAGTCTTCTGAGGAAATGATGGTTTTATTTCTTTTCAAGGTTGGTGTCTCCCTTATTGACCCTTTGTTTTATTGTGAGCCACTTAATACATTGTTGGCTGGCTGAGAATTATGCTCAATTCCTGAGCATAACCAAACTGGAACGATGCCCCTGGTGAGATGCACCGAATCTGCCTGTTAAACTTGAAACAAGAAAATATGAAGTGAAATAAGGAAAAAAGTAGCTCCCATTTGCATAATAGTTCATCGCTTCTGAAGAATACAGAGAACACGAACCAACCCAGACCAAGCAAAATGGGATTTGGAGGATTTTTGTTTGTTTTTCTTTGTCATTTGTTTGATTTGTTTTATTGACACTTTGTCCAGTGAGGGCAGGGGAGAGTGGCTGTAATGGTTAATGCCCCCTCAAACTGAACTTCCAGTTTTGACAGTATGGGGGAAAATAAAAAATAACCAAAAGAATAATAATACATAATTTATTAATAATAAATAATTTACTTGAAAAGTCACCTACCATCACCTCTAATGGGAATGATATATAATAGTTCAATAAGTCACTAAACTTTTTGTTATGAAGGTATGATGCTAACTTTTAATTCTTTTATGTTAAGAATATTTTAATGCATTTAGTTTTTTTAAATGCACTTGGCGAGGGTAGTATGCTCTTCCCTGGGTCAATCGGCATGCCTTCCATTTTCATTCCCCATACTGTCTTTAACATACATCCAGAGGCTGGATGCCGCTCTGGTGGGAAAATTCCATCAGCGCACATTCCTGACTTCACCCACTGGAAACGGACTCCCTACGAGCTGCTATGGGAAAATACGGGACATTCTCAACACTCTAACACCTTTTCTTGGAAAAGGAAGGGACTGACCTCATTGGTGAGACTGCAGAAAGCCAGCTAACCTCTTATCAGACAGTCCTGGCCCCTCGGTGTCCCCCCACTTCTGCTGTTCTGTCCACCAACCACCCCCTAATGGAGCCACCTGGCCTGGGGTTAGGACGTCTGTCGCTCAGGATCCAATCAGAAAAGTTCAACAGAGATAATTTAACATAAAGAAAACATTACACCAGTGTCAAACAACAAAGACCAACAGGCCTGACAAAGCAACAATAAGGAGACTGTAGAGGAATCTGCTACCCCTGGGCTGGATGAATTGAGGGAAGAAGCCACCCAGATTGGGTCTGTCCCATGTCCCAGCACCTGAGAGGACGCAGGTGCCTGCCGGGGGCACCCCAAGGCAAAGACCGAGGGGGCAGCACCCTGACTCCTTCCTTCCTCTGACCCTCTTCTCTTCGAGATCCCCAGTGGCCAAACCAGTGCAGAGCAGTCGAGTGGGAAAAGAAAGGCCTGGAAATCTCTAGTATTCCTTGAGATTCAGGAGAAACCAGTCATATTCAGAAGAAATCTGCCATCTGGTTTGGTCTTGAGAAATAAGAAATATAAGAGATGTGTGTATTTAGGAATGAGTGAGGAAAATTAAAGGCAAAACATGTGTATTTTTTCCATAACTGGATTACACAGCAGCTGTCTGGGGCACACCTAGAGCAAATTAATTCTCTTTTTCTAGTTTGATGCTTGCGATCAGCTGGGTTAAAACAAACAAACAAAGAAACACAGTCTCAGTCAAGGCAACTCAGACTGCAAGGTAGAAAATGCCTCTTCCAGAAATAGTTTCCTTCCTGTCTCCATTTGAAGATCAATAGTCCTAAGCCAAGTGTATTCTTCTCTGGTGGACTTCACTGAGGATAGCATGAAGCAACCAACAAAGCCCACATTCTGGATGTTCCCTGCCATTTCTCCTCACCCCACAGTCTCGGCGGGCACTTGGTTGTGTGTGGTCACAGGACAACCGACTTCAGGTCCCCCAGATGCAGGGATTTGGCTCTCGGCTTTGATTCCGATCTCCTCCCTTCTGCCAATGCCGAAATTTAGGCTTATTATTTTCAGCCCTCACTTTGAGTAAATGAAAGCAGGCTTCAACCAGTAAGACCTTCACCATATAATTCAAGAAGAACGGAGCTAAGCAGAGCAGGTCTGACAAAGGGTCTCTGCTGTGCTCCCTGGACCAGACCCCCTCTGTCTTCCTGTTCTGCCACAGTTCCGTTGTGACTTGTTCCCATGACTGCAGGATCCTACAGCATCTCAGGGCATCCTATCTTTGTTTCAGTTCAAGGGCTTATCCTGGAAGCCATAGCTTACATCTTTCATCTGCTTACATCTGTTAGACCAAAACGGACGACATGATCATGCCCACTTGTCTCGGGGTTTCGTATCAGGGGAGAATTGTGGAGGTGGAAGGAGAGAGTCCAATATCTCAAAATTGGATTGTTTTGTCTAATACTTTATTATGAAAATGTTTCATCATACACATAAGTTAGAAGAACAATATAATGAACACTCATACACACACCATTGAATTCCATAATTAGCATGGGTTATATTTGCTGTATCACTTCCCTATCCATTATCCACCCTCAATTCTCCACTAACCCATCTTGTGTGCCTTTCCTTAATGAACAGTGATGCTGAGTGTCCTTTCAGAAGCTTGTTGGCCATTTGCATGTCTGCTTTGGGAACACATAGAAAATGTATACCCATTCTTTTATTGGAGTATAACATTTTATCATTGACTTGTAGGAGTTATTGATATATTTTGGATATAAGTCCTTTATGATTTACACAGACAAATACTGGGTATTTGGGATTCAAAAACAAATAAAATGATTAAATCCCTTATATAAAACAGGTTTTAAATCTATAGAGAGAGAGTTAGGTCAATTAATGATTCATATTCCTTTTCTGAACATATTTTGAAAAAATATTTTCTACCTTGATACTGAAACCTTATCATGAAGTCATGAAATCCCAGGCTGGGATACTGTATTCGTTTTTTAGGGTTGTTGTAACAAAGTACCACAAAGCAGCTTAAACAACAGACCTGTATTTGTCTCACAGTTCTGGAGGCCAGGAAGTCTGAGATCAGGTGTTGATAGGGCCATGGTCCTTTTGAAGCTCTCCTAACTCCCAGTGTTTGCTGACCACTTTGCTGTTCCTTGTCTTATGGACTCATCCCAGGCTTTGCCTGTGTTCATATGGCATTCTCCCTCTGTGTGTGTGTGTGTGTGTGCAATTTCCCCTTTTTACAAGGTAGCCAGTTGTATGGGATTAGGACTCACTCACCCTAATGACCTCATCTTTTCTAATTACATCTGTGAAGAACCTATGTCCAAATAATGTCACATGCACAGGTATGTGTTTTTCTTTAACAAACAAGAGCAAATAGCTCATAGCAGAACACTGCACTGAGTAATGAGTTTGTTCATGGAGATGAGAATAACGGGAAGAATTACTATGCACTGTGGTCGGTCAAGATCAGGAAACAAAACAACAATAGTCCATGGTCTAATTCATGTTTGAATAAATTGGTAAAAAGAAAGAAACAGAAATGAGGTGGACAGGTGGGTAATAGGGGAAAAAAAGATAATAAAAGCTATTTTGGGAGAACAGTCATCCTTATTACTCAATGTTTGCTAAAAACCTCTGTATCTTCATGATTCCATCCTAAATCCATCGAGTGGCCAATACAATTATTTATGGCATAAATAAGTCTCTATATTAAGATACCTCCTTATCCACAAGATTCTCCCAGGCTGACCAGCTGTCAGGGATGGCCGCATTCCCACTGGGCTATTAGTGACTTCTTCTGACAGGAAACTGGGGCCTTCTTATTGATGAAATATATATATGTTTAAAACAGGGTTCCTCTGAACTTATGCATAGAAGACTGATTTTTATGACACAACCCAAACCAAACTGAAACAAAGAAGTAACAATAAAATAATAATCATGATAAGAATGAAAAAATAGAAGGCAAATATAATGATCCTCTCAAATATTTTAGCTTACAATTAATTCTTCCAAATAAAATTTCACAAGCAATCACCACAAATCTGAACATTTGCTCGATCATCTGGTTGGCAAGCACTGTTGGATGAACAACTGAAGGCGGGCAAAAGGCGCTCCCAGCATAGCTTGTCTGGACTCTCAGAGATTTGGGGCACCTCCTGTCGCTCTCCAGACAACATGTCTTGTGAACATGTGGGAGAAATGTCAGGGAGAAGGAACAGCTAGAGAGAGAAGAAGACTGAGATCCTGAAGTGGGGAGAGCAAAGTTAAGGACTCCCGATAGTGTCCTTCAAGAGAGCAAGGGTCCGTGTGACCCTGGCTCTGTGTCATCAGCCTGTGGAAGGTGTCCTTCCCCAGAAGCAGGGCTGCTCCCCATCACACAGGGCGAGTTCAGCTCCACTGGTGCATGGATGACTCACACTTTATCCTGCCTCCCCTACTTCTCAGGCTCAGAACAACAGAGCACATGGAGCCTGCATACCGTTGCCTCAAAAAGCATTTTATTTCTATCTCTCTTTCTCCCCCCACCCCTCTCTGGGACTAAGAGATGAAAGCACATAAGAACACAGCTTATAAGGGATGCTTTTCATACCAGAATGAGATTCCCTACTAGAGAACAAAGCTTGTTGCATGAAATATAGAGATATTTTCTGGCCAAAGAAGCAAATGGAAATACAAAGGAGTCTCTTTCCTGGACATGGCATCACGACCATCTACCTGTCCCTGACATCTCCTAAATTGCTCACAGGAAATTTTTTTAAATTATGGAATACACTGTGTGGTTAAGAATTAAAGAACACTTTCTCACTTCATTCATATGAAGTCAGCCTTATGCTAATATTGAAACTGGTTAGAGACATTACAAGAAAAGTAAACTGTGGACCAATAACTTTTGTGAATATGGATGTAAAACCCCTCAACAAAATATTATCAAACTGAATCTGTGATGATAAAGGTAGGAATCAATAACAAAACAAAATAACTAGAGGGTACCTAGCCATGCAAAAAAATAAAATAAAATAAACAGTATAATTCTAAATATCTCAAAACTGAAAGAAAAAAAATCACAATGACTATTAAAAAATATGTTAATCTAAATTCTAAAGATGATGTTGCATATCAAAACTTTACAGTATGCTGATAAAACAGTACTTAGAGGAAAATTTATAGCCCCAAATGTACATGTTAGAAATGCATAAAAACTTAGTCAATCTAATTTCCATCTTAAAAATCTAGAAAAGCTAGGCAAATCAAAATAAAATAAAAAGAAGAAAATGGTAATAAAAATAAGAAATCAATGGAAAATAAAATCAGTACTGAGACTTTCTCCTCACTTGCCCTCTGTTATCAAAAGGAAAATCCTTTTCAGAATTAAGCCCATAGACTTCATTTTATAGGTCATCAGTCAGAATTGAGGTTATGTGCCCCTTCAACAGACATCAAATAACATGACGTCAAAGTTTCCTCAACTGTGTTTGGAAATTGTTCAATGATCAGGAAAGAAGGGGAGCAATAACTTTTGGGTAGACAACAATATTCTCTGTTAGATTTAGCATTCTGCTCACCTGCATGGACAAATATATGCTCTCTTTTGCAGAAGCTAGAGTCGGCTGTCTGTTATTTGCAACTGAAATTGTGCAGGCTAAAACAAACTGGGTCCTATTTATTCATTAGTATCTGTCTTTGGAAATCAAAATAATGAATATACTAGCTACAAACCACTCCTAGTCATTAAGTAAGAAAAAAATTGTCTTTCATTTCCAACCATTCCTATGTCTATGTTACTATACATGTTTCTGGATAATAAAATGATATTTACTTTACAATATTTTATAATGCAAAGTTTCTTTTTTTTATCTTGGTATGCAAATAACAAGTACACAGGCAAATAAAATACAGCTCCACTCAAGAAATAGCTCCAGTTGCCTACCATGGACTGGAAACTCTGTTCTGTGATGAATACACTGGTCTCTAAGAGCTCTCAGTCCGTAACTTGCACAAAATAATCCCAATTTACTGAGGAAGGTGTTATGTTGGAAGTGTAGGGAGCTAAAAGAGAGCAGACAGGGATCCAAGAAGAATCAGAAAAATGTTCCTGGAAGAGATGCATTGGGTAAAAATATACATCCTGATGGTTGACCATGTGTTTTTCTTGCTATAACTTTACCCAAATAGAAACAGACACTGACTGATGTTGTGTGGCTCATTCGTGAATTGTACTGCCTGTTTATGATGGAAGCCTATTGGTGATTGTTTACCCTAAACTGGGTGGTGCACAAAATATCGATGTTATGATTGAATCAGAAATGCATTTGGATCCCCTGAATATCATAGAGTTGTTTCCTAAACAAATCTGGTTAAAGAAAACATCAAAGATATTTTTGAGAAAATAGAACTTGGGAAAATAAATTCAGTCCAGCTGACATTAAACTCTGCTCCTGTCAAACCAAACAGGATTTTAATGTTTCTTGCCTGTTAAGTATTAGTGAGGAATCTGTCCAAACAGTAAAAAATAAAATCCCACAGTCATTAAATCAAAGTAATTAGAACTCCAGTGATGGGTGAAAGTGGAATCAGATGTTCTCTCTTACTGGGAGCCATCCATCCACTGGGGTTTTTGAAAATTCATGACTTCAGATGGAGAGCTAGCTAGATATTATGATAGAGGAATTTTTTGTGTTATGTGTGTCACACTGAGCTATATTTTTGTCTATTTTGTGTAGGAAATGAATTATATAGTGAAATTAGATTTTCAGAAGCCATGTGCTGATCTTTCCATTGCAACCTGTATATTCCTCCCTGCATACACATAGGTAATCCCCAGATGTTGTGATATTTTCCTTGTAAATTGTTAGTGTGGAATTCTTCTTCAGTTTGGGACTCTGGTGTATTTCACTCCCTCACTCCTATAACAGGGTGGAAATTCTGTTAACTATGCCATGCATTGTAAACCGCCTCCTCCAAAGAGCAGAGTAAGGTGCACAAGCGTCAGGCACTGATGCCTGGTGAATCAAAGGAGCACTAAATCCTGAGCTAACTGGTTGAATGGCTAGTGGCTTTCTCTGTTAATTTTAACATCTCAAAATGTGTTTTTTCGCACCTATTTTTGATCCTGAATTACACTGTATACTGGAGATTATACAGTACAAATAAACTAATAAAACACTAGGAAAAAACTCCAGAAATAACTCAACAAAATTGGCCACTTCATTGTGTCATATATAAAAAGAAAAAAAAAAAACACAATTTCTCAGCCAATTTATAATAATTGACATTCGTATAGACATGAATATACCTTGCATTTCTAAGTCTAATACAAATAAAAAGAATACTAATTCCAAACACATATTGACCCATCGCTACGTGGCAGGCAGGGTCTTTATGCTTTTGGTGCAACGTATCCTCCAATCCTCACAATGATGCCTCAGTATCATTACTCCCGCTCTACAGATGAGGAAATGATGATCTTGCCTGATTCACATAGGCAAGTCACCGAACATCACACTCCTGCTATGGGTGGTCTGGGATTCGGACTCTGCACTATAGAACCACAGGGACAATTATTTCAGCTACTTTCTTCCACCACTTCCTAATTTAGAAACATGACCTGTCAGAAAAGTTTGTCTCATAATACAGTTGTCAGATGATGTTATCAACAGCAATTTTCACCTTTTAAGTTCAAACTATTATATCATCATTTCCAAAAACCCCCACTTCCATCCATAATTTACCTCCTAGGCATTAATAATAACAACGACATTCCAAAGCCCGCCTGGGCTCTGGGGGACGGAGCATTCTGTAGGTGGGGACAATGAAGACCCCACAGGGAGCTGATGCCATATTCTCATCATGCCCACTTGGTGCCCTCTCAACAGTCCCTCACACTGCCTCGCTGTGACACAGGGAAGCCAGCCTTCTCTTTCTTCTTATTCCATTGTCCCAAGTCCATGATCAGGGCGGTGGTGGTGGAGATTTATGGAAGTCAGGCAGGGCATTCATGACACTGAGGAATAGAGACACCATTGTTCTGACTTAAAATTTCTATCATAATGTTTATCCTGTGGGTGGTTAGAATATTGTGCCTTGAAGAGCCCCCTGATGTATCCAAAAGTGTCACCTAGAGGGGAGATCTGGTTAGCCTGTCCCTCCCAAAGCCCCCAGGAAGAAGCCAGAGGAAGAGGAAAGCATGATATGGAATGACTGCTCTGGGCTGGGACATGCTATTTCATTTTGTTTTATCAGCAGTCCTGTGTTATATATGTTAAACTTTCTGTCTTGCAGATGAGAAAAGTGAGTCTCGGTCTGCCCATGTCCCTTGCTCAAAGTCACGGACTTCGATGGTGTCAAAATCCGAAGTCAAAGTAAGGCACCTCGCTGCCCTGACAATAGCCAGAATTCCTCTGGGAGGAAGAGATCTCTGCAGACTGACCGCATGGAGTTTGGGCATTTTGTTCAGGGCAGCCTGGGGTGAGTGTCGAGTTCTAGGAACCTTTATTCCTCTCACCTCGGAGCACTGCCATAACTAAAGAGGGGGTTTCTCACACCTCAGCTGGCTAGATAAGGACGAAGCAAACGGAAAGAGAATGTGCTGACAGGTGACAAAAGGAACACTGGACACCAAAGGCACAGTGCAGAAAAAAGTTTAAGAGCTGAAGAGTCGGAGAACACTTGGCACAAAGGTAAGGAGTCCGACCTCCTTGGGTGGCGCATGGAGGCGCCATATTGGTCTCTCTGTTTAAGATGGTGATTCTGCCTCTTCACAACAGCATTTCAAAGGGTAGAAATATGTGTAACAAACTCTGAAATTATCTTCATAAAAATTGTTTAAAAGTTTTAAATGCTAAAACTTTTGTTACCAGAGACATTTTCTGTATGTAACTAATCTCCTTGCCAAATGATAGTAGATAAATAAGTGAACAATGTATTAATAAGCAGAGGTCATAGGTGGAAAATAGAAAGCTTTTTCCCTTGACTACTCTTTCAACTGAATTGTCTCCATTCAAACTTTTCTTCCAGAGCTTCAACTTGTAATGTTATCTGGAAAATGCAATTTAATTGTGAATAATATAATCAACTACATCAGGGATTCATCTGGGACCTAACCGTTTATATAAATCCCATGTTCTATTGAATCTCGCTTATTAAAAATGAAATTATCTCAAAACACATACAAAAAATGAAACAATGGAAGTGAACTTCCCACCCCAGGATGTTTTAAGCTATTTCTTCACAATTTTTTCATATTAAAGCATCATAATGCTTTGATTGTAGCCATAGTCTCTTATATTACTATTATTATTATTTAAATTATAAGACTTGTTGGTCTCTTTAGTTGTTTCATTGTTATTATTAATACTAGTTACTTATTTACCATACAGAGTTTTAGACCTCCAGATTGTATTATGGAAGACCAGTAGCAGAATAGGTCATCAGTTTTCAAATGATTTAATAAAAACTGAAGCACATAACATTTGCTATAATACTATAGTTAGAAGCAGGCACTTTGTGAGTAGACAGACTGGTCATGGGTGGAATATGGGATTAAGTGCATGAGCAAAGATATTCCTACCAAAAACTCAGATTCTAGGCAGGGGTTTCTTTCTGATAGGGTGATAGGGTGTTTCCTAACAGAGGCTATGTGAAGTGTGGTCTGTTAAAATGGGTCCAAGCCAATGTTCTGGAGGGCAGCTGAAGTGGAGACTAAGCAGCTGTCCTAAAAGCAGGATGGGGATTTAAAAAGAAAATTGAAATCTGGAATTAGATATGGATGGAAATTGAACTGTCCATTGCACGTAAGCCAACAAACACTGTTCCTTCTGGCTTAGAATTCTGTGTTCTGTTAAATGGCAAATCCATCCAGTCATGTCAAGATATGAAGTCATTGTTATAAATTAACAGAGTAAATGTGGGAGTGAGAATTGAATTTTAGCTCAGATAAGATCTTTCTGGGGGCTTTCTAGGAACGCATGACGACATATTGCAAATGCTACAAGTTGTGTGATCTTTCTGGAATTATTTCAACTTTCAGAACCCCTCGTTTTCCTCACCTGTAAAAAATGGAAATCATAAACACTACAGGATAATGTAGATGCAAAAGTTAAATAGGCAAGGAAGTCATCCAGTAGTTGACATTTGATGTCAGTCCCTGGCCCCTTCTCCTTAGAATGGAACAGTTGCTTGGGTCTTAAGTGTATTGCAAGGTACGTGCTTCCTTCAGAATTTCCAACCTTTCAGAGGCTGTCTCCATCCCGAATCTCAAGCACTTACATAGTGGAAGATGTAGAGAAAGGATTTCTTGGCAAACTCTTTACCTTGGAGTTGAATTCCTTGGATTCTTGGATTTCTGTGTTACCATAGATGCCTGTTCTTAGTGGCAGCAGGATACCTGTTTTTGCTCAAGTCCTAGAATGCACCAAAAGTGAACCAAAATAAACTCAGAAAAGGGGAAGGGAGGGGAAACAGAATGGAAAGAAATCCGAGAGGGAGACAAGCCATGAAAGACTCTTAACTCTAGGGAAAAAACTGAAGGTTGCTGGAGGGGAGGGTTTTGGGGGATGGGGTAATGGGTGATGGGCATGAAGGAGGGCCCTTGATGGAATGAGCGCTGGGCGTTATATGCAACTGATGAATCACTGGGCTCTACATCTGAAACTAATGATGTATTATGTTGACTAATTGAATTTAAAAAAATAAACTCAGAAAGACCAGAGGAGCAGATTCCCAGCATCCCTGGCTGTGTGGCCCCTTGAGCCCTGTGGCTCCGCAGTTCCTGCCGCATGTGTTCTGCTCTGTGGGAGAGTTGTGTATAGAACCACTATCCTCTCAAATCATAAAGCCACAGACTCTGTGGCCTGAGGTCCATGGATGTGATGTCATGAGGCAGAAATACCACGTACAACATGAAACTTTTCAGGTCAGCTCCTATTTTAATTGCCCATATGATGGTCTATGTACTTCTCCTAGACAAACCAAGGATGACTCTACTTTAGGCACCTGGTTTCCATTCAGAAAACAGAGAGGTCGCTCTCCGAAAGGCTATCGTGGGGCTGCCCCCAGTATCTTGCCTGACATGCACATCTTTGTATGGTGAATGGGGCAAATTCTCTTCTGCTTTATGTTGTATGTATTTTATAAATGTAGCCAGTTAAGTGTTGAAAAAAAGGAAGCATAATTAAGCCTTCTATTAAGTTCCCTAAGTACTTTATTTTAGCTAATTTAGCATCCTCATTAATGATATATCATTTCTACTGTTTGCCTGGAATGTACAAAGGACAGTAATAATGCATATGCATGGATGCGGGAATTGAGGTGCCTGGATTCTAATCTTTGTCTATTTCTCATAACTATGGGAGCAAGGGACATGATTTAATATGAGTACCACTTGCTTCGTCTCAAGTTAGGCATCCAGAATTACTTCTCCATTCGTTTATTAACAGCGTGTTTAAGTGCACCCCTCCCGTGTGGAGACATTATTCTCAGCCTGGATTCCTGTCTGTCTGGAACTGTTGTCCTATTGAAGGATGACAGGCAATAAAACAGAATCAGAAAATAAGCACATTCTAGAGTTATGTGGAAAGGTAGGTGCTATTAAAAAGAAGACAGAGCAGATGGGAGAAGGGCAAGGCAGGAGTGCCTGCCATGGTAAATAGGACGCTGCAGGAGAGCTTCCTTGAGGAGCTTACTTCTCTGTAAAGACTCATGGAGGTAAGAAAAATCCCACCTGGCTGGTCTGAGGAAGAGCCATCCAGTCAGGGGAACAAGGAGCCTCTCTATCCCATTTGATAAAAAGCAAGGAGATCCGTATGGGAGGAAGGCAGCAAGACCAGACAGGGGTGGAGGAAAGGCTCAGGGGCCCCGTGCTTTCCTCTGGGGCTGAGGGCAGTGTGGAGGGAGCCTCCTTGGCTTTGAAAAGTCTGTGCTGGGACACACGCGGCGCTGGCTTTGGCAACCAGTCTGCAGTTTTTTGTTGCTTTTATTTTAATTCTACCAGACAAGAAAATCTGGAATTTTGGCAGCCACTGGGATCGGCGTAACACTTTAGACAGACGGTGCCCCTTCACCTCGCAGACGACCCAGCATGTGGCATTTGTACCAAAGCTGTTCCGTCGCCTTCCAGACGCTCTGGGTGTTCAGTAAGTCTTTGTTGGATAAAGGAATCAATCGTCATGCTAAAACATCGGTCATAATTTCCCAAGGTGAGAAATGGACTTTGTTGAGTTCCACAAATAAACTCTGTGTATGTACACGTGTGTAACGCTGTCTATTTAATCCTTTTACTTCCCCCCACTTTACAGATAAAGAAACTAAAGACTAGAAATAACTTAAGCTAGTAAGAGGTGGAATTTTTTTTTTCTAAGATTTTATTTATTTATTTGACAGAGAGAGAGACACAGCGAGAGAGGGAACACAAGCAGGGGGAGGGGAGAGGGAGAAGCAGGCTTCCCGCCGAGCAGGGAGCCCGACGCGGGGCTCGATCCCAGGACCCTGGGATCATGACCTGAGCCGAAGGCAGACGCTTAAGGACTGAGCCCCCCAAGCGCCCCTAGGAGTAAGTCTTTGAACCGGGTTGACAATCAGGCTCTCTGTCATAACCGCACCTCTCAGACTCCATCCTCGAGGCTCTTTTCTGTTTCTCTTGATTCTGACTTCTAACTGAAAGTATATTTTGCAGGATTTATATTTGCCATTAATATCCTCATTCTGTTCAGCATGAGAGTGGCTAGCTAGCTCTCTCCCAACACAGGGACCACGGAGCAGCCCACTGCTCTGTGTTTTCCTGTCCACAGTGCTCAACTCGGGTTATTTCACATCCCAGATACCTGATTAATTTGTGGATTAATTTCAGCCCAGTTTTGAGTCATTCTGCAGAAATGTGGAAGGTTTTCCTCAATAGGAATGTAACTTTCTTTCTTTGTATTATAATCCCTTTCTCCAGAAATACTCTAAGCATCTTAACCGAGAGCCAGTGGGTACATGTCCGAAAGATTTCTACTTTTATTATGTGAAGAGGTGTTCAGTTAATTGTCACACCATAAACAAAGGACAGAAATGGACTGAAAACAGATATTTAATATCACTTTAATTAGGTTGTGCTACTTGAGGATTCTCTTCAAAATAATAGTCTTCATCGTATTATAAAACATATTTAACAAAAGCGAATATTGGCAATGCTTACTGTCAGACCTGCCAATTAATTGAACCAACAGACGTATTTAAAAATATTAGCAGAGGGCACCTGGGTGGCTCAGTTGGTTAAGCAACTGCCTTCGGCTCAGGTCATGATCCTGGAGTCCCTGGATCGAGTCCCGCATCAGGCTCCCTGCTCGGCAGGGAGTCTGCTTCTCCCTCTGACCCTCCCCCGTCATGTACTCCCTCTCTCTCATTCTCTCTCTCTCAAATAAAAAATAAATAAAATCTTTAAAAAAAAAAAATATTAGCAGACCCCTTGGCACCCAGGCATGGGCTGGCAGAGCTGTCGCGGGAGGCCCCCACGAACACGGAAGGGTGCAGAGCTCCTTTCCGGGGGGTGGGAGCTGTAGGGGCTGCAGAGGGGCCGCAACGGAAGAGTCTGGCACAGAAGCTGTCACAGGAAAATCGCAAGATATTTTAGAGTAAAATTCTACTTTACAAAATAACCTACCACCCTCTTAAGAACATCATCATAACTGAAATGAATGAAGACAAATGAGCCATTGATATTTAGAAGAATGGTAGTCGATGACCATTTCAGAAGCAGAATAAGAGGGACAATAGGCTGACTGCATTAGCAGGAGGGGTGGACTAATTTGCTTGTTTTTGTAACATTTCTAAATGCATAGATGTTAGGACTGGCTCAGTTTTTCTCTATAGCTTGCTATATAATAATAACCCCCCCACACACACACACACATACACACACTGGCATAAAGGAACCAAAGCAAAACAACAACAAAATGACAAAAAGAGTGCATCACAAAGGATGTCCTCAAAGAGCATTCTCACAGATCAAAGAGAACCATTGGGAAGCACCTTGATTAGGATTGATGACCCACCCAGTGTTGGACACCACTGAACAGGACACCACCAAGCCCCAGATGACCCCCAGAAGCCCACAGAGGGCGGTGCTAACACTGCAGAGGACTCTGTCCCAGACGGTGAGTCCACCATCTTGGTGGCAGAGGAGAAGTGAATGAGAAATTGGGGCTTACCAGAAAGACCTCACATGTTAAGTCAGGCAGCTTACCAGAAATGCTTTACTGATTGCTTCTCCTTGTTTATCTGCTCAGTTGGATGACTCAGGTCTTACCTTTTTAAGCACGGAAGAGTAGCATCTTGCTGACCAGTACAAACAGAAGAACTAACAGAGAAACATGGAGGCATCCTACTACAATGGTAGAAGGTGGAAGGTGACTTTATATAAGCCCACAGTTGCAGCTCCAATTCTATAAATGCACTTCAAACTATGTGAAGGACGTATATGTAGGCTCTGAAACTGAACTAATGGTATTGCACACTCCTCAGTGTCAATTATCAGGGCACAGTCTGTGCCTGAGGATACAGCCAACAGGAATACAGTCCTTGGGGCACCCCCAGATAAGTGCTTACCTGGTTCCTTGTGAGTGGGTGCCTGGTTTTGAGGGGTATGAACAGAGGAAGAAATGCAGTCTTCCAGAATGATTTTGAATTCTCAAGTGCTCTCTACTTTAGTGCATCAACTTATTTCTGTGGGCAGATGTTCACATTCAGAGTTGAAACTGTAGGACAACCAATGACAAAGATTTTCTCCTTGACCAAAAGCTAGCCAGGCTCCCAGGAGCCCTCTTCTTGGCCAGTGTACTAATGTACTCCCCCGGACTATCAGGACAATTGGGCATCAAAATAAAAACTGTTGCTAATGAATTATACCCTGTTGGATAAAACAGGCAGACCCAAGTCCCTACTGATATAAATAAATTAGGAACTTACATTTTTGTTGAAGAATGGAATATTTAAAATAGCACCCCACAAAAAGCTTGTGAAAAACAAAACGTGAAAGAGGCAGTTGAAAGTGGAGAAGCCTAGGAAACTCCACCTCCATCAAGTGATCAGAATCAACCCCACAAGCAAGGGGACAAACCACAGCCACATGCTGCCATTTAGGATGCAATGAACACAGAGACACTCCTGTGGTTTTCTTGCCAAAGATGAATAGCCTGGATGCAATTGTGAGCAAACATCAGATGAATCAACATTGTGGGCTATTCTACAAAATGACAAACACATACTCTTTAAAAGTGCCAAGTTTATGAAAGTCATGGAAAAGACTGAGGAGCTGTTTTAGGTTGTAGGAAATGAAAAAGAAATTGCAACTAGCAATGTGAAACTCTGAAATAGATCCTTTTCTATAAAGGACGTTTGTGACAGCTGGAGAATCTTCACCGGCTTTGCAAATTTCCTGATTTTGTGATCGTGATTGTGTCATGGTTATGTAGGAAAATATGCTTGTTTGTACAAAAAGTACACTAATATATCCACGTCAACAATTTACGCTCAAATAATTTTTTAAGTTTTTTTTAACTTGTAATTTTTCTATAAGTTGGAAAGTAATTCAAAATTGGTGGAATAATGCATAGAAATAAAAAGATAGCTACACTTTGGTTTGACTGTGCCCGGTGGAAAATTTTATTGCTCTTTCAATTGATATAATTCAGAGATATAATAGGCACTTACTAAAAACTCACCAGATTGATAAGGGAATTAGTGAATAAAGGAATGATTAACACATATTTTATAAAATTTAAGTTTACAAAATTGCCTTTCAAATATTTCTGACTTGCACTCTTTTAAAATCTTGTCAGCATTGGAAACTATTTACATAGGATTAAAACTAAATTTCCCCACTGTGTTTGTGAAATTTTCTGGCATACTCCTATATAAACAGTACAATTTAGTATAAATTCAGCTTGAGGCAACAAAAATCCAAGTCAATTAGTTAACCACATCCACCTTGTATTCTCTCTCTTAACAAGAAATCCAAAGGCAAGTGGGTTCAGAATTGGTTAAATCAATGGTGCTTCAGCATAATCAGAAACCCAGAATATTTCCTTCTTGCCATGGACCCCTCTTCAGCATGTTGTCCTTTGTCCACAGCTTTGATCTCTGACAGCCGCGATAGCTCCAACCATCTCCTCATCAACCAGTTACAGACGTGCTCACCAAAGGAAAATTCCCTCCACACAACCCTTTATAAGAGCGAAGGAGCCTTTTCTCAGAAGTGATCCGAGGACTGTCTCCTCATGCATAAGAATTATCATAAGCTTTTGCCTCAACTAAGCATTGGCAAGGAGAGGACCCTATTGGCTTAAAACAATCAAAACAGGCATTTTAGGACTGGTGATAGTTTGGGGGAGGGGGGGTGTTCCTTTCCCTGATTACATAACCATACTAAAGGTGGATATTGTTTAAAAAAAATTTCTTTTCTAGGAAAAAATAAGGGAATGGCAGCAAAGCATTTAAATAGATCATCAAAATCTTTGCAACAATAAGTAAAGTGGCAATGGTAAATAAGAGGAAAAGTGATATACCAGGAAAGCAAATGAACTCAAGGTCTAGTAAGATTATAAGTGAACAAAAATCAACACAAAACAGTTTCTGTATGTTTGTACTAATATATTATTTATATAGCACTAACTTACCAAAAAAACCGTTTCAATTGTAATATGGATATTAAACCAAATGTGCTCTCTGGTATCATATAAGAAATTAAACTGGTATCACAAATCAATTAAGTTGGTCATGGGACTAAGCCTATTTCGGTCTAAGAGACAACATTGTATAGAAACAGATCACTTGATGTCAAATTCATTATTTTTTTCCCTTGATCTCATCATGCATCAAATATTTAGGTTCCCTAAGTACATACAGCTAAAGGAACATCAAAGTTACTTTCAATATGATAGAATTGAAGAAAACAAATTGGATCCAACTGACTCCATAGCCCTGTCAAATAGAACAGAATCTTAATGTTTCTTTTCTGCTACATATTAGTGAGGAATCTGTCTGATCAGTAAAAAATAAAATCCCACAGCTATTATATCAAAGTAATTAGAACCTCAGTGATGGGTGAAAGTGGAATCAGATGTCTTTCCTGAAAGTTATCACGTGTCTAAAGTATGTTTTTATAAATCTGGTGCATGGGTTTATAAATTTATTAAAAGAAGTGTTTATTCTTATAATGAAGTCTGTCAGGTCAGATTTATTGGAGTTTGATGTAAGATAATCATATTACTTTCAAAGGAATCCAATGCTGAATGTAGAGAGGAGGCACAGGACATCACTAATGATGACGGAAAAGCCTGTCTCCGAGGCCGACTCCCAGACTTGGCATTGTTCACCACGGGCACAAACCGCACAGGAGTCAGCCTTGACTTTGACCGGTAATGCTGCCGTGTAATTACATATTTCACTTATGGATACACCGCCGGAATTTTCTAGACTTATTGCTAAACACTTGGAAGAAAGGTCGGTTTTTTCCCAAAATTGTCAGAAAGATTTTGTGTAGACAAGAATGAAGAGTGATGAGTGATGTGATAAATTCCACGTCCAGACAACTTTTTCCGTTGATTCCAGTTAGCATGAGAGAGCCATGTTCCTAGACTGAGAATTGTCAGCTTCAAGACACTGTGTGAATTCCTTTAACGTTTTATTACAATCAATTCTGCAGAAGCATCGAGACTTTTAAAAATGTTCTGCCACCCTGTGAAGGGACCAGTAGAGGTCATCAACAGATCCAATCTCTGCAAGCTGAAACTGATTCCTTCAAGTATATACAGAACAAACTCCAGTTTCACTTAAAGCATCCACTCTGCTTTCTTGGTGATTTTCAGCGATTCGTGGCTTATGCATATATAGGCTACCCAATCACTGATTGCATTATTTCTGCTTTTACCGGTGTTCATCTGAGCTCACCAGTTCAAAGACAGGCAGGGATATTTGGACAAAATAAACCCATCACATCATTAGCACTAAGAACCTCTGTTGAGAATCCAGGGTCATCATTTCAAAAAACAAAACAAAATAAAACCAAGTTTACAAATTCTCCCTTTCATCCTTGTTAGGATCCAGGTAAATTTCATTCAAGTAGTATTAGGCAACTTTTAGATAAACATTCAATGCTGCTAATGAACGCTGCAGGGGATCTTTGAAGGCCATTCAAGTTTTGTAGCTCCTTTGAAATTTTGCTTTAGCCTGAGGCACATGGGGAGGGGATGCTGGGGGTGGAAGGTAAACATATTTTAATGATTTAAATGTTTTACAGCAGAATGGTCTTAAGTGATTATGCTCCCATAGGGATTAACTATACAAATATACATTTATGTGTGTATAATCTCATGATATATACACACACACATGTACATATAGACTGATGGCATAATTTTCATAAACTTGGAAAATTTTTTAATATTTCAAATTATACCTGAGTGAGCAAAATTGTGATCCTCCAAATGAGCTTTCTGAATCTTTCTTGTACCACATGCTAGATTCTAAAATAGTATTTCCCCTGAAACTATGAGAAGCAGCTAAAATGTTATCATTTGTATAAAGAAATTCTTGACAAATGTTAGAATATGAAACTGTACATGATGTTCCATAACAAAGAGTTTTCAGATTAATCTCTGCAGAAAAAAAAATGTAATTTGCAAAAGAAGAATAAAAATATGTACATGAATCATTGATATTTTGTTACATAATCTGTTAACAAAACTTCTGTCTGTTTTAAAAAAAAATGTGTTTGGTAGTTAGTTGCTGGTGGCACATAAATTTCCGTGACTTTTGCATCATCCTTTGGAAGCATATCCTCCATACCCCTGACCAGTGACCAGCTATTCTTTGTAAGACAGGCATTTCCAACTATATTCAGGATTTTATCCTTTGGAGTTGCCCTGCTCCTCACATAATTGTTTAGCTGAGTCCGTACAGAGCAGCGGTGACAGATACCAGGGAGATGGAGGGTAGGAACAGACACAGAGGCTGAGCACCTCTTCGGTGCTGTGAAAATCTTACAAAATTAACTAAATCCTACAAAATCCCTTTAAATTTTATTATTGATTATTCCTATCTCATGTATTAATGTATTTGACGTCCTTTAAAGAAAATGTTTAGCCACCAGCCCATCATCTTCATCCCATTTTGAGCGTCTACATGCCAACCGGTACACCTGCCCCTCTCTACATCAGCACGTAACGCCCTTCAAAGTAACCACTGTCCTCCCCTTTCCACAGATAAGCTCGCCATCAGGGTCTCAGAGAAGTGCAGCCATTCTCCTAAAGAAAGACAATGTGTCGGGGCGCCTGGGTGGCTCAGTTGGTTAAGCGTCCAACCCTGGATTTAGGCTCAGGTCATGATCTCAGAGTTGGGAGATCACTCCTGCATCAGGCTCTGCACTGATTGTGGAGTCTGCTTAAGATTCTCTCTCTCGGGGCGCTGGGTGGCTCAGTTGGTTAAGCGACTGCCTTCGGCTCAGGTCATGATCCTGGAGTCCCGGGATCGAGTCCCGCATCGGGCTCCCTGCTCGGCGGGGAGTCTGCTTCTCCCTCTGACCCTCCTCCCTCTCATGCTCTCTGTCTCTCATTCTCTCTCTCTCTCAAATAAATAAATAAAATCTTTAAAAAAAAAAAAAAAAAGAAAGACAAGGTGTCTATCTAGTTCTGACTGGTTCTCTAAGTTTCCTTTCAAGCCCAAAACTTGTATAGGTTCCATTCTGCTTACCTACTGCTTCCAACCTTCGTCTTTAGTAAATACGCTTTTTTTATTTTGACAGTGCTGCAGCCTACCTTGGAAAGAAATATAACTCTTCCACTGAGAATGTTGCTGTATACCTTGAAAGTGTGAAACATCGAATCCTGAAATGTCTAATAATTTACCAACACTCAGTTGTGAAATGTATACATGTATGTGTATATATAAACAGGAAGAAAAAGAAAAGGCAAGAGAGGGGTGTTCTGACTAACCCAGTCTCCATTTGTCTTTATTTAAAAATGCTACGTCTTTCCTATTGGTCTGGACTGTACCTGTTAAATTCCCTAAACACTGAAAGATGAAAAGATATAAATCAAGGAATGGACTTTTGTGATCATTGTTGATACTTCCCTAATCATCATTGGTAGTCTCTATGCCCCGGAAAGCCAGGAGAGTGAAATTACCATCACGGAAAGAAGGGCAGAGGAATTCATAATTCAATAACATCTTTGTTATCTACAAGCATCGGACAATGGGTTTCCTGAACGGCCAGGTTCTGTGAATAGATTATGGTCATGCTCTGCTTAAACAAGTTCCTCACACTCTACAGGGGTGATTTTTTTTTTTTTTTTAATGGAAACCTTATCACGTAAAATTCTGTGTCGCCTACAGGCTCTGGTCCAAATTCGTCAGCTGAACATACCAGATTGCTTGTGATGCCGCCCATACAGCCCTTCGTGGTCTCAGCTCCTGGTACTCCTTCCAGCTTTACTGAACCCAGTGTTGTTCCTGACATGCTGAGTGCTCTTTCATACTGGAACACACGAGTCCATGTCCACCATATCCAACCCCTGCCTCACCCTGATTATCCAGTTGGCAACACCAACTCATCCTTCAGGAGCTGGCTTCCATGTGAACTGAGCCTGCTTCCTGCTCTAAACTGTATGTTCAATGGCAGTACCCGTACTCAGTAGTTGTGCTTAGTAGTCATTCCAAAAATTTTTGGAAAGGAGGTATTGGAGCATTTAAATTGGGGATATAAACTTTTCTACTATATAGCATACAATTTTAGTTTCCTTACCATGAGTACAATTGCTACTCCCATTGTCAACATCCCCCCTGACATGGAGGGAGCATCATAAAACGAACTTCTGATTTCATCATTTTAAATACGCTGTCTTCAAGATATCTGAAAATTTCCCAAGAACTCACTTTCCTTTGGTTTTCTGTCTACCTTCTCCATTCTTGCATACTAGTTCACTCACTGCACCTCAGGGTCCCCCCAAATCATCTCCCACAAGCAATACAGACTTTGTCCAAAATTCCACAAAGATATAAACCACTCACATTCTTCAACCAGGAGCAAAGGCTTTTCGCTCCAGCCCTTCCCTCAGAGCACATCAGCCTTGTTGTCTGCTTGTTCTTCCTCCACATGTGCCCCCGCTCTGGGATTTCAGGCCATTTTCTCTGCTATGAAAAAAAAAAGAAATCCAATCCTCTTCAAACTCACACATGGCAACCCCTCAGATTATTCAGAACAACAGAGGATTTTTTTAAGTTTGTTTGGAGAAGGTAGTGAGATTGTAAGGAAAATTTTTTCTTTTCTGATGCATTATTCATTTTTTCTAACTTATTCTTGTTTTCTACTTTACCTCTGTCTTCTCTTCCTGTTACGTGCTCACCTACACGCCTTTAATCCATAGCTACTGCCTCCAGCAACAAATGTCCTGCTCTTACCATTGCTTTGGGTTGCTAGTCTGCTTAACTGGCAACCAGCTCAAAAACTCTGCAAAATAAAATAGAAGACACATAAGGAAAGCCTGAGGAGTTCTCTTATAAGATTACTGCATGTGTGTTAATCCACCTATGGGCTACACCAACACATACACACACACACACGCACACACTCCTTAGGGTTCTTGTTATAAGTGATCAGCCATGTTCTTGATAGGTGTGCTGTTTTATTACTGTATTAGTACTATCTAGAATGACAGCTAAGCAAGCATGTTGGCTTATCAAATAAACAAACGTATACAGTGGAACTATGAAGTCATGACTTAACCTCACATAATTTTTAGACTTAAAATTAGTATCATATTTGCAAATGTCAGGATGATTATCATAATGGAAGAAAGAGTTGAGGCCATGCATCCTTCTTGGATGCTAGTTCTCTCTGCTCTCAGACAGATTACCTCATCTATTCTGTTGTCTAGGAAAGTTTTCGGATCCTCATAGTAATTTAAAAAGTAACTATATTGTAATGCTACCGAGAGAACAACAAATTATGAAATAATTAAAGTCACCTCAGAATATAAAACATTCAGGGAGCTTAGCCATTAAAAGCGTTTGTTGGACAAGAAAAATCTTTAAAGGAATGTTTCTCAAACTTTACAGTACATAAAATTTATTTGGGGAGCTTGTTACAGCACATACCCCTCCTTCCTAGGGGCTAGATAGTCTGATTCCCCGAAGCATGGAGGGGGGACCACGAGCCTGCATTTTCACGATCAACCCAGGAGATTCTGAAGGAGGTGGTGGTTAGGAGCGCCCTGGAACATACTGCCTCAGGGGGAGCGTTTGGCTGCTGGGAGGTACCAGAGCGTGAGTGTGTGTGTGCAAGATGATGTGGGGGAGGGAAGTGGTGTACTGCTAAATGCTTAGCAACCGACTCTGGAAAAATAACACCAACTGCCGCGTGCGGTGCGTAGCGCTGGTCAACACAACCACCACGAACCACTTGCTGGGGCTGAGACGGCGTGGCCGACTGTATAGGGGGTGGGGGTCGTGGGGGGGATACACACACCTGGTTCCCATGAGCCAGTGCACGTCGGCACATCGCTGGGGGAAAGACACACGACTTCAACGCTGGAGACGCCTGACTGGGATGATGAATGTATCCAGAAGCTTCGGACGCAGAGCCACTTGTTAAAGAACTCACCGACGGCTGAGCAGAGAAGAACTGTCATGTACGTAAACGGTGTGTTTTAAAGCACTTTCTGCAACCTAAGTGAAACACTGCTTTGTTTTCAGTTCCCGCTGGCCTGTCACACTTTTTTCTTTTTGGGGAGGGTATTCATTCACAGACCCTGAGGGTCAAAATCCGCCCGGTGTCTGGGGTTTTGTTCCTCCTCTTAGGAGCACACAACTCTTGGTCACTTGTCTCAGGCATGATCTCAATCCAGTGTTAGAGAAATTGTCTGAAACATGGAAATAAGTTAACAGCGATCACCAGGTGTTCCTTCAGCGTGGAGCTTGGTGTAGGCACACGCCCATGCAGCCTGTGTGTGTGACACGCAGGTACAAGGACACAGTCACACGTACAGATATGGACGATGTATACTCTACATGGATCTCCCCACCTGTTCGTCATCACGGTCCAGAAGTGTCGGAACCTCGGCGGCAAGCCCAGCCTGGAGGCAACCACAGACACTGCCTCCGGTTTTACTAAACCCATAAAGCACAGACTAGGAATTTAATATGCTATATTTGTGGCTCTTTAGTCTTATTGACCTGATGACATTCTCTGCAGGATTTTTCACTACATTCGAGCATTCTTTAGACATGAGTCACCCTCGTCTCCACCTGCATGCTCCCATTTTCTTTCCCTCCCGAGCAAATTCTCCTCTGTCGTTTTGTTACTATTTTCTTTGTACTTTTAGGTTTGAGCAGATCTGCCGTAGTTCTGTTTTATCTGTGTATGCATAGGATTTCCGGCATGTGCTGGAACTGAAGATGCCAGCGTGGCCTTCCCCTTCACGCAGTTCATGTGCTAAACAGTCAGGAGGATGCACGAAGTGTTAGTGGCAGGAGACCAAGCAGAAGCCTCCAGAACTGTGGGGGCTAGAGTTCTGTCGGTAAGTGACCCCTTCTATGGCATTTTGTTACAGCAGCCTGAATGGACTAAGACAGTGACCAGTCCTATATACATGGATTCTCATATTTTTGAGTGTTTATAATTATTCTATCACAGCCAAGCTAAAATACACCAAGATTCTTCTAATGAAAGTATCTCATTCATAAAGAAGTTGGGCTTTTATATACTAAGGAGCAGGCAAATGCCACTCAGAAAGTTGGGTCCCCTGGAATTTGCAGGTTATCAAGGGTATTCGGGAAATTTTTAAGCTTTGATATTCCTAAAAGATAGAATTCACAATTTCTCAAAAAATAAATGACTTTACTTTCTTCTTCCCTAAATATGAATTCCATCTGCTCTTGGTGTTACATTTTAACGTGCTAATTTGATTTATAATGGCTTCTAATCTCTCCCCTTGTTAGCATAGCAAAGATCCATGACATGCTCCCAGTCTTTTGTACATTAGCTGAACACTTTTGTTAAACCCACATTTAATACTGAAGTCTTGCTCACAATCTACCATATAGGTTTTCACTGCGAAATGACATAGAAATTACGGAATAAATTGGTAAAACATCGAAATCAAGAAACCTGCTTTATCCAGAGAAGAAAGTCCTATGTCCTAGTAACAAACAGCACCACCATCTCAGCAGCCCAGCGTGAGGACACATATTTCTGTTTGGCTAGCGTCCCTCGGGGGTCCAGGCTGCTCCCTAGGTAGCCATCCCCCAGGCAGTGCGTCAGAGAAGAAAACCAGCATGCTGTGATCTTCCCTCGCTGCACCTGACCACGCTTCCCCAAGGCAGGTGGAGACGAGGAGCCCGGAAAGTGTTCTGGTGTGCAGACGCCCTGACACGGAGATGCTAAGTGCTCTTCCGCACAGACCCACTCACAGAACTGCTTCCTTCTATGGTATCTCCCAACTGTAAGGGGCCAGAGGAACATAGTCCTCCCAGGGCACCAGAGAGAGAAGCCTCATGTGGGTGAGTGCTCTAACAAGGAGGAGAAGGCTCAATGCCCTTTTCTCTGAGAAACATCCCTTCTCGGGAGACCGTTTTCCACCTCTTTCTGAAATACGGATTAGCTAGGTTAGTCTCCTCGCTCTTCTGCTGTTACCCGAAGGTGCATCTTTGTTTCTCTTTTCTCGCTGCATTCTGGAAGATTTTCAAGCTTTATTCCAGACTGCTCTTCAAACTCTGATACTAACTCTTCAAACTCTAAGGACTTTGTTTTTCTCTGATCTGTCCATTTTCACAACAGCATTTTTATATTTTTTGATAGATGTAGTACCTTCCAGAATCTATGAACCTGTATGTTTGGGAAGGTGCTTGGAGGCATGTTCTTACACATGGAAAATCGCGGCACGTAAGAAATCGAAGGATTGTTATCTAAAGGTCTGTCCATATAGCTGCCACCTCAGAACAGGGTCTTCGTCAAAGAATCACCGCCAAGTGATGAAAACCCGCTTCCTAAAGCATGCATTCCCTCCTCCAGTGTGCCCAGGCCCTGAGGCTCCTACAGCCCCCGTCCCGTCCTCCCGCAGCCTGAGCCCATGGACCCCTGGTCCTTAAACCCTTTCTTCTGCATCTGCACTCCTGCTTCTTCTTGCTTTTTCTCAGTGTCTGCATCCCCAAAACACAAAGACTAGTTCAAGAAGGAAAAAACACTTTTGAATAAAGGGAATACACTGAATGGGCGAAGCCAAAACTTTGTTTTCTGAACAGAGGAGGGAAAATGCCATCATCCTGTCACACACCTTGAGCTCAGAAATCAGAGACTGACTTGTGAGCAAAGTGTTCAACACTAGCATTTCTTTCCTCTGATCTTGATCAGCATCTTAGGTTTAAAGAAACACTGTTGAGGAGAGAACACAGTGCAAGCAGGCACTGAACATCTCTTTCTTTTTATTTTTCTTTTTCTTTCTTTCTTTCTTTCTTTCTTTCTTTCTTTCTTTCTTTCTTTCTTTCTTCTTTCTTTTTTTCTTCCTCTTTATTTTAGGGAGAGAGAGAAAGAGAGCACAAGCAGAGGGGAAGGGGCAGAGGGAGAGGGGGAGAGAGAATCCCAAGCAGACTCCACACTCAGTGCAGAGTCCAACATGGGGGCTCAATCCCATGACCCTAAGATCGTGACCTGAGCTGAAATCAAGAGTCAGACGCTTAACCGACTGAGCCACACAGGGGCCCCACTGCACATCTTTTATTTCAATAAAGGCAACCCAGGACCATCTCTATACTCTTGTCAGTTCTGAAGCCCTACTGTGTGTGTGATCCACCACCGCAGTCTTGGCCATCACCTGTTCTGCCATATTTAAAATAAACTGTTGGGGAATTTTTTTGACTTGGGCCATAGAAATCCAAATGAATGAGTGGAGAAAAACTTTTATTCCTGCATCTAAATGCTTACTTACTATTATTTCTCTCGCTTTCTCAGTCTTTCCCTCCCCCTCCCCTTTTCTCATTTATCATTCTGGTCTCATTAATATGAATCCTCCAATGTTGATGCCAAATCCCTTGTACTGGACCCTGGAAAAATACTTACGTATCATTTCCCAAGTTTCCAGAAATGAATAACTTGGAGAAATGTCTTGAAATGTTTTTGAAATGCTTTGTTATGACTCCTTTATCCTAAGACCCAAAGTTCTATTCGCATGGGATAATGTCTACACAGAGCTAAAATGTGCCTCTCAACTGGTCTTTCCAACCCGATGTGGCATCAAAGTCCTCTTGTTGTACAAAGATAATTCGAGTTTGATAAAAAGATGAGGTGTCCATGAAAGCTGAGGATCAAACTAATTTCTAATTTATCATCTCCCGAGGTTTATTTTCTATTTTCTGGCTTTATAATCTCAAATAGAGTTACTTCTACAACATCACATGTTTGCAGGTTTTGTGCCCCAGCCTTTTTTATCCCATTTCATATGGGACATATGCCCATGATTTGCTACTCAGTATTACAATAACCACAGCATCTTGTGTCTTCTACATAATCCCAAGATGGCAGTGCAGATGAGTGTCCTGAATTTAGTTCCAAAATCATAAACCATGTAATTCCACTAGAGCTGTGAGTCACATGGCCCATTTAAGATTAGTATCGTGGAAAACATGAACAACTTTTTTGGCTATCAGCCTGTCTGAGTTTGACTATCTTTAGATACAGCTGACCTCAGTTGTCAAGTAGGATAGGTCCATTTTTCACGTCTGGACTTTGCGGTTTCCATGTTGGATTTATTCTCAGTCAGCTTTTACCATGTTGTGACCTCATCAAAATTAAAAACATCTGTTCTTTGAAAGATACTGTTAAGAAAATGAAAAACAATCCTCAGGCTCTCAGAAAATGTTTGTAAATCACATATCTCTGACAAAGGACATGTATCCATCATACACGGAGAATTCCCAGAACTCCATAAGAAAACAAATGTCAATGGAAAACAGGGAGACATATTTGAACATACACTTCGCGGGAGAAGATACACTGATTACAAATAAATATATGAAAGGATACATGAAAAGACAGTCACTAGGAAATCGCAGATGAGAAAATAGTGTCATAGAACCATATGCCTATTAGAAAGGCAAAAGTTACAAGAAAAATAAAGAAATGGACGATCTGGAATCCTGCCAACATGCAGAAGGCGCAGACATGTTCCAAGGACCTGCAGCTGTGGGGTGACAGGGCCACACCAGGAAACAGTTTGGCCCTTTCTTTAGTGAACACGCACCTGCCACGTGACCAGTCGTTCCATTCTTTCTGCTTGTTTTTACTCAAGATACGTGAAAACGTGTCATCGTCCCAAACCTGTGCGTCCCATTCTTAGCAGCTTTATTTGCAAAAGCCCAAAGCTGCAAAACACTGGAATGTCCATCCAAAAGGGAAGAGGTAAACAAATGGTGGTCTGTCCATATGATCAACAAGACTCAGTAACAAAAAGAATGATGATCCCTCCAAACATGGGAATGACTCCCCAAATTATTATGCTGAGAGGAGGAAGCCAGGCCCTTCCTCCTGCCCCAAATAGAGCGCATCCTCTTGACTCCCTATGCACACTCCTTGTAGATGCAGACCAAGCTGTGGGACAGAAAACATTTCAGCAGGTGCCCCAGGGTGCGCCAGAGGCTAGAAGGCGGGATGGCAATGGAGGATAGGGATGACAGGTGTCCTCACTACCTAGACTGGTGACAACTTCACTGTTGTATAAGGATGTCAAAACCTCAAATTTTACAGTGTACGTATGTGCAGTTTCACATATTTACCTCAATTAGGACTTTAAAAAAAACCAAAATATCGGTTTTAAGGTGTTAAAACAATAGACCATATAATGAACGATAAGAAACAAATGCAAAAGAGGATATTTACCATAAAATGGTTGGGAGATAGGAGACCATCATACCAGTCACTTCTGTCAATGAGTTTGAGGCCAATGGATCATCAGAACTAGCAGAGTGGTTCGTCCAAACACATCGCATAGGATCGCCTTCCAACCATAGTTAATGCAAAGGTTTGAAATAATTTCTAAGAGCTCCAAATCTTCCTGAAAGGCTTCTTATTTTCCACATCCATACATAACTTGAATGTGAAAGACATGCTCTTTGTTAGAAAGCAAATAAAATATGTCACAGACTCTGCATAAACTGCTGTCCAGGGGGCCAGCCTGGTCTGTCCAGGGCTGCTTCCTCCCAGACCCCATTCTGCCCCTGCCTCATGGTCTTCTCCTCTGCTCCCCATCCAGCCTTAAATAGCTGGGCTCAGGTAATATCTGGAATGATTCTGGTGTTCGTAGTAACTGTGGTACAAATAAGAACATCGCAGTCCCCCTCAATCCCCTGCGGGGAGACTCATCAGCCTGCCAACACAGCAGCTCTCAATCTACAACAGGAGAAGGCCAATACTTTTCTAAAACTGCAAAAATAGAAGAAACTACAAAATAAAATAGGATACTTACTGCATAACTTTAGAACTTATTTTATTTTTTTTAGAACTTTTTAAAAACACTTTTAAGTAAATTGATTTTGTGCAACATCACCCTCTGCAAAAGTAAAAACCACTTTTTATTGCTTGCAAAACCTCTGCATGCCTAGATTAGGAGGCACTTGGAAATCATAAAGACACCAAGGGTCGATATTCATGTTTTGGAATTTGGCGTTTCTTCCTCTCATTTCTGGACTCCTCCTACAAAGGCTGCCTTTCTTGCCCACAGCCCGGTGAGACAGGAATGGGGCATGAAAATACCTTTTAAAAAATAACTCTTCAGAAGAGTCTGCTGCATTCCACAAGGACAGCCTGACCTGCCCACAGGGCCTGCACCTGCTGTCGACACACTGAGCACTTTTTACTGATCCAGTGTAGACAATTCATGACTCACTGTGGTTAATGCAAGCCAGGCGCTGCAGAGGGCTCAGTTTATAGAGATATAAACTATAAGGTTTCGATTCCTGTTTGCAACAAACTCACACTCTAGTCAGAAAGATAGGTGTGCAAATGGGCAGGTATAAAAGTATGTGTTTATCTTGAGACAATGTCAGCCAGGACATCATGGAATATGGATGAGAGGCCCCACAACAGCCAAGGGAGTGAGGACAGAGATGGTGTCTGGAACGGAAGCTGAGGTTTGGCTGGGCAAAGAAGTGAGTGTGTATGTGTATGGATGTGTGTGCACATGTGTGTAGATGTGTGTGGTGTGTGTGCCCGTGTGTGTGCAGGGGAAGGCGGGTATTGCAGGGCAGAGGAACAGGAGGAGCTGCCCCCGGAGACAACGCTGGGGCACAGAGGCCCTGGGCGTCACAGCTCCTCCGGGCACAGACAGAAACCAGCCGTCATGCTCACACCTCCGCCTCAGGCCCTTTGCTTCTGCTCCGCCTGATGTTTCTAAGAGAAACCAATGGCAAAGCTTCTGCCCCGGCAGCTAAGGAGCACGGACGGGGCTTCGAGGGGAAACCCGTGCCCATACCCACCCACTGCCCTCCTGAGCGCGGGCTCAGCTCTGGGCCCGGCAGCAACCTCCTGCGCCAGCCACACTGGGGGACGACCGTGCCTCGCCCCAGCTGGTGACAAACTGTCGTGTCTGGATGATGGTGTGAGTTGGCCCGGCAAGTCTGAAATGTGTTCTCCCGTTTCTAAGCAGCTGTTGGACTGCTTTACTCTCATTATGGTCAAGACGGGAAGCAAACTCTGACCTGAGAGGTGCCCTGTGGATGGGTTTCTTGGGCCAATCACCAAAACACTGATGATATGTTTCAGAGACAGGTCCTTCAAATACCCGACTACAAATGTCAGCAGGGAGACGGGCAGAGGCCGCAGGTGAGGCTGCATGGCCTACAGGTGCTCCTCTTTAGCTGTCAGGGGAGAGGACGCACGAGAGACCTCCAGTCACTGGAATGCGTGCATTCGAGCACCATGAGTCTAGGACGCAGTGGTGAGCGGAACAAGTTACCTACGCGTGGCCGTACAGCGCATGGCAGGCTCTTCCCCAGCACCGTGCCCTTGGTCACTCATGACAGCCTGGAGACCAGTATTATTGCCCCCACTTTACAGATCGGGAAAGTGAAGCTTATGAGGCTTGAATCACTTCCTCAAAATAAACAAATAAGTGGCCCCAAGCATGTAATTAGAGTGGCAGGAATTTAGGATGACACTTATTGTTTCCAGGGTGCATGGAAATCTTCTTTAAAAGCCATTGAACACTCTTGGCCACAACCACCATCTTGGTAAACTTAAGCCCCGAGGCACCAGGATACATCCCTCTCGTCCATTAGTAACTGGTTGCTTGGGACGGCCAACCTATAATAGAGCCATAAACAACATGCCAACTTATTTTTCTGTCAAGAGAAAGAAGCCCAGTGTTGGGCAGTCACCACTTCCGTGACAATCCTATGGCCATCAAGGACCAGAGCTCTAAATCCCACGATGGTACCATCGCCAAATTGTGCCCCTCATCTTGGTGGTCCCAGATGGCCGCAGGAGCTCGCGCGGTGACCAGAGTTCCGTGGAGCTGAATGGAATTACAAGAAAGGCACCGTCCCCTCCCTTCAAAGAAAACTTCCCTGATACCACACAAATTTCTTTTTAAAACTCTTTGTCAGAACTTGACTACAATGTCATACCTAGTGACAAGGGAAGCTGGGGCACACGGCCACCCCACATGGAATCAACGTTGAGATGAGCAACACCCACCTCTTCCCGCCAGCATCACCAACTGTGATTCTGGATCTGAGTTCCGTTAGAAAAGAGGCATTTCGAATATCCTCTCATGTAGTGTTGGTAGGCCTCCCACCCGCCTCCACGAGTCAAGAAACTTTACTTTTGCTTGATAAAAATGCAAACTTCCACCTCTTGTTTATGAAAGCATGTCTGTAGATAGCATGGGTTTGTAGGACTGAGATCATCTTAACAATGACTGTTATAATTTAATGTGTGTGATCGGCCTTAATTCAACACCGACAGCCAGGAAGGTTTCTTGGCAAAGGCTTTGCAAGTGTCTCAGTTGACTCACAGGTTCTCCTTTCCACTTGAACTTCGAATGTGATTTTTACTGAGCCCACTAATAAAGGCATTACATATCCCTGATGATAGCCCAACCCCTCACACAGTTTCATTTCTATTGGTTAAAGTAACATACTAGGATTGTAAAATTTGTGACAAATGATTTTTCAGAGTTGCACTTATTGAGAAAAAGACATAGGTAGAATTACAAAACGTGGCCTTCTCCATTCCTCTTAACTGTTTTGGGATTTGGGTTGTCTGGAGATGTGTTCATCATAATCTAACTTTCAAGGGGAGGGTGATAAATAAAAAATTGTAAGGTTTTTCCCTTCCTAACCAGTCTTTTGAAAGAAAATAGTGCACACTTAATGATTCTAATCGGAACAAAATGACAACTTAACCTGACTAACCAATAGGTAGCTTTTAAATGGCGCACTCAGAGTGATCTCACTTACAATGTTGCCTACAAGCAGTAAAGTCATTAGTTTTTTCAGATTTTCTCTTGTAAAAGTTAAAATTTAAGTCCTCAATGGAGTTAAGAATCAGAAAAAAATAATTAGACACATTTTATTTTCTGGGAACTGAAATATTATGACTAGTAACAATGTTGCCTAGAAAATGTTAGATTTATTTTCATGTTATCCTCTCTTGCAAAGCTTCTCATTTCCCTAACCCACTCTAAATGTATATTTTAGGGAATACAGATTTCTTTTTTCCTCGAAAAGAAAAAAGCTAGGCCACGGGTAAAGCAAAGTAATGTATAAAGGTCTCACACTAATTAGAACACATTTGCTTCAGTATTGATTAAAAGATTCCACTTTGTATGTGAGCTTAGATCTTTACAGAAGTCTCCCTCTTGGCTTCGCAACCTCAATCTGAGTCCTGTCCTGGGTTTGAGAAGTTGGAAATGATGTGTTCTTCTGCTTGGAAACCGACCCCTCCCCCATTCCTATCTGCCCAGAAGACCTTCATCCATCCTTCAAAACCTCTTCCAGGAAATGCCCCGCTGACCTTCCCCTCGTGAAATTAATCATTTTCTTTTTCCTGCCAACTCTACAGCCATGTATCTTCATGGAGAATCTGAGGCAAACCATTAAAAGTAGTTAGTGTTTTTAATTTATGGCTTTCCATTTCCAGTTCCATTTTTAAACGACTCTATTTGTTGACTACCAACAATTCAAGTTTTCCTTCCTCGCTTCCTTCCTTCCATTTTGCTCATAGCATGTTGACAGTTAAAGAAAATAATAAATTAGAAACCAGACTCAGAATTCTCCATCCCGGCAAAAACGGATGGCTTTGGAAGCACCTAGCACTGGTGATGCTCAGTGACCCACCCATGGTAGTGGGGCTCCGCACGCCTGTGTCTACGCTGCCCCGACACAGGAATAAAAGACCAGGAGCTTCTGTGAGGATGACTTAAAATCTAAGAAAACTAGTGACAAGAGCCTGGACAAAGTATCAGGGAATAAAAGTGGGGCTTAATCTCCCCTCAGTTTATTTTGTGAGCACATAAGAATTTGAGAGTTACTGTGAGTCCCGCGCGAGGAGGCTGAGCGGCTCGCAGGTGGTCACAGGAGAGCTGCCCCCAGAGCCCCGCTGACGCCCTCCACCTTCATTCCCTTTTTCCCGGCCCCATTGTCATCTTACTAAATAGCAGCTTACACAGAAGAAGTGTTTTTCTCTTTAATACATTGGGCCTGAAATACTGCAGCAATTGTTCAAAACGGAAAGGGGCAGGGCCTCCCGGGAGCTGGGAGATGCCCCTGCCCCAGGAATCGGTGACTCACTTCAGGCACGACTTCCGTCACGACCGTCTGGACAGTATCTGCTCAAAGAGCTGTAATGAGCTCTGATGTCTTCAATGGCATTTTGCCAGTTTTGTTCTATTAAGTGAGGAGCAGAAACCCTTTTGGCTCTAAAGGAACCGTGTTCCATCTTTTGAAATTGGAGAAACTGCGTGTGCGGAGCAGCAAGCACCTGGCTCCACGGAGGAGGGCAGGGACCGCGTGTTGTCCGCGCCCTGAATGGGACACGTGGCTCTCTCCTCCGCACCGCGGCCCAGCCCGTCCTGAGGACTGAGTGGGGTGCTGGGCACCTTCCCCCGCACCTGCGTTCTCCCCAGGTGGTTCTGCAGGTGCAATCACCAGTGAAGGGGGTGAGCTGTGGGAGGTGGCCGCTGGAAGGAAAGCGACGTGCCCACTCTGGCCAGATCACCCCACGGGAGGGCAGCCCCACAGACGTGCTTTAACAAAACCGCCCCCAGCATCGGGGGCCTGAGGTAAATCCTCTCCTGCCACCAACGGGCTTGCCCTGCCCGCGTCTCTCAGGTCTCTGGACTGTCGCTGCCTCCTTTTACAACTGGGATGGCAAACACTCGCAGGCCCTCTCACGGGGCCGTTTGAGGGGGTGCCACGGGACTTCTTAGCAAGCACCTCGCTGGAAAAGGCACCGAGGAAGGCAGTTCCACCATGCTGCTTTGCTAAATGTGAGGAGGCGGCTCGAGGACGCGTGCTGTGGCCTTGTGTGTCTCTCCTGTCCACACAGAGTCACGCCTCAATGCTCGCCAGGCTCGGGCTGAAGATCCTCCGCCGGCAGGCAGGACTGACACCCACCCCCGCCTTCAGGCCACCCTCCTTTTGTCTGCAGGGAGGTGTCCCACAGGGGACGGGTCTGTAGAGGGGATGGGACAGTAGGAGGTGACGGGTCTGTGGATGCCACCCACTGTCGCCCCCACGACACAGACTCCACGTCGAAAACTGCACACACCAGCCTCCCAGCCACACAGGCTGCAAGTGGTTTTTATCTGGAAAATCTGTACTTGGTTTCGTAGGTGATTCATGCTCATACAGCAGCTCTCTGTAGGCTCGGGGCACCGAGCCTGCATGCCAGCACCAGGGCTCCCCTCCTGGAACACAGGTCTGACCAAGCCTCTGCCCTGCTGAGCCTCGATTTACCTCCGGCAACCGCAGGAATTACCTGCTGTGTGATTCCCAGCAAGACCAAGCTGCCCTGGGTGGTTTCCGTCTCGCCTCTGGGCTCCTGTGCGTGTGCATGTGATGATCCAGTAGCATGCGTGGCCCCTTCATCTGCCCTTCGGTACCTGCCTGGTTGGATACCACTTGTTTTTACTTCAAAACCCGAGGCAGACACTGCCACGCTTCTAAGCCATGGCATCTCCTCCAGGACACGCGTGGGCTCTGAGAGGTCCCGCTGCCCTGACACACACGTGTGCGTGTGGAGGTCAGCCCTTCTTCCTTCTGTGAAGTTAGCGGATCAGGAGCATCTCAGCCTGTGCTGGGCTGTGATTTATTACACGTCTCCATCTCCCATATTAACTTGCAGACTTTTAAATGTCTTTGTTTTGTTTTTCAGAGTTTTTAATCTCTGAATTTTCAGCATTCAAATAATTTACTTGGATAAAGAAAATCGGATGAAGTTAAAGCATTCAATTAACAAAGGCTGCTTTAGGCCCAATGGTCACGGGTCGGTAAACCGTGAACTTACCAGTTTCTACCATTTCCAGTCTCTCAGGAACCATAGCACCCAGCCTGCCCAACTTGTAATTGATACATAACCTCTAGCGCCTGCCTAGCCTCTTTCTCAGCCGAGACCCTGCGGGCTCGCGCAGACACCAAGCCCTCACTGCAGGTGCTGATGGCTGTAATTGGTTTCGATGCCCTGAAAATAGTGGCAGGTCGTTCCCAAGTGAGCCTGAGGACCAGGTGCACGCCAGGCAGGTATATGTCCTAAGCCCATGTAATGACCCTCCTGTCCATGGTTTCTAAGAACCATCTTTGACTCGTTCCACTAGGCTAAAGGCTGAGCCAAGGTCTGAGCCTATGTAGCTCCTGCCAGGCCCTACTGCTCAGGATATTGGGTAAATTCTACTGGTTTCCCCATGTTCTACCTGTGATCTGTTCTACACAAGACGACATACCTGCAGCCGTAACTCTGCCCCGCCTGACTCTGGAGACAACCCAGACAGTGGCACCTGCTGGTAAGTCTCTCATATAAGGTCACTTTGTCCTTAAATCCCCAAGTCCTTGGGCCTCTGTGCTCCGACCAGACCACAGCCGGGGGCAGAAGTCTGACCTATGAGTGCGTATGTGTCCTGCTGCCATTCTGCCCCGTCTCGATCGCCAACCCTTCTGCCTGAAGCCCACCATTAGGAGATCAACATCCCTCCCAGATAAAGCTCCGGGATCTGTCAGAGCCACGAGGAGGTGGAAGGGGCAGCTCCCCTTGCACACACAACTCAGTGAGAATGGAGTAATTAAACACATAACAAAACAGAACATACATGGAGGTGCAGAGGAGAAAGGGGTAAGACAGAATGAGGGTTTCAAAGGATCAGGGAAGGTTCCTTGGAGGACGTCTCCATCTGGTCCTTAAAAGTTTCAGAGGCTATAGATCAATACCCAAAGCAAACGCTTTCAAGAGGACCGAATACGCAAGCAATGTGCAAAGGGGCCTGATGTTTATGGCAATGGAGAGCAGCGGGCCTGTGTTGTACCAGAAAGCTTGCCAGACTCCAAGGATCTCAAACTCAAGGAAGCAATACAAAACACATACGCAATCAAACTAAATAATTCTCAGGGCCAGAATGCAGCTTCGGGTAGCCAGTTTGGAACGGGCCAGTGGACCTAAGAGAAAAAAGACCTATGTTGCAAGGAAAAATGTTCTCTCTGCCCCGGGACGGAAAGGGAAGGTGGGGACGCACATTTGTAGGAGGGTACAATCATGAACCTCAACACGGCAGGACAATGCCTAAGTAGGATACAGTCCGTTTATGAAGGATTTGAATGATAAGCATAGGAATTCAGAATGATGGTAAGAAACAGGGCGTCATCCGAGGTTTCAGAACAGGTGCTTAGGGCAACAAAGATGCTGTGTTAAAGGCATCGCTCCACCGACTTCATGCCCAGTAGGTGGAATTATCTCATGAAAGGACAGAAAAGAAATATTTTAGCGATGTAAAGTATTTTAGACTTCAAGATTTGTGTAGCATCTAAATATATTAGTGGACTCAAATTCTTTACCCCAGACAGCTTTTGTTGGTTGAGTTTTCCATGTTAGAATAGGATAATTCAAATAAAATTATAACTTTTAACAATGGAAGAATTAGCAATAACAGTGATGTAAAGATATAGCAAGTATTCAGTATTTCTAATATTCTTAGGAATTTCGTTTTCATGCTGTTTAGGTTTTAAAAGCTGTCTCATAGATTAATTTCCAAAAGGAAAACCAGATAAATAATTTAAGATAATATTTTAATTCAAGGGAAGTGGTGTCAGCATAAAGATTTGTCCTGGCATCAAGCCTGGTCTGTTTTATTGGTGATTTCCATTCTTCATCTACAAAGTCAGAATGAATTTCTGATGTGCACGGGGAGGTATGGTCTTTCTATGCCCTTTCTTGCTCTAATTCCTTTAAAACATGGATTAAGTGTCATTGAGTTAAATTACCCCACTCAAATTTGCTGAAAAGAGATTTCCTATATGCATTGTGAAAGAAATTGCAAACATATAAAGACAAGAGGCATGGAGTCTGGAAAAATCCAGCAGGATAAGGAAGTGAACCGTAGCTGCTCGGGCAAATCCCACGTTTAGATGGGGACCCAGGACCTGGGGTGCACAACTCGGGGCAAGAGTGTGTGCAGCAGGTGGGCATGGGGAGGTCACAGGCTTCCGTGCTGAGAACGGCTTTCTCTGAGGCTCTGCTCTGCGGGGAAAACCGTCAGGGTTGAGCCCCCACCTCTCTCTGCCTCCTTTCCGCGCACATGGGCCCAGGGATGCACTGAAAGGCCAGGAAGCGTTCGGAAACTTGGGATTTATGAAACAAAACACTGCTGTAAGGAGAAGTGGGGACACTGAGCTGAGCAGACAGACAGACGTTTAAAGAAACACTACCAGAAGTCACCCAGAGATGAACGCTCTGAGTTTGGCTGGATTTGTTCTCCACGTTCTTCTATCTACGCCGTTACCAAATGACTGTGCGATCTGCATTGGCTTACAAGTCGCACCACGAATGAGAGAATGATTATCCCAATTTTTTTTCTGACTTATCCTCCAACAAAACCTTGCAATTAATTTTTAGTGGAAAGTAGTGAGTTTGGAATATAAATACACTTTAGAGTCAGACAGACCTGGATTCTTACTTGGCTCCCCACGCACAAGCCATGTGGTTGTGATGGAGTCATCGTTCCTGGGCACCCCTAGGTCAGGCCTGTGTCAGCTACAGGAAGGGCGGTGATCACACACACAGAGTCCCCCGCCTTCCAGAACTCACAGTTGACACAGGTAGACAGCCCCGGGCGGCAATGACAGACAGGACTGGCACTCCCGGGAGGACCGTGCCTGCCTCACGGCCTCTGCATCAAAGAAGTGCCTGGGGTGCCAACAGGAGCACCATTCTAGACCCTGTGAGCAGGAAAGGGGGGCATGTGAGTGCTCACATAACAACTGAAAAGTCTAAGGAAAGGCAAGTCAAGAGAAGCAAGACCTTTGACTTAAAGGGTTACTGACGCAGCCGAGGTTCCGAAGGTCTCCACTGAACCTGCCACCCAGAGGCCCAGAAATTGCTGGAAACTGCCAGCTTCGTGGCTCCTCTACGGATCCCAGGTGGAGGGCTGGCAGGGAGCACCTCCCATCACGGATGGAGAAAGGAGAATGGTTTCTGCCCCTTCTGCCCTCCAGACTCGGGGGGCCGGGTCTCACAGCCAGACCCAAACGGACAATGTGCCCGGGACCCCTACGAAGGTGGACAATCTGTCTGTTAGTTTTAGAGGTGGCGGGGGTCAGGGAGCCCTACAAAGGCCTGGTGAGAATACGGCACATCCTGCAGATACTCTGCTCTCGTGTGTGTATCCCACACCTGCGTGGAACCTTCAGTAATGCCCGGGAAGAAGAGTAAAAAGGGGTTTTGTATGGGGGTGGGTACACATAGGTACTTGGGGGCAGAAACCAACTGTGGCACAAATAGTTCATTATTCACTGAAATCAGCTATCCTTCCTTCCTGGAGAAACTGATACGAGGACAAGGAGCAGAGTTGAGCGGACAACACGGGTCTCCCCAGTGGGGCGAGAGCCACTGAGATGCGTGCGCCTCATCCCGGTCAGCGCTCTGAAGACAGCAGGTGTCCCTCTTCCACGGACTCTCCCCTCTTCCTGTGGGTTCTCCTGGTGGTGACCCAGCGTGGTAGCCTCTTGGACGAAGCTGAGGAGGCAGGGCTGAGCACATGAGTAAAAGAGAAAGTGCAGCTGGAGGAGAGCAAAGGCATCTGCAGAGAAAGTGAAGAGCACGTGCGGACATGCACACGTGGGTGTGTGTGTGTGTGTGTGCGGGGGGTGCTGCGCAGTGTGGGCGAGAGGTAAGGGGTTGAACTAAAGTGGGGACTCTGTAATGCTCTTGACTTGGAATGTGTGGCTGTTGGGGCTTAGCTGCTCATGGCACGTGGCTCACGGCACGGGGCCAACTGTGTTCTGACTCTGCAGACATTGCTGGCGATGACTTTCCGAGAGGCGTCCCACACCCTCAGAGTTCAGCCTAACCCAAAGCGCTTATTTAATTCTTCCATCAACAGCAGGGGGCACAGTGGCAAAAGCAGAGAGCCGCTAGCTAGGACGCCCCCATAGAGAATTCGGGAGCAGAGAAACATTCTCTATAAACCCCTTATGAAAGATACCTTTCTTGACTCTCGAACTGCAGTTTTTTTTTCTGGAGAAATCAAACTTGTTCTGTGATTCCACTGCGTACAAATATGGTGTCTTTTCTTTTTTTTAATTTTATTATGTTATGTTAATCACCATACAATACGTCATTAGTTTTTGATGTGATGATCCACAATTCATTGTTTTCATATAACACCCAGTGTTCCATGCAGTATGTGCCCTCCTTAATACTCATCACCAGGCTAACCCATCCCCCCACCCCCCTCCCCTCTAGAACCCTCAGTTTGTTTCTCAGAGTCCATCGTCTCTCATGGTTCGTCCCCCCCTCCAATTTCCCCTCCTTCATTTTTCCCTTCCTTCTAATGTCCTCCATTAGCTAAGCTATTCCTTATGTTCCACAAATAAGTGAAACCATATGATAATTGACTTTCTCTCCTTGACTTATTTCACTTAACACAATCTCCTCCAGTCCCATCCATGTTTTTTTTTATTCTTATGTTAATCCCCATACATTACATCATTAGTTTTAGATGAAGTGTTCCATGATTCATTGTTTGTGCATAACACCCAGTGCTCCATGCAGAACGTGCCCTCTTTAATACCCATCACCAGGCTAACCCATCCTCCCACCCCCCTCCCCTCTAGAACCCTGTTTGTTTTTCAGAGTCCATCGTCTCTCATGGTTCGTCTACCCCTCCGATTTCCCCCGCTTCATTCTTCCCCTCCCGCTACCTTCTTCTTCTTCTTTTTTTTTCTTAACATATATTGCATTATTTGTTTCAGAGGTACAGATCTGAGACTCAACAGTCTTGCACAATTCACAGCGCTTACCAGAGCACATACCCTCCCCAGTGTCTATCACCCAGTCACCCCATCCCTCCCACCCCACCCCCCACTCCAGCAACCCTCAGTCTGTTTACTGCAATTAAGAATTCCTCATATCAGTGAGGTCATATGATACATATACATGTCTTTCTCTGTTTGACTTATTTCACTCAACATAATACCCTCCAGTTCCATCCACGTTGTTGCAAATGGCAAGATCTCATTCCTTTTGATGGCTGCATAATATTCCATTGTATATATATACCACATCTTCTTTATCCATTCATCTGTCGATGGACATCTTGGCTCTTTCCACAGTTTGGCTATTGTGGACATTGCTGCTATGAACACTGGGGTGCATATGGCCCTTCTTTTCACTATGTCTGTATCTTTGGGGTAAATACCCAGTAGTGCAATTGTTGGGTCATAGGGTAGCTCTATTTTCAACTTTTTGAGGAACCTCCACACTGCTTTCCAAAGTGGCTGCACCAGCTTGCATTCCCACCAACAGTGTAAGAGGGCTCCCCTTTCTCCACATCCTCTCCAACATTTGTTGTTTCTTGCCTTGAAAATGTCCTGCACCTGGGGACCAGCGATAACTTGCAGAGTGCAGGGTGGTAGGACAGGAAGTGCCTGATAACAGGGCTTATGATGCCTTTTCTTAAAATAAGACTTAGCTGTTACAGGACATGCATGAAAATGTCTACAAAGGTTGCTCTTCTACACAAATCTTCAGGTCCTACAAAAAAAAGATAGGCAATGAATAATTCATTTGACTTAATTTTAGTTCACTGATAACTTGAATGTAAGCCTTTATGCTACATGTTATACAGAAAAAAACAAATGCAAGAAAAAATCCAATCATTAGGGGCGCCTGGGTGGCTCAGTCAGTTAAGCGTCTGCCTTCAGCTCAGGTCATGATCCCAGGGTCATGGGATCGAGTCCCACATTGGGCTCCCTGCTCACTGGGGAGCCTGCTTCTCCCTCTGCCTGCTGGTCCCCCTGCTTGTGCTCTCTTTCTCTCTCTCACCCTCTCTCTCAAATAAATAAATAAAATCTTAAAAAAAGAAAAGAAAACCCAATCATTGAGGAGCCTGCCATATGTAGTACTTAGTGATATAGGAACAGGAATGTGGAGAACATGCTGCAGGTATGATCAGTGCCAGGAGGCGTGAAGAGCCTGCTGCCCACAGCTGCAGGGGAGGCAGAGGGCACACACACACACAGGGAGGAGGACCGAATGGGCATATCAGAATCACACCCCAAAGGCTCTCAACTGAGAAGTGAAGGTCTCCATACTTAGTCTGATTTCAACTGTACCAATGAAGGAGTAGTCAGTATTTAGATTATAATTTTATATCGCTGTCAGATCGTTGCAGACTTGGATGAGGAGTGGTATGGACTGAACTGTGTCCTCCAGATTCATGCCGAAGCCCTGACCCCAGGACCTTAGAATGTGATGCAATTTGGACAAAGGGCTTTTAGAGGATAATTAAGATTGAATGAGGTCATATGGTGGGACCTAATCCAATGGGACTGGTGTCCTTATGAGCAGAGGACACAGACGCACACAGAGGGATGACCCTGTGGCTGTCTACAGGCAAAAAGAGGACTCAGGATACACCAACTCTGCTGACACTTCCATCTTAGACTTCTGGCCTCCGGGACTGAGAAAATAAATTTCTGTTGTTTACACTCCCCGGTCTCTGGTATTTTGTTATCACAACCTGAAGAAAGTAATAAAAGAGCAAAAACATGTTAAGACATAGCCTATGGCTTTTCTTTTCAGCGGCAGAATAACATCATTTAAATGGTATTTTTGAAGATTGGATTGGTAACAGGATACAGGACAGATTCCAGAATACAAAGACTGAAAGCAGGAAAAGCGTGTAGAGTTTCTTCTCTGAGGCTCAAAGGTTATCAGCAGTGATGACATAATTACAACAGAAATGGTTGAAGGATCTTTGAGGATTTGTCCCTAGCCTAGCAGTTGACCATGACCAGCACACACCCCGGTTAAACCATGGCCACCCTCTTGGCAATAGGGATCCTTTGCGATTATAGCTGAGGGGGGATTCCCAAGTGGTTGTTTTTTCTCCTCCATGTTTGAAATTTATCTTTATTCTTGACGCTTGGTAGTTCAGATCTGGGAGGGACACACATGCAGATATTTCCATTTCTAGATTTAAAAAAAAAAAAAAGTCTTCCCAGAGGAAATATCAAAATAGTTACTAGGATGCATGTATTTAGAATTCCATTCCTGTTTTTGGCACACCAGACATTTGTAGCCATAGCTATAAAAGAGGAATGGATGACAACGAGATGGCTTTGTTAGTCCTTTAAAGCCCTAGTATGTATATCATCATCATCACACTTAGAGAAAACTGTAATCATTATCCTGAAAATATTAGCTTAACTTTTCAGTTTTATTGGGGAATTACGCAATAAAAGTGTGATTTATAACACACAGCAAATTAAAAATATTAATAATGGCTAATTTATATTCAAGAACATTTTAATGCCCTTTCAGGGATATGTCTTTATTCTATCACGTAATCCTTAACTTTAAATTTAGTGATCGTTCCTATTTCTTTTCAGAGAAAAACAGCAATAGCAAACCTCTATTTCCTCTTAATGGCTTCATACCCTGAGCCTGATGGCTGCCATTGACCTTCAAACATTTTCTATTGCATTATATCCATAAGTTTGTTTTAATATCTTCACTCCCCCTGATAACCTGGATCATTCTATACCATTCCCTACAGGGAAATACACTGCTGAAGTTTGGATTTTTAAATACTAATTTAAAAATTCATTAGTGTGTGAATTAATTTCCTCTCTTTGTATTTCCTCTCCCTCTTGATAGCCATCAGACTTGGAGAAGCAATCTAGTTGTTCCCATACAGAGATCCAGAACTCACTTTAATGACTCTGGTTGGGGTCCCACCTCAGTCAGCAGCTCCAGGAAATAAACCTGAACACAGGGAAGCCCGGCTTCAGGCAACTCTCTGGGCCAGATAAACACTGCACGACGATCCCTTCCCACGGTATAAACATGTCAGCTCTGCCTACCACGGACCAGTGTTTCCTGCTCTGAAAGACCCCAGCTGAGATGTTAGAGTGAAGAACCATACATTAATCAGGTCAACGCCAGCAAAGGAGAGTGGACACTTGAAATAATTAGCAACATAATTCAAGTCCCCCCAAAAGATATTCAAGGACTATCATGGCAAGAATACTCTCTACCATGGCTGCTACTCTTAGATCGGGTTGCTTGGAGAATTCTTGCTGCAACAGCGAGTGGGCAGGAGATAAACTACAATTTAATCTCTGAAGGACACCAGTTCAGGAAATAATTAACTTTATATATTTAGCATCCACTTAACACTACTGGAAGATGTTTATTCTCCACAGTAAGGTCAGGCTGTATTCTATTTCTCATTATCCCTCTCGGTCCCTCAGCAACGCTACCGTCATTCAGGGAGGGAGGCAGCATGGAAAGCTTGGGCTCAGATGGCTTTGAAGTTGCCATAAACCGATTATCACACATTATCTGGACATTAAAGAATCGTGTTTTCAAATGAGTGGGAATTTAGGATATTTTCAGTTTTTCTTTGTCATTTATTAAAAACTGAGCCTGGCATCAAATGTTCTTCCTAAAAGTTAGCCATTAAATTTGCTTTGGACCAATAATGTGCATGCTTCCAACACAACACTGATCCTATGTATCACCACTGGATTTTCTAAATCCCACTAGACTGGGGAAGACACCTCATTCTCATTTATATCCTCAGAGATTGGCACAACCGTCCATCATAGTTCAGGCTCTCTAGAAACGTTTATAGAGTGAAAGCAGGCATAAAAGTTCACCAGACTACTGCCATCCTGCCAACTGCTCTCTTCTAGAGAAATCATTCTGTTTCTGAAATTTCTAAGGAAAAGATTCAGAATGAGCTCTCCCCATTTATATATGTGTGTGTGTGTGTGTGTATCTCACATGTTTAAAATGTATATATTGAGTTGCATTCAAAAATATGTGACTTCATTTTTTTCAAGGATCCATTAATGCATTTATTGATTGACCAGAAAATATTTACTAAGGGTGTACTCTATGCCAGACCCCTGGGGATACAACACTGAGCAAAACTGACAAGTCCCCTCCGCCCCCGAGTTTGTATTCCAAGCGAATGAACACATAGTAGCATAGTGTGGGTTGGTGATTGGGCTTGGAAGAAGATGCAGGGGAGTGCGGGTCCCAGAAGGATGGGGCCTGGTGGGTCATAGTGGGGTGATATTTAAGTTAGATATTTGGGCAGGATCCCTTGGAGGAGATGGCAGCTGAGGGACGCGAGCCAAGCACATAAGCAAGCTATGCAAAGTCCCTGAGGCAGGGTGGAACTTCATGGGTTAAAGAGCTCTAACACGACCAGCGGGGCTGAAGCAGAGGAAACAGAGGGAAGGTTGAGTGGCTTTGGAGTGGCTGACAGGGGAAGATGCCGCATCCATCCCTGCTCAGAGTGTGACCCCAATACCAAAGGTGAGGGTGGGTCACAAGGGAGTTTTGAATCAAGCAAGGGCAACAGTCCGGGGGCGGAGCAAGATGGCGGAGGAAGAGGAGACCTGGATTTCGTCTGGTCCCAGGAATTCAGCTGGATGGGGATCAAACCATTCTGAACACCTACAAACCCAACAGGAGATCGAAGAGAAGAAGAGCAACAACTCTCTCATCAGAAAAGCGACCACTTTCTCGAAGGTAGGACGTGCGGAGAAGTGAATCCGCGGCGATATTCGGGAGGATAGACGTTGGGGGAGGGGCCTCCGTCGGCCGCTTCTGGCGAGTGATGGAGCCGCGGAGCACAAAATCGGAACTTTTAAACGTCTGCTCCGCCGAGGGACGTCACTCTGGGGGCTAAGCGGGGGGTGGAACCCTCCGGGACAGTGTGGTCTCAGGACCCTCGGGGTCACAGAAAGACCGGGGGTGCCTGAGGGCGGCAGAGCTCCCAGGGATCGGAGCGGGGAAGCCGGCTGCAGAGACGGAGCCAAGGCGCGGGCTCTCAGCTCGGGGTGGCCATTGACCGTGATCCGCGGCCCAGTCGGGCCCCTGCTCCTCCAGCAGGGACCCCACAAGCGGCAGATCCGGGGAGACTCCCCTTCCTCCCCCGGGAGGAGCCGCGCGGGAGCGCACCGCAGGGATCTGCTGGGTTTGGAGACTCCACCCGGGGTCATGAGCCAGAGATAGAAACGCGCAGTCACAGGCCGGTTGAGCACGGAGCGCGGCCGGAGACCGGGGAGCCGGGAGGGACTGGCGGCTTTTCTCTGGGGGCTCACTGAGGAGCGGGCCCCGAGTTCTCGGCTCCTCCGGGGCGGAGATTGGGAGGCCGCCATCTTCACTCTCCGCCTCCAAAGCTGGACGGAAAGCTCGCAGGGAACAAAAGCCCCGGAGAGCAAACCCGAGCAGATGACTTAGGCGGGAGGGGGCAAGGGCGGGGCACTTCCGCCTCCGGCAGAGACATTTGGAAACCACGGCAACAGGCCCCTCCCCAGAAGATCAGCGAGAACAGCCAGCCAAGACCAAGTTCACCGATCAATGAGAACGACAGAACTCCAGCGCCAGGGGAATACTGCACATAGAATCCACGGCTTTTTTACCATGATTCTTTAGTCTTTTAAAGTTTTTTTTTTTTTAACTTTCTTTTTTTTTTGGAATTTTTCTTTTTCCCTTTTTCAACCAACATCTTAGCAATCCCTTTTTTAAAAAAACATTTTTATTTTTCATTTTTAGAGTCATATTCTATCCCTTCATAGTAGTTACCCGTATTTTTGGTATATATATATATATATAAGTTGTTCTCTCTTTAAAATTTTGAGAGTTTCTTCTAACAGATTAAAATATACCCTAAATCTCTAGTATATGGTTTTTTCTACTGCCCTGCCTGATCACATTCTCTCCCTTTTTTTTTCTTTTTTCTTTTTTTAAATCCTCTTCTTTCTTTTTTCAAACAACTTCTTATCAATTCCTTTTATAAAATTTTTTATAATTTCCATCTTTACAGTCATAGTCCATCCCTTCATCATATCAACCCTTATTTTTGTACATATATAAATTTTTCTTTCTTTAAAATTTTGGGAGGCACTTTCTTCTAAAAGACCAAAAGACACCCCAAATCTAGTGTGTCACACTGATCTACATACCAGCCTGATCATATTTGATCACATTCTGGGTTTTGTTGTTGTTGTTGTTTTGTTCTGTTTGTTTTTGTTTGTTTTTATCTTTATCTTTTTCTTTTTTTTCTTTTTCCTTTTTCTCTCTGTTTCTTTTTCCACTGCTTCAGGTCTTTTCTGATTTGTTTAGAGTATATTTTCTGGGGACGTTGTTACTCTGCTAGCATTTTGTTCTCTCATTAATCTATTCTCCTCTGCACAAAATGACAAGACGGAAAAAATCACCTCAACAAAAAGAACAAGAGGTAGTACCGACTGCCAGGGACCTACTCAATACGGACATTAGTACAATGTCAGATCTAGAGTTCAGAATCATCACTTTAAAGATACTAGCTGGGCTTGAAAAAAATATGGAAGTTATTAGAGAAACCCTTTCTGGAGAAGTAGAAGAGCTAAAATCTAACCAAGTAGAAATCAAAAAGGCTATTAATGAGGTGCAATAAAAAATGGGGGCGCTAACTGCTAGGATAAATGAGGCAGAAGAGAGAATCACTAATATAGAAGACCAAATGATGGAAAATAAACAAGCTGAGAAAAAGAGAGATAAACAACTACTGGATCACGAGGGCAGAATTCGAGAGATAAGTGATACCATAAGACGAAACAACATTAGAATAATTGGGATCCCAGAAGAAGAAGAAAGAGAGAGAGGGGCAGAAGGTATAATGGAGCAAATTACAGCAGAGAACTTCCCTAATTTGGGGAAGGAAACAGGCATCAAAATCCAGGAAGCACAGAGAACCCCCCTCAAAATCAATAAAAATAGGTCAACACCCCGACATCTAATAGTAAAACTTACAAGTCTCATAGACAAAGAGAAAATCCTGAGAGCAGCTCGGGAGAAGAGATATGTAACCTACAATGGTAGAAACATTAGATTGGCAATAGACCTATCCACAGAGACCTGGCAGGCCAGAAAGGACTGGCAGGATATATTCAGAGCACTAAATGAGAAAAATATGCAGCCAAGAATACTCTATCCAGCTAGGCTGTCATTGAAAATTGAAGGAGAGATAAAAACCTTCCAGGACAAACAAAAACTAAAGGAATTTGCAAACAAAAACCAGCTCTACAAGAAATATTGAAAGGGGGTTCTCTAAGCAAAGAGAGACCCTAAAAGCAACATAGACCAGAAAGGAACACAGACAATATACGGTAACAGTCACATTACAGGCAATACAATGGCACTAAATTCCTATCTTTCAATAGTTACCCTGAATGTAAATGGGCTAAATGCCCCAATCAAAAGACACAGGCTATCAGACTGGATTAAAAAACAAGACCCATCGATATGCTGTCTGCAAGAGATTCATTTTAGAACCAAAGACACCCCCAGATTGAAAGTGGGGGGGTGGAAAACCATTTACCATGCTAATGGACACCAAAAGAAAGCTGGGGTGGCAATCCTTATATCAGACAAATTAGATTTTAAATCAAAGACTGTAATAAGAGATGAGGAAGGACATTATATCCTACTTAAAGGGTCTATCCAACAAGAAGATCTAACAATTATAAATATCTATGCCCCTAACATGGGAGCAGCCAATTATATAAGGCAATTAATAACAAAAGCAAAGAAACACATCGACAACAATACAATAATAGTGGGGGACTTTAACACCCCCCTCACTGAAATGGACAGATCGTCTAAGCAAAAGATCAACAAGGAATTAAAGACTTTAAATGACACACTGGACCAAATGGACTTCACAGACATATTCAGAACATTCCATCCCAAAGCAACGGAATACACATTCTTCTCTAGTCCCCATGAAACATTCTCCAGAATAGATCACATCCTAGGTCATAAATCAGGTCTCAACCAGTACCAAAAGATTGGGATAATTCCCTGCCTATTTTCAGACCACAATGCTTTCAAACTAGAACTCAATCACAAGAGGAAAGTCAGGAAGAACTCAAATACATGCAAGCTAAAGAGCATCCTACTAAAGAATGAATGGGTCAACCAGAAAATTAAAGAAGAATTAAAAAATACATGGAAACCAATGAAAATGAAAACACAACTGTTCAAAATCTTTGGGATGCAGCAAAGGCAGTCCTAAGAGGAAAGTATATAGCAATACAAGCCTTCCTCAAGAAACAAGAAAGGTCTCAAGTACACAACCTAACCCTCCACCTAAAGGAACTGGAGAAAGAAGAGCAAATAAAGCCTAAACCCAGCAGGAGAAGAGAAATAATAAAGATCAGAGCAGAAATCCATGAAATAGAAACTAAAAGAACAGTAGAACAGATCAACGAAACTAGGAGCTGGTTCTTTGAAAGAATTAACAAGATTGATAAACCCCTGGCCAAACTGATCAAAAAGAAAAGAGAAATGACCCAAATCAACAAAATCATGAATGAAAGAGGAGATATCACAACCAACACCAAAGAAATACAAACAATTATAAGAACATATTATGAGCAACTCTATGCCAGCAAATTAAATAACCTGGAAGAAATGGAGGCATTCCTAGAGATGTATCAACTACCAAAACTGAACCAGGAAGAAATAGAAAACCTGAACAAACCTATAACCACTAAAGAAATTGAAGCAGTCATCAAAAATCTCCCAAAAAAACAAAAGCCCAGGGCCAGATGGCTTCCCAGGGGAATTCTACCAAACATTTCAAGAAGAATTAATACCTATTCTTCTGAAACTGTTCCAAAAAATAGAAATGGAAGGAAAACTTCCAAACTCATTTTATGAGGCCAGCATTACCTTGATCCCAAAACCAGAAAAAGACCCCATCAAAAAGGAGAATTACAGACCAATATCCCTGATGAACAAGGATGCAAAAATTCTCACCAAAATACTAGCCAACAGGATCCAACAGTACATTAAAAGGATTATTCACCACGACCAAGTGGGATTTATCCCTGGGCTGCAAGGTTGGTTCAACATCCGCAAATCAATCAATGTGATACAATACATTAACAAAAGAAAGAACAAGAATCATATGATCCTCTCAGTAGATGCAGAAAAAGCATTTGACAAAGTACAGCATCCTTCCTTGATCAAAACTCTTCAGAGTATAGGCATAGAGGGTACATACCTCAATATCATAAGAGCCATCTATGAAAAACCTACAGCGAATATCATTCTCAATGGGGAAAAACTGAGAGCTTTCCCCCTAAGGCCAGGAACGCGGCAGGGATGTCCACTATCACCACTGCTATTCAACATAGTATTGGAAGTCCTAGCCACAGCAATCAGACAACAAAAAGAAATCAAAGGCATCCAAATCGGCAAAGAAGAAGTCAAACTCTCACTCTTTGCAGATGATATGATACTTTATGTGGAAAACCCCAAAGACTCCACCCCAAAACTGCTAGAACTCATACAGGAATTCAGTCAAGTGGCAGGATATAAAATCAATGCACAGAAATCAGTGGCATTCCTATACACCAACAACAAGACAGAAGAAAGAGAAATTAAGGAGTCCATCCCATTTACAATTGCACCCAAAACCATAAGATACCTAGGAATAAATCTAACCAAAGAGACAAAGGATCTGTACTCAGAAAACTATAAAATACTCATGAAAGAAATTGAGGAAGACACAAAGAAATGGAAAAACGTTCCATGCTCATGGATTGGAAGAACAAATATTGTGAAGATGTCAATGCTACCTAGAGCAATCTACACATTCAATGCAATCCCCATCAAAATACCATCCATTTTTTTCAAAGAAGTGGAACAAATCATCCTAAAATTTGTATGGAACCAGAAAAGACCCCAAATAGCCAGAGGCATGTTGAAAAAGAAAAGCAAAGCTGGCAGCATCACAATTCCGGACTTCCAGCTCTATTACAAAGCTGTCATCATCAAGACAGTATGGTACTGGCACAAAAACAGACACATAGATCAATGGAACAGAATAGAGAGCCCAGAAATGGACCCTCAACTCTATGGTCAACTCATCTTCGACAAAGCAGGAAAGAATGTCCAATGGCAAAAAGACAGTCTCTTCAACAAATGGTGTTGGGAAAATTGGACAGCCACATGCAGAAGAATGAAACTGGACCATTTCCTTACACCACACACAAAAATAGACTCCAAATGGTTGAAAGACCTCAATGTGAGACAGGACTCCATCAAAATCCTAAAGGAGAACACAGGCAGCAACCTCTTCGACCTCAGCCGCAGCAACTTCTTCCTAGAAACATCGCCAAAGGCAAGGGAAGCAAGGGCAAAAATGAACTAATGGGACTTCATCAAGATAAAAAGCTTTTGCAAAGCAAAGGAAACAGTCAACAAAACCAAAAGACAACCGACAGAATGGGAGAAGATATTTGCAAATGACATATCGGATAAAGGGCTAGTATCCAAAATCTATAAAGAACTCATCAAACTCAACACCCAAAGAACAAAGAATCCAATCAAGAAATGGGCAGAAGATATGAACAGACATTTTTCCAAAGAAGACATCCAAATGGCCAACAGACACATGAAAAAGTGCTCAATATCGCTCAGCATCAGGGAAATCCAAATCAAAACCTCAATGAGATACCACCTCATACCAGTCAGAATGGCTAAAATTAACAAGTCAGGAAACGACAGATGTTGGCGGGGATGCTGAGAAAGGGGAACCCTCCTACACTGTTGGTGGGAATGCAAGCTGGTGCAGCCACCCTGGAAAACAGTATGGAGGATCCTCAAAAAGTTGAAAATAGAGCTACCATATGATCCAGCAATTGCACTACTGGGTATTTACCCCAAAGATAAAAAGTAGGGATCCGAAAGGGTATGTGCACCCCGATGTTTATAGCAGCAATGTCCACAATAGCCAAACTGTGGAAAGAGCCAAGATGTCCATCGACAGATGAATGGATAAAGAAGAAGTGGTATATATATACAATGGAATATTTTGCAGCCATCAAAAGGAATGCGATCTTGCCATTTGCAATGACGTGGATGGAACTGGAGGGTATTATGTTGAGCGAAATAAGTCAAAAAGAGAAAGACATGTATCATATGACCTCACTGATATGAGGAATTCTTAATCTCAGGAAACAAACTGAGGGTTGATGGAGTGGAGGGGGGTGGGAGGGATGGGGTGACTGGGTGATAGACACTGGGGAGGGTATGTGCTCTGGTAAGCGCTGTGAATTATGCAAGACTGTTGAATCTCATATCTGTACCTCTGAAACAAACAATGCAATATATGTTAAGAAAAAAAAAGAAGAAGAAGGTAGCAGGAGGGGAAGAATGAAGCGGGGGAAATCGGAGGGGTAGATAAACCATGAGAGACGATGGACTCTGAAAAACAAACTGAGGGTTCGGGGGGGCGGGGATGGGTTGGCCTGGTGGTATTGAGGAGGGCACGTTCTGCATGGAGCACTGGGTGTTATGCACAAACAATGAATCATGGAACACTTCATCTAAAACTAAGGATGTAATGTATGGGGATTAACATAAGATTAAAAAATAAATAAATAAATAAATAAATCAAGCAAGGGCATTATGTGAGTTGTGTTCCAACAAGAACCTTCTAGATGCTGACAGCCAAAAGAGGCCAGAAAAGAAGCATGGACAGGTCAGGAGGCAACCACAGAAGTCGAGAGAGACGTTACAGTTGGGATGAGAACAGGACAAGCAGGGGATCAGCGCCTCTGTTACCAAGGACGCCACGGAAATACAAACATGCTTCCACTGCAGGACCCTGAAATGGTGTTGAAGAGTAAGATATAAGCATCCAAGAGGAAACAAAATTATATTAAGTGTCAAAATATTGTATTCAGGCAACACTGTAAACACATTCCATAGGACTAGGTTGTTGGGGTTATTGATACATATTTCAACAAGATGTGTAGTTACTGGAGTTTATAAGACTCCTGTTTTAAAAAGTACTTGTAACTTTTCAGGGAGTCAAGTCCAGAAAAGTGTTGTTCTGCATGATCCTGTGTGTCTGTGTATTTATGGAATATGGGTTAGTGGTTTATAGTGGGTGAATAAGACCGTGTCCCATTAAAGAAGCATAAGAGAATTTGAGAATTCCAGACCAAGAGAATAGGAGGTGCAGAGATGGAGACACAAAAGATCTGTGTGTGGTTCACAAACAGCAGAGCTGTAAGTGGGGGAATTCAGGCAGATGAGAGGTGGTGAGGAGGCTGCATCTCAATATGGACTTGGAGACAGTTGGTTGACAAACAAGAAAACTGAACATTATCTCTGGAGGGATAGGAAGCTCCCAGTTAGGACGTGCTCAGCTGTAAGTCACACATACACCCAAAGACTGTGGCTGCAGGACAAAGCAATCTATTCACATCACATGTTAAGAAATCTGAGGTAGTCACTTCCAGGCTTGCTGCAGCAACATGAGAGTTTCATCAAGGACCTGGAACTTCTCTCCACCCTGACATCTGCAGTGTGTTGACTTTTTAAATCCTTGATGCCTCATTTAGGCAAGATGGATGCCATGGTCCCAGCACAGAATCCCAACACCTGTGTATTTAAAGCAGGAAGAAGGATAATGCCGTTTATAGGGAAGAAAGTCCTTCTCAGAATCCACACTGACATCCTTCCCCCTGTCCCCACAACTAGGATGGAATGAAGTCCCCTGTCCTTATTAGCCAGTCACTCAAGAGAAGGCTTTAGTGTGATTAGCCTCCATGATTACTGGTTTTCTCCTAGTGAGAGGGAAGGCTCAAATCCTCTGCACAAAATCAGGGTTTTCTTAAGAAAAAAGAGGAAAGTGCTAGTGGATAGGCAAAAGATCATGTCTTCTACAGAAGTCACTGAAGATTTTCTAAGAAAAGGAAGAATTTTTGAACTTTATTTCTTAACATACAAGGCAGGAGGATGGCTGTTAGCAAAAATGAAATCTTGATAAATATAAGAAAAATTAGTTCCTAAGTTACCACTTAGTGAGCACCAACCATGCACCTGCATTAGATGTATGTCCTCTCATATATATGCTTCCCATAGCCACCTGGTGAGCTGAATACTATTCGTCCTAATTTTAGAGATGAGGAAGGAAGGCAGAGAGGTAAGGTCACACAAAAGACATGACCTGATGGAGAGATAAATGAAGAAACATCAAGTTAAGGATCCCAAACAGTGGGAGCTCCTATAAAACTCTGGCGATTTTTGTGTTCGGGATCTCTGTAAGAACTAACATTTCAATGAGGCTGCATGCATATATTGCCAAACAAGAAAAAACAATAACTTGGAATTACAATTCATTGACAGGAAAATAATTCATTGTAACAATGTACATATATCATGCATATATCACGTGTGTGTATGAGAGAGGTTTTCCCCCCAAATAAATTCAAAACCACTCAGAATTAACAACAACAAACATACAAAAAGCTAAAGTTGTCAGGGAGACCTGAGTTGGAATGAGGAATAGATCTCTCTATAATATGGGAAAAAAGTGGAAAAGAGAGAAAAGAAAAACAGCCTGAGATGGGGGAAGATTCAGGGATAGCCATTAGCATTCTATTTCGACACATAGTAGATGGAAGCAAGATGCTGGCCTCAGTGCAGTAAGATTCCTTCAGAGATTACTTTCTGGGTGAATCAGGTTCTACTCGCCACGCATTCCTAGCGTACAGGAAAGTTGGATGGCAAATCGGTAAAATAACCTAGAGACCAGATTCTACAGAGTACAGAACAGTCTCTAGGTTTGCCCTAAAAGGACACTCCCCAGAGCTAGAATCTGAAAATTCCCATAAAAACCTCTGTATGGGGGTGCCTGGGTACCTCAGTTAGTTAAGCATCTGCCTGGGATCGAGTCCCATAGCGGGCTCCCTGCTCAGCGGGAGTCTGCTAAAAACCTCTGTATATACTTAATAGCTCTTGCAAAGACTCATGCGTAAGTCAAGTTAGAATAAAATGTTTAGATTCCCATGGAATCATGCAGGTTCAGATATTGGCAACAAATCATTTTCATATATTTCTAACATTTTATTATTGCACACAAAAACCTGGGCCATATTTCCTCGACTTAACTAATACAATTTACATATTGTATCAATACAAGAACAAACTCATATGCCAAAAAATACAGGCATTAAAGCATTCTTTATAATGGTGAAAAATTAGAAAAAAAAATATCTATTAATAGGAAATTGATTTAAGTAAAATATAAATTACCCACACAATGCTGTTATTAAAATCAGTAACGAAGTTCTGTATTTGGTGAAACTGAAAACCTCCTGATACTGTTCAGTGAGACAGTAGATTATATAACAGCCCACAGAGCCTGAACCCATTTATAAAAAGTAATATAAATATAATCTAAAATGTCTATAAAAATATAGAACCATGTCTGGAAAGAGGCTCACTAAAATATTTACTGTGGTTTTCTTATGACGTCAGATTATTCTTCTTTCCATTTTATGGTTCTGATCTGGTGAGTTCTTTACTATGGGCATGTCCCTCTTTTAGAAAAGTAACAAAGCTATTTACAAAAAATAAATGAACTAAAATATGTAAAGATGGAGCACCTGAGTGGTTCAGTTGCTTAAGTGTCTGCCTTCAGCTCAGGTCATGATCTCAGGGTCCTGGGATTGAGACCCGCATCGGGCTCCCTGCTCAGCGAGGAGCCTGCTTCTCCCTCGCCCTCTGCCTCTCCCCTGCTTGTGCTCTCTCTCTCTCTGTGTCAAATAAACAAATAAAATCTTTAAGAATAAATAAATAAAAATAGAATATGTAAAGATTATGTATAAAAGGATAGTAAAATAAAGTCAGCAGCTGTTTTCACAGAATCCTGGCATCATGAGGCTGATTTCTCGCTGACATGAGTCATGGTACATTACCAGTAAAGGAAGCGGGTCCCCTACATCAGCATGATCACCAATTCAGTAATATATTCCCTGACTTTAACACAAAACATCCACGTGTCCAAGCAAAGGCACCAAATACTTGGCAGCTTCCACTCTGAGAATCAGGAGTTACAGTCATCAGGAATGGCCATGGAGGTTTTTATCTGAAACCACTCAACAGCGGATTCCACTATGTTTCCTTGTCGCTGCCAGTTGGGCTCAAGTATGTCTTCCAACTCCTGTTGTGAGGGAAAGAGATGCTTTGCTCCCCAGCCTTGCAGGATGAAGTTTCTACTTGAATGCTTAAATTAAAAAAAGAGACCAAAAAAAAAAAAAAAAGCCATTCAGCAGCAAGCGTCATTCACACCCACAGGCTTACAAATTATAAAAAAAACAAGCCAAAATATTGACCCAGGTGGTGCCTCAGTCATTACTGCTGATCAAAGATGACGAGTTAACTGAAAGATTTCAGATTAAGCTACATGAAGACACCAGGACAGGAGCAAGGATAGTTGAGGGAAATAAGCCCATTGACAAAAGACCATGGCAATTTTCTCCACAGTTTGTATTATCAACATTTGCTTTCCTTTTATATTAAAAATAACATGCCCTCCTGGTTTCCAGTCTACCACTAGGAGCTTAGAAGCAACCACTCTGTCCTAACAAGTAAAAATCGGAACATACCAAAAAATCAACAACTCTTCCTAGATCCTTCAGGGAAGTGAGGTCACAGGGCAGATCATGGCCCCCAAAGTTAGAGACAGAGAGGTGTATACAGAGAATGACAATTTATCTGAGAAGAAGGCCACACGTGGGAACCTCCGAGGAAGCCGTGTCAGGTTGAACTGTGATCAACAAGTGGCCGGAAGTCAGAGTGGGCAACGGTGAGAGGGAGACAGTCCAGAGAGATGCAGTCATACAGGGAGTGGATATTGTCGCTTCCATCCCCCAGAGTTCTACCAGGTCTTCACAGTGAATATCAGAAAAAATTCCCTCGGAGAGCACCGGAGAAGGAATGAACTTTTGTTTTCCTATTTCTCATCACCTAACAAATAATGGCTTGTCAAAATAATAATGGCAGCGATGTATTAATTATGTATGTGTATATGTACGCTCACGTATAAGTGAGATGAATGGCAGCATGACACGGGGGAAGGAGGGAGGAATCAGGATTATTTTGTTATCATAAGATACTCACACTACCCGTGAAGTGGTCAGCTATATTTAAAGGTGGACTTGGATTAGCTGTAATGTATATTGCAAATTCTAGGACAACCACTAAAAAGGGGGGGAAAGCATAAATGATATACTAAGAAGGGAAAGAAAATGAAATCATATAAAAAGCTCAATTAAAACCACAAAAGACAGGAAACGAATGGAAGACAAAATAGGAACAGAGAACAAGGAAAACAAACAGAAAACATTAAGGAATATGGTAGATATTAATCCTACTATGTCAGTAACCACTTTGAACGTCAGTGGTCTAAATGCACCAATTCAAAGAGAGATTGTCAGAGTGGATCCAAAAACAAGACCCAACTCTGTGTGACGTACAAGAAACCCACTTGGAGTATAAGGGCACATAAAAAGAAAGTGGATGGAGATACACCATGCTAACACTAATGTTTAAAAAGCAGTACTGGTTATAGTCATTTTCGATGGAACAGACTTCAAAGTAAGGAAAGGTATCAGGAATAAGGAAAGGCATTGCACAATGACAGAGGGTCAGTTCTCCAAGAAGACGTAACAATCCTAATGCACCTGACAACAGAGCATCAAAGCACAGGAGGCAGAAGCTGATAAAACTGCAAGGAGAAACAGAGGAATCCACCATCACTGCTGGAGACTTGAAAGCCCCTGTCTCAGAAATGGACAGAAAAATAAATTGATAAAGTGCACTTTATTGAAATTGACCACCTCTGTTCTATGAAACACAGGTCAAGAGCATGAGAATACAAGCCACAGACTGGGAAAAATATTTGCAAAAAACACATCTAATAAAGGACTATCATTCAAAATATACAAAGAACTCTTTTTTTTTTAAGATATTTATTTATTGAGAGAGAGAGAATGACAGAGAGAGAGCATGAGAGGGTGGAGGGTCAGAGGGAGAAGCAGACTCCCTGCCGAGGAGGGAGCCCGACGTGGGACTCGATCCCAGGACTCCAGGATCATGACCTGAGCCGAAGGCAGTCGCCTAACCAACTGAGCCACCCAAGCGCCCAAAATATACAAAGAACTCTTAAAACTCAACAATAAGACAATGAACACCTGATTAAAGAATGGACACCTCACAAAGATATGCAGATGGCAAATACAGACGTGAAAAGATGCTCCACGTCATATACCATCAGGGAAATGCAAATTAAAACAACAATGAGATGCTATTACACACCTATCAGAATGGCCCAAATCCAGACCACTGACAACACCCAAAGCTGGGAAGGACATGGAGCAGCAGGGACCCTCATCCCTTGCTGGTGGGAATGTAAAGTGGTTCAGGCATTTTGGAAGACAGTTTGGCGGTGTCCTATAAAACTAAACATATTCGTACCATATGGTACAGCAATCACACTGCTTGAAATTTACCCAAGTGAACTGGAATCTTATGAAACCTGTACACAGATATTTATAGCAACTTTATTCCTAATTTCAAAACTTGGAAGCAACCATTATGTCCTTTAGTAGGTGAATGGATAAACGGTGGTCCATCCAGGCAATGGAGTATTATTGATGCTAAAAAACAATGACCTGCCAAGCACAAAAAGTCATGGAGGAAACTCCAATGTGTATTCCTAAGGGAAAGAAGCCAATCTGAAAAGGCTGTATACTGTAATTCCAACTGTGTGACATCCTGGAAAAGGCAAAACTATGGAGACAGTAGGAGATCAGTGGATGTCAGGGTTTAGTGGAGAGGGAGGGATGGATAGGTAAAGCACAGAGGACTTTTAGAGGATTGAAATACTCTGCCTGACACCGTAGTTATGGATATATGTTGTTGCACATTTGTCAAAACTCATAGAGTGGACAACACCAAGAGAGAACCGTAATGTCAACTATGGACTTTGGGTGATTGCCATGTGTTGATGTAGATTCCTCAGTAGTAACAAATGTACCCTCTAGTGGGGGGTGTTGATAATGGGAGAAACTAAAAAATAAATAAATAAATAATGATAATAATAATATGTATAATGAGACTAATGCTACCTGGAGAATTAAAATAAACTCTAAACACCTTCAAGCTGTCTTATATTTTTCACTCACTATGACACTAGCTTATAAGTAGGAATGGGAGATTGAATAGGAGTCTAAAGAGCTTCATTAATCTACAGATGTACCATCTATATTTTCTTATAACTATGTTAGGAGATAATATATAACTTCTTTATAATTTCTAAATATAATAGAAGCTAACTCCAAGAATCTGCCCTCTTACAAGAAATTTTGGTCAAAGAGAAAGAAGAATTGATTTCTAGACAATCACTGGCTTCTGGGTAATGTCAAAAAAAGGTTTTTTACCTCTCTGTTCAAAAATTTCTTAACTCTACAGTTGAGAAGATGAAGTGTCCTTGTTTCTATGCCCTTTCTTCTGAAAGGAGTTCACTCTCCATACAGACTGAGGAACAAAAGCATCTATGGTGACAACATGTTATATATTTAAAAGCAACACCTAGATTTCACAGATTTCTGGAAAATTGACTCTTACTGTACTATATTGTATCATTGAGTAACAAATTATCACACATTCAGAGCTTAAAAAAACATCCATGTATTGGCTTGCGGTTTTGTGGCTCAGAAGTCCAGATACTGAGTAGCTTGGTTCTCTGCCCAGGGCTGTGTTTTTGTCTGTAGTCTCCACTCAGAAAGAATCCACCCCAAGCTAACTTAGTTTGTTGGTCAAATTCCTACCCATGTGGTTAGAGGTCTGAGGTCCCCATTTCCTTGCTGGCTGTCATCTTGGGGTCCCTCAACAGTACCCACCCCCATCCAGAGACCCTCCCATGTATTGAATTACCCTCACTCTTCAAATCTCTCTTGCCCAGAAGAGCCCTGTCCATCCCTTGATTAAGTCAGGCCCACCAAGGACAATGTCCTCGTGTTAAGGTCAACTGATTTGGAAGCTATGCACCTGCACAACTCTTTCACTGCAGCAGGTGTATTAGAGTTTAATTGAATAATTAGAAGAAGGTATTCATACACATGGGGCAGGAATCCTGAGGATCATCTTAGAATTCTACCTACCACCTTTACTGCGCATCTAATTAAATACGATAAAAATATACTAAAAATATTTAATGACTTTAACACTGAATGAATATACATACTGAAAACTTCCACCCACTGAAAATAGATCAAAAATATAACAAGCTTTGTCCTTAAAAATATTAACCATTTCCGTAGTGACATGATAGTCACAAATAATAGGTAATTTCTGTATCGGTTCAAATTTCAGTGAGGACTAGTTCAATGGCTAAGTTCTGGACAGTACTTTACCATACAAAGCATTTTCACGTTTTTTAAACTGCGCTAAGAGCATACACAGAGACTGTGGGGCGCAGGGAGGGGCTTGATCTTCTCATTGCAGAGTTCAGAAATTTTGGAATAGAGAAGTAAAGAAACTTTTTTGACATTACCCAGCTGTCACTGATTGTCTAGAAATCCATTCTTCTTTCTCTTTGACCAGTATTGTTTTATAAAAGGGCAGGTCCCTGGGGTTAGCTTCCCATGCCTGTGAACTAGCGTTTCTCTCTGTTGCTAGCCCGACGCGGACCTTGCACAAGCTGGAGACCCCAGGCCAGGTTATAGGGTGTCCCTGCGATACTGCTTTACGTCATTGCCCGCCTGCGTCCGAACTCGGCAACGCTGTGTCCCTCACGGGCTCTGCTCAGGTCAAGACGGTAGTGTTCCTTCATGTTCCCTCGGACATAGGGGAGGAAGCTATTTCACAAAGTGGAAATTGAGCCTCTAAGAAGTAACTTAACCAAAGTGACAGGGCTTCTGAGTTCTAGAGCTAGATCCAAACAGAGGACTTCCATAACATATAGAGGTTTTTTTCCACTTTTACTAGAATTACATTTGAAAAGCAGAACATGTCCTTGCATACATGTGGAGCTTCTCAAATTAAACCAGACACAAAACAATTCAGTCACGAAATAAAGACATAAAATATTTTCTATAAGTATAATAAATGCATTGAGAGGGCAAATCATTTCAAATTCGTCCAAATTAAGGGGAAGGGATGTGTTTCTCCTCGAACCACAGTACAGCCTAGAACAAAAGCAGCTCTTAGAGGCTGTCCCGTGCATACTCACCACCCCACAGGAGAAGTCTGCAACCTAAGGGCTGATCCCCTCGAAGACACATAGCCCAGACATGCTGCAGGGGCTTCTGGTACCTATTCTAAGGGGGTCAGGGTTGGAATACCACACGCCGAGGTTTAAGGAAATATTTGTTTAAGATGGCTGAACAGCGAGCCGCACCACCGTGGGTGGCAGGTTCATCATGGGAACGAGGGAAAACAAACAGGGGACAGGAAACCTCGAGCTGTCAGATTGGGGCATGGTGTACGGATGTGCCATGTGTCTCTAGAACTCCTTGGTGGCCGCGAACACCATGCCAGCCTCTCATACCAGGGTCATGAGGGTTGGGGCCCACAAAATAATATCCCATCCAATCTTAACGGGTGATGGTCCACAAAGCTATTGACAAACATTATTCTAGTATGGAGGAGTGTTGTGTGCCAAGCCAACGTCTAAGACTGTGGTCCTTCATAGAAACCATGGCTGAGCTGCTTACAGAGTCTCCATCCTTCCGGGAAGTGGGGCTCACAGCCGTTCATTCTCCAGGCTAACAAAGGGAACTCCAGGCGAAGATCCGGCCTCTGACTCCAGAGCCCCACCAACGCTACTCTATTTAGGACAATTCTACTTTTTTAAAAAAAAAGATTTAAATACTGATCTTTCTCTCATATTCTGCTTCCCAGAGAACACACAGCCTTTAATGCGCGTATTTTTCTGGAGCTCAGCTTCTAACACATGGCATTTTAAATGTTGGCGGTGGCTGGCTACATAGATAGACCTGCTGTCATCAGGGGGCACTGCTAAGGAAGTCACACCCATCATGTGACATTTAGAGATGAGTTTGGGGGTTGACAATAAATTTGAGTGATTTTTTGGCTGATTTTGGCAGTTACATGCTTTCTCTTTATGACATGCTGGGGCGAGGTGGGGGTGGCTTGTGTAGTCCTAGCCCCACGGCCAGGCAGCCCTTCCTCACCCCCTGTTCTAAACAAGTCCATGCTAGAGCAATTCCCTCAGTTTATAGCAGCAAAACGGTTGAGAGGTTAAATGAGTCCAAGTCGGTACTGGAGGTGGTGGGGGCAGGGGGTGGACAGCAACAGTTCCTGACCACCGACGTGCCTCTCAGTGAACAAGCTTCTTGACGGTCCAGAGTCGAGAACATCCCTCGCAGCTTCAGTCCACACCAAGAAAATGGACAGTTTCAACCTGGTAATACTGGAGCCCCTTCAGCAACAGCAATGCTGTGATTTCACACAGGAAGTAAACACGGATAATGTAAAAGGTTCTGCAAAGCATCAGTGACTAGTTAAAGGAACACACTGCATTTCGGCTCCCGATGTCTGATAATTGAATGAAGCGGTCATGGTGGGGGAATGCATTATTAAATAGTACTTCCTGCTCAAATCTACATGCATTTTTCATTTAAGAGGCTGGTCACTTACAATGTTGAAGATGACCTCAAAGGGAATAAATAATTCAAGCTGAGAGAGATGAAGCTTTCAAATTTAGAAGATGATTACTAAAATCTACATTTATCAGAAATGTAATTATATCATAAAAAGTCTCTCTTCCTTTCTACTTCCTGCCCAAATTACACTGAAATATTCATCATTTATAATTCTGAGTCGTAGGTACACTTTATGAGAAATGAACATTTATACATCTAAACCAAAGAGAAAGTGTCACTGGAATATGGGTAGAAAAGGAAACCATATTAGTGGAAAAAAAAAAAAAAACATGATTTCTGCACCTTAAGTCTAGTTAGTGAAAGAGAACACTGTTGGAAACCATTGTAAACCTCAAAACCAGAGAGCCTCTCGTAGCCAGGGACGCACTGACTCGCCATCGAGGGACCCGTGCTCAGTGGTTAACTGTCCTGTTTAGCCAGACAAGTCACTTCGTTCCAGACACTCAATGTTTCATCTATAAAACCTGGATAGTATATAATTCATAGACATGAGATGATGATCACATGAGCTTGCTTCGAGAAAATGCCATATAAACTCCACTGTCCTGTAGGAAATCATGAAATAATCATGTTGCCTCTTAAAATTCTGAATAAATCCTCCAGCCATTGATGAAAGAAAGGATTATGTTTGAAAAGCTCAGCAATATAAGGAAATCAATGCAGTTGTTTTCCCCGCATGACAATAAATAAATGATGGCAAACAAATAAAAAGAGAGAAAAAGGAACCACGACATCCAGGGCATAGCCCAGTGCTTGGCACACCCTCATGGCCACCAGTGAAGGCCTAGCAGTTAGCGGGCCTGGGTGGCGTCCTGGGAGGAACACCTGTGTGCAGAGCACCCAGGGCCTGGAGACGGAGTGCGAACATTTGCAATGCAGTCCACAGTCTATTAAGGTTGGACAATGGAATCAATCCTTCAGTCTGTCAGTCTCCTTATTGATAAAATTGGGAGATTAACAATACTACCTCTTAGTACTTCTGTAAGGGGTAAGTGAGTTAAGATGCAGAAAACAGGTAAAGTAGGGCCCGGCACGTAGTAATGAGTGAAATCAGTATTATCATAGTCTGCTCTGGTTATGTCTGCCAAAGACAACATGAACTAAATCTCAGCAAGCATGGGTCCTGAGCCCCACCGAGCCTCACTTAGTTACACGTCCTTGATCTATACATTGCTTTTCTCAAATTTTCCTTGCAGGAAGGCACAAAGGAGCCTTTTAAAATGTTGGAAATATCTACAATCAATCTGTATGGTGGCTAAATAGGTGTAATTATATAAAGTTCATTCATTTGTACACCGAAGATTTGTGCATAGTACTGATGTGTTACATCTCATTAAAATATTTTAAAGGGAGAAGCAGAATAAGGTTTAAAGTATGCTGCTTTTGTTTAAGAAAGGATAACATAATGGTGCATACATTTTTTGTACTCTCATTAAGAAACACCAGATCTCAAGTAAGACACTAATAAAAATGTCGAAGGTAGTGAGAGAGAACAGAGCCATTACCAACAAGTGTGGAACTAGGCCCTCATTGTATATTCTGACATGGTTTTGATTTTCGAATCATCTTAACACCTTAAGTATTCTTAAAACACTACATTAAATTTAAAAAAATTCTAAATGTAAGTTTCTGGCTTGGGGCTGTTTTTCAGAAGCATCATTTTATGCACAACAGATTACATTGTTTAGTTTTGTTTCCACTGGGGACTTGAGTATGCAAACAGGATCCTTGTGTATCATCGCATCATTCATCTTCACTACTATTTCGCATTTGAAGGTGGAAGTGATGCAGAGCCCTCTCTGGGGGTATTTATGACATCATATCTGGTTCTGCTTTATTCACCTCTGCCCAGCCATCCTGAGGGGCGTGACGTCACGTACCTTTCAGAGCGAGAAATGCCCAGATGTTATGGAATCCATCTCAGTACAATTCATACCAGATTCTTAGGTTTTGTTTTATTTTGTTTTGTTTTGTTGAGGTTTATTTTATTTTATTTTTTTATTATGTTATGTTAGTCACCATACAGTACATCATTAGTTTTTGATGTAGTGTTCCATGATTCATTATTTGCGTATAACACCCAGTGTTCCATGCAGTACGTGCCCTCCTTAATACCCATCACCGGGCTAGCCCATCCCCCCCCCCCCCCGCAGAATCCTCAGTTTGTTTCTCAGAATCCATAGTCCCTCGTGGTTCATCTCCCCCTCCAATTTCCTCCCCTTTATTTTTCCCTTCCTTCTCCTAATGTCCTCCATGCTATTCATTATGTTCCACAAATAAGTGAAACCATATGATAATTGACTTTCTCTGCTTGACTTATTTCACTTAGCATAATCTCCTCCAGTCCCATCCATGTTGATGTAAAAGGTGGGTATTCATCCTTTCTGATGGCTGAGTAATATTCCATTGTATATATGGACCACATCTTCTTTATCCATTCGTCTGTTGAAGGGCATCTCGGTTCTTTCCACAGTTTGGCTAGACATGAACAGACACTTTTCAAAAAAGACATACAAATGGCTAACAGACACATGAAAAAATGTTCATCATCATTAGCCATCAAATCAAATCCACATTAAGATACCACCTTACACCAGTTAGAACGGCAAAAATTGACAAGGCTGGAAACAACAAATGTTGGAGAGGTTGTGGAGAGAGGGGAACCCTCTTACACTGTTGGTGGGAATGCAGGTTGGTACAGCCACTTTGGAAAACAGTGTGGAGGTTCCTCAAAAAACTAAAAATAGAGCTACCCTATGACCCAGCAATTGCACTCCTGGGTATTTACCCCAAAGACACAGATGTAGTGAAAAGAAGGGCCATATGCACCCCAATGTTCATAGCAGCAATGTCTGCAGATTCTTAGGTTTTTATGCCATGGCTGGAATACTCTGAGGATGAAAGCAGGTAACATTGATAGTGCAGTAGCCAGCTCCCAAGACAGTCCCCAGTAATGGTCCACTTCCCTGAATTCACAGCCGTGTGCGGTCTCCTCCCACATCGTGCCAGAGTTGGTCTGTGTGGCCCCAAGCATCAGCAGAGGTGATGGCAGGTCACCTCCAAAATTACATTATAGAAAGACTGCAGCTTCTGCCTGGATGCTCTCTCTGGCTCTGTCTCACTCTTGAATCACTCAGTACAGTTTTTGCTGGCATATACTCAGTTGTTTTGAAAATATGATATTCAAAACTATTTTGAATACATGAACAAATCTTTACATAATAAAATAAAAATTAAAGCATTTACATATTTTAATGAAAATATATTTATCAGAACTCAAAAGATGTATGTGGGGGAGGGTTGAGATGTTACTCCAGAACCTCTTTAACTGAATCATGGACCTTGGAGCAATAATTTTGGGGGAACAGAAGGCATCTGGCAGAATTCTAAGTGCGCTGTTCAATGTTACTCTCTGGCAGTTAGTCCGTCATTCAGCAAATGTCTCGGAGCAGAAGTTGCTGGCATGTTTGGGACCCTGCAGGTGTGCAGCTAGAAGCGCTCCCTCCCGCGCCAGCCGTCAGTCAGGAGGTGCGAGCCCTGGCCCTGCCCCCCCACACAGCGGCCCCTACCGTCTGGGCACCACCATGTCTCCGTTCCTCCTCAGCTTCCCCAGCTGCTGCGACAGAGCCATCTGAAGGGACGCTGAATCACCCAGACTCCGTGAGCAACCCTACATGTTGGCAGCAAAACTGGGACTTCAATCTAGAACTGACTCATCCTAAAAATCATGCCTTTGCTTCTTCCTTCTACACAATTCCATCTTTTAAAGAATATGTCTGAGCCGTTCATTCAGAAGTCAAAGCTTTTTTTCACTTAAATGTCTATCAGTGCAGGGGCGCCTGGGTAGCTCAGTCAGTTAAGTGTCTGACTCTTGATTTCAGCTCAGGTCATGATCTCAGGGTCCTGGGATGGAGCCCCGCGTTGGGCTCTGTGCTCAGTGGGAAGTCTGCTTGTCTCTCTCTCCCTCTGCCCCTCCCCCTGCTCTCTCTCTCTCTCACACACAAATAAATATATCTTTAAAAAAAAGAAAAAACGTCTATCAGTGCAACCTTCCACACCCTGACACCTGATGTCAAACTACCAGATTTTACAGTCCCTCCGTGCTCATCGTCTTTCCATCGGAACCTGGAGCAGCTTGGCTCCATGGTAAGCAAATGTCCCTGGTGATAAGCTAGTCTATATGATGGGGACAATTTAAGGGAGCAAAAAAATGGAGAACAAAGGAGCTCCTGGAAACCAAAAGACTAGTAGGCAACCACTCTTAGTCAGATTTAAATCACAAAGACCTCATTAGACTGTTCTTGTTCTGCTGTAGCTAACATTTGATTAGGTGGGTGCCTGGAGTTACTGCCTTTCTTAATTAAATCAGACTCCACTTTTACCCACCCCCAGGAAAAAAGAAAAGAAAAGATGAATTCAGCATCCTCCTCCTTCAAATGCTAATTACCCTAAGCAGTGAAAGTCCTAAATCAGGAGGTTCATGCAGAGGGCTGCCCCATCCAGGGGAAGATCCTGTTCATTGTGTCTTTAATAATGGGCACAGATGTCAGCCCGCCTTCCTCTGAGCGACTTTTGCCTAATAACCCCCTTCAATGTGTCCCAGTTGCACCTGTTCAGCATTTTAAAATGAATTAGTGTGCTTGATTGCCTCCAAAAATCTTGTCCACTTTTGTCAACCTGATTATACTGCCACAATGCAAAGCGATTATATGAACAGCAGCCTCTCGGCAAACTGGAAGGAGGCCAATCCAACCAGCAGCCCAAGCGGGCTTTTGCTCGTTGCTCTTCGTAGAGCCTGCCTGACTTTAGAAGGGTCTTGGATTAATAGCCCCACGAGATGGCTCTCACTGGCCACCAGGTTCAGGAGGACACCTGGGGGGTTCCACGTGGTACTAGAATGGGATGGCGGACTGACAAATCAGAGCCTGCCACACACCCAGAATAGGCAGGTGGGTGACAGATGACACAGGCAATTGGGACCTTGGAGGATCCATAACTGGGGTGAGAAGCAGGCACTGAACACAACAGACTGAGCCTGCAACGGCTTCTGAGCAGGTGCGAGGCAGACGGGAGCCCGGACCAGCCTTCAGTATAAATAAACCACCATTTTAGGGCTGTGTACCTGTTGTCTTCTGTCGGATACACAATGCTAATTCTGCTTTCAGTGAAATTAGGTTAGAAAATAGTATAAAGAGGGCGCCTGGGTGGCTCAGTCAGTTAAGCGACTGCCTTCGGCTCAGGTCATGATCCTGGAGTCCCGGGATCGAGTCCCGCATCGGGCTCCCTGCTCAGCAGGGAGTCTGCTTCTCCCTCTGACCCTCCTCCCTCTCGTGCTCTCTGTCTCTCATTCTCTCTCGCAAATAAATAAATAAAATCTTTAAAAAAAAAAAAGAAAATAGTATAAAAGGTATCAATCTGGACATACAGAACAATTGTTTATCCAGTCTCTGAATCTCTCTCCCCACTCAGTCAATATTCAACCCATACCTTAAGTTTGGGAAATGATTGGGGAAATCATCATAAAAATACACAAGCAATTATTAATAAAGCATTAAAAATGATGTTCAAGTAAAATTTAAGGCATGAGTGAATTCTTGCTGTGCTGTTTTTGACTGGCACAGAGCAGAAATCCAGGCAGTAGGTAGTGAATGAATGAGTGAACAGATGAGTAAATGGGTGGAATAGGGCACTAAGTGAAAAAACTGGAGTTAAATCACATACTTAGACGGATCCAGGCAGATATTTATGGAAAGTATTCAGGGACATATCAACCAAGTTAGCAGTGATGATCGGACTGTAGAATTATTGTTCTGCTTTCCCTCTTTCTAGTTTTTGATATTTCCATATTTTCTGTAATAATAATGTGAGGTTTTGACAATGTTAAAAAAAATAAAATACGATTTAAGAGAATTTTAAAAAACCTTTACACCTTCCCTGGCCTATGTCCCTACTTGTTAACAGGAAATTATCAGGATTATGTGGAGCTTTACTGCTTCGTAGCAAAATTAAATGAGAGATGCAAATCGTCCTACAAGTGACATCGTTTAGCAGTATATTCCCGTACTTTGTGATCTCTACCACCAGTACAAGCAAAGTCAGATCTGAAACTTAAAGCTTTAACATGAAAACAAATCTTCAGCAAATCAAGAATAAAGGGAACACATCTCCCATGAAGCAAATCATTTCCTTCAAAGAAGTGGTCTCTGAAAGAAAACTGACACACATTCAGCACAGTGCCCTCCCTTCTAAATGTTGCTGTTGATTGTTGTTGATGTTTTATAGCATTGCAGTCTTAGGTAAAACTTTTATTTCCCTCTCTCTCCATAAATACATATCCCTAAAATTCATAAAATAAATTATATTACCATAGTGCTTATTAACAAATGATTTTTTGTGTGATCTTAAGTCATATCTTTTTTTTCTCTTTTTTTTTTGTTTTATTATGTTCTGTTAATCACCATACATTACATCATCAGTTTTTGATGTAGTGTTCCATGATTCATTGTGCATAACACCCAGTGCTCCATGCAGAACGTGCCCTCCTCAATATCTATCACCAGGCTAACCCATCCTCCCACCACCCCCCCACAGAACCCTCAGTTTGTTTCTCAGAGTCCATAGTCTCTCATGGTTCGTCTCCCCCTCCAATTTCCCCCCTTCATTCTTCCCCTCCTGCTATCTTCTTTTTCTTCTTTTTTTTTTTTTTAACATATAATGTATTATTTGTTTCAGAGGTACAGGTCTGTGATTCAACAGTCTTGCACAATTCACAGCGCTTACCAGAGCACATACCCTCCCCAGTGTCTATCACCCAGTCACCCCATCCCTCCCACCCCACCCCCCACTCCGGCAACCCTCAGTTTGTTTCCTGAGATTAAGAATTCCTCATATCAGTGAAGTCATATGATACATGTCTTTCTCTGATTGACTTATCTTATTCAGCGTAATGCTCTCCAGTTCCATCCAGGTCGTTGCAAATGGCAAGATTTCATTTCTTTTGATGGCTGCACAATATTCCATTGTATATATATACCACATCTTCTTTATCCAGTCATCTGTCGATGGACATCTTGGCTCTTTCCACAGTTTGGCTATTGTGGACATTGCTGCTATAAACATCGGGGTGCACGTACCCTTTTGGATCCCTACTTTTGTATCTTTGGGGTAAATACCCAGTAGTGCAATTGCTGGATCGTATGGTAGCTCTATTTTCAACTTTTTGAGGATCCTCCATACTGTTTTCCAGAGTGGCTGCACCAGCTTGCATTCCCACCAACAGTGTAGGAGGGTTCCCCTTTCTCCGCATCCCCGCCAACATTTGTCGTTTCCTGACTTGTTAATTTTAGCCATTCTGACTGGTGTGAGGTGGTATCTCATTGAGGTTTTGATTTGGATTTCCCTGATGCCGAGTGATGTTGAGCACTTTTTCATGTGTCTGTTGGCCATTTGGATGTCTTCTTTGGAAAAATGTCTGTTCATGTCTTCTGCCTATTTCTTGATTGGATCATTTGTTCTTTGGGTGTTGAGTTTAAGAAGTTCTTTATAGATTTTGGATACTGGCCCTTGATCTGATATGTCATTTGCAAATATCTTCTCCCATTCTGTCAGTTGTCTTTTGGTTTTGTTGACTGTTTCTTTTGTTATGCAAAAGCTTTTTATCTTGATGAAGTCCCATTAGTTCATTTTTGCCCTTGCTTCCCTTGCCTTTGGCGATGTTTCTAGGAAGAAGTTGCTGCGGCTGAGGTCGAAGAGGTTGCTGCCTTTAGGATTCTGATGGACTCATGTCTCACACTGAGGTCTTTCAACCATTTGGAGTCTATTTTTGTGTGTGGTGTAAGGAAATGGTCCAGTTTCATTCTTCTGCATGTGGCTGTCCAATTTTCCCAACACCATTAACAAATGATTTATTTTAAGGAATAGACTCATGTGATTTTGGAAACTCTCAAGTCCAAACTGTGCAGGGAGGCCTGCAGTCTGCAAACTCAGGTAAGAGTCAATGTTGTGGTCCTGGGCCTGTGACATGTAGGGCCGGCTCGCAACTCAGAGATATTATGTAACTGGAAGCAATTTCTTCTTCTCCAGGAAACTTCAATTTTTATTCTTAAGGTCCTCAACTGATTGAATGAGGCCCACCCACATTATTAAGGATAATCTCTTTTCCTTCAAGTCAACTGATTGTAAATGTCAGTCCCATGTACAAAACACCTTTACAGTAGCATCTAGACTAATATTTGACCAAACAACTGGATGCCATAACTCATACAGTTGACAAGTAAAATTAATCATCACACATGCATTTTGTTTCCCATTCCGCAAATATTTACTCTGTTCTTCCTTTGCTTCTCAGATGGTTTTTGCCCATATTTCATTGAGACAGGAACTGCCTGTTACTCACATCTATATCCTCAGGAAAAAGGATAGAATTTTTCCCAGAACAAATGCATAAAATTTTGGGTGCTTAGATGAATGGATGGGGGAAGGCAGGAAGGGTAGATGGATGAATGGATAATGGAAAGAAGGCAAGAAGGGCAGATGGTTGAATGGATGGTGAAAGGGAGGAAGGAAGGCAGGAAGGGTAGATGGATGGTGGATGATGAAAAGAAGGAAGGAAGGCAGGAAGGGTTGATTGATGGTGGATGATGGAAGGAAGGTGGGAAGAATGGATGGATGGTAGATGATGGAAGGCAGGAAGGGTGGACGGATGGTGGATGATGGAAGGAAGGAAGGCAGGAAGGGTGGATGGATGGTGGATGATGGAAGGAAGGAAGGCAGGAAGGGGGGATGGATGGTGGATGATGGAAGGAAGGTGGGAAGGGTGAATGGATGGAGGAACGATGGAGAGAAGGAAGGCTGGAAGGGAGATGAATAGTTCAATCCCCTGGTACATTACTTCTGTCTACAGTGCTCTCTTCCTTGCTAAATTCTCACGCTTTCTCTGTCTGTACCACAACTCTTGGCTACTAGTCTAACGCTGATTTGTATTTTCCAAGGAAAACTTTAAACTCTATGACTAAAAAGCTATGTTCTACAAAATCTTTATTTCTTTGTAGCACCTAGCAAAGTAATGGAAATATAAATAAACCAATAACTATTTATGGGATGACTCAAAAATTTAGTTCTTTTGATAGTAAAACATTTGTGTATACATGGCTACTGATCTCAAATTTCCATATCATCTTTAAATGTAATCTTCACATAACAGTGGTCAAGGTCTTGTTATTTTCCTGTGTAATGGTTGCAGAAACTGTCACTCATTGCAGGTGGATGGTTTTGCTTTGTACCATATACAGTTCTAGCAGTAGGCCACGTCACCTTGGACAAGACATAAATCGGGTTTAAGTGTCAAATGGGGAAAAGAGACAAAATAGGAGCGCCTGGGTGGCTCAGTCGTTAAGCCTCTGCCTTCGGCTCAGGTCAAGATCTCAGGGTCTTGGGATCAAGCCCCACATCGGGCTCCCTGCTCAGCGGGAAGCTTGCTTCTCCCTCTCCCACTCCCTCTGCTTGTGTTCCTGCTCTATCTCTCTCTCTGTCAAATAAATAAATAAAATCTTTAAAAGAAAAGAGAGAGAGACAAAATAAAGCGGTAATTTTGTACTGGCTATCTGCCACTTGTTTCTTCTGATCTGTTGTTGGTCTTTACCCTCCTTCCTCCACCCTGACTCCTATCCCAGGATCCTCTCTGGGGTGGATTACATGAATGGCTCTGTTGCCCTTGGGCTTTAGGTTGGGTGTAGGCCATGGAAAGTTGGAGGAGAGAGGAGACACGTGTAGAGAAGAAAATCTAGGGAGGCAGGACCACAGATCCTCGTGGCGCCACCCCCCCATGCCATAATGATCTCTCTAGTTTCTTTGGGGTTTCACTGGAACTTGCATCAGTCCCCCCAGCAGCCCCCCACCATTATAAACTTCTCCTACACTGTAGGTTTTCAACTATCTCAGACCTTCACTTCCAGGGACCAAAATCTACACTGATGGTCTGTAACTATGTAACAAATTTTCCCCAAACCTGGTGGCTTACAGAAGACAAACTATTATCTTCGGTGATTTCTATGGTTCAGCGTTCAGCAGTGGCGAGGCTTGGCACTCTGGGCTCAGGTTCTTTCTTGAAGTTGCAATAAAGATCTTGGCTCAGAATACAATCAGAAGTCTCGCCTAAGATCCACTTCCAAGCAACTCACTCAGGTATCCAGCAACTTGTGCTGGCTCTGGGTGGGGGTCCTCAGTTCCCAACACAGGAATCCTCATGAGATGGCAGCTGGCTTCCCCAAGCAAGTGATCCAAGGGACAGCAAGCTAAAAGATGCCTTTAATGACCAAATCTCCAGAGCCACGTGGCATCATTTCCACAGAATGTTCCTGCATACACAGCTCAGCCTATTTAACATAGGAAGAAAATATACAAAGGTGTGGACACCAGGAGGTGAGGGTCCCATGTGGCCACCTGGCAGGATGCCCAGCACACATGTCTCATGCCCATCCTTATCCAGGGGCAGGGCTGACATAGTGACAGTGAGGAGAACAGGCAGAGGGACATGTAATGTTCTGCAAGAATTCCCTGGAGCAGGCGTGGGAGAGATTACATCTGGCGGTACAAATCCTTGCTCCCCTAGCTCTCCTCCTGCCTTGTCCCCATTCACTCAGCTTTGTTCTCTTTCCCTCTGGGACCCAAGTCCTGGGGCAGACGGAAGCTAGAATGCAAGTGTTCCTGGCTTCTGCTCACCAGAATCTTAAATTTCAGGGATGGAGGGTTGTGCAGGAAAAGCAGGCTCTCCCACATGCCCTCAAACTAGAAAGGTGGCTTGGGCTAGAAGAGAAGAGAAGATGGGAGTCCAGAGACACACATGTGTACCCGAGCAGTTAAAACATACATGTTGCTCTCTGTAAGTGCAACGAGACCCCAGCAGAGAAGTATTTCACGATCAGTCCAAGGTCATGGGACCGCACAACATTCTCCAGCTCCGAAGAGAAACTCCCAGGCTCAGAGGAAGCCTTGCGGCCCCAGCCTGAAACGCACAGGGGACAGCGAGAGAAATGGCTCCAACCCCACCTGTTTGGACAGACCCCTGAGGACCGGCGAAGCCACTTCTGTGATGTCTCATCACCATGGCAGCCCCTGGGAGGAGTGGGAACTGTGGACATCACGGGGTTGTCTGCCCAACAGAGCAGAGCCCCAGAGTCTAAAATTAAACTGATGCGTAGAAAACAGGGATATTTGGTGAATACCCCTGCTGTGCATACGCTCCACACGCTCCACTCTGGAGACTGCATTGGTTGGGTCCTGTCACGCTTCTAGATCTCGGGGTGGCCCCAGGGCTGTACCTGATGAGGGACAGGACTGGCTTCAGAAATGCTTCATTGATAAAGACAGTTCACCAGACATATTTGTGAAAGTATGTTTGCATGCACATTAGGAAAATTGTCTGAAAGTTCCTGTAGGAGACCAGATTCATCCCAGCACCCAAGTAATAGCTTTGCCTGTAGACTTTATTCAGAAAGTCCTATTTTCTGGCAGAGATAATATGGCTGAAAAAGTCTGGGTGGAGCTATTAAGCTCGTAAAGACCCCGGCCCTGTGTTTCGCCACCCCGGCTTCTGTCGGCCCCTGTGGCTGGACCACGTTGCCAGCATCCTCTGCCTCCCGGACCGTCAGGACCACGTCACCAGCATCCTCTGCCTCCCGGACCGTCAGTCCCCGCCGCACTCTGATAGCCGTGCCTACTTCACTTGCTGATTCGGGCAGCCTCAGCCTGCATGTGCCTCCCTGTCTAGATCTTTAGCTCTTCGAGGTCACGGGCTGTTTATTTTTATGTCTACAGACAGGAGCATTGACCCAACCAAAGACATAGCCAAATAAACCATGATTTCTTAAATGCCAGCAAAACTATGACATTGGCACCTTACCACGCTGCCTTTTGAAAATCCTGTGATGTTCTCCCCTCCTCTCCCTCCTTCCCCATCCTTCTCCACCCCTCCCTTCACAGTCACCTCCAGACGCTCGTAACCCTGTCACTGAAGAACAGTCTCTCACGTTCAAAATCAAAGTCTGATCTCAGGCAAGGCTCAGGGCTAAGTCTGCTGGTGCTGGTGAAAGCAGGTCACCTGCGCCCTCCAGGAGGTCCCATAATACAAGCAGCCACGCTGGGTGCCACACTCATCTGGCCACATACCTGATGGACCACCTCGAACAAGGTATTTGACCTCCTGACTTCACTGCCTGGTCTATAAAGCAAATAGAATCGCAGCGATTTCAGAGGGTTGCCCAAGCACCCAGGGAAGATGCCCATAGGATGGCAGGCTGAGAAAAGAGGCTGGCATACCTCTCAAGCTCAGGAGACACAGATCGCCATCCTGCCTTCCCACCACTGACCGTGCATCCTCTTCCCGAATTGTGTCCTAAGCCAGTGAACCATGTCTACTCAGGGCTGGCTGGTGTGCTGAGGAGCATGGCCGGAAACTCGTCTTCCACGCTCCCTTCTCCAAGAGGAGCTCCGTGTAGCTAAGGCGACAGTAACACATTGTGCCTCAAAGTGCTGCTCACACTGAAATCTCAGATCGCATGTTAAAGAAGGGAAACTGAGTCACAACCTCACCTTTACAGCTGCAGAGGCTGCAAACTTCTGCCAGATTCACATAAAATGAAGACTAGACCTGGCTCCCCACTCCCCCACCCCAATTTCCTCAAGCCACTCCAGTAAAGCTACATTTTGTCAGCGAACACCCCATGAATTCACCAATTCAGTTTTATGCAGCTATGCAAACAGTGAGCTTAATTCTGTTTTCTTTAGGAATGGGGCAAAGAGCCTCCAAAGGTGGTAAATCAAGTTCAATTATTTTCTTTACCAAGTCCTTCCCCATGAAATTCCAAGTCAGCATTTGAAATGACCAGCCTCTTAAAAATAATTAAAAGCAGACTTCTGGAAAACACTGGTTACTGAGGTATTCATAGCCTCGGCAACATTCTCTATGGATAACCAAGCCTTAGTTCTAAAAAAAGGAGTATTTTCCATCTTGTTTTAAACAGAAGCTCATTGCCCATGCACATGAAACACAAATGTCCAACAAAAATTTACTTTTTTTTTTATTTCAGCAAGTTAATGTCAACACATGTTATTAATTTTTGCTACCAAGCCAGTCTTGGTGGGGAGTCTGGAAGCATGACCAACCAGAGTTTAATGAGCTGGTGGTCGTTCAACAGCACACGTATCACAAGGAGGCCAGATGGACCATTCAATTACATCCTCCACATGCTTTTTTGGAATGTGGAAAGGCTGCCCCCCACATCTCTGGCACACCTCGCGATCTCTGTGAAATTCTCTCTCTCTAGGTCCTATCAGTGCATCTCTGTGGATTCTCCAAGGCCACCACCAGTCTTGCTTGCAATCTTGGGCTTCAGCACCTGTCAGCTGAAGCATCTCCATCACTCCTTCTGTTTTCGCTCCCAGAACAACATCATCAACAACACACATATTGTATCTCTTGTAGTTTATTTACTTCCAATCCTTTCACTGACAGGAAAACAATCCGCTGCTTGTTAAATAAATTTCTACAAGGTGGACAAGCCAATTTTGTAGTGTCTTTTTGTCTGAAGTGCTAAATCCATTTTACTCTATGAATTTTTGAAGAAACCTGGCTTTTCTATGAGATCACTCAACATCATCAGTGACTTTTTAACCATTTTCTTTTTAAAACAGAAGAAATGTGCACACCTTTGGGCATAGGCAAGTTTCCTTTAAACAACAGGAATAAATGACCATGGGACCCACCAAGTCATCACAATGGTGACGAAATAAATAAGCAAAAAAACAAAAAAAAGTGGTGTGGCAGGCTTATAAGGGCATGTGGCGCTAATTTTGTACATTCAATAACTAACAACTTGCTGAGCGCCCACACGTGTGACAGGATTCAGTGTATCTGGTGGTCACACAAGAAGGACAAACAATGATTCTTCAGTGATGATCTTTGGTTTCTAAGAACAACTATCCATAAGCAAGCGGCCATCCACAGGGGTGAGAGTGAAAGGTGGTATGTAGTATATCCTGTAAATCTGGCTTTGTGCTATGGTCTTCCCTGAGGCCCCAAAGCACCTGTTCTTTTTATTTTTGTACTTTCACAGTGTATAATGGTTGTGTATTTTCTTTCTTCCTGCTTAGACAGTGAGCTTTTAAAGGCACGTACTTCGTCTTACTCATCTTTACAACTTTATTGCCTCAACAAAGTGGCTGGTTCAAATGTGTAATTTTACACATGCACACACACACACATATGTGTGTGTGTGTGTATAGAGAGGGAATGAAATCATGAATTCATGGACTACCGGTGATTCCACCTAAAAGCAATGACATCCACAAGGTCATGAGAAGTGGTCATTAGCTAGATTGAGTAAAAGAACGAAACACAGTGTGTAGACCAAGTCAGAGGCACCAGAAAGAACTCCCAACTTTGAGTCAGAATTTCTGGGTTCTGCACTGAACTGCACCACATAGCTCACATGCCCATTCATTTCTAGCATCACTCTGCCCCAGACACATGTTCACCAATGCACACAGCCTGCAATGGTGGCCCAAACAAAGGGAACCGAAGAGATAAAGAGGGTGAATCTTCAGGGTAAACTAGTCGGAGTGGACATCATGGTGCAGGGGAGCACGTAAGGAATAGGATGGAGAAGTGGTCAAAGGCAAGATCCCATTTCTTGAGTATGCTTTCATTTTTTTCTAGTTAAGTGAAAAATTCAAGGTAAGTCATGATAGTTCCTGTGTATTAACAGTTTTCACAAATACATGAAAATACGTTGCAAATACATAACCTTATCACTTCACATACACCAAACACAGACCAAATTTCTAGATAAGTATAATCACACAGAAGAGAAATAAGGGGTCTTTCTGGTAATAAGAGGATGATCGTAATGCAGGGGTATGAGTATATATAGCCCTTACTCTGTCAAACGCTGTCCTAAAACCTACACATGCTAACTCATCCCATCCCCAAAAGTCTACAAGACATTTTATTTTTTTTAAAGATTTTATTTATTTATTTGAGAGAGAGAGAGCACATGAGAGGGGGGAGGTTCAGAGGGCAAAGCAGACTCCCTGCCGAGTAGGGAGCCCGATGCGGGACTCAATCCAGGGACTCCAGGATCATGACCTGAGCCGAAGGCAGTCGCTCAACCAACTGAGCCACCCAGGCGCCCTCTACAAGACATTTTAAACTCCAGTAGAATTTTCATTCTGTACTTGGAGACTTACTCACACAGAGTGTATAAATCTTGCTCAAGGTCATTAGAGGTAAGAAGAGGTAGAGTTTGGGTTTAAACTGAGGCATTTTGACTTTGGAATGATACCACACTACATGGCTATGATTTTAGAAACATGTGTTTCTAAATAGCCGATGGAACTTTTTATTTATCATCTGGAACTTTTAGGAAAAATAAATAGAAAAGAAAATTCATTCCAGTAATTTCAATTTAACATTTAGAATTCAGTTCAAATACCGGTTCATTGTGGAAGCATATAAACCAAGTTGAAAACAAGGGACTGTGCTGTTTTAACCTTTTCAACATTTTACACGACTTTTTAATCTCTCAAGTGAATACTTTAGCATAATTTTTTAAATTAATTTTTAAATATATCATTAAATCTCATTTTTAAAAACCACCTATTAAATAAATTATGCATGCCTACACCACGGATATATCAGGTTGCCGATAGGTCTCCAAATTGTGAGAAATATGAATGCTGCCGATTTCTCCATGGTTTGGAAATATTCCCCAGCAGGTCCGTGAGTATGGGCCAGGCAAGCTGAAGATGAAGTGTGCTTGCTTCCCACACAAGTCAGTTAACTCACACAAAAAGCAACCATGTTCCTTGATCTTAAAATTTGCCCTGGCTCTAGCCAACCATATCACAAATGTTTCCTTTGTCATTTTCAAAAAGAAAAACATGTAAAGATAGTGCATAATTTAGTTAACCCATTTCCACAGTTGAGGTCACAACCCAAAAATTACACCCTGTATATAGCCTATTAATTCATTAAGTAGAGTAAATTGAAGTAAGTTAAAAATAAATGATTTTATAATATAAATAATTTAAATATATTACTTATTGACCTGTTACCAAAACTATGCAAGAAACCAGAACTGGAAAACAGAAAGCAATGGTGCCTGTTAATGTAGCATGATCTCCTGAATCATATTATTGAGAATAAAAATTTTTTAATAATTTTTATTGCCTTTATTACACTGGAAATAAAATATCAAAGACTGGTTTCATTTTCCCACATACAAAAAAATTCTATTAATAAGTTTAACATTAGTCTGAACATAAGTGCTATTAATGAAAAAAACATCATTACAGCAAATTGTTAATAAATTGAGACATGAGTGCATTTTTCATTCAGACTGTTTTGGGGAAAGAAATGTAAAGGTGTTGTTTGTGTTTTGCTTCTGTAGCTAAGATTTGGCAACAAACACTCGTTTGCTTTAATTTCCTGAGGTAAACCCATTGTTTGGACAGCAAACCAAAGCATGCCAGTGTCTTTTTTGTCTCCAACTGTCTATTATTGCTTTTTCGAAACAATATTTGTTTGAAAGAAACAACCTGGGCTAGAAGGAACATTCATTCCCAATTTCTAAAGTGAATGAATTCAAGCGAACTTGGAAAAAGAAAGGTGCGCCCTGATCTGAGGAGCATGGGTGAGGGCGTGTCTACAGCACAAAGGTCTCCATTATTTCTGTATCAAAGTCAATAGTGAAAACAACGGCAAAAGAAGAACCACAGAAATGACCGATGAGCCACGTGTTAGACACCGGGTAGCCACGGAGCACAAAGAGTAGCAGCCATCAGCTAGCTCTTCATTTCCTCCATGGAGCACGTGCTGTGGCGATTCCTCAGCAACCCATTTCTGAAGAGGGCAAGTAAAGAGCTTCTGCCTTGGTAAAACATAAAGTGGAACCATAGGAGAATCAGCTCATAATTCTAGTGCGGTAGAGAACACAGCTGGGACTTCAAATCAGAAACCACGGAGTTGGAATCCCTACTCACCCAGACACTGTGCTGGAAAATGTGTTCAGATACACACATTCTGATTTTCGTATTGTGAATTTCGTAGATGTATGCATACATAGGTATTTTCGAATGCATGTATGAAATAAATATGTTAACTATATGCGTAGACTAGACACATGGGAGAGAATGATAGATATGGTAGAGCATAATACATATGTACGGAAATTAGAATGTACATCTGAAGTCAATATAAATTTTATATTCTATATATCAGATCACATGTAGGAGAGAGAATCATGGCACCATCACTTTGGAGAGACACTACGTTATCTAATTATGCTCTGCCTATTGACTATCTGACAGAGGACCTGGTACATAGGAAACAATCACATATGGTTTAGAATATTCTAATCCAAGAAGCATTCAGCTCTCCTTTCTCCAATTTTAATAAATCAGGGTCTCTCTTTCTAAAGAGGGAAGAGAAGAATAGTTCATCTTTGTTATGCTGTCTCCCTAGCTGAAAAGGGAGATAGAGGTAATGAAATCTCCCTTAATTTTTCCAGCACGATGCCCCATGCACACTTACAGAACAAAGATGTGCACAGATTAACCAACCCTCAGTTCACATTTTGCAATCCAACACGTTAACAGCTTGATTTTGAGACCTAAGCCACGGAGGATAAGTCACTGGGGCTCCCCGAATCCGAGTAATTGGTCCAGCGGCATGTCGCTAATGAAAGCAGAGCTGGGCCCGGGGATGGGGCGTGCGTTTATGCGGCACCCTGTTGTCTCCTGTTATCTGCATGCAGGTAGGAAAGGCGTACAGCTTCAGAGACAGGATTGGCCCTCACCCTCCCCTCGGAGTAGCCCCCTGTTTATGGGTGAGATAAACCGCGCACAGGCTTAACCACTGAGTTTACCCGGGAACAGTCCAGCGCCTGGGACCCGCGGTGGTCTGGGCTCCTCTGTTGTCTGCTCGGTTTGACAGGTCCTGGCTCCCACGTAGCCGTGGCAGGGCAGAGCCCCGAGGAAGCTCTAGTGACGGGCCCAGCACAAGGCGGGCCCATGCCTGGGAAGAAGGAGAAAGCAGAACGGTGGGTCCCTGGGGAGGGGGAGGCAGGGGACACTGCATGCTTCTAGGACTGCCACGGGATGGAATGCCGAGAAAGAGACGTTTGTCTCCAGCACACTTTCTTGCATGCAGCAGGCAACGAACCCATATTAATTTTCTTCCCTTTCTGCATGATTTTTCCTAGAAGGTACGTCTTATCTACGAAAAGATAGTGCCTGCCTATATCTGGAATTCCATACTGGATTAGCATTGACAAGGAAAAAAAAAGAAGAAGAAGAAGAAAGAAAGAAAAAGAAAAAAAAAATTCCATCTTTCTGCTTCTCTGTACAAAATCAGAATTAGTGGGGCAGGGACACTGCCCCTTTCTTTAATGGGTCATGAGAGAATCAGAGAGCTTTCATGAAAGAGCTGGGATTCAGGTTAGGTTCAAAGATTTCCAGCAGTATATTTTGGTGATTAAGAAAAGCAAATGCTTCATTTCTGACTGGCTTCATCTGTTACGCCTGACACTTCCAACTGGCTTCCGAGATATTTAATCCTCTCTTCTTTCCCTCCCCAGCAAAAACATTCACACATTTTCCTGATAATGTGGCACATTAAGAGGATATGGATTTTCATTCCTTTGGCTTCTGTAAGCCTCTGAGTATATTTTCTCAGTAAGAAATGGTCTTCTGAGGGACATGGGGTTGGGGGTGCTTGTATACGCACCTTGGAAAACCAAAGTACTGGGGGGACCAGCCCGGATCCTATTGCTTGAGGACGTGCTGAGCTTTCTGGGAAAAAAAAAATGATAAAGAAGACTCTGGAGGAAATTGAGAAACAAGACAGAGGATCATAGGGGAAGGGAGGAAAAAATGAAACAAGATGAAACCAGAGAGGGAAACAAACCATAAGAGACTCTTAATCTCAGGAAACAGGGTTGCTGGTGTGGTGGGGGGTGGGAGGGATGGGGTGGCTGGGTGATAGACACTGGGGAGGGTATGTGCTATGGTGAGCGCTGTGAATTGTGTTAAGACTGATCAATCACAGACCTGTACCTCTGAAACAAATAATACATTATATGTTAACAAGAAAAAAAAGAAGACTCTGGAATAATAGGATAAAAGTGATTTATTTTTCCTTGTATGTGTTTTTCCTGAGATTTTATTTTGAAAAATTTTAAATATACAAAAAGTAGAAGGAAAATGACCACTCTATATTTATACTTTAAACATATATCAAAAAAATGGTTTACATTTAGTCAAATGTACATACTCGTACATGTATATTTTCTCCCAAACCATTTTTTTTTTAAGATTTTATTTATTTGACAGAGAGAGACACAGCAAGAGAGGGAACACAAGCAGGGGGAGTGGGAGAGGGAGAAGCAGGCTTCCCGCGGAGCAGGGAGCCCAATGTGGGGCTCGATCCCAGGACCCTGGGATCATGACCTGAGCCGAAGGCAGACGCTTAACGAACTGAGCCACCCAGGTGCCCCATCTCCCAAACCATTTAAAGTAAGTAGCAGACATCAGGATCCTTTGTTCCCATAAAATTTGGTGTGTTCCTCCTAAGAACAAGGACGTTCTTTCACATAAACATATAGAGTAACAACAATAACAATAACAGAATTCAGTAACATCATAGAATATCCAACCTGTGTGTACATTTCTCTAATTTTGACAGAAATGCCTTCTTAGTTTTTTTTCTTGTTCTTTTTCTTTTGAATGGAAATTCAATTAAGGTTTATGCATTGGGTCTAGTTGTTATGCCTCTTTAATCTCTCTTTTTTAAGATTTTATTTATTTATTTGAGAGAGAGAGAGATAACAAGAGAAGAAAAGAAAGAGAGCCTGAGTGGAGTGAGGGGCAGAGGAAGAAGCAGGCTGTCCACTGAGCAGGGAGCCCTCCCGGGGGCTCAATCCTGGGACTCCAGGATCATGACCCAAGCCAAAGGCAGATGCCTAACCGACTAAGCCAACTAGGCGCCCCTTTAATCTCTTTTATTATGGAATAGATCTCTCTCTTATGTTCATTTGTTTGATTTGAATCACATTGTATATAAATGTGGTTGGCGATCCTGCAGAAAGCCTCAGCCCTCGGAGCTCCCTGGGTGTTTCCTGCTGGTGTCATTGTACTTGTTCTTCAACTTCCTGTGGTCTCTTTGACCTGGAAGTTAAGTCTAGGACAGGAGTCAACAGCACATTATGTCCTGGTCTGGTCCCCAACCTGTTTTTGTGAATAAAGTTTTATTGAAACACAATCATACCAGTTGCTTACACATTGTCTAAGACTGCTTTTGTGTTGACAGAATTGAGTAGTTGTGAGAGAGAGTGTATAGCCCACAGATCTTTATTTTCTGCCCCTTTCCCAGGGAAGGTTTACCAACCCCAGCCCAGAAATCCATTAGATGCACATGAAACATCCCGGGCACGCATCTCTCTGAGTTAACATGGCGCACCTGCTCGTGCACTGGATTGGGGGGCATGTGTGATGGGCTGCTCCCTCCCAACAAATCATGCTCAGTTTGTAGGCATCTCTCCACTAGAGGACTGCATCTGTTTCTTTTCAGTTTCTAAGGAACTTGTGAGGAAATGTTTTGACACTGAGTCATCCTTCCCCAAATTTTGCAGTCAAAAATTGTCATTGATGATTTTTGCCTGAATCAATTGTTTCTCATCTATCAGTACTTTTGCTTTTTTATTTTTTTATTTTTTTTAAGATTTATTTATTTATTTATTTGACAGAGAGAGACACAGTGAGAGAGGGAACACAAGCATGGAGAGTGGGAGAGGGAGAAGCAGGCTTCCTGCCGAGCAGGGAGCCCGATGTGGGGCTGGATCCCAGGATCCTGGGATCATGACCCGAGCTTAAGGCAGACGCTTAATGACTGAGCCACCCAGGCCCCCCAGGACTTCTGCATTTTTTAGATGGCATTCTGATGTAAAGAAAAAGTGTTGCTTGTTTGCTTTCTGTTAGTTCTGCTTTTCATTTTTGAGTTTCTCAGCAAATTCTTGGGTTTTTACTTGTTCGTGGGAAAAGCCTACACTTGCTATTTTTGATGTTTGAACTGTCTCACTGAATTTGCAGTGGAAGCCTCTTACAAATGGTTCTTGTATCCCTTTGACATGACGGCCTTAATATCAAGACTCATGCTCACTAGCACATGAAGGGTGCCTCAAAAGTACTTTGTATACAGTTACCTGCTCTGGAGCCAGAATCAGCCATTTCTCTGAGGAGGCTTAATGCCTTTTTGTGAGGAATGAGATTTAGAATCGAAGATCTGGGCACTTGTGTCCTGCTGACTATCATTTTTGTTGGCTTTTACAGCCTGCGGAGTAATTACAACTAGGAAACAAACACCCTCAGGAACTGACACCATTCTTCCCAATGCAAATTTCACATCAGAGAGTGTCCCCACATAGCTGCACCTGTTGTCTCTTACGCTAAAAAATCATCGTTCCTAAAACACTGATGTATTTATAAGTATGCATTTACAATTATACTATAATTATATAATGTATTTATAATTATATAACATATATATAAAATCTCATATATAATTATAATTACAATATAAATATGTCATTATAATATATTATAAATTATTATATATTTATAATTATATAAATGTTATATACAATTTTATATATATACATATATATATGTAAGATTTTGAAGTTTCTAAAGCAATATTACTTCTAACTAAAAACCTACAGCATGAAATTGCATATTCTTCTTAAAAATATATCCCCAGGATGTATAAGCTGGGCACTGTGTCACAATTTATAAGACAGTGTTTTCATTACAGAATTATAAATATGGTTTCAACTTTAGGCTTTTTTTTCTTTTTGATTTAGTGTTTCTGATATATAAGACGTTTTTGTATTTTCTTTATCCTGGATTCCTGGAGAAGCCATCCATGGAGAGGATGAGAGCACGGGAGCCTATTGCAAAGTGACCGGAGGGGTGCTGGAGGACCCTGCCAGCCACCAGGCGTGGCCCCCGGACCCTGGCTCCAGCAGCAAAGTTCTGGAGAAGGAGCTGCAGGAGTCTTGCAAGAGAGCACATGGGCTCTGGGAGGAGAAAACCCCTTCTTCTGAAATGCCCCTTCATCACCCTGTACTGACAGAGCTCCATGGTGCACCCGAGTGCAGAGAACGATATTCACGGGGTCCAGATCCGTTCTCACAGAGTAGGGACAGAGTGCAGATTTGGAACTGAGCCACAATAAATTAATAACAAGTAGAGAAACGTCCCCATAGCTGTCCTCGTGCACACTCCATTGGCGGCTAGCTCTGTCTCCCACAGCCTTGTATGGAAGACACGAGTCTTGTGTCCCGTTTCTCCTCAGAAACCTTGACGCACTTTAGAATCAGTGCCTTTGTTTGCCTTGTGACCTCAGTTTTTGAAAGGGTTCAGAAGAAGTGCTAGGGTTCTGTAACTAATCTGGCTTTTTCTCATTGTGAAGTAGTGATGCTCTTCTGAGGCTTTCTCCTTCCCAAAAGGAAGCAGAACGAGTGTGAGTAGCTCCCAGCTGGGGAATGCAAGTGTGTGTGGCGTAAGGGGACATGAGAACAACCATGGCCTGGTGGGAACATTTGCAGAGCCATTCTGATGCGCCACCTCGCAGCACTTGGTCAAGTTGTGAAGAAGCAGGGCTTGTCCCTGCACCAGACTCCTCATGGACATCCGTCCCCCTAGAGTCTCAACAGATCCAAAAAGGACCCTCTCACAGAAGTTCAGCGCACTCTTGTTTGTGGTGGTGCAGAGCCGGGGGGAGTGGGTGGGACACACCAAGTCCCTACAACCACACCCTCACGCACCAGTCACGCACCAGTTCCGAAAAACAGGCCAGATGTACTCACAGTAAAGTGAGTGGATCTTAACAACTTTACTGCCGATTTCTGTAGTGCAACGACATTTACATAAATTGAAACTAATGCATATAAACCAATAATGCAGACTTTGCAAGAATAGATATGAACAAAAGGATACGCATGACCATATTAGAAAGATGGCCTATGGGAGTGCAGGAAATGGGATTGCGGAGTGAGAACACAAAGAAACAAATAATAAAAGCCAACAAAAATGATAGTCAGCAATGACTATATACTGGATACTGTGCTTTGCACAAATTAACTTTTTTAATCCTCAGAACAGCACTAAGAGATTGGAGTTATTATTACCTTCATTTTACAAAGGAGAATATGGATGCACAGAGACGGGAAATAAATAGCCCCTGTTATCACAAACAGCAAGGTAGGAAATAAAACAAGTAGATCAATAATGATAAAGGACCATGAACTGAGGAGAATGATTAACTCAACCCTCTGTGCCTGAAGTTTACTAATAGTAATATCATGATAATAATAATAAAATCAACAGTGGCCACAGCCAGTAATAGACATGAACTGGTTTTCTTATCGTGTTTGCTGTGATTAGTTGAATATAAGCACAATCTAAGCTTCTATAAAAAAGAGAAAGAGACTCCAAATTACTTTGACATAAACTACATCGTTTATTTTGCTTTGTTTTTAGATTTACTAAATATCCCAGCTTAACTCCCATTATGTTTTGTTTTTTCACTTTGCATCTAAACCAGCAGGAATGCAGAAAAGACCATGGGAGTTCCTACTCACCTCTTTATAATTCTGATGTTGTATATATGGTTCTGTCTGCTCCCCACTGACCGACAGCCTGAAGGCCAGACCCATCACAGGCTGGAGAGTGTTAGTCTCCAGCTAGGGAGCCATTCCAGGTGCAACTTCGGAGTTCTGGTAAAAGGAGTAAAGTGAGAGAGACAGTGGTAAATAATTCTCATTCCTTACTTTCCTTCATTCAGAAAAAATGTATCACCTATTTACATTTATCTTCCACTTTCTCATCAAAGACTTTGTTTGGATTGCTTAGCAACCTAAAATTATGGAAATTTAAGTGTCTTCAGGCTAACTTTAAAAGTTACAGATAGTATTTACATTACAAAAAGTCAAAAATGTTCTTCTCTCCCCTTCCAGGTAATGTTTTTGGGTTTTTTGGGTTTTTTTTTTTAAGATTTTATTTATTTATTTGAGAGAGAGAGAGAGAGCAGGAGCAGAGGGGAGTGGGTGAGAGAGAGGGAAGAGCAGGCTCCCCACTGAGCAGGGAGCCCGATGCAGGGCTGGATCCCAGGACCCTGGGATCATGACTTGAGCAGAAAGCAGATGCCCAAATGACTGAGCCACCCAGGCGACCCCCTCCCAGGTAATGTTTACCCAATTCACCCTTTGCACAAATCCTGGAGCCCGCTGCTTGCCCATTAAGCAAGGAGCTGCATGGTGAGTTCAGAGGGGAGAGTCCCCAGTGCACCACACCAGCAGAGCGCTATGCACACAGATAAAACTTCCATGACCAAGGGTCTCTCATGCCTCGGGGTTTGTTTTTTTTTCTATAAAACGTGTAGCAAAGGGAAGGATTGGAGGTAGGAGCCATTTTCTCAAGCCATGAAGCTACCATCATGAAGAGCTTGACCATTGCTACCCCATCCTTAGTTGGTGCCAGGCTTTGCCTGTGTAACTGCTTTTGTTCTGAACACCTGCTGTACCAAACAGCACAAGCTAAATCACACTGCAGTGAAACAAATTCACATCATGGTGGCCACTTGAGTCCCTGGGGTTCTTGTTTGCATTCTTCTCATCAAGGACCTGAGCCAGCACAATGGCCAGTCTTTGCAGACTGGCTGCTCCCGGGCAGCAGGAGGAGAGTCTTCAAGTGCCCCCAGTAATGGATGTGATGCTGACGTTCACATTTTATTGGCCAAAGTAAAGCACAAGGAAATTACCATCTTCACCCGTTCCTAGAAGACAGAGAATTGGAAATAGTTAATAAACAGCATCGAGGGATGTGACAATCGCACCTGCTAAATAAAAATTTATCTTAAAAAGACCTTTTCAAACTGAGGCAATCCAGCTGTAGTAAGTGTCTCTCAAACACATTTCTAAATAACATTCTGTATGAAATACAGGGAAAATATTTGTATTAGCATTCTGTTTATATTACTTTTGCTTGTATTTGCAACAATTCGTCCTTCTCACTCTCTGGCAATTAAACCACTCACCGTTGGCAGAGTCATCAAAGATCCTATTTTAGGGCCCCCCATCATGGGATGTGGTGGTTTGTGTTCACAGGAATGTATAAAATTTATGATAGGCACTCTGCAATTCAATAAAAATGAACAGATAATTTTTATCTTAGGTAATACAATAAGATATTTCTTTAAAAAAAAATATGTGAAATCTGGACAGATCCTAGCTGTTGGCAGGACATAAAACCTCTCAGTCATCCAAACCAATTCTTATCCTGTGAACTATTCACAACCTGTATACAGAAATCTACTCATTCACAAGTTGGGCCATAATGGAGGGCTGGAAAACTGTTTGAAACTGTTTTGCTGATCATCCTAGCTCTAAATTAATCTCTGTTCATGCTTGCCTTGACCTTTACACAGAAAGGCTACTGCCTAACCCAGGTTACAGTAATAGGTGTCCAGTGGGGAGGGTCAGCCCACGTGAGCCCTGGCAGAACATGCTCAGGCTGGTGGAAGCTTTGGGATTACTCCTTCTTACTCCTGACTGTAACCCGGTAGCGACGGCAATGGCAATGTTCGTCCACACTGTAGCTTTCCAGGAAGCACCTCCTTTTCAGATTCTCTGCTTGCGTTTTGGTCCCCAGGGCATGGCAGCGGCTTCCCGCAGTAGCTCATCTCTGGCTTCTCAGACCCATGCTTGCTCCCCTTCAGTAAAGTCTACTCATCAGAATGATCCCAGGGAATCCGATTTCTGCCTGAACCCTGATGGATGCCACTGTGCAAACCCAGAGATCACTGTCTTGTGCGTGTGTGTATTCATTCACTGATACATGGGTCAAATCAGGAACACAGTCACCCAAAGATCAAACCACTTCCGCTTTAAACAGAAAATATCTGAGCTCTAAAAATGTAAAAACTATTACCAAATTCGACTCTCATTCTCAACTTCTGGAAGCCAAGTCCTCAAAATTTATATCTCACAATGATTTCCCAAGATTTCCTACTCAGTGAAGTTCTATTGAGTTGTTTTTTTTTTTTTTAATTAGGCATTGTGCAAGGAGATTTTATATCACATTTTGCTTATTCCAAGTAGCTTGTTAGTGTCCAAGTAACCTTGGACTTCCCTCAGTGATCTACTGTGTGCAGACTCTCATCCAAGCACTAAATGGTCTGTTGACTTTAATAAAATATGGGAGGGGTGCCTTTTTTTCCTTTGAAGTGATATATTCTCTGCCAAGTATTATGTTATTGTCCTAAGCTTCAACCCATGCTTCTCTAATTTGGGGTTTGGGGTTAGTCCCGGACAACCACATTTCCCCTTGGGCATCCAGCCCCATCCTTGGTGCAGCCAATAGTGAGCACCAGAGGGAGATGGCATGGTGCGGGGAGGGGTAAAGGACGGCTCCTGCCCATTTCTGCACCCCCTGCAGGTACACCAGCAATGACTGCATGATCCGAGGTCAGGGTTGCTGCTCTGGGATCCCTCTGAGCTCCAGGAGACCTTACACTAAGTGCACATCTCTTTCTATGCAGAGCTCCGCTCTAGCCAGCCCCCGACCTCTGCAAACAGCTGTCTGCGTTCTAAAAATTATAAACTCCTTTGCTCCCTTACCTCTGAAGGCAGTAGCTGCCTTGTACAGTTGTTACTCTGTAATGTCTCTGTGCTTCCTTTTTGCTACTCCAGTTCTGAAATACCTGGTTAAAAATTCCGCACACCAAATTCTTCTGTTTAAATAATTGGTGTGTTCTCTCTCTCTCTCAACCGGTCTTTGACTGTTATGTGTGCCAAATACATAAAATTTATGCAATTTCTTTTAAAAATTATAGATCAATGTACCACCCAAGAACAGCTCTTATTAACATTTTTACCTTTCTTCCAGCATTTTCTATGGATAAATATTATTTGAGACTGACATTTGTTGTTAGGACTGCATAAATAAGACTAAGTACCCATTTTTTTCTGTTATATCATAAAATCTTGGGCAGATATTCGCCAAATTCGAGTGGTATATACAGGATATTTATTAATATATTTGGTCCTGTGCTTTATTCCAAATTTTAATGGGAGATCTGAGAAGGCAACTCACAGGTACAGTGGTTGTGCCCCAGGGCAACCAGTACTGAGGTTCCTGGAGATTTGGTGAGATGCTAGTCAGGATACCGTGCTGGGAGCAGGGGAGCCAGCAGAGACAAAAGCAAAAGCTACCAGGGCAAATAAATGCTCCGAGTTCCAGGCTGTTTTTGGTTGCCATCAAGATGCTACTCACTTGATTCCTTCTCAGCAGTATTTTCTGGCTTGAGTATCAGGCAGGACTCTATCGCTGAATGACGTTTCATGACCTGAGAGTCAGGATGTAGGCAAGATGTGTTGAAGGTTAGACTTAGAGGTCATTTGTTACCAGCAGTATCACCTGGGGCCTCTGCGGTGCAGACAGCAGACACAGTGAGATCAGTGGGGCCACCCTCTCTGAAGGACGCAGGACCAAGGAGCGGGCCAAGGCGGGGTGACCTCGTGCTGTGACGCAGGGTGACACTTGCACCAGGAGAAAGGAAAGACAGAGGAGCCCTCATACTCCTGCACAGTTGTAAGGAAAGCCGGGCCAGGCTGCTGGGAGCTTTGAGTAAGAAAAACTTTAAAAGTCAAGAAACACGTAACACCTGCCACCATGTGACCCACATCCCATCAGTATGGATGAAAGTCTAAATGAGCAGCAAACAAGCCACTGAATGAGCACAGCTCTTTTAATGAAAATAATATATTTCCTAGCTACCAGCACGTTTGTTATGAAAGATTAGATTATATATAATGTGAAAAGAAGAAACAGAAAGCAACAGCGCAACCACGGTTAACACTTTGGTACATTGCACAGGGAGCTCTGCCCCATGTTTCTCTTACTTCTTCACACAGGTACAAACACAGCCCTGGTCTGTGTCCCTCTCACTGCAGTGTCTCTGTGGCCGTGTCTGTCCTGGATACATAATTCAGCACGTTCTCTCCTTCATGTGCTGGCCACATAAACTCTTATTCGTGGTGAGCTACACAGAACTTATTGCAGATTTCACTGGGGAGCTGAATGCCATTGTTATATTGCACATCCCACAGAAAAACAAAACAAACCCATAAAGATCTCCATTACAACTTATTGTCTCCCGCAAGTAGAGTATCCACCCTGACCACAGAGCTACCTGCATTTTCTTCTCCCCCCTTCCTTCGCCGATATCCGGCCTCTTCTTCCCAGATATTGCTCAGATATCTCCCCATTTTGTTATGCACAACGATTTGGTTCATTCTTCCTTAGCTGACACCCCACCATCAATATGTCCAAACCCATCTTGATGAACTAAATGCCTCTGTGTTCATAATATCGGCCCTCTTTTGAAGACAAGCACCTGCTACATGGGTGTGGACCTCGTGGCTCCACACCACTCTAAACCTTTTTTTCTCAAATATACACGAAGTTCTGTCCCAGGGAACTATCAATAGATAAAATTTCCTCATGTTACCGAAAAAAAATCCACTTTTGTATTATAATGTACATAATATTTTCACTCCCTTTTTCACATAAAATATACTGTGGATATTATTCCAGGTCAGTAACGGCTGATGACAGATGATATCTCTCTTTGTGGAAATGCTATATAACTTCTTTAATGCGTCCACTAGGAAAGAGCATGATTCGCACATACACAATGGGGTTAGAGGCGCCAACACTCCCCGCAGTCAAACACCCATGTATGACTGTTGACCTCCCCAAACACTGACTATTCACAGCCTACTGCTGACTGGAAGCCTTACCGACATCACAAATAGTCAATAACACATATTTTTGTATGGTATATGTATTACATACCGTATTCTTGCAATAACACCTTTTTAATTTTTCCGTAGGCTATGTGGTTTGTCTGTGAGTTTTTTCAAATTGTCATGAATCTGCAAAAACTTTTCCAATATATTTATTGAGAAAATCCATGTTATAAATGGAATCAGGCAGTTCCAACCTGTGTTGGTCAAAGATCAACTGTATATGGATAGACAATTGCATATATATTGTCTTAAATAATTGTCTTAAATAATATATTGGCTTAAAATATATTATTGTCTTAAAATAATATGCAATACATATGTAATGCAAACTATATAGAATATTATATGTAATAACATATAATAATATATATAATTATCTTAAAATCTGTAAGGAATTGTTTTTATGCATCGGTATGTATATGTGTTGGTAGAATGCTATATTTGCAAACTTAGTTTTTTTGTTAGTCTAAATGCTTAGATTTGGAATTTCTAGATATATTTCTTCAATTTATACTCACGCCAACAGAATGAAAGTGAACTATCCCGTTTCACTCTCAAATCAAGGTGGCTAGTCTTCATACTTTAAACTCTCACACAAATATTAAAATGTTATTTTCAAGCACCAAAAATAATATGTTCATATTTTGATTGGCGTATCATGGGACTGTATATTGTTTTGGTGAAAATTCTTATTTTGATAACAGTGAGTTTGACAGGTTTTCTCTAGAAAGGTCTCACACAACTTTGGGTCTATTCCTGTCCATTTCTGTTCTTAGTTTTCACTACCACAGGACACAGCACTGCACGTGTAGTGACCAGAGGGGTCAGAAGTCTGGCCTGGTGTAGACAGAAAGCCCAGAAATACCTCCACACCTGCATTTAGTTGATTTTAGGCAAAGGCATGAAGGCAATCTAAGGGAAAAAATAAGCTCAAAATATATCATAAACCTAATAATACAAAACGTCAAACTACAGAAATTCATATAAAATGTCAAACTACAGAAGAAACATAAGATTTTATTTGTGTCATTGGATCAGGCAGGGAATTCTAAGATGCAACATCAAAAGCACAATTCATAAAAAAATTATGAATTGCATATCATCACAATTTTTAAACTTGCTCCATAAAGACACTATTAAAAAGCAGGAAAGACAAATCAGAGACTAGTGAGAATACTTGTGTGAAGGTCTGTAGGGGGCTATTTACAGGAGCTGTGGTCCTAATTTCCAAGAACTGGAAACAACCTGATGGTCCTCCATCCCGTGTGTAAAGAAACCACAGTGGCACATTGGTCCAGGGCCTATTGTTGGGCAAACTGCTGAAACATATGGAGACATGCATGGCTCTCACATGTGCCACGCTATGTGAAGGAAGATGAACTCAAAAGGCTGAACGATCTGTGATTGTACTGATTTGGCATTCTGGAAAAACAGCAGTAGCTGGGTGAAAACCATCAGGGGTTGGCAGCTGTTGGAGGTGCGGGGAAAAACTGACATGCAAGGGAGGGCACCAAGAAAATTTGGGGGTGACAGACCAGTTCTGTGTCTTGAGTATGGTGCTGGTTATATGACCCTAGGCATCTGTCGGAACTGAGAACCACATACCCAAGAGAGTGATGTACATTGCAAGCAGGTGAAAATTTAAACAAGCAATTTAGATATATCTATAGTGAAAACTCCTGACCTGCTTTATACATTAAAATATCTCCAATGTATATATATTATATACTCTTGAGATATATATATGTGTATATATATATATATATATGTTATTGAAGAGTGACATTTTATAATATTTATTCAATGTGGTCAAAGCTGCCAATTTTCTGATAAAAAACAATTACTGAAAATTTTCAGATAAAAACCAAAATATGAAAATAGAGTGGTGGTGCATATGCATATGCATATTAAAGAGTGTATTAGTATATAAAATTTAGTAAAATCATTATATTTCTTGAACCAATAGATGTTTATGAATTTTAAAAAAATCACAATAATAATAATAGAGATTAGGTTATATAATAATAGAGATCAGGTTATATGATATTCTACTCTTTATAGGATTGCTTTGAGTACTAGCATTCATAATAGGAAACAAAAAAAATTTTAATGTAATTTATTTTATTTTATTTTAAGGTTTATTTTAAGTTTGTATTTATTTAAGTAATCTCTACACCCAATGTGGGGCCCAAACTCACAACCCCATGATCAAGAGTCGCATGCACTTCCAACTGAGCCAGCCAGGCGCCCTGGAAACAATATTATTTTTGAAAGCTATAATTACTCTTCAATCATTAAATTAAATTTAGGTCCTGAACTCTTCAATAAAAAGCTTTATTTGGAAATTTATCATATCTTGTGATAATGAATGAAAAGCCAATTGTCCATTTGGCAATTTGTCACCTGTAAATCCCATGAGGAAGAACAACTCCAAAATCATAACACCATCCATAATTAGTCTTATCTGATCTAGACAAAATTACATCTACACACACACACAAAGAGAGAGAGAAAAGAAGAAAGTAATGGAGAAAATGAGGAAATCAAAACATAATTTTCCTACCAATCAAACCAATTAAATTGCTCCATTGACACATTCATAGGTCCAGGTTTTATGAGCAAATTCTTCTCAAGTGAATGTTCAAATCAAGCCCATGAAAAAATACTAGAAGTAAAAAATATAAGAGACAGCAATCGTGACAATGACCTTGTGTCTGCTCAGGAACTATTTAGACAACACCACCGCAAGCAGTCCTGAAGATTCCATCTGTGAGTTTGAATCAATGAAATTGTAGCACTACCTCAGGCGCCTAGGGGTCTCAGTCAGTGAAGTGTCCACCTTCAGCTCAGGTCGTGATCCCAGGTCCCCAGATGGAGCCCCATGTGGAGCCCCATGTGGAGCTCCATGTCTAGCCCTGTGGGCGGGGGGTGTCTTTGCTCAGCGGGAAGTCTGCTTGTCCCTCTGCCCTCCCCCTGCTTGCGCTCTCTCTTTCAAATAAATAAATAAAATTCAAAGAAAGAAAGAAAGAAAGAAAGAAAGAAGAAAGAAAAAGGAAAGGAAAGATAGAAGGAAGGAAGGAAGGAAGGAAGGAAGAAGAAGAAGAAGAAGAAGAAGAAGAAGAAGAAGAAGAAGAAGAAGAAGAAGAAGAAGAAGAAGAAGAAAGAAAGAAAGAAAGAAAGAAAGAAAGAAAGAAAGAAAGAAGAAAGAAAAGGAAAGAAAGAAAGAAAGAAAGAAAGAAAGAGAAAGAAAGAAAGAAAAGAAAGAAAGGAAGGAAGGGAGGGAGGAAGGAAAGGAAAGGAAAGGAAAGGAAAGGAAAGGAAAGGAAAGGAAAGGAAAGGAGGAAGGAAGGAAGGAAAGAAGAAAGAAGAAAGAAAGAAAGAAAGAAAGAAAGAAAGAAAGAAAGAAAGAAAGAAAGAGAAAGAAAAGAAAGGAAAGAAAGAAAGAAAGAAAGAAAGAAAGAAAGAAAGAAAGAAAGAAAGAAAGAAAGAAAGAAAGAAAGAAAGAAAGAAAAGAAAGAAAGAAATTGTAGTACCACCTAAAGCTGTTCTTCAAGTTCAGTGGTTTGTCCTTATACTTAGTTACTTGTAGGACAGACTCAAAGCTTAAAATTTGCTGGTAAAACAATCACAGAAGTGTATATTTTTTTTAAAGTTTGTAAGCTTGTGCTACCACCCAAGTTCAATTAAAAGTAGAATTTGTTAAATATACAAAATTGGCAGCACTGTGATAGCAGAAGTCAAGCATCTGATCCTGCTGAAAATTATTGTTCCTGCAATATGATGCCAAACTCGTTGTATTAGATACCATAATATTCTAAAATAAAATTGTAACTGGGGTGCCCGGGTGGCTCAGTCAGCTCAGCATCTCTCTCTCGATTTCAGCTCAGGTCATGATCTTGGGGTGGTGAGATCGAGAACCACATCAGTGTGAAACCTGCTTGGGATTCTCTCAATCTCCCTCCTGCCCTCCCTCCACTCATGTGTGCATGAGTACCCTCTCTCTAAAAAAATAAAATAATAAAATAAAATTGTAATAATAACTAAACATGTTGATAATACATACGCATCCCATATATATCATAACAGCATATATTAGAACTATGTTTTGGTATATGTCAATATGCGTTATACCCTATAGGTACTACAGGTATGTCTTTTTCATATGTACATGTATTTCTTGATATTTCCCTCAATATGTAATTGTGTGTACCCCAACTTGAACACTGATGCCCTATGTAATAGGACTGTGGCTCATTCTATTGGAATAATGTTCTCTAGTCTGTATCAATAAATTATTTCACTCATACCTCAAATCTTTTGTTTCTTCCATCCTTCGTCTCTCTCTCCCTCCTTTGCTTCCTTCTTCCTTCCCTCCTTCTTTCTTCCATTTTCTTCCATCTATCGAGCACCTTCTATTTTCTAGGCTTTATGCTAAAGATAGACAAATTTTTGTCTGTTTGTTTGTTTCTAGGAGACAAAAACATGAATTATGCCAAGTCTCCTGCTCTAAGGAAGAATAAGGAAAACAGACACAAATACATTATATTTTAGTAAGAAGCCAGGTCAAAATGTTACTACAACACCAAGGAGGCCATGATTCTCTGTGCTTAGGAATGACATAGAGTACCTGTCAGACATTCATCCATGAGAATGAAAGAGAAATTATCAGGTAGAACTCAAGAGAAAAATTTAAGCAGAGAGAGCTGCATGAGCAATTCTGGGATCTGTTCTGACAACACAGAGCAGTCTGGTGAGCTAGAATGAGGGGTTTTCTGTTCAGCATCAGCTAATCAATATTCTAGGCTTTGCAGGTCACACAGTCTCTGCTGCAAGCACTCAACTCTGCCATTAGGTATGGAAACAGCCATGCACTGTGCCTAAATGAACAGGCATTGTTGCGTTCCAATAAAACTTTATGTGCAAAAACAGGTGGCGAGCCAAGTTTGTCCTCAGGCTGTCGTGCGCTGGCCCCAGTCCTCTCATGAGTCCAGCAGTTCCAGACAATATCTTCTTTGTTAAATTTGGTGAAACTGGGGAGTTACTGGTAAGCAAATAACAGTCCTTTGTAATTAAAGATTCTATTCCTAGATTTATATTTTCCTGACTTCTGTCTTTAAAATAATTTTATTTACCTCATTCTACCCCATTTGTGCAAGTGAGTATAGACCCAAATCTGTACTATCCAAGCACTTCATCACATAAATATTGCTGGTAGGAATGTGAGCATATCTCTAAGGATATTAAGTATGGGATTTTGACTAAAAATATAATATTCAGAGAAAATATGACCTTGCTCCTACATTTATAAAATATCAGCATTTGCTATAATTGGGAAGAAAATGAAGAAATATAAGGTGCTACTTTCAAAGTATAGCACAGACTAGAAAAATGATATATCTTTGCTTTATATGTTATTATATCTATTTCAATTCTTTTTCTTTCCAGATTTATTATGTTGATTTATATAAATTGTATCAAATTTGGATGACCCTTGCAAATGCTAATCTAATCAGCCTTAATTCCTTTGATATGCAGAAGAACCTTATTCATCATAGCAAACTAACTTCTGTTACTTTAACTATCTGAAGCCTTCTGTGGAGTTGACAATGTACCCAGAATTAATTAACTACTGTTCCAAGGATTCAGCCAACTTTTTGTGCAGGTCATTACATTTAACATTTTAATATTTTACAGTAAATTATCCACCTCTTCAATATGCCAAGCAAACTTAATGAAATTGGAAATTTGAAGTTTATAAAACTTCCTACAGTTTTTCTCTTAATATTCAACAACCTAGAGATTTTATTATGGATGATACAAACTAGAGAAAATTTAAACCTAAGCATTCAAGAACAATATTCATCACAAACATGTATTTAACTTAAAGTGAGGAGGAGATAGGTACAGGGAATTTCTTTTAAGCATCAGTCTGGCTAAATGTCTTCACAACAATCAGGTGATGATGTTGTGGGGTTCCATTTAAATATGGAAAACCATGTTTACCTTCAAAATAATGCTTTGTTAGTTATGGCAGGACTAGGTATTGGAGAATTACACACAGGTTTGTGGAGACTTAGAGGGATATATTTTAAATCAATAATTAATAATCATCACAGATTTACACTTTGCCAACCACTACATTAAACATGCTTTCTCACATTTAACTCTCACAATAATCCTGTTATTATTGCCAATTGTAGAAATGCAAAATTAAGCATGCCAAGGATAAATCATTTGCCCAGAGTCAAGACCAATCTTCAGCAATATCAGAATTTTAAACACGTATTTGTCTAACACCATGACACCAGTTTGAACCTCTCTTATAGATTGTCACAGTAAGGAGAAATAAAAGGAGAATGTGGGACTTCAGATCAAGTGTTGGACTCATGCTCAAGGCAGATATTTGGCTGGAATTCCTGGTACGTTAATGCATCAAAGGAATCTACATGCCTCAAACCTTTTAGGATTGCAAATAACCTCACCAAGTTATTTATTTTTGCCATTTTTTAATGGAATTCACTCACTGAAACTGAATTTTGCTTTACAATCTTAAAAATCAAGGAGGAACTTCTCCAACCCACCATCTGCACTGGAGCCACCGCCAAGATCCAAACTTTCCTAAAAACCCTTAGGGGAAGACCGTTATTCTTGAGGTTGAAACATCAGATACAATAAAAAAATGGAAAGGCCAAGATCCAGGATAAGGAAGAAATTTCTCCCGATCAGCAAAGATTGATCTTTGCTGGCAAGCAACTGGAAGATGGTGGTACCTAGTCGGACTGTAGCATTCAAAAGAAGCCCACCCCTCATCTTGTGTTGAGACTTTGTGATGAAGCTAAGAAAAGGAAGAAATCTTACCACACTCCCAAGAAGATAAACATCTGAGAAAGAAGGTTCAGTGGGCTATCCTGAAATACTATATGGGGGGTGAGAATGGCAAAATTGGTCACCTTTGTTGGGTGTGGTCTTCAGCTGGAATTTTTATGGCCAGCCAGTAGACAGACATTGTTGTGGCAAACATCTGACCTATTGATTCAACAAACCAGAAGACAAGTCACTGTGTAAGACTCAATAAAAACATGAACTAAAAAGGGCATCAAAGAAGACAGGGTAAGATCACAAAGGTCTGCCTTGTATATTATGGAAGAGCCACTGTGTGAGCATCAGCCTGGGACCTTCAAGAGAAGCAGTGAGAAAAGGACCTAAGAACCCAAGCCAGCAGCAAGGAGAAGAATCTTCAGCTGAAGGCACATAAATGGAGTCCCTGGCAAGCACATCCCCATGAGGTGACTAGGATACTTAGGGACTCCTTAAAAGTGGGTTTCTGATGGATACTAGCACTCAAGTCTTACTAAGAACAGGAAGGAAGAGGAGTACATGCAAACGGAAACCAAGCCAGACACCAGCACTCATTAAACCACATCATAAACCATAGTGGTGACTTGTTGTGGTAGAGATGCAGGGCAACACTGTCCTGTATCCAATACTTTTGCCCTCAGAGAGTGAATGGAGCTCCACTCTGACATTTTACATTGATCACCACTTAAAATTATAGCTACTTTTTCTTTAAGCCACAGCCATGTGATAGGTATTATTTAACAAATCCCAGCATCCTGAGACTATTCAGTCAGTCCAATTTATTGATAATGCTTTTTGTTTTGTACAATCAATATTAAAGGGATGAATAAATTAAAGAAAAAATATTTCAAATAGATGCAAAAAATTGAGAATTATTCCTGAGGCTGAATCACTAAATTGTGTGTGAAACCAATAAAAGACTTCTAGTTGAAAATTTGAGGGTGTAATCTCCACTCACCATATCCTTTTATGAGCTACATCCCCAGTGACCTTCGAGGATTCCACAAACAGAGTTTTACAATCACTCTACTCTTTTGAGCTCTAGCTCAGTGTATTTTCTATTACTCCACAACCGCCAGAGAGAGGTCTTTTTTAAATTGTAGTGAAGGAAGATTGAAATTTTCTCGGATAAGCAGCAAAGAGAAAGGTGGTAACTCTAGACCACAGAAAATTCAAAATTATTCATTTGGTTATTTTCAATGAAATTACAAAGTGTTCCAGCACAAATGTCAATGCTTTAAGGGGAAATGTACCTTAATGATAAGTCATATACAGTAATAAAAACTAAAATTCAATAAAGAAACAACTCATGAAGAAGGTATGAGTGAATATATATATAAAACTTACGAGATTCTAATGTTTTTCAAATTAAAGGGTTACTTTTTGTGCAAATAAAATTGTTATATATGCACATTGTCATTAAATCTGATGATGGGTTTATGTTATTTATGTTTGAAAATTTACAGGGAAGCTACAGATAACACCAGAGCGAGTTCAGACTGAGAAATAAAAATAGGTTGGGACATGGTACTTTATTTTAATCAAATTAGATTGATAAAGATTTAAAAAAAAAAAGCATGCTGCTTGGTGAAACCAAAGAATCTGTTTTGATGAATCAGACTATGATGATTGGCACGTTAAAATTATCACCAGTACCTAAGGAATGAAAATTGGCCCAAGTTTAGATGGTGATGATTGAATAATTCAATAAAACTTCTCTGGGAAGCATGAATCTTCAGCTTCATCATCTTTATGAACAAGCACAAGCGAGCAGTTAAGATTCAAATCAACATTAATACATTATTGTGGAGTAAAATCATAGTATAAACCCAGCCTCCCCCTTTCCCAGTAATCGATCACAGGCTAACTCTACAATATTTTCATGACACAAGCTTTTGATTATGGGTAAACGAACTCTAAGTTACCTACCAAATAAATCCTCTGTTGCTGAAGAGATAAAACACCCCAAGATTTGAACTAACATTCTGGCACAATAAAAAAAATAACCGTGGACTCCAAATCCAGAAGATAAAAAAAACAGCTGAATGCAAGAGAAACTGAAAAGATATGGGAAATCTAAAGACTGTCACTGAAATAATTCTGGGGGAAAAAACATTCCAGCTGTCTCTCCTTTGGGATACATGACAGGGTTGGGCCTTCAGACTTAATGATTTTAAGTATGGACATGTTACTTGTTTGGGCCAGTCCGTTAGGAGCAGAAGCATTAGGAGCTATTGTACATTTTGCTACATTTATCTTTACTTTTGGCAAAGCTGTCAATGTTCTAAAGGTGGAGATGGCTTCTTTAGGCTGGTCCCTGAGTGCCCTTGCTGAGTTAGAGCCCCCCTGCTAAACCACATGCCCGTGACACAGGAGTAGAAAGCAAACCTATGTGTTTCTAAGTCACACAGATTTGGGGGCAGCTTGATCTCAAACCATAACCTAGCCTCTCTGATAAAGGCACATGGTAAGTATCTTCTAAGAATCAAGATGAAATAGAGTCATTTTCAGATAAATAAATAAAAAATGATTGTATTGGGCGCCTGGGTGGCTCAGTCATTAAGCGTCTGCCTTCAGCTCAAGTCATGATCCCAGGGTCCTGGGATCGAGCCCCGCACCCAGCTCTCTGCTCTGCAGGAAGCCTGCTTCTCCCTCTCCCGCTCCCCTTGCTTGTGTTCCTTCTCTTGCTGTGTGTCTCTCTCTGTCAAATAAATAAATAAAATCTTAAAAAAAAAAAAAACTGATTGTATTTACTCTTCAACAGACCTCCCCCAAAGGAATTTCTAAAAGATGTACATTAAGGAAAGTCTGAGATATGAAAAGAATGGTGGCCAAAGAAATGCTTTAAATAAAATATTAATTATAATAAGGTATGATATGTGAGTTTTTTAAAAATAGATTATTAACCTACTAACAAAATTAACATTAGTACAAAAGTCAGGAGAAAATTTTATCGTTTACTAGCCTGTGAGTTAACATATTAATAAATTTTAGATTTTTTTAACGTTAGGTATACATGCCATATTTCAAGGGTACCACTAAAAGAAAAAAATATGACACTGAAACCACTAACATCACAAAATGTCATGAGAAAAGCAAAAATAAAAAATACATATTCAATTCAAAGTACAAAAATATTGATAAAAGAAAATGACAATAAAAAGTTCAAAATCAGAGCACAGAAAAAGATCCAAATATATCAATAATTCCAAAATATAAATGCACTAATTTTCTTGTTAAAGTTTTAGGATTTTAAAAGTAAATTTTAAAAGAAAATTTAAAAATAATTTTACTTAATATAAAATTTAAATTTAATAATAATAACATTAAATTTAAATAAATTTTTAAATTACAGGATAGAGATATAAGGACAAAAAATTCTCTCCAGAGAGAAGAAAAACACATGGTGGGAAGCTCATCATTTTCCCCTTTAGGCATTTCCTGAGTACTAACAACAAACTGAGAAGTTGAGAGAAAATTAACCCAAGAGTGGATAGATTCACAGGGCTGAAGAGACAAAAACTGGATATCATAGCTACTAAGGCAGTCAGAGTACGAAGGGAAAATGTTCCAAAAAAAAAATTTAATAAAGAGAATTGAATGTGAAATCATATACTTGTTTTTTTTTTTTCTCAAGGCATTTTCTCAATCATTCTCAAGGCCTTAAGAGTCAAAGGAGCTCATATAGGTGTGGTACCCAATAGGCAAAGATACAGAGCAGAACCTTTAGCTATTTTATAGTACTGGAGAGTCAAACATTGGAATTGTCTACCAAAGATCACAGACCATGGTACACATTATGATCTTCCAGTTGAGGCCAGATCTAATAAAATCTGAAATCTGGTCTATGGTAATTTTGGTTCCTGATGATAAATAGAATCTGCTTCTCCTTTGATTCTCTGACAGAGACAAAGTAAACCTACTTTGAAAATAGATAATACCATAACAGGGTCTAGCATTCAATCCCTAATTGCCAGCATGCCAAGATATAAGATAAAGAATCAAAAAGCAAAAAGTCAATAAAAACAGGCATGAAGATGCAGATTCTGGAATTTGTAGATATGGCTTTAAAATAACTCCGATTAATGTGTTATTTATAAAATATAAGAAGTAGAAATTATAGATTTAAAAATATGATAGTTGAATTTAATTGGATTGGAATTATTTGGAAAGCTGGAAATATTGATGAAAGATAAAAATAGACTCTCTAATACAACAATTCCACTCCTAGGTGTATACACCCAAGGTAAGTATAGATATATATGCATATATACCATAAGTCATATCCAACATTTATAAAAGAACTACCTATAATAGCAACAAAACTGAAAATAAATCAAATATTTTATTAATGGTAGAATGGATAAATCCTTTGTAGTGTAGTTAAATGGTGGAATTCTATACAACATGAAAATGAATGACCCAATTGTACCCACAGCAACATAGACCACACTGACCCAATGAAGAGGGAAGGAAGTAACAATTGCTCCGAGAGCAAAGTTGTCAGTATCTAGTAAATTTGAAAATGTGCATAACCTTTCACTAAGATCATCTATATCAAATATATTCCTTAGAGAAAAATCTCCTCATCTGAACACAGACATACATGAAAAACACTTTAAAAAGGTTCATATTGACTCCACCAGTATACCCTTATTAATTATAATATGTTCATATAATCACCTACTCTGCTACAGTTAAATATACCATAGCTACATGTATTAATTTGGTGAATCTAAAAATTATGCTGAGCAAAAAAGAGTGCAGCACCAATAAAGTTAAGTATGGTCCCATTTATATAAAATGTTAAACACAGAGCAAGCTTATATATCATTTGCAAAGACATACATGTAATGCTGAAGTACAGAAATATGTGTTAAAACCTCCACTATATTTCCATTTACTATCTCAGGAGGGGAGGTGTCTTTTATTTGTATCTGTGTCATTTTATTTCTTTAAGGCATGATCTGAAACAAATGGCATATATTAAACTTACATCCATTATATAACTCTGTACTTTTGTATATCTACAATTCTTTAGATTAAAATTTACAGGATAGCAGATTTACAGTGGTATTTCAGACACCCCCATTTATTCATCGATTATTTAATATGTCAACGGATGATCACTAGTATTTATTAAATGTTTACGTTTGTGTCAGGGACTCTAAGTATTTTATGTAGGTAATCTTACTTAATTGTCTCTTGATAAACCTGAGTTTGGAATTTATGTCTCTCTTTGTATAAATGAGGTAAAAATATTCTGAAAAAACTCAACCCACCAACCTAGTACGTGTATGAATAAGTCACACTTCAAACTGGCAAAGGAGGAGGTAGCAAGGGTAGCTGAGGAGATCCTCACTCAAAGTCATAGGGGACTTCAGGAATCCAGACAAAGTGGGATGGCTCCAGGCAGAGGGTCATCCCTGGTGGTCCTAGAGTGGGCCATCCCGAGCCATGGCCAGGTCGGCTCAGGTTATGGACAGCCCACTGCTGCCATGGTGCTGCTTCCAGCCCAAGCTCCCGCGAGGGCAGTGGGCTCATTTCATGTCCCTTCCTGGAGGAGAATCAGAAAGAGAAAATTACTTCAAATAGTGATGTCTTTCCCTCAATCCATGAGGCATCTTCCTTCCAGAGCCAGATAAAAATCAAGACATCGGGGCGCCTGGGTGGCTCAGATGGTTAAGTGTCTGCCTTCAGCTCAGGTCATGATCCCAGGGTCCCGGGATCGAGTCCCGCATCGGGCTCCCTGCTCTGTGGGGAGCCTGCTTCTCCCTCTGCCTCTCTCTCTCTCTCTCTCTCTGTCTGTCACGAATAAATAAATAAAATCTTTAAAAAAAAAAAATCAAGACATCTATGATCTCATAGTGAAGCCTCTGAGTTCAGAGGAGGAACCCCACCAACAAGGATAAAGAAATAAAATCCCACCTCAGCACTTACCAGGAAAAGCAGCAATCAGTGAACTAATGGTGGTTACCATAACACCTTTCTGATATGACTTCTTATATTCCATGCACAAATAACCCAAAAAGCTGCTTTTGTCTATATAAGTTATTAATAGAAATACTTTGGTAACTGCCAGGGACTCAAGAATTGGCACCATTTTTTCCAAAATAGGATTTCAATCTAAAAGAATTTTAATTAATTTTCCAAGAATACACCTCATCTGGGAGGCCTGTCTTAATTTCATAGCCAGGTAAGTGATAAATAAAACTGTAGCATCTGCTACCAGCTTTGTCTTTAAACTGGTGAAGACTGATCCCGCTATTCAGATCAAGATCAGTCTGTCTTTACTCATGTTGTTAAGGTCATGGACTCTCCATGTCGCTCCTACAAGAGGTTTCCATCCTGTGGACCAGCTCATGTGAGTTGCTGACCAGGATGGTAAGCATTTGTTTCAGGTTGGATTGTGCTCTTTCCCTGACTTGCGAATTGTCACTTGCTTCCCTAAGCTAACCTGCATAGAGTTTCAAAATCAGAACAAATTAATTGTGTGCCCATCTGCCCCAGTTGGCAGACACCCCCGGCGATACCTCTTGGTTCATCAGATTGCCTAGAACTAAAGGTTGGATGGATCTGGCCTAAACCACCAGAAAGAAGACAAGGTAGAGATAGAATAAAGAACCTCAAGAGCAAAGACCTTCACTTGGGATCTTTTCCAAAAACAAAAGGAAGTCCACTTCGGTGGAACATGGTGAGTGAGGGGGAGGAAATGAGATAATATCAGGGAAAGACTGAGGTCCTGGAGGATCTTATAGGCCATGAGAAAGATTTTGGGTTTTATTTTATTTTTATTTTATTCTTAGTGCCTAGGAAGCCACTGGGAAAGCTTCAGCAGAAAGGTGACCCCATTGTGGAAGTCCAAGAAGTGGCTTGTCTGTTGCAAAAAAGATGAAGGATAGGGTATATATTTTAAAGAAAAGAAAAAGAACTGAATGACAGATCAGATGTCATGCAAGGTGTGAACGATGCTCACATTCTTTGCTTCCAGCTTTTGTTCTCAGAAGGTCCTGAGCCCAGGACTATGCTGCCGTGCTTCTTTATCAAATCACCTCGTCTCTCTTGCTGGTATAGGAATGGGCAACATTAGCTCTAATTCAATATAATTAGACTATATAATTGTAATACATAATTAGAACATTTTCTAATATTCCTTCTACTTAAAAACATTCTGTGATTAAATGTTTGCTGAATAAATTGCGTTGATTAAAATACATGGCACCCAGAATTTGGGATGAAAAATTAGATGGATGATTGATGGGACCATTCACTGACAGGAAAGACTTAGAGATGAAGGTATGAGGTGGGAACATAGGATGCTCTGACTTGAACATATTATTTGAGATTCCCATTAGGCATCCCTAGTAGATTCCATGTGGACACGGTAAGCAATTACACATGAGAATCTAGAACTCAGGGAAGAGGTTTGGGTTAAAAATATAAATTTTGGAGTTTGCAGCTTATAGATAATATATAGATCTCCTTGTGTTTTCTAGAGGAAAATAACTTCATAAGGTGATATGTAAATACCAATCAGGAAAAAGTATTGCAGCTCAGCTTACTCACAACGGGAAAGAGGAAAAAAATTTAATGTCATCTAAAAGTAGAACAACTAAAAATAATGGAATTTCTATGCATTGGAATCAAATGCAACCATTTAAGATAATATTTATAAGCATCTATAATATTTAAATGCATCTGTAATATTTAAATATTTTGCAACATTTTGATGTTGCAAAATTAAGTAAAAATCTTATGGTATAAACAGTTTGAATTCAGTTATAAAATTTCAAAAGTCTATAGAAAGAAAAGACTGGAAAGAGCTATAACAAAATAACAGCAATTATCTCATCATGATGGGAACACAGGTGAATAAAACAAAAGTTCTCCATATATTTTGAATTTTCAAGATGTACTACGCTGATTATTAATTTTGTGTTATAAAATTATTTTGAAAAAAGAAAAAGACAGCTTCTGGTTACCTATTATAAATAGCTAGAGATGAGTTCCTAATAGCCTTGCTTTGGCACTTGCTAAGGGAAAGCAATAAGACAAATTGAGCACCTCATGAGAAAAATTTAATAAATAGAAGACTGCTGATGGATGGCATCGATTGTGTTTTATTGCAAGGAGGTTTCCAGAGCCCAGTTGACCAATGTGTAACCAGCTCCATCTTTACTTCAATGTTAATAAATATTTGACTTCCCCACTCTGGACACTGCTTCAGTGGTCTTACTGCATCATTGACCTTGCAGGCAAACACAGAGATCCTTGACCTTTGCCATCGATTGCTTCTTGTGCTTATCGGCCAGATTCACACTAAAGCCAGCCCCATTTCTTTTTGTTAAAAAAAAAAAATGTACTCAATTTAAATCAATAATGCAAAAGTGATCAGTTTGAAGAAATCTCATGAAAAGACTCATTGATTAAAGTAATTGTAGAGAATTGTTGCTGCTCTGATGTTTTAAACTCATGTGTAGCAGAAGGAGTGCAGCAAACAACATATGATGACATAAGAAGGAATTAAATCATCATCTCTTGTTGGAAACCACCACTATATTTGAGCATATTGTGAATTTGGAGTTATAATGTCTTGCTCATGTTTTTCATGAGAATGTAATGACTTATATGGAAAAACATGGCACCCGGTCTACCTATAGGTATTCAGCTGATGATAGTTACATAATTTTCAGAGCCTCTTCCCCTCCTCTAGAAAATGAAAAAAAAAAAGACATTTTAAAAAATAAATAACCAACCCTTTTGATCCCTCCCTTCAAACTCTTTCCCCTATTTGAATTTCTCATCTCAGCATGTCTATTCTAACTGCTCCCATCAAGAACTCACTTTGTAGCCAACACATGAGCAAATATTTTTGGCTCTACTTTTAAAATCCATCCATAATCCAACTGTTTTTATTGGTTATTGGGCCATCCCCATATTCTGGTCCAAAACACCATCATCTCTCCCTGGAACATTGAAATATCTAATTGTACCGTTTCCTCCTACCCTTGCTTCCCTTCTGTCACTACTTGGGAAAGCAGCTAAGGGGATCCTTATAAAACACAAATCCGATCACTTCACTCCTGTTTCCAAAACTCTCCAGTGCTTTACCTCTGCACACCAAGTAAAAGTCTAAGCCCCTCCTGTTGCCTATAATGTAGCCCTTGGTCCCAAATGTATACTTCATTTCTAAGCAGCCCATGAATTGTGGCCACTAGCTCTTTCAATACTGAAGCATTACAGGGAAACAGGAAGTCTATTACAGAACAAGGAAGAAAATAAGGTAACAAGAGAAAAAGCAAAGATGGGAAGAGAGCTTGACACTCTTATTTCCATTCTTGAGGTATTCTTTTTTTTTTTCCCCAGGCTGACACAAGGCTTGAACAATAGCCTCAAGACTGCCTTAAAACTCTGGAATGAGAGCAAGCTTCTAAATGTCCACTTCTCAGGAACCAAGCCAGCTGATGAAGAGCACATTGAGTTCTGCCACTGGTTGGCAAAAATTTGAAAAACTTTCTTTCTGATATCATCTGATATGGACCAAACTGAAAGACCTGAAGAGTTGACACTCTGCTCAATTTATGGGGAAGATTCCTCAGTGTTACGGAGTGTCTGTGTGTGTGTGTGTGTGTGTGTACTGCATTCTAGCAATGATGATTCATGTTATCTAAAGTGGATGAGTAAGGCTGTGGGAGAGTTGGCTGCTGTATGTGAAGCCTCATTGCTTTTCTGAACAATGACAAGAGATTGCATGGGTATTTCTGGACCCTTTCAAGCACTCTTCTGGACTATACTTCTGAAGAGCAGCATGGATCCAAAAGTTTACCTATTAAGGAAAATAAAAAGAACTCAGAAAACAACTTAGCCGTAGCTACAGAGTTTTGAATAAAAAAGGTTGGACCACAGACCACCATCGTCCCAGAAAGGACTCAAAAACAGATAATTTTCCTAATAAACGTATTGACTGTGTACTCCAGTCAACTAGTAAATAATAGAAATGAAGTCACAGAGATAAATATCACTGAAAAGGGAGTTATAGGGATTCATAAAAACCTTTTAGAAAGAATTAAGTTATAAAGAACACTGCAAATGGTAGCACACTTAGTAAGTTAAATAAAATAGGAAAACAATAAATTGGTTACAAAAGACCAGGACAAAAATTCCTGAGCACTCTCTCCATGCCCCAGCCCCCACCCCAGTTATTTTTTTCAGGGAATGGATATATGACCTAATTTAGCCAAATAAAAATCATCCCCAGGGCTTTTTTTTTTTTTTTTAATTGGAACAGAGAAGAGAAGCAACAGGCTAACAGCCTTCCTCCTGTGGTGAAGCAGGAGGTGGGCAGGTGGGTGGCCACATTCCTGATGCATCGAAAAAGCCAGCCTGGGATGATGGAGTCCACATGCTGAGAGAAACAGAGATGGGACATAGTGGGGAAGAGTCCTGGTGTCACCCACAGTGTCTGGGAGACCTTCTAGCAACATGGTTGTTTCAGTGTGGACATCTGGGCCAGTGAAGTCCCCATGTACCTAAGCTCATTCAAGTAACATTTCTGTCACTTATAACCAGACATTAGTGATTAAGGCAAAGCACTACAGATTTTTGAAAAGAAGATTTATAGCTTCCAAATTATCAGGGTAAAAAATATATACAAGCTAACACATACTTACAAAGCAAAATTTTGAAAGCAAAATTATCAGTATATTTGGTTAAAACAGAAAAAGAACATCTAAAAGGAAGGTCGACATTAAAATATTGAAATTATTTCAAATAAAACACTCTACAGGAAAATCTAATTGGGTAAAAAAAGTCCAATTATGTAAAAAAAAAAAAATGGGCAAATGCAAATGGACACACAGTGTGAATGTAAATTGTCTAAAAGGCAGAGATAGCAGTATTATTGAAAAGCAAAGTAAGGTTTTGTGCAAAAGAATAAATGATTAAAACAGAATCATTTTAGTTGATGAAAGGTTTAATAAAAAGAACTCCTATGAACATTCATGTTCTGTTTAATTTTACTTAGAAATAATTAAAGCAAATTTTGTTTTTGGGGGGAAATTCAGGGAAATTCTGGTGGAAACCCAAGAGTAATACCAGATATTATGACAGCACTCTCAGTCTGGAAAAATCAAATAGACAAACCAAAGAGGAATTTAATAACATAATTGTAAAATGTTTCCACATGTGTACATATTTTTATCTAAAGCCTACAAATAAACAATATACTTTCCTTTCAAGCTGAATGGAATACAGAAATAATACTTTAAAGAGGAGTGTTTCACATTCACTTGGTTTTTTTTAGAACAGATCACCAGAGTTCAGTTACCATTTTACAGCCAGAAAGTCCAAAGGGCAGGGAGCAAACAGCCTCTCACTTTGTAAAACTTGCCTGTCGTGGAAAAGGTTTCTATTCTTTCTCATGGAAAAAAAACTTTCCCTGTAAACTGTCCTTCCCTCGATGACAGTTGTTTAGAATTAAAAGGCTCACAAAACCTTTATCCAGAAGAATTCCAAAGTACATTTCAAGCATGAGCACTATTAGGGTTCCATCAAAGGGCCAAGTTGTGACAATGAAATGAGCTCTGACTGTTAAACGTGCATTTGCTCACACACTCACCATTCGCTGGATAAATATTTATTCTGCACTGACTGCGTATCAGACATTATACCAAGGCATACAGAAGTGAGCGATGGTGGTTTCACGTCAATTAGATTATTATGTAGATGTTAAAAGTGCTATGAAGAAAAGGAACAGAATGCCAACAGTGAACGTCTGATCTTCAAAGACCAAAAACAGGCACAATAATGAAATTGAGAAGCAGAACATCCAAGACAGGAACTTCTATTTTCAAAATATCAAAGAGTTACCTGAAGTGCTGAGCTGCTTTCCTCGTGTTTACAACTGAAAGACAGATGCCCACTTTTCAGGATTAGGGTGAGGAATAAATGTAACAATAAAAAACAATCACTTGCTCTATGAATGTTCATAGGTAGACAGTGGACAACAAAATTCACAGGCTTTGAAGCTAAACAGACGGGGTTCCAACCTTACTTACCATAACTTTCCTTCTTTGTTTCTGTTCTGTAAAGTGGGGGTGAAACATTAATGTGAAATGCATGAAATTGTGGATATTGGTGTGACTCACAACAAACCAGTTTGCTGTTTTAACAGCGGCTTCTCCTGAGGAGCTGTGAGGAGTTGGTGGCGTAACCCAAAACCCACTCCCCATCTGATGGGTGCCCTTCACCCCCGAGTGTTTGAATCATATATAGGAGAAATGGAAGCTCCTGGTTGCATGCATGTAGTCATAAAAGTTGTGCTCTTCTCCTTCACCGGAAGCCTCTGTGCAGCAGGTGAGAACAGGCTATGGGATTTGAGCAGAACCCAGGTGTGGCTCCGGTGCCCACCACAGGTCCAGCTCCCAACTTCTCTGGATGTTCAGAAAAAGAAGGGGAGGATCTCTTCCACTTCTACCCTGGGAGGCAAGTTCAGCTTGCAGGAAATAAGCTTTGGATCACTAACAGTGTGTAATCGAAATCCATCTTCAGCTTTGTTGTGTGAAAGGAATGTTTCAGTGTTTGACATCTTGCTAAGCTAGTACCCACCCAGAGATGGACCTCATTCATCAATACCTACATTGTCTCTAGTGTCTGCTCACCAGGGTGGTTCAAGGTGAAGGGGCATGACCTCCTTGACATGTAATATACTATGTAGCGTGGATGGGGGGGCATATTGATAGTAGAATCATAACTGAGGGAGGGCCCGCCAACCCTTCCTGCATGTGTGGATACTAACACAGAACTACATTTATGGGAAGGTGGTGGAAATTACAGGAAGTTCAAAATTAATCAACCTGCTATCCCAACTACCCTTGCCTCAAGACTGGTGCTATGGGCCTGAAAGAGGGAAGAGCAGGGATTATGACAAGGACACAATTGTGACTCAGTGAACAAGTTCAGCTCCTTTCTTGTGAGGACTAGGGACACGAGTCACTCACAGACATTTCCAATATGCACCACATCCAGGGCCAAGTCACCATATATGGTTTTCTTATTGATTGATTTATCTACAGTATAGAGCAAGGTAGAAATTAATTCAGTTTTGCGGATAACAATTGCAACAAGCACATGGTCTCACTTTCCTTAAAATAACTCACTGAGTGCTTAAACCCACCTGGAAATGTGTATATCCAGACTCCTCACTTCCAGCATGCGAACATGCACACACTTTGGAGACATATGATGTACCTTCACCTTACAAACCAAAATTTCGTGGCCCCTCCAAACCCTGTAGACAGCTGGGAGAAGCCCCTCCCATGAACATGGCATGATGTTTCATCTTCCTCCAAATAATATGGAAACACTTTGCCAGTTTTTCATACACAATCCTGGGATTTACCAATTTAAGCATATGATTCATCTCCTTCTTTAGAAAGGACCTAAATACCACATGATGGTGTGGTCTCTACGATAGATAACCAAGAAAAATACATGAACCTCAAAACATGTTTCCAAAAAAAGTAACTATTAACACAGTACCTGAAACATATAGCTTTTAAGTATTTTCAGTCTGGAAAAACAAAACGTTTCCAAAAAAAGACTATTAACACAGTACCTGAAACATATAGCTTTTAAGTATTTTCAGCCTGGAAAAACTGAAAGTTCTAAATGTTCTCTGATAATAAATTAACTTGTCTTTCTTCTATTATGTAGACTACAAGTCATTAAAAGGAAATTTGGAAATAATTTTAATGGTTTAAGAAAATATTCACTATGTAAAGGTTGATTCCTTGTATGTTAAACAAATGCACAGTCAGAAGAAAACTCAAGAAAGTGTTCAAGTAGTTTTCGTTTCCTTCTCTATGAGTTTTCTATATTTTCCATGAGTATTAAGAAAAAGTTATAAGACAAAAAATTATAAATATAATAATTAAGAAAAATAAGGCAAAAAATATGATTCTACTTGTATTACCCAGTTTTTAAGATTTTATTTATTTATCTATTTGAGAGAGAGAATGAGACAGAGAGAGAGAGCACGAGATGGGGGAGGGTCAGAGGGAGAAGCAGACCCCCCGCCGAGCAGGGAGCCCGATGCGGGACTCGATCCTGGGACTCCAGGATCATGACCTGAGCCGAAGGCAGTCGCTCAATCGACTGTGCCACCCAGGCGCCCCTATTACCCAATTTTTAATCCAAAAGTGACTTTAAGAGTATTCCAGGGGTGTCTGGGTGGCTCAGTTGGTTAAGCACCTGACTTGATTTCAGCTCAGGTCATGATCTCAGTGTGGTGAGATCAAGCCCCACATCAGGCTCTGTGCTCAGGGTGGAGTCTGCTTGAGATTCTCTCCCTCTCTCTCCCTTTGTCCATCTCCCCTCCCCATGCCTCTCGCTCTCACTCTCTAAAATAGATAAATAAAATCTTTTTTAAAAAAAGAAGTATTTCATATAAGTACATATGCTTTTCAAAATAGTTTTGGTGATTTCCAAGGAAAGATATAATATTGTCATTGTTAATTGGCAAGAAATCAATAGGTTAAGAACAGCACATCCCTGGAAAATGGAAGTTGAACAGTCTTTTTTACTCTACACCATAATAATTACTTTACATTTTTCACCTAGTAATTAAGGCCCAAGGGCAGGGCATTTCTTAGCAGCTAATAAGCATCAGAGTTAACTGCCGAGGATGAGCTTTTCCTTTATTGCTTAATTATATCAAATCAATTTAGTTTTCATTTTTCTTCAAAGCAGAAGTGTCTTTTAGTAAACCAATTTCACACGTTTCTGAATATGTGCTTGTAAAATGAATGACTGTATACCTCATTCTTTTATATTAGTATCTTTTATGACATCAGAGATGTGTATATATCAAAAATATTGGGTTGTAAAGAAAGCAGCAAATATTTCAAGACATATTTAAAAGAGAATTAATAACTTGCTGATAAAACATTACTTAATAAGAGAAAAATGCCACCAAATAAAAAGACTAAAAGGAAAAATATCAATCCTAATGTGGCCTGAGGTGGAAGGCAGAGAAATGAGTCACAGAAGCATCTAATTGAACAGGTGCCCTGTTCTTGCACAAGAACTTCCAGTAGGCAGACAGAGGAACCACATTTGCCTTTGTATTACTGCACTTTGGAATATAGATGAGAGAAAAGTCTACTATAAAATTTAATTTTCATATTGTCTTTCCTACTCACTCTCGGTGGGACCACACCCATTCCACAGGTAAACCCCCTGTGATCACCATGAACGTCATCCAGGATGGCAGAAAGGGATTGTGTCCCATATCAACCATGCCAAAGGCAGAGCCCCTGCGAGCACTGGGTTAACCAGGGCCATGAAACTGAACAGTGGTTTCCACGGGACGGGGAGGCACTCTGGTTATGTCATAGGGGTGTAAAGGAAGAATGGCATCATGCAGGCTGATTAGTTTCCAACCCCAGATGATCATTCCCAAGACCTTTAAAGCATTATATATATATATATATATATATATATATATAAAATTTATATTTATATATATTTCTTTCTTAAGTATAACATACATGCAGTGAAGTCTAAAAACCTTAAGAATGCAATTTGGTGATACTTTATGATTGTATATACCTGTCCATTAACCATTGAAACCAAGAGGTTCTTTTAAGCAATCCAGAAGCTTCTTTTCAACCCAAATCCCTTCCCCAAGATAACTATTATTCTGAATTTTATCACCACTGATTAATTGTACTTGTTCTTGAATTTTATATGAATGAAATCATATCCCATATATTCTTTTATGTCTTGGTTTGCTCTTTCAAATTTATAGCTGTGAAATTCATGTATGTTGTTGCCTATAGTAGAAGTTTGTTCTTTTCATTTAAAAAAAAAATACCATAATTTACATATACATTTTGATGGTGATAGACACCTTAGTTCTTTTCAGTTATAAAGCTGCTGCAAACATTCTCATACATTGCTTGTTTGCACATTTTTAGGCATTGCAGTTAGGGATATGCCCAATTGAATGGCCAGATTATGGAGGAAGCATGTGTTCAGTTTAATAAAGACCAAAAAATATTTTCTGAAATGGTTGTACCAATACAGTCTACCATGAGCAATGTATGAATATTCTAACTGCTCCAGATCCTCATCTGTTATTGTCAGGTTTCCTATTTCTTTGTGTTTTTTGTTTCCTTCTTTTGTTTTTTTGGTTTTTTTTCCTTTATTTTTACTTTATGCATCTGGTGGGTGGTAGGTGTATTAGTATCTCATGGTTTTATTCTGCTTTTCTCTGATGAGTAACAATGTAAGTAACATTGTCATAAGCATTTTGTTTATATGGGTGTACTTTTGCCTGTTTAAGTTTTTTGTCTCATTATTATAAGGTTGGCTATAATTTCCTGATTGATATTAGATGTTCTTATAATTTGGATAAAGCTTTTGTGAGGAATTGCATTTCACATAACTTCTATTTTCTGTGTTGCCTTTTCCTTCTTCTCATGTAACCTTTTGATAAAAAAAAAGGGTTTTAATTTTAATGAAATCCATTATTTCAATAATCATTTTGTTAGTGCTCTTTGTGTTCTGTTTAAAAAATTGTGCTTATTCCAATGTCATGAAAATATTTTTGTCTTTTATTAGCTTGATTATTTTACCTTTCAAATGTAAATATACTCATTCCATTTTTTTTTCCCCCTATGGCTTTTTGATCCTGTGGTATGATGCATTTTTTCAGATTATAAACTATTGCTTCTTCCCTATTCCTCTCCCTTCTTTCCTTCCTGAACTTGATTACATATAAATTACAACTTTCACCATGCTCCATGGGTCTATTACCCCCGTCAGTTGCATTTTAAATCCATTTTTCCCCGTGTATGCTTCAATCTGGACATTTCTTCTGGGTAATATTTATGTTTGTTTTCTTCATTTTTGTCATGTAGTTTTCAGTTCTAGAATTTTCATTTGACTCTTTACAATAGATTCAAGCTCCCTGATAACATTTTTCATTTTATTTCCTTTTTTAATATATCAATCATATTATTTTGAAGTCTCTTTCTAAAGAACCCTTGGATATGTTTTTGTTTTGTTGATTTTCTTAGTTTTTTTTTTCTCTTTGTTTTCAGTTATTTGGTGTTGCCTTTGTGTAAGTCTGGTAATTAATTTTCTGAGTTTCAGATACTATATATGACAATTTGTATAGGCACTGAATGATGTTGCTTTTTCTAAAAAGAAGAAGGAGGAGGAGGGGGAGGAGGAGAAGGAGAAGAAACATTATTTCCTTTATGGGCAAATAACATGCAGATCACATTGATTTAGTAGAGGTAGAATTTTAGGTTTGCTATGGCTGGGCTTTTTCTATGGAACTCTTACTCTTATGCTATGGCTTTCTCCCTGGAATATAGGCCTTCCAGTCTTTTGGCTGACTGACTGGAGTATTTATTGAGGTGCCTCCATTATAACATGTCTGGAAGTCCAAACTTTACTTCTTAGCACTGAGAGGCCATAAATACCTTTGTTCATCATTTTATGCCCCCAGATGTTGCTGTTATTGTTGTTGTTATTTTTTAAGTGAGTTTTACTCTGCACATAGTGAGATTTGAAGTCATCAATCTTGTAGATCACACTGGGCTTCACTTAGCTCTTTCTCTACCCTCTACCTCAATTTTCCAACTCTGAGACAAACCCGGAATAAAACTCTCTCCCCAGTCGATCAAAACTTTTGTCAACTCCTGGATGATGATTTTAGTTTGTTTCTATTCCACATAAGGCAAATTGTCTATAGCCCTAACGGGTGAAAAAAACAATAGAAAGTGGGGGCAATTTTTATAGGATTTCTCTCTGACATTCGATCCCTTGTGCCCAGTCTTCCTACTCTGTACTCCAGTATTTCAAAATAACTACTCTATGTATTTATTTAACCAAGGCAGGAAGATTAGGCAAATACAAGCCACTGTTTAATAGCAGAAGAGAAAGTCTGCTTCTTCCATTATTTGATTTTGCACTGAGGGAAAAAAAGGTAACTTTTAATAAATTACATCATAATCTTCAAGCAAATATGTATGCTTATGAAACTTCTTTAATAAATTCCTTTATATAAAGATTTGATGTATTTGCTCAATAATTATTATATGTATGAATTTATGAAATAATATATTTATTTTAAAAATCTTTTTTGAGACCTTAAAATAAAATAAAATAAAAATCTTTTTTTTTAAAGATTTATTTATTTATTTATTTGACAGAGAGAGATACAGCGAGAGAGGGAACACAAGCAGGGGGTAGCGGGAGAGGGAGAAGCAGGCCTCCCACCGAGCAGGGAGCCCGATGTGGGACTCGATCCCAGGACCCTGGGATCATGACCTGAGCCAAAGGCAGACGCTTAACGACTGAGCCACCCAGGACCCCATAAAAATCTTATTTTGAGTGCCAATTATGTGACAGGTTTTGAATTCTCCAGAAATTCTAAAATAAATAGGAAATCAACTCAGCCTGAAGGAGTTTAAAATTTATTGAAGGAAAAACATTAGCATTAAAAATGGGTGAGCAAGTTGCTGTGGTAACCAGAAGGAATGAACCTAGCCACCAAAGAAGTCTTCCTGGAGGAAGTGACATATGAGATAAATCCTGAAGTTTAATTAGTGTTTAGTCAGGTAATGCTATGTATGAATTTGGGGGGCTAGGCTTAAGCCTGTGGGTTTGTAAACTAGGGAATTCTAAAAAATGGGAGTAGCATTTGCAAAACACTGAATATGAAAGAAAACATAGATTATTGAGAGACATGCAAATGGTATGGAACCTCAAAATAAAAAAAAAAATTTAAAAAGGAGGTTAAGAAATGAGCCTGCAGAAGTAATCATATTGTGGGGAATCTTTTATGTCATGGTAGGGAGTCTGAATGGGACTACAGTCTGAATGCTACAGCTATCAGTGAAGGATTTCAGACAGTGACCCTAATTAGATGGAGATATTATTCTGGAAGTATTGGTGAATTGTGAACAATTGTGAAAAGCCAGGTCAGAGCCTGAGGCTGTAATCTGGGCATCTGCTAATTGGGTCTCGAACCAAGGTTGTGAATGTATGATTAGAAAGAAGTGAAAAGCCAGTACATCAATCTTTTTTCAGTTTTTTATCATCATATTAATTATGTGTTCATAGAATTAAATCAATGCACATCTCCCAGACAACAGAAACCAAGTTAATTAAAGCACTGGGAGCATATGGAATGCCTTATAGCCTATTTAAACTTACTGTCACTTGAATAATGACATTCTTGATTAGCGCCCAGAATAATGGTTACTCTGGTCTAAGGAATATTAAACTTTTTATTACTCCAGGAGGCCAGTATGACTAGATTAATGTAATGATAGAAACAACCATCTAAATATTATAAGAACCAAGAGGGAAAACATGATATTAAAATTAACTTAAATCAACACCAATCTAAGCAAAACCCTAAATGTAAGGAAGGTATAGTCTATGTTTTAAAGAGCCATGTTATCTTGCATTTTCTTGTGGTTCACTGGTTCTTGGTGGCAAAAGGGAGATGAAAGTTCATCTCACCTAGGGAGCTTTGCCGATCAAGCCCCACTACTCACTCACCACCCCGCAATGACATGCTGACATGTTTAGTGCACTTAAAAGTCACTTACAGCATGTAGTAACATGTAGATTCCAAGACCCTAGCTCTGGAATTCTGAATTCCATAGTTCTGAGAAAAGATAAGAAATATGCATTTTTAAGGAACATCTCAGTATTTTGACATTCATAGTTTCCAGATTACTGTTCTAGGAAGTGAAGTGGTGGGTTTATGTAATTTAACAATGCTGCATACATTTATTATCGACCAAAAGGTAAGCAGGTTTAAAAGAACAAACAAATCTAGGTATTTAGAAACTAGTAACACATAAAAGTTATTTTAATGAATGAAACCAGAAAATGTTCAAGGGTGATGTATGTGTATATTTAATTGATTTGTAGATTGACAGCTATTTCCTAAACCTGAACTAATTCATGGGGGAAAAGATAGATTTGACCATATAAAATTTTAAAACATTTGTGAATTACAAGCATTATAAACAAAACATGTAAACAGACTAGAAAAAAGCTGTAGATGGCATCTAAATTGTCCTTATAATTTAATAAGAAAAATCAATAGAAAAAATAAACCAATAGAAAACCAATAGAAAAATGGGCAAAAGAGATGAACAAGCAAGATGTAGAAGAAAAATTAGTTGAAAATATTTTAAATGTTCAATTTCACTGTTGAAGAAAACAAGGGTAATGGTAAAAGTGGGGTAGAATTTTCTTCCTTTCAATTTTGCTAATTTTTATTTTAATGATAATACTTAATGCAAGAAAGGATGCCAGAACTATGACCATAAATTATATGAAGTTTTATGTTTTTGAGCAAATAATGAGATATGTGCACATAGACTTCTATGGAAAGATATTTCAGATGTCATTATACATAACATTAAATTGGATACCTCACAGTGTTTAATAGTAAGGTCTAACCCATTGCAAGTGTAGAAACTATAAGTAAGTCTCATCAGGACAGTCCTTTATTGCATAAAAAATTACACTGGACCAAAAGAAGAACGGTAAGAATCCTAAGAATAGTAACAGCAACAAAACAAGCAAAACTCTTGTTCCGTTATTTTAGGAGTGTTGTTTCTACCACTTATTAAAAATTCAGATCACTGAAGGACTGGGTCTACTTCAAATGCACAGAATCCTAATTTCTGGGCATTGGACCTACATATCTACAATCCTTTTAAGAGGACTGTCTTTTGTTTGTTTGTTTGTTTGTTTGTTTGTCTGTCTGTTTGAAGATATTCAAGATAGAGAACCACTGTGAAAAACTACCTCATTCTTTACTTAGTGACTCTACTTATTTCTTAGGAAATGTACACTGCACTTTCTAGTTGAAATTCAGGCTCAAGGACCTTAATTGCAGTGAGTCTACCTGACTAAATTCTACAATCCCTGGCAGGGGCTCTCTCTTGCAAGTGACCTTTTAATGCAAAGAAAATAGCACCCAGAGAATCTTATTTGTCTGCTAAGTCGTCACCTAAGCCACATCAAACCTGTTACGGAATGAAGCTTGGCATTTATTCTTAAAAAGAAAGTCTTCATCCGAGCCTGGGTGGGGATAGTTCAGACATGTTTGAGGTATCCATCCCTTATTATTGCATCAAGAAAGAATTCTAATATTGAGCTTTCAGTGGCATTCTGAGCATGGAGGGACATGCTGAACAATTCACACTGTCCACCAATTTGCTTTGGGGCACACTTAGAGGTTCGTGCTATCATGTTAGCCCATCTGCATTAGGGCAGTGAGGTATTAGATGTGATATTCTTCACTTACATCTGAATGGGACAACGGAAGCTTGTTGTCAGAAGCAAAAACATCTGGCAATACAAGTGGTGAACAACTGTGCTTGAGCTCTGATTTTGAGATGGACATATGAGTACTTAATTTTATTTGGATGACTGTATTATAATAAAAATTATGCCCCTAGGTTTTCCTTAGAAAAGCAATCTATACAAATCTCTAGGTTTTCCTTACAAAAGCAATGTATACAAATCCTTAACCAAAGAGTCAAGTTCCTTTGTCCCCTAGAAATTTTTGAATCTTGTTGAATCTTGTTATGCTCATTAACTGAAATATTCTAAAAATACCCTACATTAAGTCAATTTGGGGCAACCAGATGAAAGTTTAGGGTTGCTTCCCTTGAACAATCTCTACATACGCTGAAAGCAGAAAGACCGAGACAATGTAATGACTACGTTTTGGAAAAGTTGTCATTTTTTTCTTCACATTCATCAGCTCATGTGTGTACTTTTCCAGCTAATTTCATGATATCAACCATGGGAAAGGAATCTTCATTCTTCTGAGGAAGACTTTGTTTAGAAGGTAGGTTTCTGGTGCATGAGACACCTTTGTATTTTGTCACAAAGATGGTATGAATGGATCCCAGAAAGGAGCTAGCACACAAGTATAGCTCACAGAACGGAGTTTGGGCTATTGAGTGGGAGAACAACAATAATTAGTAAAATGTCAGGGCAAGATTGACTGCCAGGTGTATGTACAAAAGCCACAATTCCTCATCAAATTTAAGTACCGTTTTTTTTCTGAAAGTATCTCTGGAAGAAAAAGGGCAATATTTTGTCATAGCTTTGGAAACTTTCAAAATTTGTACGGGGGGGGAGCGCCTGGGTGGCTCAGTCGTTAAGCGTCTGCCTTCGGCTCAGGTCATGGTCCCAGGGTCCCGGGATCGAGCCCCGCATCGGGCTCCCTGCTCGGCGGGAAGCCTGCTTCTCCCTCTCCCACTCCCCTGCTTGTGTTCCTGCTCTCACTGTGTCTCTCTCTCTCAAATAAATAAATAAAATATTTTTTTAAAAAATTTGTACAGGGAAAACAAACTTATCATCCAAATAGTAAAGAGCAGGCCTTATAATGCCTACATAGGAGAATACTAGAAGAAGCCATATAACTTGAGAATTTGAAACCCATCAAGACCTGAATATAGTGGCACTGACCTCCTGTGATGAGAGATGATTAAATCTACTGCTACCTGAACTTGGACACCAGGGTTTCCCTCACACTGCAGCACCTTGAGCCTAAAGCCTTAAGCATCAGTGGAGTATTGGTTCTCAAACCACATTGGCTAATGGGAAGAGAACTCCAAGAGCCAGCAAGATGATGCTCCCTGAAACAACATTTCTGAAGCAAAAATCTAGATTATTGGGTTAGGACTAAGACGGGTATAAAATTAAAATTATTTGTTTATTTTATATATAACCTATAAGTCACAGAATAAGTGTTCCATGTTCTGACTTTGAACATAATCTGGTATCAGGATAGCTGATCAGTACAAATCTTCCTCATGCCTATAGTGTGAACTCCACCGAACACTTTTTAAAGGAGAGAGTGAGGAGGCCACAGATGAAGGGGGAGGCAGGCCTTTATTTAAAATAGATCATGGAGGACCTTTTAAAACCATTCCAATATTGTCACCTTTACTCTAAGTGGCAATATAAACTATTACAGAGTTTTGAGCAGAAGGTTGACCTGTCCTGATGTGAACTGTAACTGAAATTTCTGGCTGCTCTACAGAGTCGAGAGTGGAGCGGTAGTGGGAGCAGGAGAGCAGGTGCAAGTGTAAACAGTGACTCCCTTCAGGGTGGTTGCCGTGAAGGTGGAGAGTAAGTGGTCAGTGTCTGGATATGCAATATTTTAAAAGAAGAGCCAACTCGGTGAGCTGATGTATTGAGGTCTGGTGTGAAGAAAGAACAAAGTTAAATTCTACAAAAAGATGTGTGGTTTAAACAACCAGAAGCAAAGAGTTTTTGGTTTGTTTGTTTGTTGTTATTTTTACTTACTTTAGGAAGGCTGTTGAGAAACAACACACTGGGCTAAAAAAAAGAATGAAATGTTTTGAACATACTGATCTGGAGATGCCTGTAATTGAGATAGCACAGCTGTGCAGGGAGTTGGATGTAAATCTTAGTTCAGGGGAGAGGGATAACCTGGAGATCAAATGTATGGACAATCAGCATAGAGAGGGCATTTAAAGAAATGAGAAGTAAATCACTAAGAAAATGAGTGTAGGGGAGAAGAGGATGAAGCACGGAGCCATGTGTCACTGTTGAGGATAAACAAAAAATAGAAGCTGAGCAGGAGCAGCTAGTAAAATAAGTCATCTAAGTTGCTAGTGAGATGACCAGAAACCCAGGAGTCTGGGGTGTCCTGGAATTAGAGTGAAAATCACAAGGTTAAGTTAGTGTCAATTGTGCGAAATGCTGCTGATAGATCAAGTCAAATAAGGGGAATTAACCACTGAGTTTAGCAATGGAGAAGTCACTTATGGAAGACAGTTCTCCCAATAGATTGCTGGAAAGGAGAGCAGAGAAATGGGGTGGTCACCAGAAGGGGATGGGAGGAGGGTTTGGCTTTGTTTGTTATGGTTGCTTTTTGTTCAAGCTGGGAAATTACAGCAATGTTGATGATAATAGGAGTCATGCAGGAAAGAGAGGGAAAAAGAGTCAGCAGAGGACAGAATAACCTGTAACTCTTGAGTAGGCTAGAAAAGACAGATTCCACCACATGAAGGGAGGGGCTGGGCCAGGTAAGAGGAGGGCTGGCTCAGCAACTGGAAGGAAGATGGATACTGGGGGGCAGCTGGATGTGGCTGAGCAGCAGCAAGGGTGGAAAGTGGGTACATTTTCTCCTTAGTGCTTCCATCTACTCAGCAAACTGGGGAGCAAATCATCTGCTGAGACCGAGGATGGAAGAAGAGGTGTAAGAGGTTGCAGGAGGGGGCAGAAAGGTTGAAACAGCCTCTGGATCAGAAGAGGGACAAACTGAATGGACTCAGGAATCTGGTAGTATTTCTCAGTGACATTAAAGGCTGACTTGACATTAGTGGTCATTAATTTCAGGTAAAACCAGTCACCATAGCTCTATGTTTTCTTCAAGAAAACATGAAAGCAATTGTGAGGTTGAATCCTTATTCTTAAAGAAAGAAAAGCCAGGGCTTCTTTGCTGCTCTCCTGAAAGCAAGGCTACCATTGTGCTGCCTGATAATGACTAAGATGGGTTGTTAGCAGTAATGAGCAGTTTCCTCATCTTCTACCCAACAGTAAGACCAACAGTGAGACAGTTTTCTCAGGCGCATTCCAGCTCAGAAGAAACGTACATAGGTGCATTTATAAGAAATTACAGTGATATGTGAACATTTTTTAATCAAACTGAGGACCTAGTACTAGACCTACAATCAGCTTTATTCCTTGAGAAGGCTTTGAGTTAACTCTGCCCTGGATGCTACTCTGTGTACTTACATCAAAGTCCTGGAATTAGAATCAGTGCAGTTTCTGAAGAGTAAATCTTCCCAAACATTTAATTATGTCTCTGGTCCCTAGTCCATAAAAAGCACATAGGTATCACAGATATTGTCTATGTAGACTTCATTAGGTACTTTGTCTACAATAAGCTTAAAGCCAAATCTGTTTCCTTTCTAAAAATTCACTTTCCTTTTCTCTCATATGATGGCAAAAACTAATTTATAGAGCTGTTTCGATGATTAAATAATGTATGTAAGTCACCTACTATAGTGCCTGAAACATACAAGATAATCAATGTTTGTGGTTATTGTTTTGATGGGTTGGCTTAAAGTGGATTAAGGAGGGAAAGCTGCTATGGACTGAATGTTTGTACACCCTCAAATTTATGCATTGAACCCCTAACACCCAATGTGATGGCATTTGGAACTGGGGTCTTTGGGAGGGGATTAGGTCTGAGGGTGGAGCTTTCATGATGGACTTAGTGCTCTTATTATGAGAGACATGAGAGAGCTTGCTTCCTCTCTCTCTCTGATTTCTGCCATGTGAGAAACCAGGAAAAGGGCTTTCACCAGAACCCAACCACAATGGCATCCTCATCTCAGTCTTCTAGCCTCCAGAAACTGTGAGAAATTAATGTTTGTGATTTAAGCTGTCAGTCCCTGATATTCTTGTTATAGCAGCTTCAACTAAGATACAAGCATATAGTAATTCTCTGAACTGAGGTCGCATTTTTAGAACACCTCATGGTCTCAGACCTGGGCATGACCAGAAAAGAGGAAGAGCCAACCACAGGGAAGATTCCTAGATGGCCACCATTGCAGTTTCTCAATCCCTGCTCTTTCTGTTTACAATTTCTGTAAAACCAAGGATAAGATTCTCCCCTTTACAAAGAGGTGATAGGGAACATCAGACAAGGCATGAGGTTGGTGGTGAGAAGGGGATGTTCAAGTGTGCAGATATGGCACTCTTGAGACACTGGGCCATACCCCAAGAATACAGAGCCCAAGACAAGGAAATAGGTCCATGAAATACTGTGCAAACACATTTTCATGCACATTCATAAGTACATGGTCTCAGATTCATGAACCAGACAAAGGGAGACAAAAGTTCTACTAAATGAAAGAAAGAAATTGTGCCTGTTAAGCCAATGTGAGCTGGAACAACCTGAGACCATCAACACATACTCTATCTTCTGTCAATGTAAATGTCAATTCCCTTTAGTCTGAAAAATCATTTTGTCTCCAGAAATTCATGATCTATCTGTTCTTATCCTTTTCACTGGGGAAAGTACATTGGAAGCTATATGCAATTTTTGGAATTAATACCATGAACTCTGACTTTGCCCCACAACCAATGACCACGTCTTTCAGAATTATGACACCTTTGGCATCATTCTTCAGTATCAAACTGAAGTAGCAAACATTATAGAATTTTACACACATAATAGGATCATTCAGAGTGTTTCAGGCTAATTCATACCCCTACGGGTTCCTTACTACATTTCCAAAAATATTTTCAAACTTCATATGAAAGTTTTTTCACATACAAAATTTACCTCTCTGAGATAAGAAATCTTCATTAATCACACTCAAACTCCCTTTAGTTATCCCTACTAAAGCTTGTTGTTTGGGGTTCCCAAACTGAAGGAAATTTAATTCTTATTTATTCATTAATCCAGCACTCTTATATCAAATACACTCAATATATTCTGAACTGTGCTAAGTGACATGGAAGACACAAAGAAAAAATATGTAAAAACATTATCTATGCCATCAAAGTTCTTAAAATCAAAGAAACCAGGAGACATAAAGAATAGTGTAATTTATGTAAAAGTCAGAAAATTTGGTCTTTAACTTACTAGCTGTGTGATATTAGCAAATTGCAAAACTCTGCCTCAATTTTCACAAACTTAAAAAGTGAACTCTAATGTGGAAAACTTTTTCTTCTAAAGCAGTTAAAGGAGACAAATTAAGCTAACAAATTTTGATTGAACTCTCATCACACCACATGAGGTCCATCTCTATGCTGAACCAACTTTACAAAGTGGCGCTGTGCATTCACCCCACATCTCCATCTCCATGTCAACACAAAAGCGATTTCACTCAGTCTCCCATCCAAAAGTCTCTGTTCTGATCATCATGATTTAGTCCAACAAGCACTACATCTTGCTTAATTTCTTACAAAATGTCTGTTTCCACATGTGAGGAGCTTAGGAGTCACCACTCCACCCCAACAACAAGTAAAATGCTGAACAGACCAAAAATCAACAACTCCTCTCAGATCCATAAGAGAGGGATGGACACACAGCAAATTAAATGCTGCCCCCAAGACTGGAGAGATGGACATGAATATGGAGATTTGTGGCTTCCCAAAGCTGACCCACCAGCAGGAACCACCACAGGAACCAGTATCAGGGTAAGAAAGTGAAATTGCAAAATTGCTGGAATGTCAGTGTGGAGAACTCTAAGAGTTAAAAACTCCAAGAGAACCCAATCATGGTGGACCCCATAACACTGTAAAATTTATCCCTAGGAGCTCACCCAGGTGCTCCCAGTAAATACTGAAGAAAAACCTCTTGTGCTTCTGGCAGGGGAAGGGGGAAAGGAACCATTCTAAAATACCCCACAGCACTCTGTTCTTCTTAATAAAGCCTGCCCTCAGGGGAAACCAGCTAACCAGAACCTAGCTTGAGGGAGTGTAAGCATAGCCTAACTGACCTGAAGAAGGTAAATACCCAATTCCAGCCTCTTCTAGCCTTCTTGTTCCACATACATGGAAAGGAAAAACTGAGAAGCACTTGTAAAGCTCACAGTCCAGAGGCAGTCTCCCTGGAAGACTGAGACCTGATCACAGGACCATAGAACCCAACCCCATATCTCACCACCACATTATTAAAGGCCTGTTTAGAGCAGAATCTTTACCAGAACATTATGTTTGGCTATCAAAAAAAAAAAAAATTACAAGGTATAATAACAGACAAAAAATACAATTTGAAGAGACAGAGCATCAGAACCAGACACGGCAGAAATGTTGGAATCATGAGACCAGGAATTTAGAACAACCATGATGAATATATGCTCAAAGCTATAATCGATGAAGTAGACAGCATGCAAGAGCAGGTGGGTAATGTGAGCAGAGAGATGGAAGTTCTAGGAAAGAACAAAAAGTAATGCTAGAGATCAAACACACTGTAACAGAAATGAAGAATGCCTTTGACGGGATTATCAATAGACTGGACAGAGCTCAGGAAAGAATCTCTGAGCTTTAGGATATCTCATTAGAAACTTCTATTATTGATGAGCAAAGAGAACAAAGGCCAACTAAAACAGAAAAGAATTTCAAAGGCCTGTGAGACAACTATACAAGGTAGACATGTGTGTGAAGGAAATAGGAGAAGGAGTGAATGAGAGAAAGGAACAGAAGAAATAATTGGAAGAGCAATGACTTAGAGCTTCCTCCAAATTAATGTCAGACACCAACCACAAATCCAAAAAGCAAAGAGAATGTCAAGCAGGTTAAATGCATACAAAACAAAACTGCACCTATATTTTTAAGGTGCAGAAAATAAAAATGAAATCCTGGAAGAAGCTGGAAGGGGAAAAAAACACTTTATGTACAGAGGAACAAATATAAGAATTATATTCGACTTCTCCTCAGGAACCAAGCAAGCAAGAAGACAGTGGACTGAAATATTTCAAGTATTGAGAGAAAAAAATCACCAACCTAGAATTCTTTTCCATACAAAATTATCCTTCAAAAGTGAAAGAGAAATAAAAACTTTCTCAAACAAACCTGAGGGAATTTGTTGCCAGTAGCCCTGCCTTGCAAAAAAGTGTTAAGAGAAGTTGTCTAGAGAGAAGGAAAATAACTTAGGTCTGAAATTCAGATCTCCATAAACAAAGAACATCAAAGAAGGAATAAGTGAATGTAAAGTAAATAAAACGTTATTTTTTTTATCTTACTTGATCTAGCAAATAACAAGTTGTTCAAAACAATAAGAGGTACAATATATTTGATTACAAATACTGACATATATCTTATGTGTGTGATAAGTACATATATGTGTTTGTGCACGCTTACATATATGTGAAATGAATGGCAGGAATGACACCGGGCAGGAGAGAAGGATCAAGATTATTTTGTCATTATAGGATATTCACATTACCCATAAAGTGGTCCAAGCTATTTAAAGGTGCACTTGGATTAGATATAAATATATATTATAAATTCTAGAGCAACCAGTAAAAAAAAAAAAAAAGTTAAAAAAAAGAAGTTAATTGATATGCTAAAAAAGAAAGACATAGAATCATATAAAATGCTAAGTTAAAACCACAAAAGATAGTAAAAGAGTAGAAGACAGAAATAGGAACAAAGAACAAAGAAAACAAATTGCTTTGAATGTCAATGGTCTAAATGCACCAACTAAAAGACAAAGATTGTCAGAGTGCATGAGAAACAAGATCTAGCTACCTGTTGTCTGCAAGAAACCCACTTTAAATATAAAGACACATATAGATTAAAAGTAATCAGATGGAGAAAGCCATGCCATGCTAGAAGGAAAGCGATACTGGCTGTATGGACTTCAGACCAAGCTGACTTCAAAGTAGGGAAAGTTATCAGGGATAAGGAAGGGCATTATGTAATGATAAAGTGTCAGTTCTTTAAGAAGACATAACAACCCTTAAATGCACCTGAGAACAGAGCATCAAACTACTTGAGGCAAACTGATGAAATTATAAGGAGGAAAGGATGTACCCACCACTGTGTACTTGTATACTTAGTCACCTCTCTGGGAAAAGGACAGACCCTGCCAGCAGAAAGTCCAGAAGGTAACAGCACCATCAATAAGCTGGTAACAACAGACATCTCTAGACTCTTGCATCCAATAGCAGTAGGGTACACATGCTTCCCAAGCTCACACGGAACATTCAACAAGACAGACCACATTCTGGGCCATAAAACACACCTTACCAAATTTAAAAAAGAGTAGAAATCATACCATATCTGCTCTCAGATCACAATGAAATCAAACTAGAAACCAGTAACAAGAAGATAGCTAGAAAAGCCCAAAATATGTGGATGTGAAGCAACAGAATTCCAAATAACACATGGGTCAAAAAGGAAATCTCAAGAGAAGCTAAAAATACTTGGAACCAAATGAAATAAAAACACAATATCAAGATTTGTAGGATGCAGCAAAAGCAATGGGTCGAGGGAAATTTATAGCATTGAATGCATGCATTTAAAAAGATCTAAAATCAATAATCTCAGTCTCTACCTTAAGAAATTAGAAAAAGAAGAGCAAATTAAATCCAAAGTAAGGAAAATTAGGGGCAATCACTGTACCCTCCACTAAACTTTGCTGTGAACCTAAAACTGCTCTAAAACATAATCTACATTAAACAGGCCAACAGGGACACCAAGGAGTGGGCAGAAAGCTTACCTCAAAATTTCACCCTATTTTTCCAAATAGCAAGTTCGGTAAAAGCAGATATTCATGTAAGAATTCCATTTCATGGGAGGCAGACCAAGATGGCAGAGGAGTAGGAGACCTGGATTTCGTCTCCTCTCAGGAATTCAGCTGGATGGGGATCAAACCATTCTGAGCACCTACAAACCCAACAGGAGATCGAAGAAAGGAATAGCAACAACTCTCTGAACAGAAAAGCGAGCACTTTCTGGAAGGTAGGACGTGCGGAGAAGTGAATCCGAGGCGATATTCGGGAGGATAGACGGCGGGGGAGGGGCCTCCGTCGGCCGCTTCCGGCAAGTGATGGAGCCGCGGAGCACAAAATCGGGACTTTTAAAAGTCTGCTCCGCCGAGGGACGTCACTCGGGTGGCTGAGCGGGGGGTGGAACCCTCCGGGACAGTGTGGTCTCAGGACCCTCGGGGTCACAGAAGGACCGGGGGTGCCTGAGGGCGGCAGAGCTCCCAGGTATCGGAGCAGGGAAGCCGGCTGCAGAGGCGGAGCCCGGGTGCGGGCTCTCAGCTCGGGGTGGCCCTAAACCGTGATCCGCGGCCCAGTCGGGCCACTGCTCCTCCAGCAGGGACCCCACAAGCGGCAGATCCGGGGAGACTCCCCTTCCTCCCCCGGGAGGAGCCGCGCGGGAGGGCACCGCAGGGATCTGCTGGGTTTGGAGACTCCAGACCGGGTCGGGTGCCAGAGATAGAGGCGCGCGGTCACAGGCCGGGTGAGCACGGGGTGCGGCCGGAGACCGGGGAGACGGGAGTGACTGACGGCTTTTCTCTGGGGGCGCACTGAGGAGCGGGGCCCCGAGTTCTCGGCTCCTCCGGGGCGGAGATTGGGAGGCCGCCATTTTCACTCTCCGCCTCCGAAGCTGTACGGAAAGCTCGCAGGGAACAAAAGCCGGGAGAGCAAACCCGAGCAGATTACTTAGCCCGGGGGCACCTGGGTGGCTCAGTTGGTTAAGCGACTGCCTTTGGCTCAGGTCATGATCCTGGAGTCCCAGGATCGAGTCCCCCATTGGGCTCCCTGCTCGGCAGGGAGTCTGCTTCTCCCTCTGACCCTCCCCCCTCTCATGTGCTCTCTCTCTCTCATTCTCTCTGTCTCAAATAAATAAATAAATAAATCTTTAAAAAAAAAAAAAAGATTACTTAGCCCGGACCCGGCAAGGGTGGTGCAATTCCGCCTCCGGCAAAGACATTTGGAAACCACAGCAACAGGCCCCTCCCCAGAAGATTAGTGAAAACAGCCAGCCAAGATGAAGTTTACCGATCGATGAGAACGACAGAACTCCAGGGCTTTTTTACCATGATTCTGTAGTCTTTCAAAGTTAATTCTTTTTAACTTTCGTTTTTTTTTCTAATTTTTATTTTTCCCTTTTTCAACCAACATCTTATCAATCCCTTTCTTAAAAAACATTTTTTTTTTTCATTTTTAGAGTCAGATTCCATCCCTTCATAGTAGTTACCATTATTTTTGGCATATATATATATATATGAGTTGTTCTCTCTTTAAATTTTTAGACAGTTTCTTCTAACAGATCAAAATATACCCTAAATCTCTAATGTATGGCTTTGTTCTAGTCTCCTGCCTGATCACACTCTCTCCCTTTTCTTTTCTTTTTTAAATCCTTTTCTTTCTTTTTTCAAACAACTTCTTATCTTACAAATTCTTTTTATAAAATTTATTATAATTTTCATCTTTACAGTCATATTCCATCTCTTCATCGTATCAACCCTTATTTTTGTACATATATAAGTTTTTCTTTCTTTAAAATTTTGGGAGGCACTTTCTTCTAACAGACCAAAATACACCCAAAATCTAGTGTGTGGCTACTGGGTATTTACCCCAAAGATACAAAAGTAGGGATCTGAAGGGGTACGTGCACCCCGATGTTTATAGCAGCAATGTCCACAATAGCCAAACTGTCGAAAGAGCCAAGATGTCCATCGACAGATGAATGGATAAAGAAGATGTGGCATATATATACAATGGAATATTATGCAGCCATCAAAAGGAATGAGATCTTGCCATTTGCAACGACGTGGATGGAACTGGAGGGTATTATGTTGAGTGAAATAAGTCAAACAGAGAAAGACATGTATCATATGATCTCACTGATATGAGGAATTCTTAATCTCAGGAAACAAACTGAGGGTTGCTGGAGTGGGGGGTGGGGTGGGAGGGATGGGGTGACTGGGTGATAGACACTGGGGAGGGTATGTGCTCTGGTAAGCGCTGTGAATTGTGCAAGACTGTTGAATCTCAGATCTGTACCTCTGAAACAAATAATGCAATATATGTTAAGAAAAAAAAAAGAAGAAGAAGAAGGTAGCGGGAGGGGAAGAATGAAGCGGGGGAAATCAGAGGGGTAGACGAACCATGACAGATGATGGACTCTGAAAAAAAAACAGGGTTCTGGAGGGGAGGGGGGTGGGAGGATGGTTTAGCCTGGTGGTGGGTATTGAGGAGGGCACATTCTGCATGGAGCACTGGGTGTTATGCACAAACAATGAATCATGGAACACTTCATCTAAAACTAATGATGTAATGTATGGGGATTAACATAGGAAAAAAAACAAAATCTAGTGTGTGGCACTGATCTATACACCAGCCCGATCATATTTGATCATATTATGTTTTTTTTGTTTTGTTTGTTTTTATCTTTTTCTTTTTCTTCTTTTTTCTTTCTTTCCCTTTCTTTTCCCCTGGTTTCAGGTCTTTTCTGATTTGTTTAGAGTATATTTTCTGGGGATGTTGTTACCCTGTTAGCACTTTGTTCTCTCACTCATCTATTCTCCTCTGGACAAAATGACAAGACGGAAAAAATCACCTCAACAAAAAGAACAAGAGGCAGTACCAACTGCCAGGGACCTACTCAATATGGACATTAGTACAATGTCAGAACTAGAGATCAGAATGACGATTTTAAAGATACTAGCTGGGCTTGAAAAAAGCATGGAAGTTGTTAGAGAAACCCTTTCTGGAGAAATAAAAGAACTAAAATCTAACCAAGTCGAAATCAAAAAGGCTACTAATGAGGTGCAATCAAAAATGGGGGCACTAAAAAAAATGGGGGCACTAACTGCTAGGATAAATGAGGCAGAAGAGAGAATCAGTGACATAGAAGACCAAATGATGGAAAATAAAGAAGCTGAGAAAAAGAGAGATAAACAGCTACTGGATCATGAGGGCAGAATTCGAGAGATAAGCGATACCATAAGACGAAACAACATTAGAATAATTGGGATCCCAGAAGAAGAAGGAAGAGACAGAGGGGCAGAGGTATATTGGAGCAAATTGTAGCAGAGAACTTCCCTAATTTGGGGAAGGAAACAGGCATCAAAATCCAGGAGGCACAGAGAACCCCTCTCAAAATCAATAAAAATAGGTCAACACCCCAACATCTAATAGTAAAACTTACGACTCTCAGAGACAAAGAGAAAATCCTGAAAGCAGCTCGGGACAAGAGATATGTAACCTACAATGGTAGAAACATTACATTGGCAACAGACCTATCTACAGAGACCTGGCAGAACAGAAAGGACTGGCAGGATATATTCAGAGCACTAAATGAGAAAAATATGCAGCCAAGAATACTCTATCCAGCTAGGTTGTCACTGAAAATAGAAGGAGACATAAAAAGCTTCCAAGACAAACAAAAACTAAAGGAATTTGCAAACACGAAACCAGCCCTACAAGAAATATTGAAAGGGGTCCTCTAAGCAAAGAGAGACCCTAAAAGAAACATAGACCGGAAAGGAACACAGACAATATACAGTAACAGTCACCTTACAGGCAATACAATGGCACTAAATTCCTATCTTATAATAGTTACCCTGAATGTAAATGGGCTAAATGCCCCAATCAAAAGACACAGGCTATCAGATTGGATTAAAAAACAAGACCCATCAATATGCTGTCTGCAAGAGACTCATTTTAGACCCAAAGACACCCCCAGATTGAAAGTGAGGGGGTGGAAAACCATTTACCATGCTAATGGACACCAAAAGAAAGCTGGGGTGGCAATCCTTATATCAGACAAATTAGATTTTATATAATAAGAGATGAGGAAGGACATTATATCCTACTTAAAGGGTCTATCCAACAAGAAGATCTAACAATTGTAAATATCTGTGCCCCTAACATGGGAGCAGCCAATTATATTAGCCAATTAATAATAAAAGCAAAGAAACACATCGACAACAATACAATAATAGTGGGGGACTTTAACACCCCCCTCACTGAAATGGACAGATCATCTAAGCAAAAGATCAACAAAGAAAGAAAGACTTTAAATGACACACTGGACCAAATGGACTTCACAGACATATTCAGAACATTCCATCCCAAAGCAACGGAATACACATTCTTCTCTAGTGCCCATGGAACATTCTCCAGAATAGATCACATCCTAGGTCATAAATCAGGTCTCAACCAGTACCAAAAGATTGGGATCATTCCCTGCCTATTTTCAGACCACAATGCTTTGAAACTAGAACTCAATCACAAGAGAAAAGTCGGAAAGAACTCAAATACATGGAGGCTAAAGAGCATCCTACTAAAGAATGAATGGGTCAACCAGGAAATTAAAGAAGAATTTAAAAAATTCATGGAAACAAGTGAAAATGAAAACACAACTGTTCAAAATCTTTGGGATGCAGCAAAGGCAGTCCTAAGAAGAAAGTATATAGCAATACAAGCCTTTCTTAAGAAACAAGAAAGGTCTCAAATACACAACCTAACCCTACACCTACAGGAGCTGGAGAAAGAACAGCAAATAAAGCCTAAACCCAGCAGGAGAAGAGAAATACTAAAGATCAGAGCAGAAATCCATGAAATAGAAACCAAAAGAACAGTAGAACAGATCAACAAAACTAGGAGCTCATTCTTTGAAAGAATTAACAAGATTGATAAACCCCTGGCCAGACTTATCAAAAAGAAAAGAGAAATGACCCAAATCCACAAAATCATGAATGAAAGAGGAGAGATCACAACCAACACCAAAGAAATACAAACAATTATAAGAACATATTATGAGCAACTCTATGACAGCAAATTAGATAATCTGGAAGAAATGGATGCATTCCTAGAGATGTATCAACGACCAAAACTGAACCAGGAAGAAATAGAAAACCTGAACAGACCCATAACCACTAAGGAAATTGAAGCAATAATCAAAAATCTCCCAACAAACAAAAGCCCAGCGCCAGATGGCTTCCCAGGGGAATTCTACCAAACATTTCAAGAAGAATTAATACCTATTCTTCTGAAACTGTTCCAAAAAATAGAAATGGAAAGAAAACTTCCAAAGTCGTTTTATGAGGCCACCATTACCTTGATCCCCAAACCAGACAAAGACCCCATCAAAAGAATTACAGACCAATATCCTTGATGAACATAGTTGCAAACATTCTCACCAAAATACTAGCCAATAGGATCCAACAGTACATTAAAAGGATTATTCACCACGACCAATTGGGATTTATCCCTGGGCTGCAAGGTTGGCTCAACATCCGCAAATCAATCAATGTGATACAATACATTAACAAAAGAAAGAACAAGAATCATATGATCCTCTCAATAGATGCAGAAAAAGCATTTGACAAAGTACAGCATTCTTTCTTGATCAAAACTCTTCAGAGTATAGGTATAGAGGGTACATACCTCAATATCATAAAAGCCATCTATGAAAAACCTACAGCAAATATCATTCTCAATGGGGAAAAACTGAGAGCTTTCCCCCTAAGGTCAGGAACGCGGCAGGGATGTCCACTATCACCACTGCTATTCAACATAGTATTGGAAGTCCTAGCCACAGCAATCAGACAACAAAAAGAAATCAAAAGCATCCAAATCGGCAAAGGAGAAGTCAAACTCTCACTCTTTGCAGATGATATGATACTTTATGTGGAAAACCCCAAAGACTCCACCCCAAAACTGCTAGAACTCATACAGGAATTCAGTCAAGTGGCAGGATATAAAATCAATGCACAGAAGTCAGTGGCATTCCTATACACCAACAACAAGACAGAAGAAAGAGAAATTAAGGAGTCCATCCCATTTACAATTGCACCCAAAACCATAAGATACCTAGGAATAAATCTAATCAAAGAGACAAAGGATCTGTACTCAGAAAACTATAAAATATTCATGAAAGAAATTGAGGAAAACACAAAGAAATGGAAAAATGTTCCATGCTCATGGATTGGAAGAACAAATATTGTGAAGATGTCAATGCTACCTAGAGCAATCTACACATTCAATGCAATCCCCATCAAAATACCATCCACTTTTTTCAAAGAAATGGAACAAATAATCCTAAAATTTGTATGGAACCAGAAAAGACCGCGAATAGCCAGAGGCATGTTGAAAAAGAAAAGCAAAGCTGGCAGCATCACAATTCCGGGCTTCCAGCTCTATTACAAAGCTGTCATCATCAAGACAGTATGGTACTGGCACAAAAATAGACACATAGATCAATGGAACAGAATAGAGAGCCCAGAAATGGACCCTCAACTCTATTGTCAACTCATCTTCAACAAAGCAGGAAAGAATGTCCAATGGAAAAAACACAGTCTCTTCAACAAATGGTGTTGGGAAAATTGGACAGCCACATGCAGAAGAATGAAACTGGACCATTTCCTTACACCACACACAAAAGTAGACTCCAAATGGTTGAAAGACCTCAGTGTGAGACAGGAGTCCATCAGAATCCTAAAGGAGAACTCAGGCAGCAACCTCTTTGACCTCAGCCGCAGCAACTTCTTCCTAGAAACATCGCCAAAGGCAAGGGAAGCAAGGGCAAAAATGAACTATTAGGACTTCATCAAGATAAAAAGCTTTTGCATAGCAAAAGAAAGTCAACAAAACCAAAAGACAACTGACAGAATGGGAGAACATATTTGCAAATGACATATCAGATAAAGGGCTAGTATCCAAAATCTATAAAGAACTTATCAAACTCAACACCCAAAGAACAAATGATCCAACCAAGAAATGGGCAGAAGACATGAACAGACATTTTTCCAAAGAAGATATCCAAATGGCCAACAGACACATGAAAAAGTGCTCAACATCGCTTGGCATCAGGGAAATCCAAATCAAAAACTCAATGAGATATCACCTCACACCAGTCAGAATGGCTAAAATTAACAAGTCAGGGAATGACAGATGGTGGCGGGCATGCGGAGAAAGGGGAACCCTCCTACACTGTTGGTGGGAATGCAAGCTAGTGCAGCCACTCTGGAAAACAGTATGAAGGTTCTTCAAAAAGTTGAAAATAGAGCTACCATACAATCCAGCAATTGCACTACTGGGTATTTACCCCAAAGATACAAATGTAGGGATCCGAAGGGGTACATGCACCCTGATGTTTATAGCAGCAATGTCCACAATAGCCAAACTGTGGAAAGAGCCAAGATGTCCATCGACAGATGAATGGCTAAAGAAGAAGTGGTATATATATACAATGGAATATTATGCAGCCATCAAAAGGAATGAGATCTTGCCATTTGCAACGACGTGGATGGAACTGGAGGGTATTATGCTGAGCAAAATAAGTCAATCAGAGAAAGACATGTATCATATGACCTCACTGATATGAGGAATTCTTAATTGCAGGAAACAAACTGAGGGTTGCTGGAGTGGGGGGTGGGGTGGGAGGGATAGGGTGGCTGGGCGATAGACATTGGGGAGGGTATGTGCTATGGTGAGTGCTGTGAATTGTGCAAGACTGTTGAATCACAGACCTGTACCTCTGAAACAAATAATACAATATATGTTTTATAAAAAAGAAGAAGAAGATGGCAGGAGGGGAAGAATGAAGGAGGGGAAATTGGAGGGGGGGACGAACCATGAGAGATGATGGACTCTGAGAAACAAACTGAGGGTTCTAGAGGGGAGGGAGGTGGGAGGATGGGTTAGCCTGGTGATGGGTATTAAAGAGGGCACGTTCTGCATGGAGCAGTGGTTGTTATACGCAAACAGTGAATCATGGAACACTACATCAAAAACTACTGATGTAACGTATGGTGATTAACACTACAATAAAAAATTAAAAAAAAAAAAGAATTCCATTTCTGTAGCAGCCCAGACCCAAGACTCAGCCCACAAGTTAGGGACAGAGTTTTCAGTTTGCTCGTACCTGGCGTCCCTGTTTCCACAGACAGGTAGAAGGGCGGGCTCTGCAGGTAGAAGAGCTTCAGAGCATCTCTGAGGCTTGTTTGGGGAAACGCTTTCGTTTTAAATCTCACATGCACGTTTAAGTAAAACATCTCAGGAGGCTCGGAGTCACAACATGGCCTCCGTTAAAGGAGAGAAAGCATGTGAATTAGATATCCGCTCTGCCACAGGGTAGCTGAGAATGGAGAGTGGGATGTGAAGGTCAAGGCGAGTCTCCAGTTCCAGAGCGATACTGCCTCCCGAGATGGAGCTTGTCCTAAATACCAAGCCAAGCAGGTCATAGCCCTTCAGCTGCGGAATGGGAATGCCCATCATTGCCTTACTGAGCCCTGCATGAGGGGACATGGGCAGGCCACAGGGCCCTCCCTGCCTCTAGAAGAAGTGTGCTCACCTGTGGACGAGGCCAGACCAAGAGTGAGGGTTTCGGTTTGTCAGCCAAAGGCGGTTAGAGAGGGTCTGAGACGGAGTTACCTTCGTGGAAGCTCAGAATGAACACAGCAGAGTAGAGGGAGGAGGGCGCACATGGGACCAATGAATGACTGGTTGTTCAGGACAGTGGCTCATGCTGCCGACCGGCTGCGGCCACATGCCACGTGCCAGTGGCTTTGGAGTCAGATGGCTTGCCACCTCTTCAGAGCGGCTCTTCTCACCCTCCGCGGGCACCGGGCCCCTGGGGACCTGGTCTCAGCACAGAGTCTGTGTTTCAATGCACATTTTCCCACACATACCACATGTTCATCCTTTGAAATGGAGAAGCAGAGACAAACTTAAGTGAAAATGTGTGTTTTTGTTCATTCAACACTCATTCTTCTCTCTTTTGATGGCAACACTGTGCTTTCTTTCTATGAAATTACCATCTCCCTCACATGGCTCTTGGGACAGCTTTCACCGAGAGGCCCCATTTTCCTCAGCCAAGTAGTGGACAAGCAACTTAGGGACATGCAAGAAAGTTTTTTTAATTTTTTTTAAAAATTTAAAACTACATAAATACATGGGGTGCCTTCATGGCTCAGTCGGTTAAGCATCCGACTCTTGATTTTGGCTCAGGTCATGATCTTGGGGTCATGGGATCAAGCCACAGTTGGGTTGTGCTCTGTGCTCAGTGCAGAGTCTGCTTCTCCCTCTCCCTCTGCCCCTCCCCTCATGCTCTCTCTGTCTCTCTCAAATAAATAAATCTTTAAAAAAAGATTCTCTCCCTCCCCCTCTGCCCCTCTCCCCCTTACCCTCTCTCCCTCTCTAAAATATATATATATATATATAATATATATATGAATTCAATAAATACATATGTATTTAAGATAGAAGAGTAACACAGACACAATCTTAGTATACCAAAACTGATGGTGTTCTCACATGGCAATAGCAATGGCCACAGAGTGTAGGGAAGTGGGGATTTTCACACACTTTATGTTAAAATATAACATGCACCCCTTTTTTCATTCAATTTTACAATTCTAAATGTAAGGTATGCAATATAATTTTTAAATGTATAGACAAAACATTTAATAAGTATGGCTTATAAGTGAGAAAAAATAAATTTCCATTAATTAAGAATCAGTGAAGAAAATTGAGATGCATTTACATAATATGCCCTAGGTTCTAATAAAGTTGGTGATGTCATTATTTTATTGACAAATGCAGAGTTCCACAGTTTGTTATTAGGTGAAAAGAAAGCGTTAGGGAAGAGCAATCATTATACGACCCCACTTAGAAGAGGTTAGTGAGAATATACGTTGGGAAGCAACTCTAGAGTTGGTCATCAAAATGTAACACAAGTTTTCTCCAGGTGATTTTGTGATTTTAGATGTTTTTTTCCTTCACATTTTCCTTGTCATTTTACATTTTTCAAAAAGCACATATTATTTTTCCAAAACAAAAAGCAATCATAATAAATAAATAGCATTTTTCTCATTGGAAATTACATTCTTAGTAGAAATTTTAGAAAATAAAGCAAGCTGAAGGAAGAAAAATTAGAAATCACATAAATCCTACCATCCCGAGAGTCGCCTCTTTCTGTTGCTTATCCATCTACATGTTTTTAAATTAAAAGAGGAAAACGGCATACCTATCTATAAGGACTTCAATGTTTCATCTTCCAAATGATCAGAAGTGAATTTTAATGTTACAGAATTTCTCATGAAATGTACTTTTTAATGGCTACACACTGTAAAATATACATAATTCACGTAACCAACTACCTATTGCTGGACAATTAGGAGGAGAGCTGTGTTTTAAAGCAGCCATTAGGAGTTAATGAGCTAGGTTTGTGTTCTTTCCAAAACAATATAAGCTCATAAAAAGGCACAGCCTTTGTGCACTCTGTATTCTGTAAAATGTCTAACACGGTGAGTAATCAGACAAAACAAGGTGATTCCGGTCCAGCCAAGATTCAACATGCTCATAGATGTGGTGAAGATTTGGTGCCATTATAGTTAGGGAAAATGAAACACTTCTCCCTATTCTAGACATTTCGAAGCACATTTAGATCAGCTAAGATTGATGTCTCTCACGTTGTTATATTTAGGAAGCGAAAAGATTTTGTAGTTTTATGCACAGTACGGAGGGTTCCAAGCCAAGGAGATAGGAGCTGGATTTCTTTTAAGTCCGATAACAGCTGAAATACCTTGGACAGGGTAGCTCACCTCATATCTCATCTCCAAAATGGCGGTGAGGACATCTATTGGATCAACCTAAGTGATGCTCTAAGTCCCAGGTACATGGTTGACTCTCAGCATATGCATAGCCCTTTTTACTACTATCATGTTGCTGATACTAAGAGGACTTAATCAGCACGCCCAGGAACATGCCTGGGTATTTTACTATTATTATATACACCTCTTCCAAATAGGTAGTTAAATATTTCACTTCAAAAGTAAAGTGGATCTTACTGTTCATTTCCTGAAAAACCCACTCTGAAGAGCTGTTAGGACATTTCTGCTGTGCTATATTCAATGGGAAGATGATTGTTTGAATACTCACCATATTGTTGGAGGGTTAAGTTCAGATGCAGCTCCTTGCAGCTGTGTGATAAACAAACCCAAAGACAAATTATCTTCCCCCAATGTATCCAAGGTACCATGGCGGAGAAGGAGCAGGAGAAAGGCAATAATACTGGCATTTTGGGGTGGGGACACATCTAGCATTCACTGGTCCCTAGAAAGGAGCAAATCCTGCCCAAGAAATGGCCCGACACTCAGGGTGAGCTCCTCCCAAAGCCCAAGGTTCTCCTCCGTGGATAAGCAACCACAGCCTGGTCCTCCAGGGGCCCTTTGGAGTGGGGCTTGGAGCAAGAGGCCCTTCGTGGGGCTGTGCAGATTTGCAACCCATGTCCGGTTAGCCCACAGACTCCAGGGACTCCGGGTTTCACAGGCTATTAAAGACCAGACTTCGATTTTATATAGTAGCAGATTTTCTCAAAATTTGGTAAGCTTCCAATTCATTTACTTCCGGTCAATTACATAATGAGTAACAAAACCCTCCCTCCTCCCCTATGCAAACTGTCACATTTTAGGTTCAATATATTTCCTACTACCAAATTCTCTATCACTGATTAAATTAGGTGAACATTTATTTCTCTCTCATGTGAACACAGTATGTGTGTCCAGGACCCAAGGCCAATGCTCAGCTCCACGCCCTGCAAGGACCCAGCTTCCTTTGATCTTTCGGCTCTGCCATATTGAAATTTAGCTTGCTCCCGTAGGCTGCAGGTGCTCTGGGGACAAGGCGAAAATGGGGCAGGGCTGCCTCATTATTCTAGGGATTTACTTCCTAAATGGGGAGAAGGCATACAAGACAGGCACATCATTAATTCTCATATGTTGAACAATGGCCCTAGCTATTTGTCCAGAAAATATTGCAAACTTCCCTTCAATTTGCAAAAATGCATCCCCGTTACAAAACTAGAACGTTTCAGAGAAGTCCACGAAGGGAAGGGAGACTATGGAAACTAATTTTTTTTTTCATAAGGTGAGATCTACTTAAATCATTGGATTTGGGGGCTTTCAATTCTCAAAAGCTACTATATTAAATATTAAATAACCTTGTATTTTGCAATAGCATTTTGAGCTGGTAACGTAGAAGAAAATCTTATTTTTTTCTTCCAAGAAAATCGTTTTGGAAGTTTATTTTAAAATATCATAATGTTTTCGGGTCAAAATTCTTTCTAGAGGAGCACATTTTAAATTCTTCTGAAAGTCACATGTGACATCGGAACTTCAAAAATAGAAATCTGCTTTACAGAAACTCTGCAGAAAATTATTCCATAAAATTTACATGCCCTGCATCTTAAAAACATAAGTTATAAATAAATCCTGTGGATTTTCCCTGGATTCAAAGAGAGATCAAGACTATTTGAAATAAATCTACAGCATAGACCTCAGTCCACCATTAATCCACCTACATATTCCATCCTTAAAACTTCACATGAGGGGCTCCTGGGTGGATCAGTCATTAAGCGTCTGCCTTTGGCTCAGGTCATGATCCCAGGGTCCTGGGATCAAGCCCCGCATCGGGCTCCCTGCTCAGCGGGAAGCCTGCTTCTCCCTCTCCCTTTCCCCTGCTTGTGTTCCCTCTTTCACAGTCTCTCTCTGTCAAATAAATAAAAAATCTTTAAAAAAATAAAATAAAATAAAACTTCACATGAATATCTCACATTCATTTTGTAAATTAATATTTGAGCGGCCATTGCTTTTCTTACATGTATATAGTCAGTCCCTTCATTACAATGAACAAAAATTTCATATTTTATTTTTGTAACAGGCACAAAATTACACCATAAGTTAAATTCCTCTTAGTTAATGTAGTAAATTACCCATGTCTTAGACATTGACATATATTAACAATGTTGCATTTTAATTATAGAGACTATAATCTGCTTGTGGTATGCAGTATTTACAGAATAAATAGGAAAAAGACACGAATTGCTATTTTTATTTTTAAATGCTTATTCTTTCCCTACCTAAACAATGCAAACTTATTCATCAAAGTGTAGTTAGAAAGCATAGAGAGTCAGAAAAAAGAAGCTGCGGGTATCACAGCAAACAGTTAATATTTCAATGCATATTCTTCCAGTTGAAAAATTATAAACTTACGGCCTGCCCATTTAGTACAATATTTTATCAATGGGCATTTTGTCTTAAATGTAATTTTAATGGCCTTCTTATTTCAAGGAGATGCACCATAGTTTATACAGCATTTCCAGTATTTGGATAATTTGGCAATGCCCAGTTTTTCATAATTGTAACTAATACTGTAATGTTTAGCATTTATAATTTTGCTCAATACACGTAGCAGGAAGGTGTGATATGTGACCACTCACCACTGGTAGTAGACACATAGTTATCCTCACTGAGCTTGCTGTCATGGGGAGGCAAACATTCAAATGAATCATTTAGATACAAAGTGCCAAATGACCTTGGATCAGAGCCAAAGGGACTCTACTATGGATTGCTTGCTAAACTTGTTTCTAAATTTGAGATCATTTCCTTGGAATAAAGTTCCTTCTGGAAACGTAGTGATTGAATCAACAGGTAAAGACATTTTTAAAGCTTTTTGACAAATTGGCCAGCATTTCCAGATCAACATGGAATAAAAATGGGGGTAGTATGGACCCTGACTTTGAGTTAATTCTTGCCAGCCTCATCTAGACTGCACTACAATTAGGTATAATGGAGACTCTCAGATATGTTTTATTATGCTAAAAAAAGTGTGTTTTCTTTTTCTAACACAATGAAAAATGAGTTTTAAACTTTTGGAAATACTTTTCAACATGTATTGAAATGAGCATTCAACTTTTCTTAATTGACTTATTGATGTCCTTAGTTACTTTCTCTGTGAGTGTTCTCTTGAATTGTATTTGATGTTTCAAGAATATTGATTTATATTCATAAGTGCAATTTGTCCATTATTTCCTTTTTGTACATTGTTTTTTTTTTTTTTCTTACTTGCTCTCAGAGCTATGTTTTCTTTCTGGGATAAATGGAGTTATTTTCCATTTTTTTTCTACCCACTTATTAGACATATAACCTAGTTAAGGTACTTTAGCTTACCTTCTCTTCATCTGTAAGATGTTTGTAATAACTTCTGAATCCCTACCTAATAGGATTGTTGTGCAAACCAAATGTAAAGCACAAGACAGTACCTGGGATACTTGGAATATACCATTTTAATGCTACACACATGTTAATTGTTATTCTGTAACATCAAAAATATCATTTGAATAAACTATGTAATCCAAGTGTGAAATAAATTACCAATAAATATGGATAAATTCATAGGTACTTTTTCTTTTGGGGGCAGGAGGTAGAGTGTGTGCAGATTGATGATCATGTATGTCTGATAATACTGCAATTTCTTTTTTGGGCTCACTTATTTCTTGGTCTCTAATACAAAGCAGGTTGGGTTTTTTGCCTTGCCTAGAATTTCTCTATGTATATTCTATTTTGTAATCTATTTGTTGTAATGCTCTTTTTCCACTTTTTAAAGTCACATGATGTTTAGCATATTGTTCTATGAATTTTGACAAATAAATAAAGTAATGTAACCATCATAATCAAGATACAGATCAGCTCCAGTGCACCAAAAAATTACCCAGGTCCCTTCTACACTGACCCCCTTTCCTTACCCCCAGGCCCTAGAACCACTGATATGCTTTCCATACCTAGTTTTTCCTTTTCCAGAATGTAACATAAGTGAAATCATACAGAATGCAAACTTTTGCATAATTCTGGCTTCATTTACTTAGTACAACACATGAAAGACTCACCCATGTTGTTCCCATTACAACTGTATAGTATGTGGTTGCATTGTTTATTTATTATCAATTCTCTGGTGAAAAAAATTAGGTCATTTCCAAATGTTGAAGTTTATGAATGAATCTGTTATAAACATTTGCATATCAGTCTGTCTGTGAACATAGGTTTTTATTTCCCCTAAACGTCCAGAAGTGGGAGTGATGAGTCATTTGATAACTGTATATTTATCTTTATAAGATTAACTGTCAAACTCTTTCCTAAAGAGGCTATAAAGCATCAACATGACTTAGAAGGTCATGATAAGGATTCTACTATACTATTTGAAATATTTCTAATATTGTTCAATAATAGAACACACTTAAAATTATCTAACAATTCTCTTCTGATTAGTGAACATCTTCCTTCCATGACTTGATTTGATATTCTATTTTGTTGGCAGATAGCAAATTTTCACAGACACCTCATTGTCCTTGAGAACCTTGGTTAAGTATCAATTATTTAGAAAGTGGTATAATTCCTCCATATTTCCACACATGTACAGATTCAAATGAGAATGAGCAATGCAGTAATCCCAAGCAGAAGAAGTTGGGCATTTTTGTTCTACTTAGACTTTAACTAGAAAGTCTCCCCAGATGCCAGAGCCTGTTCAGTCCGTATCACCACCACTCTGGCTAAGTCACAGGAGAAGTTGTGTTTTTCCTTATAAAACAACGTGAAAGGAGTCTTTCTCAATGTCTTGGAATTTCAGCTGAAGTCTCAGAGCTGAGAGGTCATAAGTGCCTTATGTTTTAAAGGGAGAAACATTTACAATCCTAGAGGATATGCTGCTATAAGGTAGCCAGACTGGACAGGACACATAATACTCTAGAGGTTTTTTTTAAATTTAATTTTATTATGTTATATTAGTCACCATACATTACATCATTAGTTTGTTGTTGTTGTTGTTTGAGATCCTTTGTTTCTATTTTACATTTTTTTAAATTTTATTATGTTATGTTAATCACCATACATCACATCATTCGTTTTTGATACAGTGTTCCATGATTCACTGTTTGCACATAACACCCAGTGCTCCATTCAATACGTGCCCTCCTTAATACCCATCACTGGGCTCACCCATCCCCCACCCCCTCCCCTCTAGAACCCTCAGTTTGTTTCTCAGAGTCCACAGTCTCCCATGGTTCATCTCCCCCTCTGATTTCCACCCCCCTTCATTTTTCCCTTCCTACTATCTTCTTTTAGAGTTTATATCATATAATGAATTCTAGTATTATACTGGAGAGATTTGCTTGAAGGAAACTTATAGGGATAGAGGATGCTATGTTGTAGGGGGAAGGAAATGAAGGTTGCTCCTTCGATCCAAATGAGGAAAACTGAAGAAACACCACACCCATTATCATCATCATCATCATCATCAATTTTAAATGTTTGCCATGTTCTTGATGTTCTTCTAAGTGTTTTACATGAATTGATTCAATCTTCACAACTTTATGAAGTGGATTTTATTATTTTCTCCATTTTAAAGCTGGGTAAATTGAGACTCATAGATGTTCAGTGGTGTCTTCTAGTAACGTAAACCCTTGGCAGGGCTGTTAAAATTTATAATTGCAGCCGGTGCTATAGAAAGGAATTCTCAGGAGAGCTTGACCTCTGTCCCCTGAAGTTTGGGAGCACAACAGGTGGCTTTCAAGAGCAGCCCACAATATTGGAGTGAGAAGAGAAAGGAGCAGTGAGAACAATCCGTGGTTCTCAGAGGACAAGGATGCATGAGCTTTCCAAGACCCGAGGCTACCTCGTGGAAAAGAGCTAAGTGTTAGTAGCATTAAAGGAGACACTCCCAGAAGGAAGATTTCCAAGGTAAGGGGATTCCAGGCAGGGATATAGTGCTGGGGGCAGAAGCTGATGGGAGTTTGCAAGAGGTCATCCAGAGCAGACATCACTTAAATCAGACAAAGATTTAGCAGGGAGATCCTACCAGAGATCTGTGAGGAGCCTACAAACATGCACCAGGACACAGTCAGTATTTGGATGCCTTCCCAAAAGACAGCCTCCAACAGCCAAGAAGGAACCACGAATAGCACAAGCAACATAGATATTCTGCTATTTTACCTACAGTTTCTATAGTTTTTGGAATCCACTCAACTTTCATGAGCCCCAAAACCCTTGCTTGTGAAAACAGAGGGAATAAGTCTGCTTTGTGTGGTAGCTGTGAGGACTACCCCTAAGGATGAAGAGCCCTTGGTGTGGCTCCTGATGCTTGAATCAACTGATGATCACCAGGATTACACGCACAGGGTGACCTGTTTCCCATGTACATTTGAAGGCATTTCAGTAAGCTGCACTGTATTTTTTTTCTTGAAGAGACTACCTACTATAACTGGAAGATGATGTTTTTACTTAGCTGAAAGTGGTATTTTTATTTATACCTCTGAATTGAAAATGTACATATGTAAGGGGGAGCCAGGTAGCTGAGCCTGTTAAGCAACCCACTCTTGGTTTCAGCTCAGGTCATGATCTCGGGGTCGTGAGATCAAGCCCATGTGGGGCTCCGCACTGGGCATGGAGCCTGCCTGGGATTTTCTCTCTCCCTCTTCCTCTGCCCCTCACCCCTTCTAAAAAAAGAAAAAAAAAGTCCATATGTAAAGTTCAGAAGTCACAATTAAAGGATTGAAAAACTATTAGTTATGCCTTCACTTTCTTTTAGTTATAAAAACTGTGAGCAACAAATACAATTTAAAAAGATTTCCCAGAACTTCGCTTGTGGGAGACAACAGGTAAGGTGCTATGAAGAGTAACATCAGCAGGTGACAAGTGAGACACCATTTCTCACTTTCAGAGACTCACAATCACACAAAGGATACAAGAAGCTCAAATACAGTCAAATAAAAGAACTATGAGATGTATACATAGGCTAACGTTTTGTTACTACCTCCAACTGCGGAGAAGTCGTGGACACCGTGGAAGCCCACAAGCAGAGGTACAGAGGAGGAGAGGAACTGAAGGTGATCGTGGATCGAAGAGTCTCTCCTCTTCCCTTGGGCAGGTGGGAATCATAGAACAGAAGACACCAAACACCACGCTGAAAAAGTCTAGATGTAATTGGAATTTCTGGAAGAACTTTAAAGACAAAAATGCATAAGAATAATACTGATTTACAGAGAAGGGTGTGTGCTGTCCAGGAGAGCCGGGAGAGATGATGGCACAGAGGTAGAGAGATGAAAGGAAGCACTGTGGAAGTACCGGAAAGAGGTAAGGAAATCAGAACAGGGACTGTGCAGTTACGAAACAAGACAGAACACATGAGGGACTTGTTAAGAGGTAATGGCAAACATCTATAATACTACTTGGAGAAATTCAATAGCGGAAAATACAGTGACTATCTAAAACAACTTTCAAAAAAAGCAATTTCATCATATAATTGAGAAACCAAAGGATCGGTATAATGGGAGTCATTAACAAGAAAATAATGAAGAACCGAATTTGTCTCTGTATTAACTAACTGAGCAATATGGAAACTTTGAGAATCTAACAAAAATGGAATATAAATGAAGCAAGGGAACCATAAAGCACAAACATTAGCATCACACAGAGCCCAACTTTGATATTTCTGGGAAAATAAGAAAAGTCACAATATTGTCATAACTAGCTATCTCAAAAAATTGACCAATAAAGATTACCTTAAAGGGAATAATCATACACACTACTGGAGAGGAAAATTTTACTTCGATATAAGTAAGAAAGTCCAGTTTAGCAATAGAAAGGTAAGAGAAAAACTGGGTCATATTTGAAGCTCTTTGTCTATTCTTCCTGATCCCAAGATGTTGCAAATGGAGTAATTTATTTGTCAATTATACTTCAATAAGGCTAGAAAAAAATTGAGTATTTCAGGTCACCAATCACAAAGCACTAGTCCAGTGATTTGTTCATTTATGTAAAGAAGAATTTTTACTTGTGATAGGAATGCGTTAACATGCTCACTAGTTTAAACATAAATGAACACCGGATATACCATAAAATTGCATTTGATTTATAAAGAACTGTAATCTAGAAAGATGGAAAACATGCGTCCTTACACAGAGATAAACATAAAGTCAAACACAGTTTTCTATTTGCTTAATGTTCTCCCATGGACAAAAGATAAAAACACAGTAGTTAATTATGGTAGCCAGCAGTCGACTTAGATTGCAAAGTACAATTTATGAAAAATAGTCGACCGCCATTCAAAATGGAGTTCAGAATTTCCAGTTTGAGGAGAAGTGAGGTAAAAAATAGAAGTAAACATTTCCAATCCCCTTTTATGTTCTGAAATTTCAGTATAGAAGTGCTTTACAGCAGCATTTGGTTTGTACTTTTTCTCACCCTTCTTTAAAAAAATCAAAGCTATCGTTTACCTTTTATAAGCTACCAGCAGAAAATACTTCATACTGTAAATTTCCTGAATAAATGTGAGTAGGTTACATTACTCGTGCGTATAAAGGAGCAACACAATTCTATTTCAGATTCAGACCATATAAGCTGGGTTCTATTCAAAATCTTAGGATCCTAAAATTCATGGGTTAAGCAATTTAAAACACTAATATACTTCTTAGAATTTTGCTTTTAAAATATCAGCCCCAAATAATCTCATTTGAACAATTAATTTCAGTTTAGGGAGGCTGCCTCGTTTATTGATGGTAATAAAACCACAGATTCGTTAAAATATATAGACTGACTGCTCCAAGTTTCCTTAACAGTTCTCTGCATACATTCATATAGTGTGATGTGGCAAATATTCAAGTGCTCTTTACAAGAACAGATGGTTAGACACAATTAATAAGGAGCCTTGAGTTATTTGCATATTCATTAGATAATATCAGTTATTCCTCAGCAAGAACAAAGAATTACACAAATGATGTTCATGTTTCCTCCCATTAACACATTATTAAAAGCAAAATGTCTGTGTTAAAAATGAGACAGATAGTGATCCTTGACTGTATAGCAACCTAGCATTATCCATTTGGGTTTTTAACATGATAATGAAAGCATGTTGCCCCTCCTGTAATTTATTCCTGCTTTTCTAGCAGAGAGCGCACAAAGACACACCATGCTTCATAATGTGCCCTCCCTTTCTGCTTTTTCTTCCTGTATAGATGGTTGCCAGGAGAGAGGTCAGGTCAGGGAAAATTAAATAAGTTTTTATTTTAGTTAAAAAAAAAAAAATGGCCAGAGAACTAAAACAATAAAAAATACCTTACTGACTTTGGAACCCATTTAAAAGCCCTTTCTGATACTCGTGTTAATAAACATGGAAAATTTACAGATAAGAAATCAAATTATAATTTAAAATAAAATAAATATAGATCAACTAGTTAATTTTCAATCTGATTTCTAATTGAAATAAATTCAAATAAAATTACTTTGTCTTTATGCTCTGGATTTTTTTTTTCCATTACTTCCTTTGTCATTAATATACAAGAATGCTTGAGAAATTGTCAGAAATTAAAAAGAGATGACCTTTGCATTAATCAAAAATATCAAAGCCATTTCTATAGAAAGCCCTAGTTTTTGGAGGATAAATAAAGGCACCTGTGAGACAAACACAGAAAGCAGTGATGGTCACTGCCAAACATCCAGTGAGTGAAATGGATCCTGTAAACACTTCGCACTGGACACGAGTGATGGGAAGTTAAGCCTTCTAGAATGGTGTTGTCCAACAGGATAAACACCAGCTGTGCATGGCTATGTGAATTTATATTTTTATTTCAATTAAATAAAAATTAAAATGCAGTTTTTCAGGGCGCCTGGGTGGCTCAGTTGGTTAAGCGACTGCCTTCGGCTCAGGTCATGATCCTGGAGTCCCCAGATCGAGTCCCACATCGGGCTCCCCGCTCAGCAAGGAGCCTGCTTCTCCCTCTGACCCTCCCCCCTCTCATGTGCTCTCTCTCTCTCATTCTCTCTGTCTCAAATAAATAAATAAAATCTTTAAAATGCAGTTTTTCAGTCACAATAGCCACATGTCAAGTGCCCTGTAGCCGCATGTGGCTGGTGGCTGTTCTTCTGGACAGCACAGATATGCATCACGTTCCTTACCACCGAAGTCATACCAGACAGCGCTTTTCTAGAACTTCCTCCTCAAGATGGACAGCAAAGGGCAACACATACCTGGACATGACCTGCACACAGTGAAGAAATGATAAATCACTAGAATAATAAATGAGTGAAGTATTTGTATTAGAAGATAAAAATGGAAATAATTTAATGACTGATAGGGCCAAAGAAAAATGTGTACTTGGGCACCGTGCAGAATCACGAACAAGAGAATTTCAAAGTCTGGACTGAATAGACATGGCATTCTATCTACTAATGTATCTAATATTGTTTACAGTTATTACATAATAAAGAACAGCTTTGCAGAGAGTTTCAAAGAAACTGTTTTGTACCAGACTGTCCTACTTAAGATTTGAGATGAAAAAGTTCAAAAAAATTAACACATATAATCTAGCATCCATTCAATAAACATTTATTAAACTCTTTAGTTTATTTCAAGAATCACTAGTTTTAAAATTACAAGATGCAAAACATGGGGCACCCGGGTGATTCAGTCAGTTAAGCATCTGCCTTCAGCTCAAGTCATGGTCCCAGGGTCCTGGGATGGAGCCCCGCATCAGGCTCCCTGCTCATCGGGGAGTCTGCTTCTCCCTCTCCCTCTGCCCCTCCCCCCCATGTGCTCTCTCTCTCTCTCTCTCTCAAATAAATAAAATCTTAAAAAAAAAAAAAGATGCAAGACATTTGCCTAGGAAGAGCTGCAGACAGGCTTACATGTAAATAGACAAGTTATATGGTGGCAAGTTTGTACAAAGTATTCATACATATAACTGAGCAATAATGTGACTGAGAGGATCTATTTTTATAAGGAAAAGAAATCAAATGGAAATAAAAACATTAAGAAGAAAATCCAAGAGACAAATTCAAGTTGGAGAAAGTGTGCGGAGAGGTAAAGACAAAGGAAGGGAGAAGCTGTAGGTTGTCTTTGTGGTTAGGACGACAGAAGAGAGGGAGACAGAACACGGATGAAATGTGATGAGAGATGCAGAGGTCCACTGAGCACTGATCAGAATCCACGCCCACATGCCTCCACAATGGGCACTACAATTTTCTTGTGCTACATCTTAGAAAACTCCCAGGCATGCGTGGGAATTGGCAGTTGCAGGTGGTTACCCACTGCATACGGGGTGAGTGTTCCTTGGGACAGAGTTGGGCAGGAATCGGGACGGGTGCTGTGCAACAGGATGAGCTCATGCAGGGGGACACTTAAGCTGGCTGCTGCAGGACTATCATGAGCCACGAGCAGAAGGGGCTTCTGTGTTCTGCATCCCACTGACCCGTCCAATTGGTAGGGAGCCAGTGGGGGGCATGCTTCCTGCCCCTGACGGATCCCACCATCTCATCCACTCTCCAGCTGTATTTATAGCCTAAAGCTGGACAGTGCTATGTATTAAAGAGAATCTCCCCTAAAATTATTTTGTGATATAGCTCATCTCGACTTCAAGCTGATCTGAGACGATCAGTAAGCATTCTAAATTACAAAGGTTTTATTCATGATGCATTTTGAAATGGATCCTCAAAGACCTGCAGAAATTATAAGCCCATGTCAAGTGTGAGTGCTACCGCTGACTGACTTCCTTTCCATAAAATCGCTAACTTTGGTGGAAGGTCTGACTCAGCCCGGTGTTTTCCAGCATCTCGCATATTCTGGTCCCTTTCCCATCGACAGTAGAAGTGACCTGTGGTATTCCATTCTGGAAGCCAAGCTAGCCCTCCTGTAAAGCTGCTCCCTCATACACGGGTCTAAAGTGGAACTGTGCCTCGCTGGTCCCACTCAGACAAGGTAACAGTCACCATTTTATCAGGACTGCCATCTATCTCCCTCCTGTCCAGTGCTCCTAGTCCCCAGGCATCAGGGTCTCTGCTTCCCACAAAGCATGAAGCTTCCTGAGCCCCGGCTGGGTCTGCGGTCCCAACAGAGAGGACGGAAGCCTGGACTTGTGAGCTAGTCTCACAACCTGGCAAGGGCCGCTGGAGCCCGCAGCACGTGCCTCCCGGAGTCCAACAATCAGGGCTGAAGAGAGAAAAACTGTGCCAACTCCAAGAAGGAGGTCTCGATGGTAGTTTGTTTTGTTTCTTAAATATACATGCACCACATACACAAACACGCACCACATACACAAACACACACCACATACACACAACACACGTGCTTGTGCTCACACAACAAACATCACACAGCTACACACACACCATACACACACACATAGCACACTTTTTTCTTATTTAATTCTGACAAATACCCTATGATACCTAATGCAAAAATCCTCAGCTCTATTTTTAAATAAAAGTAACACTATCTACCCTTCAGGGCTTATAGTATGATCAATGATTACTATGGGTGAAGAAACTAACATTCAGAGAGGTCATGTAACACGTGAAGTTTAGACACTTAGTAAACAGTCGAGGCAGGATTGAAACCGTTAATGCTAATAACAGCCCTGCTCCTGTTACACTGAGTAGTGTCCTTTATGTTGTAATTGTGTATAAACTGCCGGGAGAGATTTTCTCATTTGAGAGGAATAGATTTTCTATAAATGGTGCCCACAGAATATTTGAATATTCTGAATATTTATGAAGTGAATAATTATGAAGTACGAAAACATCTCTTGCACTTGATATATTACCAAGATCAAAATTTGAGCCCTGATAGATGCTTTTGAAGAAAAACATAGTACGGGGCACCTGGGTGGCTCAGTCGGTTAAGCGTCTGCCTTCGGCTCAGGTCGTGATCCCGGGCTCCTGGCATCCAGCCCCAGGTGGGCTCCTTGCTCAGCAGGGAGTCTGCCTCTCCCTATCCCTCTGTGCTCTTTCTCTCACTCTCTCTCAAGTAAATAAATAAAATCTTAAAAAAGGAAAAAGAAAAACATAATACAGGTACAATAACCATGATATACAGGTACGTCGATGAGCATATTGTATCTTATTTCTCAGTGGGTTCAAAACATTTAATATGGGATATAAATTGATATGTATAACTGAAAACAAGTGTTTTAAAATACTCAATTTTGCTAGCTTATGGTTTTATAACAATTTAACCTATACTCAATAATTATCTACTAAATATGTATTTCATGATAGACGTTAAGGGCCTACAAGTCAATAAGAATCTTCCCTAGATTCTCTAGGAAGAGAGACATACACTGAATGCAAAGCTATAATCTAAGATGATATGCAGTGAGTGATAACAGTATGAAAGTATTTTAATAGTTTACAGAGAAATGACCCAAGAAAATTCAACATTTCATCTGTCAATTAAAAAATGTTGTAAAATTTGAATTGTTGTAAACACTTCTTAGAGGTTTTCTTTACCACCTTGTGTGAGCAAATCTTCACATGGATCTGACTACCAAAACTATGAAGAGATCACAAAACTATTCCTGATCAGGAAATTGGATGTAAGATACTATGTTCTTGGAAACAGGTTCAAGTTTCCCACTAAAACTCCTGAGAGCCACTTAAATATTGGCCTTTTTTTATACTTTAATAAAAGGAATTTTTTCCAGGTATTCTCAATACGTATCCTCGGGGGGAAAAGATCACCATCAAATAGTCAATCAATATTGGTTAGCAGTATGACTATTCTTCTCAATGACCAGAAACACTATCCTGGGTTTTCATTTTTCTTTGATTCTCCTTTTCCAATTATACAGAAAAAAATTCCATGGATAAAAAATTTATATGATTTCTTTCAGAATAGATACGTTTCTTCAAAAAAAGGTAGTTAAAAATCTATTTTAGTAAATCATATCATAAAACATTTATTCTAATGCTGTCAGCCCTCACCTTATTTCATCCATAAAAGGTATAATTTTCTACCTCCTATTAAAAAATAAAATCACATGCTAGGTCGTGGACCAATTAAGCTTTTACTACTTCTCTTCTTTCTTTTACATTGAAGATATAAGAAAAGTTTTATCATGATGTCTCATGAAATCTGTAGACTTATTTATGACTTTTAACAATTTAAGGTCATTTAAGAATATCTAAAATCTGAACACCATTATTCCACACACAGACACACACACGTACACACATTTATCATTTATATCATCCTTTCATTCTATTAACAGTTAAAATTATAGCTACATAGTATATTCCACAATTAAAAATTAAGGAAAGAATAACTGCATATAAGTGTATTCTTGATTTTAGGACTTATTCAAACATAAATCAATCATTAAGTATAGAAAATTTAAATACTGGATTATTTTGTAATTTATCTAACATGTTCTATTTGGTAATGTGTACTAAAATATTTTCTTAAGTTGAAAAATGGGTATCAGCCTTTTGTTCACAGAAAATAACACTGACTTTGCTGATTGATATGGAGATGAAAACAGACTTTACTAAAAGATTATATGGAAGACAGGGACAGCTAATTGAAGTAGCTGATATGAACAGTACATGGGAACGTGTTATGAAGAAAATAACAAAAATATATTGAAACTAACACTTTTATCAGTTACAGGTTGTTGTTTGTGACAAACCAACCCAAATTTCAGTGTCTTAAATCGATATCCATTTACTGCTACTCACCAGCTGGCTGCCCAGCTGGATGGTCCTGCGGACTCGAGCCGGCATGGCCTCTCCTGTCTGCGCGTGTTGACACATCCACGTCCAGCTGGCTGTGCCGGCTGGGCTCTGGGACGCTCACTCTCTTGTATGGCCGTTGCTCTGCTCTGGGTATGAAAGGGCCATGCGTCTCACCACCCAGCAGGCAACGCTAACCTTCAGGCCCATGGTAGTGGGGTTCCTAGGGTACCGGGGGGAGCATGTCCCCAGGTGAAGCACATTTCACGTCTCTCTTGTGTCACATCTGCTATTGTCCTGTGGGCCAAGACGAGTCACCTGTCAAGCTCGGGGTCAGCATACAGGAGGTGGTGACCCCAGGACTTGGATACAAGGGCAATGCAAGAACGGACACCCCACTACAACAGCCCACCGGGCCAACAGTCAGATGTTTGCAACTCTCTCATACAATTTTGGATTAAATAAGGTGCCTTTAAGTATAATAACAACAAAAGCTCTTTGATTAATCTGGGGGAAAACCCTCTTTCTTATTATACTGTTCAGATTTTGAAAAAGGAAAGAAGTTTTATGAATGAGTGATACATCTTTCCACTAAGTCACAGCCAGATTTCATTCTTTGCTTTCAATAAAATCAATAGAATGTCAAATGCATTCGTCAACTGACTGGCATCATTAACAACACGTTCTATGGTGAGCGCTGTGAATTGTGTAAGACTGATGAATCACAGACCTGTACCCCTGAAACAAATAAGACATTACATGTTAATCAAAAAAAGATTAATGATGTACTATATGTTGGCTAACTGAACATAATAATAATAATAATAAAGAAAAAGAATTTTAAAAAATAAATTCTGATGATAACACAACATGTTGGAATCTTTAAAAAGTTCTGAGAAAGACTGACATCACGACCACAAGCACCTCACAACTCTGTCTTCTTATTCATGAGAACTATGAAAGCGATGAATCTTAGGTTCTACATCTATGATAATTAAAAAATATCGAATACACTTTATGTGAACCCTGACTAATTATAACAGAAAGTAATTTTATCCCATGGATATATGAAACAAACTGACAAAAAGTTCCATCTATCTCATTAAGAGATGGTTTTCCAATAGCACTTTATATTTTGTTACATCCTTATCAAATCTCTATATGAAGAAGCATGTGTGTGTTATGTAGTAATTGATAATTTTCAAACATAAATATAACTTAGGATGAAATTCTGTAGAAGTATAATTGAAATGTTAAGTCAAGGAAAAAAATAAAGGTTATAAAAATTTCCCAGTGTCAAAGCAGAATATATTGGTGTATATATGTACACACCTGCATATACACATATAAGAATACTTACACATGCGTGAATATACATGCCCAACACTTAACTGTACCCTTAGACACATAACAGATCATGTATTTTTAAGTGGATAATGGTGAACATAAAGTTATTATAATTAGAATCCACTGGCTGTGTTTTAAAGAGTTCTGTATCAATTTTATTATTTCAATATCTCTAGTTCCACTATGCCAGAAATTACATATTTTGTAGCTATTTAAAATTACAATGAAAAATTTTAGATGTTGACCTAAAATACCTGATGGGGTACATGACTGTTTTTAGTGTGAGTTGGAAGACTTCGGGGACCACCTGACGGGAGATTATCTGACTGGTAAGTCGGCGGGATGCCCTCGGAGACTATTGCTGCAGACTGTTGCCGGACACAAGTGTTCTTGGCTGGGGTCCTGCTGTCCCCTGTGTAGACAGCACTCTGATGCTGACGTGGCGTGCCTGCAAACCCAATGTGACTGCCCCTCCAAAGGACACCCTCCAATGCAGACCCCCAGGCATGAAGGTGACAGCTGAATCCTAGCTTCCTGACTCTTTTAACTGCCTTTCAACTCACTCCCTACTACAGAGAAAAAAAGGGCATTATTTATTGAGATCACACAAATCCCATAAGTTAGGAAGAGCGTTATTAGAAAAATTTGTATTTCCAATTCTACCCTACTCTCAAATATAACTTGAGGAGAAAAAGAAGACTTCAGGGACAAATATGTGTTTTACCAAACAAAGTTCATAATCTAATAACACAGAACAAAGGGAAATGACCTTTGTTATGGGGAGTCACATTTTACAACCTCTGGTTCTCATTTGAATATCATATTAATTCAACAAATAATTGCTGCGGACGAGTTCAGTTAATAATCATTATTGTTGGCCAAGGACCGTGCCCAAGCAACATGGAGAATAAAATACAGTTCCTGACCCCAAAACTTTACAAAACAATAAACTGAGACAGACATAATCAGGTAAATGGAATGAACTACTGGAGTGTTACAAAGAAAACAATGAACAGGGTTAGGTGGGGTACGGAGGAGAGGATAGAGAATTCCTGCCTGGGTAAAGGTTTGGAGAGCCAGGGTCTCTGAGTACATCATCTTCAGCACCCACTTCTTAATCCCCTGCTATGTGCACTCTGATCAAGGAGGACAACTCTGTTGAGCCTGATGGGCAGAGACCGAGGGAACAAGAGTTCATCTGGCAAATGCTCGTGTCTGCTTGAGTTTGGAGGTGCAGAGGAAGCCAATCCAACACATATGTAGTAAGTGCAAGGTAGTAAAATGAACAAGATCCCCAGCCTTACTCTAGGACCCGTGGTCCCATTGCCACGGGAAGACTTACTGGTTTCTACAGCTCACAGGTTTGACTCCTAGCCTGGGCTCCCGCCGAAGGGAAGTGAGTGATTTCAGAACGAGCACTTAGAAATAGACCGACACTGTAGTTGTGTATGTATTATTTCTAATCTGGTAGGACAAAGAAGTGGAGTGGTGCAGTGTGGGTTTGGTTTGGGTTTGGGTTTTGTTTTTTAAATGCTGTCTTGACCCAGTTCTGAGGCACGGCAAGAAAGAGGCCAGTTGCCCTTTAGGCAGTGGGTGTATGCACAGCCCCAACCACTTCCCCTCCTGGGCAGACACACTCCCAGCCCTCTTTTTTCAATGTGAAATTTGCCATAAAAATGAAGTCGATGTCCTAATGTGTAAAATGCGATATTAAAAGTGAAACCAGGGATGCCTGGGGGCTCAGTCAGTTGAATGTTTGCCTTCGGCTCAGGTCATGATCTCAGGGTCCTGGGATCGAGTCCCACATCAGGCTCCCTGCTCAGTGGGGAGCCTGCTTCTCCCTCTCCCCCTGACCCTCCTCCCTGCTCATTCTCTCTCTCCCCTCTCTTTCTCTCTGACAAATAAATTAACAAAATCTTTTTTAAAAATGTGAAACCACCTACAAAATACAACATATAATTTATTAAGGGTTTTAATAAATATACAAAACTTACTTAAACAAAAATTATTTTTAAGTCAGCATTTCAGAGGGAAACAAGAACCCAAACTGGAGATACAAAGAAAGTAAGGGATAAAGAATTCCGTTCCTTTTCAGTAAAGACACAGACTATAAAAATGAAATTGTAGCAACTAGTGGTATTTAGGACTTTGAAAAGAGAGTCTCCGACTAGGAGAAATATTAGATTTAAATCGTGAGAGCTGCCATACATCACTGATGTGCCAACTGCGGTCATTTCCCCTGAAGAAGGGTGTCAGGGTACCCAAACTGGGGTACCTGCCAGCACCTGCACAGACAAGGCAGAGGGTCAGCACAGGGAGCTCACGCCAGCAGGCATAGCTGCGACCCGGCGCCCAAGGAGGGTGATGGCTACGGACACACAGAGGAAGCGTCTGAGACCAATGCCCGGGTTTCTCCTGTGGTTGTCCAATGCTGGTAGCTTGTTAGAAAGGAGGGACACAAGAGGACAGGAAGAGGGAGAGAAAAACACACCCAGGTGCCGCCTCGAGGTTTTCATTCTAAAGAAATCAAGGAGAAGGGTGCCCTCCTGTTTTTTTCACTCAGTACCCATTTTCCATGACAAACGCTTCTCTACTTGGCAATAAATTGCGTTGGCGTTTGCCCGAGGTGGTGGGGACCCAAGGCAAGAGTGGCCTGCCGCCCATTTGGAGCAAAATCTCGAAGCCATAGCCTCAGGCTTACTGACTCCGCGAAGAGCTCTACAAAACGCATTCTATTTTGAATCTTGAATAATGAATTCCTAATGGGATTTATGGCGTTTGTAAAAGGCTTTAGCAAATTTTGTCAAATTAATATCTAGTCTAGCAATGGAAAAACTATCAGAAGGAAATTGGGTTAAGGAAATTATATAAATAACAAGGAGAAATACATAAAAACCACATCATTAATCATTTGAATGAAAAGTCCCAGTTCTTATAGGAAGTGACAAATATTTCCAGTGATTTAGTAGAAAAGTGGAGCAAACTAATATAAAACTATGGAAACAGATATAAAACCCCTTGAAAAAGGTTTAAAGTGCTATGTAAATGCTAAATTTTTTATTATGAAACATTGAGATGGCACAAGGAACACGTGGGTTGTTTATTTATTTATACCTGTGTCAGAGATGGCTGTTTATCTACTCTATCTCCGCTTCTCCTCTTTACTAACAGAAGATTGACTTTATTGGGGTGGTTATGTGTCCATCACAAAACAAACACACAGACAGAAAGTCAGCTAGAAATGGTCCTGAAACAGTTCTTGCTAATCACTTGGGAGTGAGTCACTGACTGGGGCTTCTGAGAAATCCCATTAAAAACCCTCTGGCTTATGACTCAACCTGTGAGTTCTTTCTGTGCTGTCTGTTCTCCTTCATCGTGTCTGGAAGCAGGTGCAATGCTCCCCGTGGCTGTAACCATAGATGCCCGAGGAGGAAAGTCCAAGAAAAGTACAGAAAACTCCTCCAAGTCATTCGTGGACGCCTGGACCAACCTCCAGAAGCCTCGCTGTGATCATCGGAGGAAGGCAATCAATTAGTTTAGCATCTTGAAACCACTGCTTTTGGATTCGCTGGTGTTCCCTCATGAATCCAGTCTCTAGCTGACACAATAGCCCCTCTCGCTGGGAAAAGAGAGAAAGCTTCATGATGATACGTCATAATAAGGGTAACATAGAGTTACAAATGAGCAGAGCAAAGTGCCAGGGAAATAAGAGCAGAAAAGGTAGCAAAGCTGGTGTAACTGGTTCGTGGAAATCAGTGACACGTGGCGCTTCGTGATAGGCAAACATGGGTCACACAGATTCAGCCCGAGCCTTCCAACAACCCACACAAAGGGGAGCGCGCACCCAAGAAAGACATTCATAGAATCCGTAATGGAAGAATGTACTGCATGTTCATGAGAAGCACACTTCTCTGGGTTTTGCAATGAGAGGGGACGTCCTCCTATCGATCTTCATAAAAGCAACCCGGGGCTTTGAGGTCGCCCTTTACACCACGTGCTGCTACAAGCCCGCAGGACGAGAGAGCCCTCAGATACATACCCGGGCTGCCACCCGAAGACAGGAGGACGTCCTGACGTCGCACGTGCAGAGGCCTCGTGGCAGAAGGCTAGCAGACTGCACGCCCAGCTGTTGGCCTCCCTCCCTCTAGAACAGAAGCACCGTGAAAACAAGGATTTGACTCTTTTATGACGTTGATCTTCTACCCCAGAACCGAGAACAGTGCTCAGTACCCCTCCCACAGGAGGTGCTCAGTAAAGAGTTTTAAACCAATGAATGCTCTCCAGAAGCCTCTTCTCTCCATAGGTCTGCAACCCAGAGGGAACGACAGCCAACAGGCCAGACTCCCAACACGTGTGAGGGAAAAGGGTGCATACCTTAAAATCCTGTAAGTCCGAAATACTCGGTCGGTGCCATGTCGTGGGTATTGCGGTGGGGGTGTTAGAGGACACAGCGGCACGATCGCTGACGTGGAGCCTCGCCTCAGGTCAGAGGATCCAACTTCGTCTGTCTTGCTCTTTGTGGAGGAGGACTCATTTTATTCTTACTCATTTGTTCTGAACTCTTCGTGTTAAAAACCATCAAAGATGATTTTTATCATCTAATCATGTAATCCAATTGAGTCTACACCCGCGAAGAACAACCTGGGAGTGACGGGTTAAATCTGAATTCGGAAATTACAGCGCAGAAGTCGGGCGCAGAGGTGGATGTTCCCCTGGAGTGCCCGGACCTGGAGCCTGCGGCCTCAGACACAGACGCACACGAGCCTTTTAACCGGGTGGGCTTCGGAGCTACCAGGTGGGTCTGCTGGCCGCACGAAGCTGATGCTTTCCCTCTTCACACATCCTGCAGCCCCCACTCTCTCCCTAGATGTTTCTACCAACCTTCTTAATCAAGGAGATTTCTACCAGGAGGAACGATGAAGGACAGCTGTGGGCAGTCCCAGAACTTCCGATGGCTCCATACTCCTGCCTGTTTTCAGAAATATTGTCATTTCCAGGAAAACTACACAATTTCCAAACGTCCTCTAATAGACTCTGTCTCTGGCTTTGCGATTCCCAAGAGCTCAATTACCTTTTACAGTAAGACAGCACGAACTGGGCTGATTTTAAAGAACATGTTTTAAATAAAACACAGCCTTTTACAGATCAATATATTTTGCTTTTTAGAAAAAAGCAAATAAAATTTCAATCCAGTTACCTATTTCAGAACACCTTTCAAGAAAAAAATATAGGTATTACTTATGGCAAACTCCTTTGACAGCATTTTTCTTTGGCAGAAAATCATTTCCAGTCCCCTTAATTGCACAGGCAAACAGGAACGCCGCAGAGCGAAGCAGGGAAATCACCTGCGATTATAGTGAAATGTTCAGAAATCGGCCAGTATTCACGAAGCCAGGAATGAATCCAGAAACGTGCAAACTGGAGCCCATGTCTAAGCTCTGAATATCAGAAATTGAGTTATTAAAATGCCGCTGTGCCTCTGCACGGGCATCAGGCAAAACCGACCCCGTCCTATCACAGCGCAGAGCCCCTGCACAAGGCCGGCCGTCTGCTCGGGGGCTCTCGGGGAAAAGCTAACTAGTGACAGTTTGCCTAAATACGGCTTTCCTTGAAAGCAGTACATCGGGGCTCCGTCATGTGAGGTCTGCTGGTGCTCAGACCCGCTTTCAGACCAGCTCGCGACTCAGGACCCTGGACTGCTCTCCCCAGATTTCTCCCTATTTATCTTTACACCTTTGACTACAGCCAAACGCATAAAGCTCCAGTCGTGTAGTGATTCGATCTAGTCTGTTCCTAGTTAAAGTATAATAAAAGGAGACACACCAAACCCTGAAATCCTGTTGTCTGGTTCCACTTCAAGCCCGCCAAATGCTAACGCTTACAAAGTGTGGAGGGAGATCCCAAGGAGGGCGGATGTGTTGGGACCGAAGTTTGGTAAATTGAAATTCACGTTGAATGTGAAGCTCTAGGGTATAGAGAACGGACAACGGTAAACTCTCCACTCCCTGTCATGATCTAGCCAGATCTAACAGCGATTTCCAGCCATGTGACCACATCCCTCCATCCGGAACACTTTCAAACCTCCCACCCAATGCCGTTCCTTTTATTCAGACAATAAGATGGTCCAGGACCTGTCAAAACACAGCGGGTTTTCAGAATGCATTTTAGAGTATGGTTTAAAGGAAGTGCTTGAAATATGAGATGTTCTATGGATTTCAGAGATAAAAATAGGCACTAGATGCCTATTTTCATGTGTTCCCAAATCAGATATTTTCTGATTTTTATAAGCACCTGAAAATCTCAATCTACAGCTAAATAAGAAAGTTGCAGGAATTTCTGTTTAAATATTTATGACCTCTTTCTTTTAAGATGAATCGGGTACATGCCCAGGGGTCAAGCAACCCCTAAGAAGCCAGTGGCTGCTGAATTGCTAATCACACCTCCACACATGTGGCAGACCAGGAAACAAAGAGCTCAGTGGCCATATGGACCCCACCCTCCTCGTGTTCACAAAGGTCCCCCTTCCCACCCCACCCCCGCCCCCGGCCCACAGGGGCAAAGCCAAGGCAGTTCAGGTGGATGCTGAGGAAATTTGTGATGAGGAGACCCTGATCTTTTGGGGGCTGCCTACAAACCGACCCCTCCTGCCTCCGGAGAGACACATCTTCTTTACTACCAAGACTTCCCCGGGGAGGGTAGAGATGTCTCCAGCTTCCAGCTGGAATGTCTCTGGGCAGAGATGTCTCTCCATCTCTCTGGAGAGAGACATTATTTTTATCTTTCCAAGGCTGCCTGTTGTGAGAACATCGTTAAACAAAACTCTCAATACTCAGAAGACAGGCAGAAACACCAGATTCATGGAGAATTATTTCCCAGCCACATATTTTTATCTCTCCTTTCAAACCATACCCACAGACAGTCTTGTGTTTGCCAGAAGTTTTCCATTTTAAAGTTCCAAGCAGTTAAGCAAATTACCTTTGTGTTTTTGGAAGCTTCTCCTTATGCGACATTTAGAAATGCAATGCAAACTTAACCATATGGGAGTGTCAGAGTGCAATGATTTCAGAAAGGGCATTTTCTGTGTTCCACATTTTATCTTCTAAAGTCATTTGCATATATTATTATAGCCCCACAGAAAATCCATTTGTAGTTTTTAATATGCTTTCAATAAATTTCAAATTAGGAAAACTAGAGTTTAAAATAGAGTGGGTTATACCTATCGAAGGTGCTGACAGATCTCAGAGTGTTGGTGACGACGGGTCCCACCTTTTTGAAACTCTGTCCCTAGACAAGTGTTACTTGGGCTCGTTTATGTGCACAGTTTTTCAGTGAACGATGACTGAGTCAACCAAGAGAAGCAGTGGAGGAAAAGAGCAAGCAAAAGGATTTCTGCAACACAAAATATTGGAAAGGGAAGCAGCAGGAAATGCTGCCTCAGCGGGATCACCCCCTAAACTCAAGGAAGCTGAACCCAGTGAAGAGGACCTCAAATTAACATTTGCCCCCTGTCTCTTAACAAAAAAAGACAGTATCTTAAGAAAGCATGTTCACTTATAGTACCTACTTTGGATGGAATGTGATTTAATTGGGACCTGAAGCCCCTTGTAGCCTCGGTTCTCAAATAAAAACCCAATTATATTCAAGTTAGTGTGATTACGAGGCAGGAAGGCAGACTCAGCTTTTACAAGGCATTTCCATTAGATATCAAAATTCTGATTTCACTAGAAAGTTTAATTAAATAAAAAATCATTTTTATTATCACCATTATAATTTGATATTCACTATGTGTCCATATGGTGCTGAGCATTTATTTCTTGGACTACAATGCACCCCAAATATTAGGGTAGAACCCGTGAGCCCCCCGGCCTGCATTTAAGCATACCAAAGCCACAGTGATGAGGTGAACAGAGCACGTGACAGGATTCAGCTCCCAATAACAAAGGTGCGCTCTACCATGTAAGTGATGAGACTTCCCATCCACAGAGCAAGAAATGCCCACCCTCTGTGTATCAACGATGAGGAAGCGATACCTCTCCAAGTCCCAGAGGAAAAAATGAACATAACATGACATTCATAGAGTTTAAACCAATATGCATGTTGAAGGCATAAATATATATGTGTGTATCTATATACATATGATATATGTATGTGTGTGTGTATATGTATATATATATATATATATATATATATACATATACACACACACACATATGAGCCAATCCAACCTTTATTTCAATAACACTTTTATTAAACAGTGTCAGGGGTTCTGAGGAACATAAAGATAGATAATGTTTGGAGGGACATAAAACTTAGAAAATAATATTGCCAAACAACAAAGACAAGTTGGCACCCCAAAGTGATTCAGTGTGTGGTGAGGAGAGGAACAAGCCCTAAACCTGAGGCAGTCTCGCACGCATTACCTGTGGGAGGATAGGTTAGGGTTAGATGTTCGATCTGATGGAATTGCCTTTAGAATAAGCTGTCTTTAATGATGACTATTTCTGAAGGTCACATCCCACATGCCGACGTCCCCTTTGTAGTTTTCATGTAGAGAGAGTATCTAATAAATTTGCGTGTGGGAAACTTTTCGGTTTTCTGCAAGGTAGAGGAGGAGACTCCATCTCTGGTTCTGATGAGCTCTGTCATTCCAGCCAACCCTCCTTCTCATAATAAATAACCATGCTGCACAAAATACCTTTAAGAGGTCCTCAAAGTATAAAATAGCTGGGAAGTCAATAAGAGACAACCCAAGAGGAAAACTGACTTAGATAAGCAGACCAGCACAAGAGCACATGCTTATATCCTGAGATTATTTGCAGGTGTGGTGGATTTGTGGCATTAGTGTTGATGTTGACATCTTTTTAGAGCAGGGACTACAGAAGTCAAGGCGCTGGGCCTGCCCAGGGCAGAGGGCTGCATGAGAGACCCTGCTCCATGACAGTGGGACCATGAAGGGAAATCCTCAAGGGAAGTGAAAACCCAAAGTAAATCTTTTCTCCCCAGTGGACACCCAGAAAGGTGCCTTGGCATTAAGGAGACCAGGGCAGAAAAGGAAAGGAAAAAAAAACCCAGGAAAGTGTGACCCTGGTCTCTATGGTGTGGATTTGCAGAGGAACTTTGCATAGTTTGTGTGGTCCAGAGAATTTCAAGCTGAGGCCTTGCTGGGTTTTAGGTACTGAGATAGTGCACCTGAGACACTTGGCAGAAATAAATGCAAATTTTCTCTGGAAAAGCATACTTATCCTACGCCTCCATGAACACTCACAACTACTTTATTCATAAGCTATAAAATAGTCAAAAATAAACAAGTAAACACTCAGGAATGTATCATCAGAAACTTCAGATTTTGGAAGTATCAATAAGCACATATTTAAAAACAAGTATGTCAGGGTACCTGGGTGGCTCAGTCGGTTGAGCGTCCAACTCTTGGTTTCAGCTCAGGTTGTGATCTCAGGGTTGTGAGATTGAGCCCCATTCACTCTCTCTTTTTCTGTCTCTCTAAAATAAATAAATAAATAAATAATAAAATCTATGTCTTTAAAAAATAAGTAAAAACAATTATGTTTACTGGTTTTAAGGAAATGCAAGATAGAAAATACCTTCAGGTACTAAGGGACTATAGAAAATTTGATAAAAGAACCAAATAAAACTTCTTAAAATGAAAACAGCAATGACCAGAATAAATCAACTAATATCTTTAACAACCAGTAAGAAATACCTGAGAAGAATATAAATAAGCTGAAAGGCCAAAAGAAATGGTCCAGATTGTTGCACAGAAGGATTTCTTTTAAGCTGATGAGAGGGGTACCAGTTAAAGACTTGGAGGATAGAAAGTTAGCGCGTGTCTTCAGCATCCCAGAAAGAGAAAGGAAGTGGATAGACAGATACAGTACTTGAAAGGGTGTGCTGAAAGACACAATCCACACATTTGTTAAAAAGATAAATGTATATCAAGCAAATGAAAATATATATACAGTTAGCCTCGTTTTTGTAAACATATAGAATAACAAGCACAAGAGAAAATCCTAAAATAGCCAAAGGAAAATAATTGCCTTCAAAAGAGTGAGAAATTGGTTGACAAATGGCTTCTCAATTTCAATCTGAGAAGCCACAGACAGTGAAATGGGATCTTCAATATGTGAGAAAGAAAAATGTGCTAAACTGGAGCTATACCCAGGAAGAGTATCTTTCCAGAATGAGGATACAATGACCAACAGCAACTGAGAGAGTCTCTCCTGGCTGTGGCTTCTCGGAGGGGATGGGCCCTGGTTCCTGGTAAGGACACCTGCTGGGGGGCTGGGATGGAGAAGGGGACTGCAGGGAGCAGGACATGTGGGAGGGACCCCAATGATTCTGTGCTGTCCAAACATCCCAGAGTTCTCACATGGAAGGGTGCATGGAAAAGACTAAATAACCTTATATTTTCATAAGTTTAGTAAATGTGTTAGGATTTCTAGAATACTCACCAGAAGAGAAACAGAATATAAACATCCAAACTAAGAAATGGAGAAAATGAGAATATGAATTCTTTATCAATTAAAAAAAAAGAAGGGAAATTCACAAAACCTAGAACAAGTAGGTCAAAGAGAAGCACAAATTGAATACTGGTTTAAAGCAGAATAAATTATTAAGTATCAGCAGATAAAATGCTACACTAAAAAGAAAAAGGTTGTCAGAATTAATATACATATCTAGCCATATTCCATTAAGAAAAATATTACCTAAAAATAAGAATGTAGAAAAACTGAAATTACAAGGTTAGCAAATAAATATACAAAGCAAACACTTATCAAATATAGTTTATATGGCTATTTTGACATGAAAAAAATAGACTTTAGAGAGAAAATTATTACTGGAGATAAGGGGAACTTTAGAATAATGAGGGAAAATTCGTTAAGGAGATATAATAGCTTCAGATTTATAGGTACCTAATAACAGAACTGTTAATTATATATTTAAAAATAAGTTATCAGAAATACAGGGAGAAGTAGTGAGGGATTTTTAAAACACATCTATCAGCAATTGATAGAATAAGCGAACCACAAAAATTAATACAAATATAGAAGTTTTGAAAAAGCCAAATTTAAGCTTCTTTGCCTATTTATTTCATATTAAATATATTAATAATAAATACATATTAGCTATGTTGGTGAAAATTAGTGAGTCAAGCATCCATCTCCAGAAGCTAATAAATCTTCAAAGAGAAACCAAAATAAAATAGAAGGAAGAAAAAAATGGTAAATGTAGAAACTGATAAAAATAGAACTCACATTCAACATAGAAGCTAGATCTAATAAAATCTAATAAAATTTACTACACTCTAATAAAATAATTTTTACAATTTAAAGGAAGTAGAGACCCAAAGTTCAAATGTCAGAAGTTATTAAAAAAAAGAGAAAGCTGTCCCTTCTAATGCTATAGACACTACAAAGATAATAAGAAATTATTATGGACAGTTCCTGCTAGTAATTAAAATTTTTAATGAAGTTGAGAAATTTCTAGGAAAATTTAACAATCAAAACTGGTTCAAGAAAGAAATAGGAAATATGAAAAATCCTATGAAAATTAACAAAATTGAATCAGAAGTCAAAACCTGCACTCCAAAAGATGACTTCCAGGCCCAGATAGTTCATTCCATCCCTGAGTTCTCTTCAACAGTCAGGGAAGAAATCACTCCAATTTACACAAGATATTTGAGAGAATAAGAAAAATGAAGAAAAAAACCTCGACTTTATGCAGTTAGGGTACCAATGACATCAAATTATTTAAGGACAATATGAGAAAGTAAAATCAAAGGATAAATTAACATATATATCGATGCAACAATGCTAAAGAAAATGCTAACTAAATCCAGAATATAGAAAAACAGTAATATATCACGACCAAGTTATGTTTATCTTAGCAATTGAAAAGTGATGTAACATTACATAGCCATTTGCTATTTCCCACCATATCAACAGAGGCAAACATAGATATCATTAGATAAAGAAAAAAATTACAAAATTCAAGATCCATTTATAATATTTTTTATTTAAAAAACTTGGAGCACCTGGGTGGCTCAGTTGGTTAAGCATCTGCCTTCGGCTCAGGTTATGATCCCAGGGTCCTGGGATGGAGCTTAGTGGGGAGTCTGCTTCTCCCTCTGCCTGCAGCTCCCACTGCTTGTGCTCTCTCTCTCAAATAAATAAATAAATAAAAACTCTTGCAAAACTGGGGAAAGAAGGCAATGTTCTTGGTTGGATAGAGATAATTTCTGAAAAATATTTTTAATAGTCAAACACTGCCAGTGTGTACATCACCTTTGCCAAGGACACCTAAAACATAGCAAGATGGGGAAAGGAAGTATAAATATGAGGACTGAAAAAAGAGAAACAAAATTTTCATTATTTGTAAAAATAAAACGTGTACAAAAAATACAAAAACGTTACCAGTAATTGTGTAAGAACTAATCAGTAAATATATCCAGTTTTCTTGACATTAAATTGACATGCAGACATCTTATTTACCTGGAAGAGGTACAATTAAAAATTTGAAGAAATTACCTTAGGAAATAAAGTCAAAAATAAAATTCCTTGGGACAAATGCAACCAGAGTTACTTAAGACCTCCATGGAGAATATTGTAAAAGTTTATTAAGATCGCAAAGATCTTTAAAAATGCAAAGAAAACTATTGAAGCCATGTCTCTTTTTCTTGTGAGTCCCACACACGAAAGATTTGTGTGGCCTCCGCCCAGCGACTCTGGGATGTTCAGAGGGGTGCACATCGCAATGGAAGCAGGACTCTCCAGAGAGAGGAGAACAGGGGCATGAAAGTGGAGGGGAGGGAGAAAAATCAAGAGCCAGGTCTCCAGATTCGTCATTAAGTTTTAATAACAAAGCCTCTATATAATTGGTGCAGAGATGGACAGACAGAATGATGGCACGGGACACAGTCCTGCACACCTATGGGCACGTCACAAGTGAGACAGTGAGCATGGCACTCCATGGAGAAGAAATTAATTTTAAACACGATACTGGAAAAAAATGTACTTTCTTCGGACACACAGAAAATCAATGTCCAAAAATTAGAACAAACATAAAAGAAAAAACTATGAATATTTTAGAAGATTATAAAGAATAATTTCATGAATTGAGGGAAGAAAGGATGTCTTTTTTTTTTTAAGATTTTTATTTATTTATTTGGGAGAGAGACTGAGAGAGCACAAGCAGGGGGAGTGGCAGGCAGAGGGAGAAGCAGACTCCCCGCTGAGCAGGGAGCCCGACTCAGGGCTCAATCCCAGGACCCTGAAATCATGACCGGAGCCGAAGGCAGACGCTTAACCAACTGAGCCACCCAGGCACCCCGAAGGAAGGAAGGATGTCTTAAACAAGATTTTAAAATGCACTATCTATAAATAAAATGAATAAATTCAATTATACTGATCCTGAGAAGTTGATACTGTTCATCAATGGATAGCAAAATTAAAAGCCACGGAGTGGAAAAAGACATTTTTCTCCAATTTTTTTAAATGTCAAACATATAACAAGATGAAAGAACACTACTTTGTGCACCAGCAAACCCACAGCCTACTTTTGACGATGCTTAGCATTTTGCCAAATACACACACTACACACAACCACGCACGTGTGTTTATGCTGAACCATTTAGAAGTAAGTTGCATATATCAAGATACTCCCCCTCCAGATATTTGAATGGGAATATTCTTTACTAAATAACCACAATTCCACCATCACATCTAAGAAAATTAACAGTAATTACATAATATCTAATACTAGGTTTATATTCAAATTACTAAAATTGTCCCTAACATTTATTTTAATGCCTGATTTAACTCTAAGTCCAATACATTTTCATACATTTGAATTTTTGTGTCATTCTATAGTCTACTTAAATCTAGATGAATCACTAAACTTTTTTTGTAATTGTCCTTACCTTTTGAAGAACCAAGGCAGGTTATTTTGTAAAATGTTGCAAATTCTAGATCGGTCTGATTGTTTCCTTCTGCTGAGATGTAACTTGGTCCTCTCCTCCTGTATTTTCTGAATTATCGGTGTTAGGTGTAATGGCTTGATTAGATTTAGCTTAATTGCTTTGACACACACACAGTTCATTGGTGGTGCTCTATCAGGAGACTCACAAGTGTATGTTAGCTTACATTTGATCATTTGGTTAACGGTGGAGGGAGAACATATCTGCCCCTCACATAACCAACACAGAAATGGTATCTGGAATAAAGAAGTAAGGTTTATGTATCGATAGAAAAAGAGGCAATCCATTATAAAAATGTACATATGATTTAAATTGGCACTTCACAAAACAGGATATCCAAATACCAAATAACCAAAAGGCACATGAAATCTGCTAAACATCATAACTCATCACTTTGCACCCCCATCAAAGGATAAAATTTAAAAGACCAACGAATGTGAGCAAGAAAGCAGAATAACCAGAACCCTCACACTGCTGATGGGCTTGTAAATTAGTTGCAGCTATTTTAGGAAATAGTTTGTCATTTCCAGGAAATTTTTAAATATACACTTGCTAACATCCAGAAAATTTCTCTCTCTCTTACTTATATATATATATGTATATAATATATACATACGTATATATATGCAAAAGTCATGCACTGTTACATGGATGCATAAAGGAGTCCACAGCCGAACTGTTAGTAAAAGTTCATCAATAATACGGTGTCATCGTCTGCTTTGCTACAGCAGTCTCACCAGAGGAGGTTTTCGCTCCACCAGAACCTCAAGGTCTTGTAAATGGTTCCTTTCTTTCTCATTTTGCTTATCCACCGCCAGTTGCTGTTGGTTGGCCCCGGACTGTGTGGGGGGCTGTTGCGCTCCAGTCTTCATTTCAGGATGCATCTGAAGGAGCCGTGCCTGTTTAAGACATGCTGTTTGTCTGCTGAGTAAAGAACAAAAGAGCTGGAGAAAACGCAACCTGGTTCTTAAAGGTCTGTTCAGCACATGCAACAGGCTCACTCATGTGCCATTAACTGAGCAGGTCAGATGCCTACGGCCAACGTCCACGGGACTCGGACCTGGAATCCTACCCTAAGAGGCACCGCAAGTTACGTGGCACTGGGAGGTGATGTCTGATTTTATAGAAAAGGGAAACAAGGATTTGCAATCTTTCTGAAATACTGAACATGAAAGCCGTCCCATGACTGAGAGCTGGCCTTGCCCATGAACCCTGGTCTGGGGCCTGATGGGCCACAATACACCTGCTGTCCTTGCACACCAACTGGAAGGGAAAGAAACGTCAAAGCAGGGGGCAGAACACCTCTCTCTTGCACCCACCGCACAGCGCTGCCATGGAGGCGGGGTCCCCGGCCCTGTTCGGCCAGGAGCGAGGGGGACTAGCTGGAATGAGCTGGCAGAGGGACCCCGCCCAGGGAGGGGACAGCTGGGTGTGAGGCGAACCAAGAGCAAGAGGAGGAGACGACAGAGCAGAACAGGACTAAGGACGAGGGGGGCGGGCCCGCGTGGAGCCGGCGCGGGAGGAGAGAACGCGCTGGGCCCCGCACCCGCGGGGGGAGGCCCTATGCACGTGCTCGCTGCCGCTGGTACTGCCGGGCTGGGGCGTCAGCTCCAGGCGGGCGACCTGCAGCTTTGGCGGCCTCTCCGAACGTGAATAACGGCAGTCACCTGTCAGAGTGGAAGGGCACGTCAGTGAGCAGACGACCGAAACAGGGGGATCACAGGTGTGCGGAGAAGATGGTGTCCTCCCATGCCACTGAGTGCCCAACACGGGCACCAGGAAGACCCCTGAGGAGAGGGGTGCACGCGGGGCCCCTGCCTTCCCCAAAGTGGCAGTTTGCACTCCAGGCTGTCTAGGACACAAGAGGCAGACTCCTGTGGGCCACTTCCCCAAGCTAAGCCCCCCGCCCATGTCTCTGCGCTGCGGTCCCTACAACAGTGGGACTTGACTATGGGTAGAGGGCAACATGCCTTAAGGTCACCATGTGGCTGAACCTGGGCCATCAGAGACTAGGGCAGGGAAGCTGGCTCAGCGGCCAGGCCACCTGCCCCTGCCCCACCGCCCCCGCACCCAGCAACCCTCGCCCCCCACCGCCCCCAACCCCCACCCCCAACCACCTCTGCTCCCACCAACTCTCGCCCCCACCACCCCCACCCCCAGCAACCCTTGCCCCACACCCCCGACCCTTCAACCCCTCCCGCAACGCTTCTGCTCCCACCAACCTTTGCCCCCTCCACCGTCCCTGCCGCCCTCCCCTGCCCCCACCGTCTCCGCCCCCCCACCCGCCCCCCGCCCCCTGCCTCATCGGCCCTCTCCTCCTGACTGGCTCTGAAAGCACAGAACACGTTGACTCATCTGCACAAAGATTTGCGGCTGTTTTCTTGGAAAGTAAAAATAACAAGGTTGATGTGAGCAAACAGAAAGACATAAAGTAGCCAAAACCTGTCAGGGAAAAATACAAAGCATTGTTCCCCAGAAACTCCTTCCGTCAGGAGTTCTCTTTCAAAGCAGCTTTGTTTTCCACCCAGTGCTAAAAAAATGTCTTAAATGATCCAGAAACTCTGGCTCCTCGTAGATAAGACTATGAATATCCTGTGATTATTTTGGACATGCGAGTAATACGGACATATTTGTAATTCCCTAATTTACAAATGAAGGTGCCCAGAGTAGTGGGCTTAGCATATGCCGTGTCCAACCTGGGAGTGCTCGGGATAAAGTCTGAAAGCACCCCCGCGGAGGGCAGAGAGAGGCCCAAGAAAGAGGCGGCTTCTCCAAATGCGTGGGGGCGGGTGCACGAGCGAGGGAACTGACTTGCGGGCTAGTCCTGGGCACCCGGGCACCACACCCGCAGGTGTCTGCACCTGCCAGAGCGGGAGAAGCTTCTAGAGAGAGGCCTGCGCCCGGTTCAGCCACATCTGCCATCCCCGAGGGGCTCACACCACAGGTGCCCTCTCAAGGCTGTGACCTGGAAAGCGCTCCAGGCTGTGGGAACGGTGGGCACAGTGCACGTGCCAAGGGCGGGGGGGGCGGGGAGCCGCCGAGTGCCAGGGGCCAGCTCTGCGCAGGTCCTCGCGATGCCCTCCTCCAGCAGCATACAGTGGAGGGGTCGTGCGAGAGAGTGGGTACACGAGGTAAAATTCTCCCTCCGGTTGTCTCTTCTATACATTATAAATGTGTATCCTTCAAAATTATATTCCCGGACTCAGGACTTCACTGTTTAACTTCGCCAAGAAGGGTAAGACTCATATAATTTCACTGAACTTAATAATCACTGTGTGCCAAGAAACCAGTAAAAATTTAATGTAATAAAAGGAAAGGAAAAGAAGTGCTTCTTATTTACAGACCTAAGCTAACAAAATCTTAACTTAAGCACCAAAAAAATTTTTTCTACCTTCCCTGTTATTTTAGTGAAACTAAGTTTCGTTATTTTTTTTTCAAGTGAAACTCTTCACATTCCCAGGGGTGGAGAACAGGGTTGAATCTTGATCTAGTCCTGCGTCTGCATCTTCATTCTGAAGTAAGTTTTCAGAAGGTGATACCAAACAAGTGAATTTTACTGAACAAAAGAAAACTTGGCATTATCTTTTCTTAATCTCTTTCTTTCTTTTTTGAAAAAAGTGGGTCCCTTGGGGCGCTTGGGTGGCTCAGTTGGTTAAGCGACTGCCTTCGGCTCAGGTCATGATCCTGGAGTCCCGGGATCGAGTCCCGCATCGGGCTCCCTGCTCGGCGGGGAGCCTGCTTCTCCCTCTGACCCTCCCTCCTCTCATGTGCTCTCTGTCTCAAATAAATAAATAAAATCTTTAAAAAAAAAAAAAAGAAAAAAGTGGGTCCCTGAAGAAAAGACTTTTCTTAATCATTTTTATTGCCCCCTCAGAGTGTAGGGCGGCCAAAAATTCATCTGAGGGAGCTGTGAGTGGTTTACTTTGTTTAATGGAGGTTTTTTCAATTAAGTTAATACTAGGGATATAGGAATGTTTCTGTGTACCATGAGGAAAACAAAGCAAATGCACAATTAAACTATCTTTGCTGTGTGCCAACTGCTCAGATCTCTTCCTTGTTATGCCAAAGTAACTCTTTCAATGATCATTAAAACCTATGCATCTTCATGACACATTCCTGCCTAATTCATATAGCTCTTCAAATCTGGTAGAATCAGAATTAGCATACACTGTGATCATTTCATAAAGACACGGAGTATCAGTCATCATGCCGTAGAGGGTATACCCTACTCCCCATCCAAATTTTTCATCAAAACCCAAGTTTACATGGAGAAAAGATGCCAGGCATTTATTTTCCATTAGGTAAATATAGTTACTTTAAATACATCCATTGCTTCTTATACATCCCATGATGGTTGTTCCATTCTTGGTTGATGTTTTTTTATTTTTGTTTTTGGCCCTCTAGACTAATTATTATGTAATCTTTGTTTTGTTCATGTTCACATAAAAACTTATGGAATCACAAAAAAATACACTCAGAAGGACATTGCAAAGGTGTGTTCTTCCAGGTTCAGGCATTTTTACACTCCAAGGTGAAGGTGCCATGGCCAAGGTGGGGGAGTCCCCTCCAAACCCCTCCACCAGTTGATGGATTGGCAAACCTGATTAGCCAAGGCAGGGCCCCCAGGAGAGAGTGGGAACAGGGCATAAGCCCAGCACAGGTGGGATGCGAGATGGAATCTTTCTAATAGGGCTCCATATATGTTGGTCACATATGTGGAAAGTTCAGGGTGCTCACACAAAAAATCACTGACAATAAATTGTCAAATATTACAACTGGCTACTGAAGTGACCTAATTCCTCTCAAACTCGAGATGATGCATAGACGTCCTAACTGAAGACATGGTAGACTAGAAACATACCTTTGCAATGGGCACGTGCAAGAAGCACATCCCATGAGACTCTTATTTTATTTACTGCACTTTTCAGTTCCAAAATTTCCATTTCATTTTTCTTCTTATCTTCTATTTCTTTGCTGGCGCTTTTTAATTTCTCAGGCTGATTTTAAATCCTTTTCAGATAATTCCAACATCGGTGTCATCTCATTATTGACATGTGTTGACTGTCTTTTCGCATTCATGTTGAGATTTTCCTGGTTTGTGGTTTGATGAGTGATACTCACTTACATTCTGGCCATTTCAGGTATTGCGTCATGAGAGTCCGGGTCTCGTTTAAGTCTCTGTCTTGGCAGGTTGCCTGCGACAGGCCGCTGGCTGGAGGGGGGTTGCTGTTGCTTCAATACCTGCCAGGCCGAGGAAGTCCCTGCCCCTCAGCCTCTGTTGCACCTGGGGGAGAGGGGCGCCTCACTACTGCTCCCCATGGTGTCCACTACTGTCACGGAGGGGCACCCAACACCTGGTGCAGATGGAAGTCCAGCCCCCCCTCGGCTTCTCGACAGGACCGCAGGATGGACAATGGGCATCAATACCACTGGTGAGGGTGGAATCTAGGACCCCCACTCAACCTTTGCTATGTGGGTGCAGGTGGGGCTGCAGTGTTTGCCGGGGTGTGTGTCTAGGATAGGGTGGTTATTGTCTAAAAGTTTTCTGTCTTGCTCCTCTCCCTTTTCCTCATCCTTTGGCTATAGAGAGCAGGGTTTTCCTGGGCTTTTTAAGTTTTTTTTAATTTTTTGGTCTGAGCCTGTTGGTGTTTCTGGGCTGCTGGCTTTCCCCGCACCTTGTCTGGGATTTATGAGGCACAAAGAAGACCTAGAGACCTCACAGCCACATGGCCCCCTGGTACAACTATAGTTTCGAACAAGTAGAAAGGGTGAGGGGGCAGATGCCAATACCTCATAAGGACTCAGGCCGAGAAGAGTGTTGTTGGTCAACATATCACGCAGGTTGTGAGCGTGCCTTCTTCCTCCTCTTGAAATGGATGAAGCGAAGTGAATGAAGAACTCCTCACGTGTTCTTCATACCCACTACAGAGCTTCCCTAACTTAAAATGCCAATTTAGGAGTGTTCTTGTCCGAATGGTACCATGTACAGTGGACCCTTGAAAAACACAGAGGTCAGGGCTGAGTCGAAAATCCACATACAACTTTGATTCCCCAAACACTTAACTACCAATAGCCTCCTGTGGACCAGAAACCTTCTGATAACATAAACACTTGATCAACACATATTTTGAATGTTAGATTATTAACAGTATTCTTACAATAAAGTAACATAGAGAAAAGAAAATGTTATTAGGAAAATCATAGGAGGAAAAAGTACACTTACAATACTGCACGGCATTTTTGGAAAAAATCTGCATATAAGTGGACCCATACAGTTCAAACCCATGTTGCTCAAGGGTCAACTGTAGATTTCTGTATCCCATTCACTTCTCTCTTGTGCCCACATGAGTGTATTTGCTCAAAGATAATCGCAATTTACTACACAAAAGTTGAAATATTTTATACAGAAGGAAGAGGTCATTGAAACATAATACCAAGAGAGAAAAGAGGGAACTTAGGATAAAAATAAGCTGCCAGATTGTGCTATTAACCCTGAGAAGTTGTTTCTGTTTAAATTTTGTAGAATAAAGTGTAGAATAAAACTCCTTGCTACCGCACAGTCCCAGAGTTTAGATAAGTTCTTCCAAGCCTGGACTCTGGCAGACCTTCATAATCCCTGACAGTTCTAGCTGATTCCACTAATTTGGAAAAATAAATACAAATCAAAATTTAATTTATTTGAATAGAGTGTAAGCACAGCACACACTATCATTAGGTTTGAACTTCTAAAACGGTCGGTTATTTCTCTGTGTATCCAGGAAGCCTGTTAATTCCATATAATCTTCACTTGATTTATTGACAGGCTTGGTACATTCTCTCACAACGGAATGCTGCTTTACTAAGAATTATGGGTTAGATTGAGTATACTGACATAAAACATTCAGTGTTTCAGCTTTTAAAAAACTTCCCAGACTATTTAAACCTTTAAAGACATATAATTGTTTTTCCACTGACAATGTTGATTTGGGTTGAAAGAATGTGGTAGGAGAGAGACCTTTCCTGTTCTTGCAGTTGCATGAGAGAAAGACTGCTTGTTGACAGGGAGCAAATAGTGAGGGTAAGTGGATGAGGAGTTTAAGACATTATAATTCAAATACCTGGGGTCAGGGTGACACCTGGATCCCGTTTGTGTCCCTACCTTCTATTTCTTACTCAACATAATCTCAGTACAAGGAAAAAGAGGTTGTGTGACTCGGTATATAAGCATTCACCCCAGGGGAGCCCACGCTCATGCTTACGCACAAGCAACGTAGCCTAACAATATTAGACAGAGTTTTCAATAAATGTTCGCTGGCTTTAATTAAGTGAGCATGTTGCTCTCATTTTTCTAAATATCAATATAAATATTGCCTTTTCAATATGTACTTATCTGTGAAATGGACCTTTACTTGTCTACATGTCCTTCTCTTACGTAAAATAATAAACACATAAGTACAGAGCTGCGTTCCCTGAGGGCTGGTTCTTGAAAGCACAATGTGAATAAATCTCACCTGGTTATTGGTGAGAGCTATGCATTAACCTGAGAAACTAACAAAAATGCTTGCTGTGAAATTGAGTGTGGGTCATGAACTCTCCAAGCCAATATTTAAATCAATCAAAATGAACACCTATATAAGAGTGATTGTCTTAGCGAGACCACAGCCCCCAATTGGTTTATAATCAGGAACCAAGACAAATAAGTTGCTTTGTCGTTTTTTCATGTAACTGTATTAGAACAAATTTAAATTTCAAGAAAAACCATCCCTCACTGGTAAGAACCAAATGTCTTATTGAAAGTATCGAAGATTCACATCATTAGTTTTAATTGTGAGACCCTGCTGTATTCCAAGTAAGAAAAGTGGGTCCAGAAATATGGCCAGCAGAGACTGCCCCCACCCACACAGTGACTTAAGCAGTGTGTCATTTGCTGGAGAAATCCGATAATGTGTTATGTACTGCATTTTCCCATTAGGATTTTACATGACTGTTAAACTACGCCATTTTCCATCTCTTAGAATTTGAGGCCGTTTCTGATTTCCATGCTGCATCATATTTTAATAACAACTTATTCACTTATCTAACAAGAATTCTGAGGACTTATTAGATGCCAACCACTATTCCAAGGATACAAAAAGGATAAGATATTCTCCTTTTAAGGACAAGAAAAGACAATCCCAGACAAATGTCTGCAGTCCAAAGTAAGGGAGTTACCAAAAAAAAAAAAAAAAAGCAGTGAACATGTATTGGCAAACCATTCTTTCTTTGAAAATGAAGAAGTGACATTGGACGTGGATTCTACTTCCACACTCTGTGTAAATTCATGCCCTGGCCTTCGACAAAATGAAGGAGTATGAATAAAATGTATTAATGTGAAAGTATCTCTGCATCTAGCAAGCCTTTTGGATCATTGACAGTCCTTTTTTCTAAGCCATTTTAAAGTTAAAAAAAAAAAAAAATTAGGCCACTCCTTATTCTTCTCCCCTGGGCACAAGCCTCTGGCCTCTCCCATCAAAGTCAGGTAATCCATGAACAAAAGAATACCCAATCCACTTGACTATACACACCTGAAAATTCTCTGTGAGGATCCAGCTAGTTTTTGATGAAGAAAGTGCTTCATTCAGCAGCTTTCCAAAGCATGGGTCCTAGTAGTTATCATGGGAAAATCTTTTTTTTTTTTTAAGGTAAAAGGAAGCATTTCCAGTGGTGATGATATACATTAAAATTTGTTTTAAATAATTAGAAAAATAGTTACCTAGCCTACCGTGAACACCGTGTAGATGCTGTGATGGTTATCTTATCAACTTAAGAGAACAGCTCACTTCATCTCTGTTGAATCAGAGTTAAAAAAAAATAAAATCAATTTCCCAGTGTATATTAGAGCTTCTTTTCAGATAGCCAGTTAAAATATTTATCTTAAAGTAACAAGTTATCAAATAATTGTGTATTGCCGATTACAGAAATGATGGCTATCTTGATGGACTCAAAAGCAACTCAAACATGACATACTGGAATTTATATTGCAGATAAAATATATCTATTTATATCAAATGGCAGAGATATTGGCTAAAGCAATGTTTTCAAAGTCACGAAAATGAGGTAATAGCAAAGTTGTGTGAAGAATGCAAAAGCCTGGCAGCTCCTGAAGGCCACAGCCATGCAATTTTCTCTCCATTCTGCAGCAAGGAAATATTGATTATTTGCATTCCAGGCCTACCTGTATCCAATATCTTTATGTTTTTGTAGATTGTGATGAAATTCAGAAGCAGAGTCCTTAAATGGGGATCATCACCAAATTCAATTTGGTTGTCTGTAACAAACCAACAAAACACATTTTAAAAAAGAATGGATTTGGAAAGATTGTCTCAAGGCTGAAATAAGGTCCTTCTCTGTGTTATACCATACTGCATAATGATAATGCTTTGTCAAGTGGAAATTGCTATGTAACATAAAGCATTATCATAGTTCATTATAGAAGGAAAAGGAAAAGTACACAAAGGGACAGGCATCATCTGTGGGAAGTGTGTGGATGTTATCAGTGCTTTGCCCATATTCCCTTGCATTAACCCGTTCCTGCTCTTTCAGATGCAAGCCAGGGGCTGTGTTGGCCACAGGAGCCTGCCTGGTCAGGGCGAGGTAGTCTGGAAAGGCTGGGGGTCAGTGCCTCTAGGAGCAGTTGCTGTTGACAACTGACTGAGGGTGGCTGGTGGTAAATATGGCAGCTCCATTAGCCCTTGGATGGGAGAGCTGTCGGGCAAATTCCACGCTGTCCCGCAGGCTCCAAAGAGGATTGAGCCCTGCCATCCGCAGCAGTGACCTGCTGTCCTTCCTTACCTCCCTATTCTAGAGCAGTGCTTCCTCAGGTGACCTCCCAAATAATCACTGTGCTGGAATCCTTGTATCGGAGTCTACTCCTGACAGCACCCAGCCCAAGATGAACGATTGAGTATTATACTAGAAAAATCACCCACGTTAGCATAAAGATCCAATCGCAAAACCCAGCTCTGCTACTATTCCTGACTAAGGACAGGGACTAGGTTGTACATACTCAAGGTGGGTTCACAACACAGATACTCCTTATAGAGCTTTAGAGCTTTAGAGATTAGGTACAAATATGAATATTTATTTTGAATGAAAAAAGAAATCACAAAAAATTACAAATTTTCAAAAGTTGACAACACAAATACAATTTAGAAAAATATTTTTTGTATTAATTAAGTACCTGGTTCACCTCTATAATATTTTTACCCCCATACAATTTGGCTGGATAGTTTTGAATGTCTTTTCATATGAAAATAAGCTTATAGCATTTTCTATAGCAATGTTACACAGAACTAATAAAGAGACAATTCTGTCTACATTACCTGGTAGATAATTAAGTCTTCCCAGATTGATGGGTTGAATGTTTGGTTGATAGTTTAGTAACACTTCCTCCTGACTCACATTTCATTTCTCTTAATGCCCTGTGAAGTTTTAGGCTTTCAGCCCAATCTAGAAGACATATCAAAATTCTTTCTGTGTGTATTACCAGTACATGCTTATTCCATATAAGCATAAGACTTCTGACAAATTCTATTTTGCACAAATCTCATTAGAGCAATATGCATTTAAAATTGCAGATGGTGTGTTATAAAGTACATTTCTAAAGATCCAAGTACTTCCATTTTATCTAGGAGCCATTAAGCAGCAAAGCTTTTTACAATTTTCATAGCTGATTCTTAGAAGTTTCCACAGACACACTTCTGACTTTTTTCATTTCAACCCTGTTTGCCTGCACCAGCCTCATGTGTCTGAGACCATGTATGAGTTGAAACAAGGTGGCAAGAGCCTTTCTGGAAGATACCCTGCCCTGGGATGGCTAGCAACAATTTAATTATAATTCATTCTTATTCCCTAATAAGAATTAACTTGATTCTTAATTCTTATACATGGCAGTGAATGCCACCACATACACACATCTCACTAAACTCCCGTGAAATAGATTTCCAATTCAACTTCTCCTGAGCCAAATCTCAGAAACGTCCATAGCCATTCTAACACAAAGTCAAGCCAAGGAGAAATATGACACAGGGAAGTGTGAGTGCAGAGACAAGTCACGTGTAGGGATATTGTCTTTGCAAATTTCCTGAGAACATGTGACAATGAAAACCCATAAAGGGTCCTTACGAGAGCCTTGGAAGGGTTCCATTTAAATGAGGGGTCCTGAGGGGGGAAAGATGGCGGAGGAGTAGGGGACCCTATTTCAACTGGTCCCTGGAATTGAGCTGGATATCTACCAGACCACTCTGAGCACCCACGAAACCAGCCTGAGATGTAAGAAGATCTGGATCTCTATAAACAGAATATCGCAGGTGGTTGGTTTTGAGGTACGAAGCGGGGAGCCCTGATTCCGCGGGCAGATATTGGAGGATAAACGGCAGCGGGAGGGTGCCTGGCCGTGGGGATCCTACACCAAAGGTGAGCGACAGCCTCGCGTGCTGCAGACGGGGCACTGACTCGCAGACCGGTAGCTTCGGGAAAGGACTTTAGGGCAGCCCCCGGGGTGGAGGACCAGATCGGCGGGGTCGTGCGCACGCGAACCGCAGCCACCCGGACAGAAACCCGGAGCGACGGTCGCATGCATGCGAACTGCAGCCTCCGAGACGAAAACCCGGTGTGCCGGGGTCCCGCCAGTGAACTGCAACCCCCGGGGTGAAATTCCTGAGTGGCGGAGTCGCGCATACGCGAACGGCAGTCCCCGGGACAGAACCCCAAGCGGCAGAGTCGTGCACGCCTGAACCGGGAGCGGCTGGCAGTTTTAGAAGCACAACGGGCAGAGACGTGCCCCGCCCGACCTGGAGGCAGGACTGGGGGCGCTGCGGAGGGGCGCACAATCCAGGACGCTGCAGTTTATAGCAGCACAGACAGAAATGGAGACAGTGTGGCCTGGAGAGCTCACTAAAGAACAGACTGAGGTCTCTCTGCTCTGAGGCAGAGGGTTGGAAACGGTCTCTTCTGCTCTGACTCACGGAAGAGACGTGGAAAGCCGCCAGGGAAAGGCGCCAGAGAACAAAAGCCCCAAAGACTGATTCCCACTGAGCCCATCCCCCGCCACAGGGGCGCAGGGCAACTCCACCCAAACAGGGTTGCCTGAGTAACGGCGCGGCAGGCCCCTCCCGCAGAAGACAGGCTGGGAAAACAAGAGGCCAGCAACCCTAAGGTCCCAAGAAAACAGGTGCATCTTGCTTGGGTTCTGATCAATAATTTGGACTCTATACCTTCCCTCAAACACCCATCAACAGAATGACTAGGAGGAGGAGCCCCCAAAACAGAAGACTCAGAGATTATGACTTATGCTGCAGATTTACAAATGGATGCAGATATAACCAAGATGTCAGAGATGGAATTCAGGCTAGCAATTGTGAAGACAATGGCTAGAATGGAGAAATCAATTAATGGCAACATAGAGTCTCTAAGGGCAGAAATAAAAGGTGAATTGGCAGAACTTAAAAATGCCATCAATGAGATCCAATCCAATCTAGATAATCTAACAGCTAGGGTAACTGAGACAGAAGAGAGAATTAGTGATCTGGAAGACAGTATAATAGATAAAAAGGGGAAAGAGGAGGCCAGGGAAAACCAACTCAGAATCCATGAAAATAGAATCAGAGAAATAAGTGACACCATGAGGCATTCCAATGTCAGAAAAATTGGAATCCCGAAGGGAGTGGAGAGAGAGAGAGGGCTAGATGTATTTGAGCAAATCGTAGCTGAGAACTTCCCTAATCTGGGGAATGAAACAAACATTCGAGTCCTAGAGGCAGAGAGGACCCCTCCTAAGATCAAGGAAAACAGGCCAACATCCTGGTATGTAATAGTAAAACTTGCAAATCTTAGAACCAAGGAAACCATCTTAAGGGCAGTTAGGGGGAAGAGATTCCTTACGTACAGAGGGAGGAACATCAAAATAATGTCAGACCTATCCAGAGAGACCTGACAAGCCAGAAAGGCCTGGAAAGACATATTCAGGGTACTAAATGAGAAGAACATGCAGCCAAGAATACTTTATCCGGCAAGGCTTTCATTTAGAATGGATGGAGAGATGCAGAGCTTCCACGACCAGCAGAAGTTGAAAGAATATGTGACCACTAAGCCGGCCCTGCAAGAAATATTAAGGGGGGTTCTATAAAAGGAGAAAGACCCCAAGAGTGATCTACAACAGAAATTTACAGGGACAATCTATAAAAACAATGTCTTCACAGGCAACATGATGACAATTAATTCATATCTTTCAATAATCACTCTCAATGTGAATGGCCTAAATGCTCCCATAAAACGGCACAGGGTTGCAGATTGGATAAAAAGACAGGACCCATCCATATGCTGCCTACAAGAGACTCATTTTGAACCTAAAGATACATCCAGACTGAAAGTGAAGGGATGGAGATCTATCTTCCATGCCAGCGGACCTCAAAAGAAAGCTGGGGTAGCAATTCTTATATCAGACAAATTAGATTTTAAACTAAAGTCTGTAATAAGAGACACAGAAGGACACTATATCATTCTTAAAGGGTCTATCCAACAAGAAGATCTAACAATTGTAAATATCTATGCCCCCAACATGGGAGCAGCCATATACATAAGCCAACTGTTAACCAAAGTAAAGAGTCATATTGATAACAATACGTTAATTGTAGGAGACCTCAATACTCCACTCTCAGCAATGGACAGATCATCGAAGCAGAAAATCAACAAGGAAACAAGAGCTTTGAATGATACATTGGACCAGATGGACCTCATAGATATTTAGAGAACATTCCACCCTAAAACAACAGAATACTCATTCTTCTCAAGCACGCATGGAACTTTCTCCAGAATAGACCACATACTGGGTCACAAATCAGGTCCCAACTGATACCAAAAGATTGAGATTATTCCCTGCATATTCTCAGACCACAATGCTTTAAAACTGGAACTGAATCACAAGAAAAAATTTGGCAGAAATTCAAACACTTGGAAGCTAAAGACCACTCTGCTCAAGAATGTTTGGGTCAACCAGGAAGTCAAAGACCTTAAACAATTCATGGAAACCAATGAGAATGAAAACACATCGGTCCAAAACCTATGAGATACTGCAAAGGCAGTCCTAAGGAGGAAATACATAGCCATCCAAGCCTCACTCAAAAAAATAGAAAAATCCCGAATTCACCAACTTTACACCTTAAAGAACTAGAGAAAAACCAACAAATGATGCCTAGGCCAAGCGTTAGAAGAGAAATAATTAAGATTAGAGCAGAAATCAATGAATTAGAAACCAGAAACACAGTAGATCAGATCAATGAAACTAGAAGCTGGTTCTTTGAAAGAATTAATAAGATTGATAAACCACTGGCCAGACTTACCCAAAAGAAAAGAGAAAGGACCCAAATTAAAAAAATAGGGGCGAGATCACGACTAAAACCAAGGAAATAGAAACAATTATTAGAAATTATTATCAACAACTATATGCCAATAAACTGAGCAATCTGGATGAAATGGAGGCCTTCCTGGAAACCTATAAGCTGCCAAGACTGAAACAGGAAGAAATTGACAACCTGAATAGGCCAATAACCAGTAACGAGATTGAAGCAGTGATCAAAAACCTCCCAAAAAACAAGAGTCCAGGGCCTGATGGATTCCCTGGGGAATTCTACCAAACATTCAAAGAAGAAATAATACCTATTCTACTGAAGCTATTTCAAAAAATAGAAACAGAAGGAAAACTTCCAAACTCATTCTATGAGGCCAGCATTACCTTAATCTCCAAACCAGGCAAAGACTCCATCAAAAAGGAGAATTTCAGGCCGATATTCCTGATGAATATGGATTCTAAAATCCTCAACAAAATCCTAGCTAATAGGATCCAACAATACATTAAAAGGATCATCCACCACGACCAAGTGGGATTTATCCCTGGGATGCAAGGGTGGTTCAACATTCGCAAATCAATCAGTGTGATAGAATACATTAATAAGAGGAGGGAGAAGAACCATATGGTCCTCTCAATTGATGCAGAAAAAACATTTGACAAAATACAACATCCTTTCCTGATTAAAACTCTCCAGGTATAGGGATAGAGGGAACATTCCTCAAGCTCATATAATCCATCTATGAAAAACCCACAGTGAATATCATCCTCAATGGGGAAAAGCTGAGAGCCTTTCCCTTAAGATCAGGAACACGTCAAGGGTGCCCACTCTCACCACTGTTGTTCAACATAGTACTAGAAGTCCTAGCAACAGCAATCAGACAACAAAAAGAAATAAAAGGTATTCAAATTGGCAAAGAAGAAGTCAAACTCTCTCTTTTCGCAGACGACATGATACTTTATGTGGAAAATCCAAAAGACTCCACCCCCAAATTACTAGAACTCATCCAGCAATTCAGTAATGTGGCAGGATACAAAATCAATGCACAGAAATCAGTTGCTTTCTTATACACTAACAACGCAACTGTAGAAAGAGAAATTAGAGAAACAATTCCATTTACAATAGCACCAAAACCATAAGATACCTCGGAATAAACCTAACCAAAGAGGTGAAGGATCTATACTCTAGGAACTACAGAACGCTCATGAAAGAAATTGAAGAAGACACACAAAGATGGAAAAACATTCCATGCTCATGGATCGGAAGAATAAACGTTGTTAAAATGTCTATGGTACCCAGAGCAATCTATACCTTCAATGCCATCCCAACCAAAATTCCAATGACATTTTTCAAAGTGCTGGAACAAACAATCCTAAAATTTGTATGGAATCAGAAAAGACCCCAAATCGCCAAGGAGATGTTGAAAAAGAAAAACAAAGCTGGGGGCATCACGTTGCCCGATTTCAAGCTATATTACAAAGCAGTGATCACCAAGACAGCATGGTACTGGCACAAAAACACACATACAGACCAATGGAACAGAATAGAGAACCCAGATATGGACCCTCAACTCTATGGTCAAATAATCTTTGACAAAGCAGGAAAAAACATGCAATGGAAAAAAGACAGTCTCTTCAATAAATGGTGCTGGGAAAATTGGACAGCCACATGAAGAAGAATGAAACTCGACCATTCTCTAACATCATTCACAAAGATAAACTCAAAGTGGATGAAAGACCTCAATGTGAGACAGGAATCCATCAAAATCCTAGAGGAGAACATAGGCAGTAACCTCTTTGACATCGGCCACAGCAACTTCTTTCAAGATACATCTCCAAAAGCTAGTGAAACAAAAGCAAAAATGAACTTTTGGGACTTCATCAAGATAAAAAGCTTCTGTACAGCAAAAGAAATAGTCAACAAAACAAAGAGGCAATCCACAGAATGGGAGAAGATATTTGCAAATGACACTACAGATAAAGGGCTGGTATCCAAAAACTATAAAGAACTTCTCAAACTCAACACCCAAAAAACAAATAATCAAGTCAAAAAGTGGGCAGAAGAGATGAACAGACACTTCTCTGAAGAAGACATACAAATGGCTAACAGACACATGAAAAAATGTTCATCATCATTAGCCATCAGGGAAATCCAAATCAAAACCACACTGAGATACCACCTCACACCAGTTAGAATAGCAAAAATGGACAGGGAAAGAAACAAATGTTGGAGAGGTTGTGGAGAAAGGGGAACCCTCTTACACTGTTGGTGGGAATGCAAGTTGGTACAGCCACTCTGGAAAACAGTGTGGAGGTTCCTCAAAAATTTAAAAATAGAGCTACCCTATGACCCAGCAATTGCACTACTGGGTATTTACCCCAAAGACACAGATGTAGTGAAAAGAAGGGCCATATGCACCCCAATGTTCACAGCAGCAACGTCCGCAATAGCCAAACTGTGGAAAGAGCCGAGATGCCCTTCAACAGATGAATGCCTAAAGAAGATGTGGTCCACATATACAATGGAATATTACTCAGCCATCAGAAAAGATGAATACCCAACTTTTACATCAACATGGATGGGACTGGAGGAGATTATGCTAAGTGAAATAAGTCAAGCAGATAAAGTCAATTATCATATGGTTTCACTTATTTGTGGAACATAAGGAATAGCATGGAGGACATTAGGAGAAGGAAGGGAAAAATGGGTGGGGGGAATTGGAGGGAGAGATGAACCATGAGAGACTATGGACCTGAGAAACGGGCAGGGTTTTGGAGGGGAGGGGGGAGGGGGGATTGCTTGGCCCAGTGATGGGTATTAGGGAGGGCAAGTACTGCATGGAGCACTGGGTGTTATATGAGAACGGTGGATCGTGGATCACTACATCAAAAACTAATGATGTATTGTATGGTGACTAACATAACATAATAAAATTTTTAAAAAAAAGAATGTAAAAAAAAACCTAATTCCATGGATAAATTTGATGATACATTTTTCTAAAAAAAGAAAAAAATGAGGGGTCCTGAAGCTCAACTTTCATGGTAAATTCTTAGATCGTCATCTGTCAAACTGAAATGGCTGGGGCTGTACCAGTCGGGATTCTGAAGACAGCAGATGGTTCCTACAGGGGCATCTCCACAATAATGAGGAGACCACTGGAGGAATGTCTTTTTAATAGAGGGACCAGGCAGTGAGCTATGGCAGAGGCTCAGGAACAAGCTATAGTTCGGTACAAGGGCTTACCCAGAGTGCAAAGTCAGACAGGGCAAGGAGAGGGGTGACAATTCAGCCAGCCGAGGGGACCTGCATGATGTCCCTTCCTAGGACAAGAAGCAGGGATGAGCCCAGTAGGGAGCAAATCAAAGGGTGTGAAATTTTTTAAAAAGGGAAAAAGAGGGGTGCCTGGGTGGCTCAGATGGTTATGCATCTGCCTTCAGCTCAGGTCCTGATCTCCAGGTCCTGGATCGAGCCCCATGTCGGGCTCCTGGCTCAACCAGGAGTCAGCTTCTCCCTCTGCCTCTCCCTCCTGCTCATGCTCTCTCACTCTCTCTCTCAAATGAATAAATAAAATAAAATTTAAAAAGAGAGAAAAGAGTAACTTCATATGATTGCAGCAAATATCAGATCAGATAACATCTATCCCAGAGTCAGGTTCTGTTACTTCCCGGATGCGATAACCAGTGCCTGAGTTCTTAAGTGACTTTAGAGCAAAAGCAAAAAAAAAGAAAGAAAAAAATCACGGCATTTGATGGTAAGGGACTCCTAATAATATCATGCCAGAAGTCAAGCAAGACACTTTTTCTAATTACTGTTATTTTCTGCAAAACTCTTCTCAGTATCACATTTGCTGGTGAATGGTAAAATTCACAGAAGCACAAAAGTATTCTCCAGCTCCTGAATTCTCTTTATGTAAGTATTAGAGGCAACCATCTCTAAAGGATCAGTGATCCCTGGTGCAGATTTGAAGATGTGCTAGGAATTAGGCCGAAAGAGCACATCCAGGTCAGGGTACCTAAGAACCACATTGCACAACTAGGTAAAAAGGCCCTCAGGACCTGTGAGACTGGGTGGCTCACAATGGAGAATGCCTTCTGTCCTGGTCATCTAGGGCATCCTCGTCTGGGAAACTAGGGAGTGGGACCACGGCAGGGGATTCCAAAGTATGCACCACCAAGCAACACACGAGGTTCACCCTCTCTCGGAGCCCTGTGCCCCGTCATACACATTCAGAACCACTCCCCTTTCTCCAGGGGTGTGGACGTCACAAGGAGTCCACACTAGACAGAAAATGTTGGAAACCATTCAGGATCTCAAAGATTTCTTCTTGCTTCAAAAAATAGAAGGTCAAGATTCAAAATGTTGTAAAGACCTATTTTTTTTTTAAGGCCCAACTTTTTATCTTGATCAACATTGCATCTAAGGCAGAGCAGAAAACTTACCTTTATTTCAGATCAACAGATATTTATTATGTGTTTGGACTCTGCAAGGCATAGGTATAAAGAAATGATGCCTTTGATTCTTTCCAGTTTAAAATGCAAAGGAAAAAAAAAGACAGGTGTAGAAATTCTAAATTCCATGAAGACATAAAAATAATTCATAAGCAACTGCGCAAGCCTGTACAATATTTCTCATATATAGAAAAATAAATACATCTAGCATTATTATTTCAAACTCTTGGAGAGCTAAACAGGTTCAGGGGAGGTAAAATTACAGAATATGCCATTTTTTTTCTGAAATCCTCAGCAAACAACCTTCTTCTTTCTCAGTGAAAAGCCAGCTACATCTCATACTATGTAATTAAAATAAGCACTTGTTCAAACATAGCCCAATTGTACTAGTTAATCCCTGTGCTGAGGAATGTTGTCCAGAACATGATAACATAATGAACCAAGGAGACATAGGAGTCACCCACAGGCTGGCTTTTGATTTCAAAAAAAACTTTCAGCAACAAAACCCTGGAGAAAAAAAAAAATCCAAAACAGTGGTTATAAAATATTCTTGAAATACATGTGACTTGGTATTAATTGCTTGGCAAAGTATGTGTCAAATTGTCCTGTGAAGAACTGACAAGTTTTTTAAAGGCCTGGAAGAAAAAAAAATCAGGCATTATCCAGCAAAGGGAGGTCTGAAAACATAACTGAGTACAATAGTCAAGACTAAAGGGGGTTTCATAAATCACTGTTAAGTGGCGTCTGACAGATACAGCTTCTGAACCACAGGCCGGGCCTCTGGCTTGTCCTTCATGAAGGCCCGAGCTAACACCAATATTTAGCTCTGTCTCCCCAAATCGTACAAGACTGAATGGGAAGCATGCCCCGAATTATCCCTCTCTGTGTTGGTAATCAAGATCATGGCACAAAAGACCCCTTGAGGGTCTCAGATTTAACCATTGCTCTTTCATTCAGTCTGCAAACAAACACAATTTACAAAAAAAAAAAAAAAAAAAACAAACAAACCTTCAGGTTTGGTCATATTGGGGCAATGGGAGAAATTGCACTTATAAATATTTACTAAATTCTAGAAACATAATCCTATCCTTTTGCATAGACTATCATTACTGGTAGGAGTATTATTATTCATTGTGTTTTGAGGTCAGAGGTCAATTTTACCTTCAATTTTAATCTCATTTTACACAGGAGGTAACTGGCTTGGAGAAGTCATCAGCCTGGCCTCAGGTCACACAGTCATGCTGAGTGACAAGCTTGCATTCAAATCTAAGCCATTCAAGTTAAAATGTCTATGTGTTTTCCATTAGTAAAATAACCCTTGCAAAATTTCAAGTAGGTAACAGTAAAAGAAGTGTGGTTTGTACTTTAACACCACCAAAATACCTAAAATATTACCCCGGTGGTTGCTTCTCCCAGACAAAGCATTCATTTTACATGCCTGAGAGTAGCAAAGGGACGTGGATCACCTATAAGGAGCTCTGGAAGGCCAGGAGGTCAACATTTGCCCTGGCTCTGTATTACCGCGTGTGCAAAAGGTAAGAGGTTACAGGACCCCACATTCAGTACTAGGCTACTCCTAGCAGAGGTGTACTTTGTAAGTATAAACTTAATGGAAGCCATTCTGTCCTTTGTCTCTGGACACAGATGTCCTGCTGGCTCTAGGACCCTAGAGGGTAGATAAGATGCTACTTCTGTTGATACTAATTGGTAGGCCCTTGTGGTGGAATCTCTTTGAAATGCAGTATATTAAAGTATTTGACTATTTGGAAGACATACCTATGTTCAAATCGACACTCCTCAAGGTCACTAGCTGTGCTACAGATATGAATTATTCTAGAGTTAATGCTATCATCTGTGAATTAACAACCAGGCATAACTCACATGAACATGAAATGATACATAAAGTGATTAGCAGAGTGCATGGCACGAACAGTTACTGTGATTGTCAGAATGACATTGGCTCTTTGACCCACACCTCAAACTGACCTGACTTCCACCTGTGGCTTCTCCCCTTGGCAAACTTACCCTGGCCGTAGGGCTCCCGGCTAACACACTGTCTCTCTACCCCTTACTGTTCTGCCATTCAACTGTTGTACTTACCCGAGTCTGAGTTCCCTGGTGGTAGAGATACCCAACTGTCCAATAGACCAGTCTCTAAGATCTTGAGACGAGCCCTCAATAAAGTAGTAAATGCCATAAAGCGAATCTGCTTTTTTGAAAAACATCTCCAATATGTACTTAAGATCCATTTATTAGATGCTAAAAAAAAAAAGACATTTCACCTTTATCTGAGAATAAATTCGTTACTGTTTTCATGACTAAAGTTCTGCAAAGACAACTGAACCCCTTCATTATCTTAGAATCTAAGGACTTGGTAATACCATCTTTGAAGATAACTTTCCAGTCTTCCCCATGCTGTCAGGAGCAGTCAAGCTGAATACAGGTGGAAACACGGGCCACATAGAGTGTAGACAGCGTGAGTGCAGGGGCAGAATCAGACGGGCTCCCAGAGACAAAGGAATGTCTCTTAGCACTTCACTTCTTCCCTGAAGAAGTGTTTCAGCGCTGTAGTGGAATGCCCCCCAGAATGGGACATCAGGCCGTTTTTACAGCATCTACATGAATAGTTTCTGTACTGTTAGCCCTTGCCAGGTTCAAAGTTCCCAGAGAGATGGTAGACGGACATAAGAAAGACAGGGATGGAGAGCTCTTGTGTGTACAGAATTCTCATATTTGGGTCATAACATTCCTAAAAGCCCAAATTTTACAGAAAAGGAGTAAAAGTATCTTTCACTGGTCACTGAAACTCCCTAAATATTTCCACTTCACATGAAAGTGAGCTCACTCACGGAGGCGTCCCGCTGAGGCCGCCCCTGTCCTGGCTTGGTCACTCTTTCTTCATAGCAGGAGTAACTCTTTCAAGAGGACCTCTGCCTCTTCAAGTGAGTCTGAAACAGGGCTCAGGATGCTTATTTGGGGCCCCCGGGGGTGGCATCACCCTGTGGAAGGGTCAATCCACAAAAAGCTAGCTCAATCCTGAAGACTTTACAACTGGGTGCAGGGCTCCTGGGAAACATCCTGCTGTTAAAGATGGAAAGTGGGGGGCAGAGGCACCTGGTCCTGATACTGTCCCCCAGCCCTGTGACACTGAGCAAACCCACCAAGAGTTACAGACCTCGGTTCCTCCTATATAAACTTGGAATTCTGGTGACTGCCCTGTCTGCCACAGAGACTTATGTGCTGATGACCTAATATTATACATGAAAAAACCTTTGAAAAGTAGAAAGGTACAGTTGTTACCACTATTAATGCTATCGTTGTTATATCCATAATAAACGAGTGCATATTACAACATTACATGGAGATTGCAATCAAATACAGTGCAACCATCAACTCTTACATCTGCACAGAGGTCGCATGTGTATTATTCTAAAATTCAACCAGGGAGCACTTTTGCCAGATGAAATCTGCATGTAACATGTAGTGATTATGATAGACCCCACAGCTTACACCAGAAACGGCATAATTGCTGTATCAAGGACCTTAACTCGATGAAAATATGTCACCACTTTTCTCTCCTCTGAATAGGTACTTAACTATGGAGAGTGGACTTTGGTTCTAAACACATGTTTTCATAGAATAAGAAGAATGTTCACATGATGTATTGCTACCAACTTACGCTCAGGCAGTCATAAATCTTTTTAATTCAAGTCCTAGATGGAAAGAGAACTACAGAAGTAATTTGCCAGAGAAAGAACTCAGAGCTCTGACATAAATAACTTCAAGTAGCCTAAGGTACGGAGTCCAGAAAAGCTTCCTGTATCCCTTGCGAGGTGTGTAATCATCATTGCTGCCATGTAAACAGAAGTGAGCTGTGACACTGGGAGAGAACACAGAAGTAATTCATAGAACCACAGGACCAGAAGGAGCCATAAGGGCCCAGCTACCCCCATCCTCTTCACACTCACCAAAAACCCCCCAAACTGCTTACACAACTCCAACAGGAGAAAACGCATCCTCCCCCAAGATACTACAATTTGTTTTCTCATAGATCTGAGATCTCAAAGAACACACTTCCTCCTTAGACCTCAAATCTGTCTCTTTTTAGCATCTTCCAATCATCTGAGGCAAAACACACAAAACATCTAATCTCTCTGCCACGAGAAAATCTTTCAACTATTTGCAAACAGATAGTCACAGTTCCTGGATTACCTCTATTCACAGCCAAAGTCACTGCTGCCTACAAGCAGCTCTTTAATACTCTCAGATGAATCCCTTGCACCCCTTGGGCATTTCTCTCTGAACAATCTATTTTTTATATCTCACTTAAAAACTAATGGCCTGGAATGCATGCTTTCTTGTTGGATCTTGGGAAGCCAAAGTAAGGAAATATTCCCACGAACACAGAAAAAAAAAAGTGATAAATTATATTTTACAAAATAACATTTTCAAGTCACTTAGAGGACTATGAAAACAATGAGGAATTGGTGGATTAAAATTTCCAGGGAGAAGGGGCGCCTGGGTGGAGTCATTAAGCGTCTGCCTTCGGCTCAGGTCATGATCCCAGGGTCCTGGGATCGAGCCCCACATTGTGCTCCCTGCTCCACGGGAAGCCTGCTTCTCCATCTCCCGCTCCCCCTGCTTGTGTTCCCTCTCTCGCTGTATCTCTCTCTGTCAAATAAATAAAATCTTTAAAAAAAAAATTTCCAGGGAGGGAGACCCATTCACAAACGAGCTCATGATAACCAGCTCTTTTCTCTGGGAGACATTTGCCAGTTTTGAACATGGGTTTGGGTTGGGTCCAGACAGATGTCTGTCACTGTTGGAAAGAGAAACTAGTGAACAGTTGCAAGTCTAGAACGACAAACTGGAAGGCCTCAAATAGTCATCTGGTTTTCACTAAAGACATTTGCAAAATCCTGAGGCTGGCTGAGAGGTTCTAAAACTTAGCCTGAAATCTCCTGATTCTCACAGTGCTCAGGACCCTATGACATCCCAGGAAAACAGTCCTGCAAAATAAATCATGCATGAGGTAAAATCTCTAGAGGGAGCCAATTAACACTAAAGATCAACAGCAAAGACTGAGCTGGGGCACCCGTTGAAAATGAATATCCAGCTGATGGGGACTCAGGTTTGGCTCCCAGAAAAGGCCATTTCTGGAGGACAGGAGAACACAGGCAAAAATTTGGAATTCCTTTGAAAACAGACATGTCTTCTCGGCAAGACATCAAATTAGAAACTCTCTGAAGACAAGCATCACCAGAGTCTAAATAAGTCTTTAATACATTCCCCAGAATATAACTAGAAATGACTAAGCATGCAAAGAGGCAAGACTATATGATAAATAAAAATGAAAAGGAAAGTAAAAAGAAACAATAGACCCCAGGGATGCCTGGGTGGCTCCATTAGTTAAGCATCCAACTCTTGATTTAGGCTCAGGTCATGATCTCAGGTTCGTGAGATTAAGCCCCGAGTCGGACTCCACACTGAGCATGGAGCCTGATTGGGACTCTCTCTCTCCCTCTACCCCTCCCTACCCCCCCCCCACCTTTTAAGGAAGGAAGGAAGGAAACAATAGACCCCAACATGATCAAGATACTGGAATTAATATAAAGGAAGAACAGTGAGAAATATATTCCAAAATATTTCAAAAGATGAACCAAAGATGTAATAGACACCAAAATTTTACCATATAATTGGAATCTATAAAAAAGTACCTAAATGATAATCTAGATCTAAAATATATAAGCCAGGAAATTTACCTCAATAAATGAATGTAAAAGTATAGGAAATGCAGTAAGAGAAACAATGTGACCTAGAAGGCAGGTAAAGTAGCAAGTACCCCAGCTGACTCACAATGACATTGCAGAAGACAAAGAAAGCACATGGAAGAGGGTGTAACAAAAACATGGGACACACTCACTACCATGATCTCTTTATCCCATTGCGGCAACATAGTAATATTTATCATGGATTCTCAACAAGAGTTACAATTATAATTAAATACCTAGAGACACCATAGACCTCATTTTGTCTTACCTGTCTGCCATCTAAGTAATGGAGTTATTATAAACTCTAGCCAGCATTTCATAAAGCTGTGCTCCTGCACAGAAAAATATCTTCAAGTAACAAAAACAATTGGAGGTGATTATGGTATTTTAATCATTTGCCACTTAAGGAAGCTCTTCCTGTCTGGTGTTACCTTTAAGCATTTTTTTCCTGCATGGGGAGGCAGGACAGGATCCAGCGATACTCTGCTGATGGTGGAGAATTTCAAGGAAGATACATTGAGAATATTCACTAGTTTTGCTTATAGCTAAGATTATTATAATAATCTTCAGAGGGAGAGAGTCATTTTTACCAGCAAGCACCCAGGTGCTAAAATGATGTTTGCAGCATGTATAAATCAGCTTACCACAGCTTTGCTTACCCCATACCGACACGAACCATCTCTTTAAAGAGTGGATCATAAGCTTAAAACAAAAATGCTATCGCAAAGGTGGTTCAGGCTTAAAGTCAGGAAAATTATTTCCTCCTCCAAACGATACAGGAAATCATTTAAGAAAGCAACTGATCCACTCAGTAAAGAATGGGAAGTAGTATGACTCCAACTTGATTACTGCTGTAATTAACCATCCCTTCTCTGGAAGCTTGGGACTCTCTTCTACAAGTTAATAAATTATTTCTCTTGTCATGCCAATTATAAAAGATGTATTTCTACACTTCTAAGTTATTGATAAGAAATGAGTTCTATGTTTCAAAGTTATCTACTTCTTTAGTTATCTGCAACAATTTTCAAACTTTTTGTTGCAGATATTCTTTCAAGCGCATCTAATCTTGGCTGGCATTTAATCATGCTCAAAAACTAATTCTTTCTCAGGTTTAGTCTTGGATTCCATTTTTGCTTTTTAATGACCACCATAGGTTGTACATTTCGTGAGTCCTACTGTGCTCTTGAAGGGTCCCGACATTATTAATGCTGATCCTATGAAAAGAACAGCATTCGAGATCCCAAAAGTTCTGATACTGATAAACCCAGAAAAGACACAAAGGTTCCAAGTGTTAAGAACACTAGCAATAAGCCTTTAAGTGGGACAGCCTGAAAAGAATACAATTTAAATTTTGCTGTCAGATCCCAGTCCATAATTAAATTGAGGGATGTCTATATTTATCTTGTTTCATCCTTAAATAATTCATCAATATGTTTCTTTGTTTTATTTAGTATCTTATGACTATCCCTGATAACCCTTAGAACTACAATACTTCTTTCTATGGAAGCCTTACTTCTCTGATCATTGCTTTAATAATTTAAGCCACCATTTACAATCTAGATTATTCATCATTATGTAAGATCCAACCTACTAACTAACCTAGTAATTTTTTAACTTTTCTCCTTAAGATTCATGTAGAATGTAATACCTTAGAAATAGAGATCATGCTTCACTCAATCTCATCCTCTGTTGCGCCAGATATGGCACCTTAGAAATAACAGGCATTTTTATTTAATGAACTTAACTTCATTGAAAATCATTTATACTTTTGCATCAGACTATGCTTATGGACTCATATTTAAAGCCAGTGTGTACATGTCAAATAAAATGCTTTGTCAGAGACAAGTAATAAAATTATATTGAGAAAGAAATGGAAATAGCATTTAGTGTCTAGTTTACATCCCAAACACTGTAACAGATCTGTGCCTATGTGGTACCATATAGTCTGTATTAGAAAATTGACAGTGTATAATATTATCTGCCTTCCACATATGGGAGACTAAGGTTCAAAATGTTAAGTGCTTTGCCCAAGGCTGCATGCCTTTGGCAGATCCTGCATATTCTGACTCCAAAGCCTGTATTTCTTTTCACTGCGGAAATTTGTTTCCCAATGTGCAGTTATAGAAAGAGAGAGAGAGGGAGGGAGAGAAAGGGAGAGAAAGACAGGGAGAGAGGGAAAAAAAGAGGGAGGGGAGAGAGAGAGGGAGAGGTAGAGAGAGGGGAAGGAGGGAGAGGGAGGGGGGAGAAGAAGGAGAGAGGAAGGGAGGGAGGTGAGAGGGAGAGAGGGAGTGAGAGAGGAGGGAGGGAGGGAGGGTGGCTGGAAAGCACAGTGGAAATGTGGTGAGGAAATGGAACAGTTGGGAAGGCTCCCCATCGGTACCGTCCTGTGGCTTTTCCACCCCCGCTGGTCTCTGAGAACACAGGCTGCGCAGACAAGTCGGGATGAACGCCTCCACCCCACCCCCCAAACTGCTCAGCCTGATACTCTCCGTGGTCTCTGGTGCTCTAAGGCAATCTTCGCTGACTATTAGGAAAATTATAGTATTTCAGTGAAAATTTCTTTGTGACAAGTGAACAAACCAAAAGAGAAGAGAAGGAAAAGATAATGAAAATGTTCCAATTTGAGAAAAATAAGGCAGTAAGTACTGCATCCGTTATGTCATTGAGGAAGGAAGGGAAATGAAAACGGTGTCTCTCTCCGAGCAGAATTCCTGATCAGGCCACAACTTTGTAACAAGATAGGATGACAGGACTTAATCTGTGTAGCATTACCCTTGCCTATTAACGGCTTCCAAATATTCTCCCTCTTCCTTTCCTCCCTCCCTCCCTCTCTCTCTCTTTCTTTCTTTTTTTTTTTCTTTTCTCTCTCTTTCTCCTTCTTTCCTTTTTTTCTTTCATTGTTTTAATAAATCACATTCTCTGAATCATTAAGAAAACCCCACAATTTTTTTTCAAGAGTTTTTTTGGTTTGTCTTACACTCTATTCACTCAACACTTACTATTTTGGAGATCCTGAACCAATCACTTAACTCCTTTCAATCTTTAGTTTTCTCATGTGTAAAACACAAGATATCAACAACAATGGCCTTGACAGCAATGATAGTACCCCTATCTCACAGAGTTTGGATGAAAATGAAATAGGGTGTATTAATCCCCTGGTCTAGGGCTGACACTAGTAACTTTTCTATAAATGCATGAGAGAAGGCAGAAAAGGAGAAATAGCCTTAAAATAATTTTTAGATGGATAATTTCAAAAATCATTGCTTAAAGATTTGATATGCATGTGTTAAATATTGTTTAATGCTCCATATGGTGTCTACTTATGACCAAAGTCACTATCTGGCAAGGTCTGCACAGGAGCTTCTAAAATTTTATTTCCCCATAAGTTTTGACTATGAGCTCAGCGTTTCAGTCCAGCTAGATGTAGTTAGCATTGATAGCTGCTTAGAGCTACATTTTTAGACCCAGTTTTAGAGAAGAAAAGCCTAATAAAGTCTGAAGAGTAGTCAGTTATCATCATGCTAGAAGACATTATTTCCTTGGTGAAAATAAACTCATGCAAAGACCAGTCTAATGAAAACCATAGTCCCAAGGCATAGCATTGATGGCCATTGTGTGTGGTTCTCCATCAGTCAAAGTCAGAAATTATCCACACACACATCACACATCTGCAAGGAGCAAACAATTTCATACAGCCTCATGGCTTTATAGGCTTTTTAAAATACCTAATTGCAATAAAGAATGTGATAAAGCTCTTTTTTTTCTTTTAATACCAATTATACTCTTTTACTATTATCTAGCAACATAAACTGAACACAATCCTATGGTAACTAAACCAGAATCCCATATGTGATAATCACTAACTCTATTTATAAATTTCCAACTAAAGGAAAACAATGTATATTATTTATCTCTAAATAAAAACCATTCAGAGGTATTAGTTCATTTTTCTCCTATAAGAAAGGAAGAAAAAATGTTTTTCTTGGCTTTATCTGTGATACAGAACTTTATAAACGGATATGTAAAGGGATTTGCATGCTAACACAACTCAAATTCATCAATAAACATTCATCTGAAGCTTTTACAAGAGGCAGCTGGTAACGGGGAGTCATCCGGCTAGGTCTAGAAAGTCAAAGTTGACCCAAAGTTATCGTCTGGAACCACAAATCCAGCTCTTACAGTTTGAACTGCAATATTCTCTTCTGTATTAGGAATAACCTTTTTTTTTATTTCTTTGTTCGGTTTGGTTGGTTTGGTTTCTGGTGTGTGTAGTTTAATTTATTGGGTGGTCAGTCCCCATTTGAAGGCAAAAAGGAAGACTGCAGGCAAATTTTCCAGTACTAAAATCCAAATACAGGGAAATATCAAAGTCTATGAGAATGGTCTCTTGAAATGTCGCAGGTATAAGTTCGATGAATCAGAGCGGGAGACAAACCATGAGAGACTATGGACTCCAGAAACGAACTGAGGGTTTCAGAGGGGAGGGGGGTTGGAGGATGGGTAAGCCCGGTGATGGGTATTCGGGAGGGCGCGTATTGAATGGAGCACTGGGTGTCGTGTGCAAACAATGAATCATGGAACACTACATCGAAAACTAATGATGTAATGTATAGTGACTAACATAACATAAGAAAATTAAATAAATATATAAATAAAAATAAATTTTAAAAATAAATAAAAAATTAAAAAATTAAAATAAATAACTAAATACTATTCGAGACCTGTGAGACTTTCAGAAAGCGATGCCTCTGTAAGTTTGAGATTCGCCCAATTGACAGACAATGGGAAGGAAACTTTTATTTTTGGGGGGTATAGGTGACACACACTGTTACATTAGTCTCTGGTGCACAGTGTGGCAATTCCGTTTCTCTAGACAGTCGGCTGTGCTCACCGCAGAGCACACGCGAAGCTCCCCTTTGTCCCCACACTCCATTAGAGAAGCAAAAGGTGATGCTCAGGTGCCACCAGGGAGGCAGCAATGCCTTGCCGGTGTGCGGGCATCAGGCCCAACGGCCTCTTCCATCCTTGTCAAGGGGACGGCTCACCTTCTCTCCTTTCATACAACACAGTTTACGCTTTTTTAAATAAGAAAAGCTGTTAGAAATCTACCTGTGTAAGCCAAAACCACTCTGTAAGCTACAGTCTCTGTCCAGTATCTCATTTGGAGCTGGAAACACGGACACTGAAAGAGAAGGATGGAAAACTCATCCAGGCTCTGAGCCTTGGAGGCGGCAAGCACTAGACAGGCTCGTTCTCTGTTGTGTCGAACATCATCTTCCCAATAACATAGTGGTGCTGGTACTGTGGTCCTCATCTGAGATGCAGGAAACCCAAGTTCCAGAAGCATGGACAATTTCCTCAGAACCTACCCACTAATAAATGACCGCAGATGCCCCAAGTCATTCTACTTTATATTTACACAGACTTGTTTTCCAGGTAATAGATCCTCACTTTCTTGACGCACATAAACAGCCACTTTTTCCAGCAGCATTTATTCTATTGCATATGGCAGTCTTTCTGCATGGTTGCGTAACGTGACCTTTGTAGTATCAATATTCTGTGGATGAGTTGGTCTGTGTTGGAGGCTGAATTGTGTCCCCCCCGAAAATATGTTCCAATCCTAATCCCCAGAAGCTGTGCGTGTGACTTGTTTGGAAATAGGGTCTTTGTGAGTATCATCACATTAAGATGAAATCATACTGGATTAGGGTGGAACCTAATCCAAGGAGCAGTGTCCTTCTAAGAAGAGGGACGTGTAGTCACAGAGACACATGGGGGAAGGCCATGTGATGATGAAGACACAGGTTAGAGAGAAACATCTTTAAGCCAAGGACCCCAGGATTTGGGGCACCACCAGAAGCTAGGGGAGGCAAGGGATATTCTTCCCCAGAGCCTTGAGAAAAAGCACAGTCCTGCAGACACCTTGATTGTGGACTTCTAGACCCCAGAACTATGCGAGAATACATTTTTTTTGTTTAGGCCACCTACTTTTGTGGTGCTTTGTTACAACAGTCTTAGGAAACCAATACAGTCTGATTCTGAGCTCTTCATTCTACTCATTGCTTTCCACATCTATTTCTGTAAGAATATAATACTTCCTTAATTACTATGGATTTATAATAAATCATGATATTTGGAAGGACAAATTCCTCAACCTTGTAATTCTTCAGACTTTCTAGCTACTCCTGGCCTTCTGCTCTTCCATATGAATTTCAGGAGAAGTTAATGCAGGTCTGTGAAAAGCCTGCTTTAGATTTTGATTGGAATTTAGTGAAATTGGAAGACTAATTTGGAAAGTATTCATATATTTGAGATAAAGGATTTTCTAGCTATGAAAGTGAGATGGATCTCCATTTATTCAAATATTCAGTAATGCTTCATAATTTTCCCTATAAAGATTTTACACATATTTAGTGGGTTTATTACCAGGGCTTTAGAAACATTGTTGAAATTATGAGTGGGATCTTTGTTACAATGGCATCTTTGTTAAAATTATTTTGGATTTGTCTGTAGCAATCTTATCACCTGCAAATAAAAACATTGTAAACTCTCCATCTCTGATTTTTATAATTCTTTTTTTCCTTTTCTTTAAACTTCAGTAGACACAGTGGTTGATAATAGTTACCCTTATGTTATTTCTGAGTTTAATTGGATGGATCTAAACTGCCACCGTTAATTATGAAGTTTTGTACAGGCTTTTAAAAAAATGAATAGACATGATCTGTTAGCAAAGTTTCTTTTTATTAAGAGCTTGTTAAGAGCATCTTTTGAAAATAATGAACATATAAACAAATCTGTAATGTCCAATCATTCCTGAATTCCTAGAAAAAATGTAAAATTCTGTAAGTTTTCTTTATAGGTACAATTTTTCAGCCTTTCAGTAAAACTGATAATCTCTGGGTCACCCTTAAGTCCTGCAGATTTCTAATTTCTAATTCTTTCAATAAGAGGTTTGATTTAAAAAAGAAGAAGAAGCAGGCAAATATCTAAAGCAGTATTTGGCTATGTGAAACCAGAAATATTTGTGTCAGGAAATGCATGCACATTTCAGATATATGCTTAACATGATGTTGTTGGCCTGTGTGAATTTTGAAGGGAAAAACACAGCCATTTCCCTGAAAAATCCACATAGTTGTGTGCATGCATGCATTGACACCTTCCCCCAAGAGGACTCAGAAGGGCTGTTGATGATTGACGTTTCCTCAAAACTGTAAAAGGTACTTTTACTTCATTTGAAATAATGAATTTATTCAATTAAAATTTCTTTTGCCCTCAGAGTTTCATAAAATAACACATTTTTTTTTTTTACTACAGTAAAGAAAATTAGATCAGGTCCCCCAGCATTTACTGGCACCTGCCCCAGGTGAAGCACCATGGAGACGTGAAAGATGCACAGGCCCACAACCTTGCTCCTGCAGGTGCTCAGAATGTTACGAAGAAAAAGGGGGTTTTAAGGGCTTTTTAAATGACAAAAAAAGCACCAAGTACTCAGAACTGTAGGAAATTACTGGGGAAAAAAAAGACAGTTGTGTCCAAGGACGACCAGATGGTGCCAGGTGGGAAAAGGGAAATGTTCCAGAGGAGCGGAAGCCAGAGGGAGAGGAAGAGATTGGACAGGAGGGAACACACCTGGGAGAGAGCAAACCCAGCATCAGCCAGGACGCGCACATCGGGAAATGCCACTGGCCAGGGATAATCGGGCAGGCCCTCCAACACTCAGAAATAAACTGCCCGTATCTTCCATATGTTTCTAACAAGGCTCCTGCCTAGTGTGGGCCACGCATCATTTATTTCTATACTGTTTTTACACTCTTGCCTGGTACCATCCAAAGCCCATCCACTCCACACAAATTCCAGCCCAATAATTGGTCCTTGGTGGGCTCTCAAGAAACTATTTACCTAACAGAATAACGGACGCATAAACACGCTCTTACATTTAAAAAGAGAATTTCTGTCTTTCCATCAGCTTTGGAAAGACTTGCGGGTGGTACACAAACCTAGGATAAAAAGAAGGCTCCGAAATGGAAAATGAGCCAGAATGCTCTCTGAGTAACATACATATGGTTGAGACGAAGAATGGCTGGTGTGGCAGGGAGAGGGGTGCAGAAGAAGGGAGAAAACTGAGAAAACCTGCAAAGGACACGGAGTTCTGTGACTCATGGGGGGGGAGGGGTGGCTGACCCAGGCATGGGGACTCAGAAGCGGGATCCAGGAAGGTGGAGAGGCCCGTTGCACAGCTCTTGTACGGTCTGCCGGCTGCACCATCAACTACCACAAACTCGGGGCCTCCAGACAACAGTCACTCTGTCGCGGCTTCCGCAGGCCTGAAGGCCCAGCAGGGCCGAGCGGAGTTCCCTGCTCACCAGGCGACAACCACTTGACAAGAACAAAAAGCACGGTCTACTCTTTGTTGATGGTCTGGCGGTCCCAGGCAAGCCAGAGGAAGCCAGGGAGGCAGACAGGCCTGCGAGCACCTCCCTCGGACGGTCGGGGAGCCCCGAAAGTGGTTCTGTTTGTTTGCAGAGACAGACGCGGGCACCTTCCCCACCGGCCCTCGGCCTCGCTGCCCGCCCAAGCAGCACACAGTCATGACATAACAGAGACAAACTACTGATTTTATCCTGTTTTGAATTCCAGTCCAATACCAGGTTCTGTTTGAAGTCTGCCCGCACATTCCCGAAGCCCAGCTGCTATTTCCATCCCCCAGCCTGCCCTGCCCATGGCCTCTATCGTGGTGAGGTGCACAGGTGGGCCACGCCGTCCCTCCCGGGGGTCCAGGCCAAGCATCCGAGTTGCCCCCACCTCCTCCCCACTACAGCGCCCTTCCCCCCTCCATTCTGTCGTGCACTCTTGTTGGCTCAGCCCCAGACTCCTTCCAAAAGGTAGCCACGTCTCTCTAACTGCCCGCTAATACCCACCCCTCTCGCCTGGATCCGGCATGCCCTTGACTCTGGAATGTCCGTTCTCCAAACAGCCCCCAGAGCCAGCCTTGCAAACAGGAGCCGGTCACCTCACTCCCAGGCTCCAAGCCCTGCGGTGATGCACACGGCAACCACTAAGCTCCACGGTCCCGCCCAAGCCCCACACCCACTGCCTTTGGGTGTCTTCGATGGCTTGTCTGCCCCTCCAGCCACACTGGTCTTTCTGCTGCTCCCACCCTGAGACCCTCATGAACACTGATGTTCCTCAGCCAACAATCTCACCTCCCTCCAGTCTGTGCTCAGATGTCAGCTTCTTGATGAGGTCGAACCGCCACCGCCATTTAAAATTGCTATTGGCTACCCCCCAGTATTCCCAATCCATCTACTCTTCTCTACTTTCCTTTTATTTCCCCTAATGCTCATGGCTTTCCAGAAAATTTGCTTTTTTCCTTATACTTTATATTGTTTATTTTTCCTTTCCTTCCCATCCCCTTTCTCCAGAGAAAATACACATTTGCTTCACCGATGTGTTCCAAGTGCCTAGGACTGCATCAGCATGCGGCCGGTACACAATAAATATTCGCTGAGTGAATAAGTAAAAGTACTTTGCTTCAATTACCCCTTGAATTCTTAGACAACCGAATGGGATAGGCACAGAGTGCACATTCTGTAGAAGCAAAAGCTGAACCCAGAGAGTGAGGTGTGTGGCCACCGAAAACAGATGGCTACTCCATAACCAAACAGGAAAGAAGTCCGAACGGGGTCTGTGCCCCTCCGGAGCTCAGAAAGCCCTTCCTACCCTGGCCTAGCGCTCAGAGCGAGAGCAACAGAGCAGAAATTTGCAGGAGGGCAGAATTTAGGCGTCCTCGGTCTCTTTTCTTTCTAATTTCACCAAAATACATATAAGAAAGCATTCGTCTCTCAGCATCAATAAACAGTCATTGAATGAAGCCACCGAGTTAATAAATGGGGTGAACAACATGCTGGCTGTGGAACGCGCTAGCGAGTGCCTAATCCCTGCCACACGGAGCAACCAGCCCAGCGCTTCCTTCACGGATTAGCAGGTTTGTAGCCAACAGGCAGCCAGCCAGAGGTGGAGACACTGAGATCACAGCACCACAGAAATACCTGTTTATGGCTTTAAACAAAAAAAAATAAGAAAAATATCAAGATGGCCTACCGAATGAGCCAAAACAAATAGCGCGATGCTCTTTAATGGAACATAAACAAAAATAGAGAGTTCTCCTATTTCTCAATGTGATGGCTTTCTGTAGACTGTATTGTTTAAAAATAGAAGTGTTCACAGTGATTTAGTTGAAAGACAGCGTGGCATCTGGGTCAATATCCTTCTATGGATTCCATTGCACAGATAGGAAATACAAAACATATTCAAGCTGGGGGCACTTTCCAGAGCTCCCTGAAAGCACACATATTTTTCCTATTAAAAAGAGAGGAAGTTTTGTTATTATTTGAATAGAGCTAATTTATGAAAAACAGCTGAAATATCCGGTATGGATTTGTAAAGCCCGTATTTAATTAGGGTAAAAGTCCGTATTTAATTAGGGCATTGTAAGTTCAGGTGTGTACAAAGCAAGCCATTGTAAAGATATCATTCATTTCCACACAGGAAATAGTATTGTCAATTGTTATGTACAGACATTAAACTATCTTTTAAGAGGACATTGTGATATATTAATATTCACTAATTTCAGCTCGAGGTAAGAGGACATTTTCATCTCTTTCAAGCAAGAAAAAGGGATTTATACAAATCTCCAAAAGCCCTGGATCATTAACTTGCTTCTAGCAATACAAAATTCCAAGCTCACCAACAAGAACACTTGCTTTAGAAATCTCTCCCTAAGCGCTCTTGCCAGGAAAAAGCAAATCACACCTGGGCACGTACCACTAGCTCAGTGAGCCTCAGTGAGCCTTCTCCTCCTCCTTCCTTCCAGCACCCCAACAAGAGCCAATCAGAACAAGATGGGGAAGTTCTCAATGCTCCTATCTTAGACCCAAATTTCTAAACTTTCTCAATGTGAGGACACCATTGAAGCATCAAAATTTGTCACATCTTCTACATAATACCTACATTATTGGCACTTACTGAGTGAGAAAATAGATGATAAAGTGTTAGTAAGAATTAAGTAATACTGTTGCAGGGCTTTATATTTTTAATTATAACAATACCCATATACATCTAAAGAAAGTAGAAGACACAGGGACAAGACTCTCTCCTCCTATAGACAATGTCTACTTCATGCACAGAGCTGTCAGATTCTCACAGGACCTCACTACCCACAGCCCACCCAGAGGGACTCCAAGTCCACGGGGGAAGCTACATCACAGGAAGGAAATTGGGAACTGAAGAGTCTGAGTTGGATGGTGTTTCTCTCCTCAAGTCCTTGGACATTTTGTTAGTAGGATCTGCCCTGTATGAGCAGGGCTAACTGTCTCCTATATTTGGGAAACACGCTACAGATAAGTCTGTGTATGCAGGGTTTCTTTGCCCCCGTTGTGGACTTATATTATGTCTGAACCAAAAGGAATGATAAATATTGGGAAGTCCAGTTACTTTGGGAGGCTGACAGAAGACATGATTTGACTAGACTCCTTTAATTACCACGGACACAAGCTTCTTCCACACATAGATAATCTCCGGTCATTAATAGGATATTTCTTCCTCTTCTGAAGCTCAGTGTTTGTGGGAATGGGTGCAAGTATGAATAGAGGGACCTGGTGCCCCATTTGCTCATGACTGCATACAAGATCAAGGAAATTATTGGTGTCCAGGAGCAGGCATGTCCTAGGTGAAATAAAAAGTCTACCCCTAGAAATATACTTTAGAAAAAATATTTAAAATATTTATTTATGTAGTGTAACACATAGAAAAATAGGCTATTTTCCATGAATTTCCTGATTTTATAGATCAGAGGGAACTCTAAATAGTCAACATCATGATATTCATAACAGGTTAAAAAAAAAAAAAAAAGGATACCAGTAGAAATAATGTCTTCATCAATCACTGTCCAGAGCTATTCCTGGATTTATGGTATAAATCCTGGTGCCAAAAAGGGAGAAGTAAAAAAAAAAAATTAGAATATAGCAGGCTTTCTCAGGCAATAGCACCCCAAAGACCATAATCAAGGTAATTCGGTGTTGATTTGTTGGTAGAAAAACTATGGATCTTGATTATGTGACTTTTTGCCATGAAGCTAAAGACATTTAAATGTGTCAAAAAGAAACAGGCAATATTTGGTTTCATAAGACCTGTCTAATAAACTTTTATACTATGTATACCCTCCCTTTTCTTTTTCTCTTCATTATCCTCCCTCAAAAGTCAGCTGTTTTTGTAACAGAAGACACTCAAAACTATCATTTAAAATGTTTCAAAATGCAGTGGGAAGGAGGGGTTTACATATGTGAGAGAGAAAGAGAGAGTGTGTGTGTGTTTCTGAGTGGAGAAAATCAAAAGCAAGAGAGTATTCTTTGAAAAGGTCCTTCTGAATATTCTTAGCTGTATTCACAGCAATTCTGAGCTGTCTCCAGACTACAGAGTAATTAGGCTAATGCCATCATTTTGTTGTCCCTTTTGTTCCTAAAGCCTGTTCTTTCACGTGTGTCTAAATAATTTAACTTTTGGATGGGATGTGGACTAGGTTTAGTGGAATAGGGGCAGGAATCCTATGAATCTTAATGTCTGTCACTTTGCTCTAAGTCCTTCTACGTTAATAAGAGAGATTTGCCAGTCCTTTTTTTTAAAAGAGCCACAGAAGTCAGTAGCCTACAGCTACTGATAATAGCTACATTAGTTTGCATTAAATTCTTCCATAAATGATGTGCAAAAGTGCTATTATTTCTGAATATCTGAGGACAATTGTGAATAGCATTAACTCCACTAAAACAAAGAGGAACAGACATTTTAATTTACATTATGATTTCACAGTGAATAAAGTTGAACCAGCTGGAAACACTGCAAAGTCAAAAACCTTCCATAATTGTTAAATGTGGTTTTCATCATTAGAATTCCTTCTATAAGAGAACTGACATTTTATCAGGCCAGTGTCCTCATCCATTTATTAGAAAAAGCACTGGGAAATAAAAAGTGATTTCATTTCTAGAACAAAACAAATCTGTCTTGTGCACCTACGTGAGCCAGTGACTGTGGCAGGCAAAGGGGGTGCGGGGGGGAAGGAGTTCTAAACACGGACAGGAGCTGAGCAGAGTCCAGGGAAGGAGGTGAGACTACAAATGACAGAAAAATGGAGCTTTAAATTTAACTATGCATTAACAGTATAGAATTGCTGCTCACTATCATCAGATAAACATACAGTAAAATCTCAGTCGGAACATTTAAGCGACTTTTTCTAATTAAACAGAGATCTTAAAATATTGTTTTAATTCATACTAATGAAGGAAAGATGTGCATTGACCACCTTTCCTGACCAAATCTGATTTTAAAAGTTCATTTATATCTGATAATTGAAGATCATCGTCTCAAACATCAAATGTTTTTATTCTAAAATATAGAAAGTGTTAGTGATTAAACACGTCTAGAGCAGATCTTATTAGGAAAGCTTTGAAAAAAATCCATGTTATCAATACATTACTTTAGGATTTGTTTCTCTGATTTATAAGTGTTGTATCTGTTCTGTTTTAAGAAAGAGAATAGAATGGAAGAAAGTGAAAGGAAGAAAAAAGAAAATGAGGAATAAAAGAAATCAAAAGCTTAATTAAGAATTCTCAGAAGGTGATTGGGTCGTGGAATATTTCTCAATCTCCCCAAATCACCACATAAATGCAGACAAGTACTAGGATAATAAAACCCAAGACAACATGTGCACTAAAGTTGGGTAACAAGGCACCCCTGTGAAACCGTAAGAAGCAGCAGGTGGGCAAATCACAACAGCCCCCTTGCCTGTGCAATCAGGCACTGCAGCAAGAAGCAGAGGAGGGCAAGTTAGCGGTCCGCCAAGAACAGCAGAGGGGACCAAGAGTGGGCTTTTCAGACTCCGTTTCCTGGGAAAAAAGCCTGCTCTGTGAAGACATTCCTAAGCGTGGACTCCAAACTGAGCAGAACAAAGACAATACAAAGGAGCAAGTCAAATGAAAGAAAGTTAAAGTCAGAGAGGGCAGATCTCAGAATATATGCTACCATACTTTTTACATTTATTTTTTAAGTTGTTGTAAAATATACCTAAAATTTACCAATTTTGCCATTTTAAAAAAGGCAGTTCAGTAGCTGTAAGTACTTTCACATTGCTGTACAGCCATCACCACCCATCCACAGAACATTTTTCATCTTGCAAAACTGACTCTGTCCCCATTAAATGCTAACTCATATCCCTGCCTCCCCCAGCCCCTGACACCCACCGTTATTCTTTCTGTCTATGAATTTGACTACTTTACATAACTCATAAGAATGGAATCATACAGTATTTGTTCTTCTGTGACTGGCTTCTTTCAAGTAGCCTAATGTCCTCAAGGTCCATTCATTGTGTTATCAGGTATCAGAATTTCCTTCCCTTTTTAAGGCTGAATAATAATGCTTTGTATGTATACATCATAGTTTGTTTACCCATTCAACCAAACCATAAGCCCCAGCAATTCCATTTCTGGGTAGATACCCAAAAGAATTGCAAGCAGGGTCTTAAATAGATATTTGTACACCCATGTTCATAACAGCATTATTCCCAACAACTGAAAAATGGAAGCAACCCAAAATGGTGACATACTTTTGTCACCTCACAAAAAAAAAGAAGAGGGAGCTCCAGCACTATGAAGCTAGGCAAGGCATCTTTGACCCACCTCTCCCTCTTAAAATGACATAATTCACTTCCAGCAACTTAATGATATAAAAATATAGAAAAAGGAGTAGAAAGAAATCCCTACAACATGCTATAAAGTCGTGCCCACAAAATAGATGAAAATACTAATTTCATGTTTCTAAATGAACTAAAAGACATTTTTAAAACAGAATCTATAAAAATTTTATAAATGATATTCAGAAAAAAAACCAAAATGAGATGATTGGGGGAAAAGGGTTTGAGAAGAAAAGTAGAGCACTGAGGAAAGAATAAAATAGGATTTTTCAGAAATAAAGACTAAAATAAAAATAACACAAGAACAAATAAGCATATCTGGCATGCATTAAAATTTGGAAGATAAGAGAAAAAGTTATGGTCTAAAGAAGTAAAGATTATGTTTTAAGTTGACAGGAAGTGACAGCTATAGAAGAGAAGCAAAGAAGGTACAACATGCTTGCAATGAGAGTCAGTGGAGGAAACCAAAGTAATGGAAGAGAAGAAATAAGATCAAGTGTTCCTAAAGGCTTTTTTAGGACAAAACTACATATTAAAAGGCACTCTCATGGATCTGGGAAAACCAAGCCATAAGGGATATCACAGAGCAATATTCCAGTAAAACTACTGTGTTTTAATGAAAAAGAAATCCTCAGGACATTGAAGGAATGGACCAAGTCATCTATAAGAGGAAAAATAAAATTGTAATCAGACCTTTCAACAGAAACACTTAATGACAGAAGGCAATGAGTAAGATTGTCAACAAACCCAAGAAAAGAACATAGGAGCCAGAGTTTATATTCAGTCAAATGGACTTCACATATAAAGGAGATAGACAAACTGTCATGAACACACACAAACTCAAAAACTATTATAGCCATGAGCTTCCTCTATGTAATCTTCTAGAGAATGGGCTGGAAGCAACATGGGAGAAGATCTGTAATTGCTTGAGGACTCACAGTGAGTAGTGATTTTGCAATTACCTGCTGAACGGAGATTAAACGGCATTACAGGGGAGAGTATTTAAGGGCTTTATTCTCTGACAAGAGAGATCCAATGCAACTATTAAACTATTAAAAACTGAATGAGAAAAAATAAATAAAAATTAACTTCTGTCACAGAGAGTATTGTGTAAGTTAACTGGGTGACAGAGGATAGATGGTAAAGTAGATGTTAGGGAAGAAAGGGGAGATGTTAGCAGATGGTAGATGGTGGATACAAGCAGAGAGGGAGAAGAAATGAGGAGATAATTGCATTATTGTTCACAGTTGGAAGCAAATTAAAAAATGGACAAATAAGAGGGACCTAGAGTGGTACATAAAGGTATTATTGTAAAGATAATTATTTGGGAATAATGCACGTATATCTAAGTGGTAAATGCATACAGAAAAAAGACAGAAAAGGGATAGAAAAAAAGGCACTAGAGGAGCCTATAGTGGACAAATATATGAATAAAAATATATTTTGCACATATTCAACATAAAACAATAAGACAAAACTAAAACAAATGTAGTGAGTATATCAGTGTAAATAATATAAATGGGGTTAATTCATTTTCTGAAAGATGTAAAGGGAAAATTGTTAATTGGATCACAAAAGATTGTAATTTTGATAGCAACTTGGGACCATGAATCATCTCTAATAACCTTTTAAGATAAAGAAATGAGTGAATTTTCTAAAATCCAACAATAGATGATGAATTAAAAACACCCTGCTCTCCCAACCCTAGGTCCACACACATCTGGACCCAGGCAGTGGTTTATCTTCCCTTAGACTCTTGGCTTTCAGGTAACTTTCTACTGAGCTCTGGGACCTTCTAATTGGGAACACATCTTGGCCACCAAGGCTTTTTATATCATGTCCTTCTCTCTTTGGACACTCCCCAACTTGAGCTCTGGATGGATAAACCCAGACTTAATCAAAAATTCAACAGTCCTGGGGCACCTGAATGGCTCAAACAGTTAAGCATCAGACTCTTGATCTCAGCTCAGGTCTTGATCTTAGGGGTGTGTGTTCAGGCCCCACACTGGGCTCCAGACCCATTGGCTCTGGGGCAACATTTAGCTTATAAAGAAAGTATTAGCATGTGTGATTTTTGCGATATGTATGCATATACAGTACATCCATTAAGGATAAAACTTAGCCTAAAGCTGTGATGATGTTAGCCCTAAAATATGAGACTTATTTCTATACATTTTATGGCTAATATCACCATAGTGATTCAGTAGAAAAATAATTTCTACTATAGTTAGAATTTATAAGATTGTGGTAGAAAACAAAGTTAAGAAATTTCTGCAACAGAAATCCAGTCAAAATTAAGAGAGTGTAAATCAAGAATCTCTTCCCCTTACTTACACAATAGCCCAAAACTCTGATACTCAATGTAGAATCGATTACATTCAAAGGATGCTCTTTGTATGTTATTATGAATCACTTAGTAATACAGATGTTTAATTATATAATTAGATTTTGAACTCAAGTGCCCCTGAGGATTAACTTATTTGCAAAGTAAAATTATAAAAAGAAAAAGAAATCAATTCTCCAAGGCTAAACTTACATCTTAGGATTACGAAAGACACTTTTCAAATGATGTGGGGAAAGATATTGAGCTTTCAAATAGAACTAAATTCAGATCAACAAAAAAAATGTTTTAAAAATACAGTCATACATGAACCATGAGAGACTATGGACTCTGAGAAACAAACTGAGGGTTCTAGAGGGGAGGGGGGTGGGGGGATGGGTTAGCCTGGTGATGGGTATTAAAGAGGGCACGTACTGCATGGATCACTGGGTGTTATACGCAAACAATGAATCATGGAACACTACATCAAAAACTAATGATGTAATGTATAGTGTTTAAATAACATAATAAAATAAAAAAATACAGTCATACATCCAACTTATAGACAGTTTTTTGCTTAATAGAGAACACTAATTATATAGAATTGTATTCATGTTTAGAACAGGCCATCTAAAAAGTAGAACATAATGTTATAAAATATTAATCTAAACCTAAACAAATAGGGGGCAAAACTCAAATGGGTAAAATAGTAATAACAATCATGGGATTTTGTGATGATTCCCAAACTGAGAATTTACATGAAGATTAAATTGTTGTTTCATCCTGCAGTCTTAATATAAATGCAAACCTAAGTTTAAATCAAAGATGTACGCAAACCCTGTTCTTTCTTTTCTTTTTTTTTTTAAGATTTCTTATATTTTTTTGAGAGAGAGAGAGAGAGCATGAGTAGGGGGAGGAGCAGAGGGAGAGGGAGAAGCAGACTCCCCCCCTGAGCAGGGAGCCAGAAGCAGGGCTCAATCCCAGGACCCTGGGATCATGGCCTGAGCTGAAGGCAGATGCTCAACCAGCTGAGTCACCCAGGCGTCCCTCATGATGTTCTTTATAGCAAACGTTTTCTATAATGCCACACTTCCCAATCTTCTTGTGTATATTCCTCCTAATTTGATAAGAAATAAGGTAAATAAATAATAGAATATAATTTTGAAGTTAAAAACTCAACATCTAAAAAACAAAAAGTTGCTAAAAACTAAATAAGCATAGGGGCGCCTGGGTGGGTCCTGGGATAGAGCCCCACATCGGGCTTCCTGCTCAGCAGAGAGTCTGCTTCTCTCTCTCCCTCTACTGCTCTCTCTCCAAAATAGAAAAATATATAAAAAAACTAAAAAAAAAAAACTAAATAAGCATAGAGTTTGTAAAACAGTAGTTACAAGACACATACACACTTTTTTGTTTCAGCTATAACTCAATTGAAAATATTTGAATTGATGCCATTTGTGCTATTTATTAATATATATGTACAAACATGTATGTATATGGGAAGTATTTTTATAGATATATATACACATTAGAATAAAGTTATAAAAGGACATTTACATATAAACATGTGTGTACATATATACGCACATATCTGTACATACATATATATACTCACACATACACACACACATGAACATATAGGAACAACTTTGATGAAAAGTGTGTGAGCTCATATAAAACAACATAATCTAATTAGTAGATTCATAGTAAGATGATGAATATTGAGAGTTCCATGTTTCTCAATAGGATGGCTTCTATAAAATCCTATGCATTTTTCCAAATTAAATGACATATGTAAAATATTACTAAGGAGGTTCCCACCAAAATTTTTATTTCATATATCTGCTGTTTAAGAGGGAATTAACAATAATAATTCTGAAATATAGAGCGGTAAGTGAAAATTGAGTATTTTTTAATGTTGAAGATGAATTTTAACAAAGATAGCTATAACCTTTTTGCTTCAGCCAATGTGACACTAAATTCAACAAAGAAGATGATCTATTTAAGTCTATTGTGTCAGAATGCTTGCAATATTATTTCTAATTCTAATGTGTACACATATATATACATGTACACATAGGCATGCATTGTGCACACATGAATAATTAATACATATGTTGACTACATCATCCAAAACTAGCATAGGGATAATTGCAAGCATCCTAGAAAGTGTAACTTATATACTCAACAAATTAGAGAAGAGGGACATCCCTCAGTTTCAGATCCACCAAAAATGGTGGAAGTTAACAAAGAAAACAGGTATTTCTGCACAAAAAGACAGAGTAACAACAAAACTCTGGAATGAACTAATGTCAAATAGAATGAAGATTTACATATGTGATGTGTTTCTTAAAAATTCATTCACATTCATAAGAAAAGTAATTTTTAAATACCCAACAGATAGAATATCCACATAAGGAAAAAGTTAATACCTGAAAAGTTAATACCAGATACACCAACACAACCCCGAGGGCAAGTGAAATACCTGAAATAGGCCAGTTTGCACGGATAACCTAGTAATAACCAAGTCGGGGACTCTCTCATTCACCTGCCTGCTAACCTAGCAGCTGCTTCACCTCTACCCTTCACTTACTGCCCATGCGCCGAGGAAGGGCCACACGCCTACCACCCATCCACCTTGTCCCCTGTCCTGCCTGCCTCCAACTCTCACCAACTTAGCCTCAGGTCTAAGTAGTCAGCTGTTTCTGTTCTCCACCTGTTTATGTCCATTGTATTTCTTATTCTAATTATATAATTGATAAAGTTGCAATAACCCAAAGAACTAGAACCACAAAAAGAGTTATTTACATGAAAAATAAGTGAATGTTTCCTAAAGCCTCAATTTGGTAAAGCAAGTGAAAAAATAAATCACTGTAAATTGGGATATCCAAAGGAAAAACTCAGATTTTTTTCTCCCAAAAACTCTGTAATTTCTCATTCCACTTTAAAGGAAAATCACTGGATATCACAAACAACATATATGAGTGTAGTTAAAGGGGGAAAAGGAGCCAAAATGGTCAATTATTAGATCCATGCTTCAAAAACGTGGCTTTGGCTCTATATCAAGGGATTAGCTAATGATATAACTTATAGGATTTAAAATGGAATAAAATGTTCAACACATTTGTTTTTATGAAATTTATGAATTCCCATGGAAATCATGATTTGTGACATTCTCAATTAATCTATTATTTGTTTTTAATAGCATTGGTCATATGTTCTGCTTTTTTTTTTTCTTTACTGTAGGGGTTTTGTTTTTGTTTTTGTTTTTGTTTTTTGAGCTTATACTATGTACTGGGCACCGTGTTAAGCATGCTATATAATGTCATATTAGTTTGCTAAGATTGTCATAACAAAGCACCACAGCCCAGGTGGCTGAAATAACAGAATTTTATTCTCACAGCTTTGGAGACTGGACACCCAAGATCAAGGTATCTCAGGGTTGGGTCTTTCTGAGGCTCTGAGGGAGAATCTGCTCCCACCTCTGTCCTTGGAGTGTAGACACTCTATTCACATCATCTTCCCCCCATGCATGGTTGTCTCTGTGTCCAAACTCCCCCTTTTATAAGGACACATTGGATTATATAAACCATATATAAGTCATATTGGATTAGGGCCCACCCCAATGACCTTGTCTTAACTTGGTTACGTATCTCCAAATAAGGTCACATTTTGAGGTGATGGAGGGTTAGGACTTTGGCCTTTTATGTGGGACACAATTCAGCCTATAACAAATGTCTTTTATTCCTCAGATCAATCTTAAAGATAAGTACCTGCATTCACCAGATGAAGGAATTGACGAATCAGAGCATTTTATCCAGAAAATTTAAGGTTAGTTTAGGTGGAGAAGCAAACTAAAAATACCCAGTAAAGACCAGCTTCTCAATTATGACAACATACAGCACAGCCTTCCACTTGAAAAAGCCTTATTTACTTGGGAAACACATGCAAATACACACACATATACACACACATGCATGCACACACACATGCACACGCACACACATCCACATAAACATATGTAGGCACACACCATGCCCTGGAACCCCAGACAGAGACCTTAAATGGACTTCCTGCAGTAGAGGATATCTGAGTGGGAAAGGACTTAAAGATCTCATTTCAGTCGTTGTTTTGATCCTGTGATGCTCATCTTGAGCTGCGCATGAGAATTATCTACAGAACATTTAAATTTCACCAATTCCCAGAACACTTGGAAGACCACATGGTTTTTTAAACTTCTTAGGTGATTCTCATATTCAGCCAGGATTGATAACACCACATTATTAGTAAGAATTGTGAGGGTTTTTTTTTTTTTCCAAAATGAATAGAAGAATTACAAAAAAAAAAAAAAAAATCCATGACATTCATGAATAAAAACTACTATTCACTAAGGGAGGAAAATTTAATTACTAAGCATATCTTACATGTCAAGTTCCATGCTAAGCACACTGCCGTTCCTTTTCTTCATAAAAGAAAAATATTTGGTGGCAATAAAATGTGCTTGCTTCTCTAACATTCTGTGACAAATTAGCCATGTGACCTGGGGCCGTTCCATAAACACTGATTCTTTGATTTCTCATCAGTGTAAGGAAATTATAAAATCAACAATTTCTATCTCTCAGGAGTATATGAAAAATGATTAAGGAAAGGGAAAGGATAGCATTTTACAGGCACAAAGCACTCTACAAGAAAATTATTAACAACTAGAATTACGATCGTTGTCATGGACTGAACCGCTCACTACATTATTTAGCACTATTCTAGCTTCAACATGCTACTCAACTTTGCAAACCAGCAGCATTAAAAAAAAAAAAAAAACTAGAGAAGAAAGACCATTATTAAGAAAAGTGACCCTACAATATTCATACTTTTAAATGAAGCTAGTAAATATACTTGCTTTTTTTCCTATAATAAATGGAATTGGTTGAAACACCTCATATCTGCATACAGCTCAAAGTCTACTGATGAAAGATGAAACAATTGAGCTCCTGGTGAAAAAATGAAGAAAAAGAGCTAAGGTATCAGGAAGGCAGAAATATGCACACACACAAAAAGAAAACCAGGAAAGAAATTAACATTCGTTGAGTTCTAATAGGCAGTACTATCCTGGGCACCTAACATTTCATCATCCAACAAATATAATGCTCCAAGTTTCCTCCTTTTTCATGGCCTTTTCAAAGATTTGAAGACCTCAGGTCTATTAGTGAGCTCCCAATGCTGTTCTGCTTGATGTCAGGAGCCTGCATGATAGCTAGCAATGAAATTCCATAAACTGAAAACTCTTTACTCCCTAGAGCCCAACCTATTGTGGTCTGGAAGTGGCATGGCCAATGAAGGAAAGACTGTCTGGGAGACCATGAAACCCCCATGAGAGCATGCATCTCAATTCACTCCCTCCAGTGCTTTGTGCATAGCTCTGTGTGCATTCGGGCCCTGATAAATGCCCTACGACTCCACAGACTTCACCACAGTCCTCTTGACATCGGAAACCCAAAGAAGAGGTAGTGGTACTGAAACAGGTACTTGACTAGATGACCTCCTTCTGCCACGGTGACCTGGATAGCAAATCAGATCTAGAAAACCTTGGTGAGCAGAACAAATAATGCTAGAACACTGTTTAGTAACATTTTTGGTGTCATGGACCACCTTGAGCATCTTAAAGAAAATATGGATACTAACCAGAAAAAAATGAACATTTCCGCACATATTGAAAATATTTTACAAGCAACATATGGGAATTCAACAACCCCCTAAAGCACACCCATGGCAGATAATGCTGGCTGCCTGTCCACATTCTCTCTTCTCCATTTCAAAGAGCACAGATTGTGCTTGGGGTGTAATCTGCCCTTCTAAAAGATGACATTTCCATGCCACTCTTACAACTGAAGCAGGACAATGAGATGGAAGCAGAAGCCATTGAGTGAGACTCTGGGAAATTTCCATGAAGCAGCTAGACTCTTGTATCTGCCTTTTCCTTCCTTCCCTTCTTGCCTGGGAAAGCCTCTCAGATATGGGAACAGTAGCATGACACTAAAGAATCCTTAGTAAAGAGAGTCACAAGCTGTAGGAAGGTGTGGGGTCATCTGTGCTTGGCAACCTGAGGAACAAGCAGACCCATGTGGTTAGAGCTACATGGGTGAAGAATACAGTCAGCGAAGGGGTGAAGGTGGAAGCTGGGGTACATGATCATAGAGGGCCTCGTATGCCATGAGAAAGTCTTCGGGTTTCACTCAGAATGAGACATGAAGCCAGTGCAGGGTCTCAAGCAGCGATGTGACATGATCTCATGTTTTAAAGGATCACTCTGTTTCTTGTGTAGTTAATAAATCATAAAATGGCAAGAGAGAGCTCCATTTTGAGACAATTATTACAATCCACATGTAGTTGAATTAATGTATATAAAATTTCAAACATTAAAACCATTTACCCTACACACACACACACACACACACATGCACACATACACATACTCAAGAGCAAACTTATTTTGAGATAGAAGGGATCCTTAGAAATCCAAGTCAAACCCCCAGCTCCACTTGTTCCCTCATTTACAGGTAAGGGTTGGTTGAGGAAGGGATTGAGCAGACAGGTCTAGAAGTGGAACTGGGGTCACAAGCTATTGGCCTAGGGAGAATGATATGAGTCTCTTCCCAAGATACAATCAAGGTACTGAAACAGTACTTCTAAATGTTCATATTTAAATTCTCTGTAGCAGGAAATGCACCTCAATATACCATAAGGCCCACTATTCCCTAAAGTCTCATACTCAGGTGACTAGATCAATAGATGGGTGAATGAGAGAGAGAGAGAGAGATACAGATGGATGGATAGATGGATAGATGAGAGAGAGAGAGAGAGATTAGATAACTTGTCCCTGGTCTCTATATCTGAATACCTAAGTTCCATGATATCAAAATCTTTCCTTTTAATAGAAACAATTACTTTCCTCTAACCCATAACCTTAGCCAAAGTTCAACCACATCTCCTGCACCTGTAACATCCCAACATGAAGTTCTTCAACCTCTGCTTGACTATCTTCATAAACAAAGAGTTCACTGATGGACTGGCCTAGAAATCCATTTTTAGACCACTCTAGATGATTGAAAATATCTCTACTATTGAGCCAGTTTTTACTCCCTGTAACTTTCACTCCATCCTCTTACTTCCACATGACATCCCTTCAGATATTAGAAGACAGTAAGCCCTTCCCTAGTCTTCTCTGTTACAGAATCAGCATATCCAGTTTTCACAAACATCTTCCACGTGACTTTATTTTGAAGCTTTTCTACATACTAGTTACTCTCTTACAGTAGGTCACAGGTTTTCAAGTGACATTGGTCATATGTTTCTTAGGATATAATGTGACAACTATACAGTAAAGGGGAACTATTTATTTAGTTCAAAAAATATTTAGAGTTCTACATCTATCAAGTTCCCACTGGGAAATATATGACATACTGAGAGTAATTTGAGGAGAGTTTCATAAAGGGACCATTTCACAGGTAAATGCAAGGGTTAGTACACATGATAAGAAGTAGTGCAGTGCCTAAGGGCAAACAACAACAGGAAGTGATGACTGTCTGCAGGCCTGAAGGACTCCAGAGAAGGCAACTGTATGGGAGCGCAGCCTCACAGGAGTAGCGACAGCCCACAGAAGTGGACCCCAATGAGTGAATTATCCTACCTCGCTTACCTCCTGCTCTCTGACCTCCCATCTGGAGTTCCTGTTGCCTGTGCCTAACTGGACAGCAGGTAGCAAGAAAGTAGGATGATGCAGAATATATGAGCCACACTCCCTGGGCACAGAGGAGAGTAAAGGTGGGTGGAGAGTGAACTGGAGGAAGGGGGAAACGGAAGCTATATGATACTCCTTCATTGTAGGGCTCTGAGTAGACATTCCTAAGAATAGACAGAAGATAGTGTTCTGCTCTCTGGGCAGTAAACAATGAGCATGGGCTTGCACACATTCACTTTGAGATGCCTTTGATAAATCCAGACATAGAGGTCAAATGGGCAGCCACATCTCTGCAGCTCAAAGAAGAAATCCAAAAGAACATAAATTGGGAGTCAATGACATATAAAATAGAAGTGAAGTTTTAGCATACGTGAATTTGCCAAAGAAGAAATTTTGTAATCAGAAGATGGAAGGGCTTAAGACAGCCTTGAGAATTTTCACCTGTAGTGGCATCATAGAGTAGGCTGACCCTGAAAAGGACCCTGGGATGGAAGGGCGTAAGGTGGGAGGACAATCAGGAAACCATGGTGGAAACCATGCAGAGAGGGAGTCTCAAGAATGAGGGAGTGGCTAAGCATTGTCAAATGCCACTAGGGTGTCAAAGAACATGGGGACTAAAAAAAATATCTCCTAGACCTAGCAATGCGGCAGGAGAGGCAGCCCGCAGAGAAGGGGCAGTAAGAGGAAAAGAGTGAGTTTGAGGAATGGGGAGGTCAAGGTAACATGAGCATGCTCAAATATTAATGCACAGACACCCTTGACATGGAAGGCTGATTATTCCCAAGGTAGAGGATACCAGTGTAATGTTCTTCAGAAGCCAAAAGGAACATGATCTAATGTACAGGTGGAGGGAATATTTCTGAAAAGAGTAGAATTTCTTTCTTTAGTACATCAGCAGGAAAATGAAGAAAGAAAGGTTGCATATGGCAGTAAGTTGTAGTAGCTGGCAGTTAATGGCCTGAATTTTCTCTGAGACATTGCAAGGTACATGCTGAAAGTAAAGGTTGCCAGGAGGACAGGGATTTTGAAGAGACTGTCAACACAGGCATCGCATAGAGTGGAAAGCAGGTCTACCAAGAAACTCTACAATGGGGAGCAAAGACCATTTAAACCCCACCTCCCACCCTGAGGTGTGCAGGTATGAGACAACAGCTAGGATCTGGGAGGCACAGAGGGAATCCTAAGGGAAGACTGGGTTTTAAGGCAAGAAGGTGGAGGACCATTGGGAAAGAGGTTGAAGACCACAAGGAGTTTGCTGATTGAGAAGTATTTCCAGATGGCAGAGGGACTAGTTAGCACAAGGGTACCATTACAGTTGGGCCAGGGGATGAGGTAGAGAGCATTAGGTGAAGGGATTGTTACCTTGGGGCCCACCTGTTGGTTTTTGACTGGTGAAATTACACAAGGCATGGTTGACTCAGTCTTGGTAGATTCTTTGAAAAGTCTCAATGTTCTCTACTCACCTGTTCCGGGGTAGTGGTAAATGTAGGTAAATAAAATATCCCATTCGATCCTCAGCTTCATGAGGGCAGGTCCTAGATCTTTGGTCATTCCATGCTATAATCCTGGAGACTAGCAGGGCCTAGGCACATAAAAGTCATTTTAGGGGCCCGCCTGGGGGGCTCAGTCCATTAAGTGACTGATTCTTGATTTCAGCTCAGGTCATGATGTCGGGTTGTGAGATCGAGCCCCACCTTGGCTCCATGCTTAGCACGGAGTCTATTTGGGATTCTCTCCCACTACATCCTCTCCCACTTGCACTCTCTCCCTAAAAGAAGTCATTTTAGATGTTTATCAAGGAAAAACAATACAAAATTTGTCTCAACTCTACTGCATATAACTTATTTTAAAATCTTGCAAAACTTCAACATCATGACAAGGGACAATCAACCACTACTAAAAAAAAATGCCATATGATATAAATTTTACCTGCTTTAAGTAAGGAAAAGGATGAATATTAAGAATATAAGATTTTAAATTCTGCTCTGAAAAAATCAGAAACGCCCAACTCAACAAAATCAAGTTAACAAGATTTCTCATACTAATTTAATCTCCTATGCAAAAACAATTGGATTAACACATAAAAATCAACAAATAGAATCTCTTTGACTTTAGCAAAGCTTTTGGCTGAGCTCTTCACGGAAAAAAATCAAAACACTGAATATGTGGTAAAGGTACAACTTTTTGTATGTCTGCACTCACAGCTGCATCTGTGTTACACTCTACAGTATTTTCTTTCTCAGTGAATGAGGGTGCTCACAGCTCATAAGCAGGAAATAGATAAAAATACAAAAAGTTATAAAAGAGATTATAATTGCCTCATTAGAGTTACCAAAAAGTGCCACGATGACGTGAAAGAGGCAAGGTTACTAATGGCTAGTTACAAAACAAGGTTTGATCAAGAAAGTGGAGTCTCAGATGGTGCCCATCGCAAAGGTTAACTAACCTTATATACTTTAGAGCTAAAAATAGTGGTTTGCACAAATGAATACCTTTTAAAAAAACATAGCAGTTACAAAGATGCTGGTGATGACAACGATGTCTGGGAACCAAGTGTCCTATAATTAGGGTATAGAAACAGAAAACAGGTGGGGCAAGTTCAAGGTCTTGGCTGTCAGTTGAATACATTGTTCTAGAGTTAGTCATCAAAGGGTGGCATGCACAGTTTCTGAGCGGGGCTGAGGCATAAGCACACTGCGCTTCCAGACACGGTGGGTCAAGGGGCCAACAGGACGGCTGGAGGAGCAGAGCCAGCAGGAGGCTGGACAGGAGGCCACAACAGCCTGGCCTCTGCTGGGGCAACAGAGGAGACAAGGAAAGACTCTGTGCAACATGCTGCAGATATAGGATATCTGGGTCTTCATCACTGCATGTGGAAGGGAACAAGAGAAAGAGCCCCGGGATGGTTCTGTGGTTTCAGGCCTGGGGGACTGAGAGAAATGAGGTGCCATTCACAGAAATGAAAGTGAGGAAATGGTTTGCAAGGGATTTGAGTTAGGCTTTATGCCTGCATTTTTACCTTCGCTTGCGCCTCATCTTCATCCGAAAGGGCTCTGGCACCCACCACCACACCTAGAAGAATGTCAGTGCACAGGAATGAATAAATCCTGTGCTGGTCCCCAGGATACCCAGAAATAATCAGCGAGTCTGAAGCCCTCTCTGTAAAACACGGTGATTGTTGATCCTTCTGCACCTGTCCTTTATCAACACCCCCTCACCCCACCCCCTTGCTTGGAGGGAAGCATTTGTGTCAAAGACATCTCTGAAAAGAAATGCAAACCAATATATCTTCATCGGGCTTCCAAATCACTTTCCATATACCTGTTCAGAGGCTAGGAGGCTTCAGAGGTAATAAAAACCCTAACTGGTTCCCACGCCTACCCCGTTTCTAAGCCTCCTGTAAAGAAGAGGCTCCTGAAATTACTAATTAGCAGCAAGCGTTGGGAAAGCGGTTAAAAGCTGAGACACCCAAAAGAGACTAAACAACCAGGTCTGCTGGAAAGAAAGCTGGACTGGGACACACATGTTATTTCAAGCTCACTAATTAACTTGCTGTGTGACCTTGGGCAAATCTCTTGACCCCTCCCCGCGTGTGGTCCTCCCACCATCAGAAGGAGGGATAAGGGTATATACCAACTACCTGCCTCCCCCGGAGTATTGCCAAGATTAACAAGACTCAATTTATAAAGTGCCTGCTACAAACCCAGCTTACCTGTTTACATCTATGCGCACTCAAGATGCATTTCCTATCATGTGGTTTGCATAACCTTACCCGTATCTCTGACTTTGTACGAAATGCTCTTGCGCACGCATGGCTAGTTTACCCATTAAGTCCTCTCTTCCCCCACCAACTGTGATTTCTCGGCTCTGCTTAATTAGCTAAACCTCCATGAATGAATGCATCATTCCCAGGCTCTTTTCCTCCTTATTAAACATGCTGAAATAAATGGTTTGCCTACAAGTTTAAAAAAAAAAAAAAAAAAAAAAAAACCTTAAATGTGGAAAAAAAACATTAAGAATAGAATAAAAACTGTTTGAAATAAAATGCTCTTTTCTCCCATTGCTCAATATTTTATATATCTGAAACTTACATTTGACTTTAATTGGCAAATGACTGCTGCAATTCTTGCGGATTAGACAGAATCCCTAGCTTCCTGCTCACCACAGTTCCTTTCTCGTTTCTTTTTATTTTTAATACACTATGCTACAAAGATTTGTATAGCAGAAAGGAACTGCTTTTTCCCCAATTTTTCTCAACAAGGGAATAAAAATGTCACCCAATGGTGAGAATGAGTAACTGACAAAAGACAGTCTGCAATTGAAATCATCAAAGGCTAATTGTTTGTAATGAAAAGCACATTCCAATAGGAAGGAAGGAAGGAAGAAGGGAAGAAGGAAAAAAGAAATGAGAGAGGGGGAGGGAGGGAGGTAGAGGGAGAGAGAAAGAACCAAGTTTTATTTGATTAGAACATGCATTCAGACCCTATGGTTTCTCCCAGGAGTGAATGCCAGTACAGTTCAGATGTTAAAAACCTCAGCAGTTGGCATAAACTTCCCTTTTCCTATAGGGCACATAGATGAGATCTCAACATTCTTACTGTCAAGTAAAAGAAACTGAGAGCCATGGGCCAGAACTTGGCTGAGCTGACGTGTGCTTGCAAACTGCCCAGCTGCCTCTGTTTGCTATAATTGAAGCTATTATGACCACCTGGGAGTCTGTTATCACTGTCCTTTGTCCAGGGCCGCTATGGCATTGGCCATGCACAAATGCTCCCTGCTGAACCAGGAAATTGGGTCCCCAGGATGGATTCTGACAAGGAGTTGAAAGACAGATCGGGTCAATTTAAATGAGCCCCCTTTCATCAGAAAATTAGATTACCATAGAAAGTGAATGTTGCCAAAATGACTGTTTAATGAGGCCCCCTCGTTTGTGAGGTGTCATTCATTTTGTGTGCATGTGTCTGTGGTCCCACACCCACACACTTCTCCCCGTGGTTCACCAGTGTGAACACCTATCATGCGCTGAGACAGGGAAGGGGGACAGAGAGAGAAAAAGTCTGTATCTTAGAATGTTCAGCCTTACACATTTTCCAAGCACTTCAAGACGATTTGCTCATAAGCTTCTCACATAGCTATGTAAATTAGGATTAAAACTAAAGGAAAAGATACTGGCAGCTTTAGCTTTGCCATCAGAGTTCAGATGACACCGAAGCTGAAAGTATAATAAGGTTTCTTTTGTCTCAAATACCTGCTGATTTCTTGTTCACACCTAAAGGATGTTAGGATTGGTTTATGCTGATGGAATGTAAGGAGCTCCCACAGCACATTAGCACATTAGTTCAGCCCTTCCCTCATCATACGTGTTCTAGGACTCACAGAATTCCTAAGGAAAGAAGCATCTGCACTGGAGTGTCCCCCCTATAAAAAGAAAAATGACATAGAGTGAAGCTAGAGACAATTAGAAGATACCAGATAAAATGTATCATAGCATTCTTATCATTCTTTTCTCTAGAGTAACTTTTTAATTTTGACTTTTTTTCTATCTATAATATCCATACTAATATACTTTATAAAATAGATAAAATTTGGGAATGGACTTGAAGTTCTGTCAAAGTGAAAAGGTTGGCAAATCCTCTACCCAGTAAAACAAATATTAAACTGGACAAAAATATCAAAACCAACCATTTTAAGATCTTTGAATACTGACCAAAAACAAATAACACATGGAGAAGTATTTACTCATGAAAAATGATTGAATTTTGGATTAGAGCCATGGGAGCCTGTTTTTCCTACCTGGGGCTGCTTTCACCCCACCTGCCAGCTCAGTAGAGCCCAGGAGAGCTCAGAAGGAAAAAGCTCACCTAAGCATTATATGTGCTCCTCAGCCTATGCACACAGATCCATCAGCAGAGGGAAGAAACTTTACTGGCATACAAAGAGTTTGAACACAAACTTGAAGAAATTGCCAGCTGAAAAATAAACTATGGAGACTCAAGAGTGACTCCTAGTGAGCCAGACCAAAAATAAAAATCAGAATTAAAAACAAAATAAGCAAAGGTCTCACCAGCTCCCCATCATAGGGGAGACAGATACCAGAGACTGAGTGGAAGCAAGTTAATGATAAATCAAACAAAACCAAAAGGAACAACAACGATAACCCTTGGGGGACAAATTTAGAGTTCTAACAATTTATCATCTAAAATGTGCAGTTTTCAATAAAAAATTACAAGGCTCACAAAAAACAAGGAAGCATGACCCATATTCAGGAGGAGAGAGGGAAACAGTCAGTAGAAACCGTGAGTGGGCCCAGATGTTGAGTTTAGCAGACAAAAACTCAAAGTGGCTAAAAATACACAAAGAATGATGGAAACTGTGTTTGAAGACTTAAATAAAAATACGACAAAAATGGTTCCACAAATAGGGAATCTCAATAAAGATACAGGAACAATAAAAAAATAACCAATGGGAGTTCTGAAATCACAAAGTACCATAACTGAAATAGAAACTTTACTGTTGGCTCAGTAAGAGGACATGAGTTGGTAATAGAAAGAATCCATGAAAGTGAAGAAGGATCAATAGAAAGAATCCAATCTGAACAATAGAGTAAAAGTAAAAGTTTGAAGAAAATGAAGAAAGATGCCTGTGGGGGAACATCAAGGCAACCAGTACATGCAACAAAGAGTTCCAATAGGAGTCAACAGTGAGAAAAAGGAATAAAAAAAATGAAACAGGGCTGGAATCTTCCCATATTTGGTGGAAAACACTATGAGGTGGATCCACGAGGTTCATTGAATTCTATGTAGTAAAACACAAAGACATCCACATCTAGGCACATCACTAACCATGGATAGCCAAAACAAAAAGAAAAATCTCAAAAGCATAAAGGGAAAAATGCTTCATCACATCCACAGAAATACTGATGTGATGAATGACTGATTGCTCGACTGAGACAAAGGAGGGCAGAACATGATGGGGGGACATCTTCAAAGTGCTTAAAGACCAATATTAACCAATAATTCTATATTGCATGAAACTATCCATCAAAAATGAAAGTGAAATACATTCCCAATTAAAGACTGAGAACATGTGAGAGCAGACATGCCTTGTAGGAAACATTAAAGGCAGGCTTCTAGGCTGAAAAGAAATGACATAAGATGATAACTTGAATCCACCAGAAAAAAATTAAAAGAATTGGAAATGATAAATAGGAGGTTTCATATAAAAGACTCTATAAATACATTTCTTCTCTTAACTTCTTGAAAAGACATAAGATTGGTAACATAATTATAACAGTATTAGTTATATAATGTATGCAGATAAAATATATATGACAATAATAGCACAAAGGAGGGGCAGAGAATGCAGCTACATTAAAGCAGAATTCTATATTTAAGGTGCCATTAATCTGCATTGTCCTACTATATGATGTATATTGTAATCCTAAAGCAATCATTAGAAACACAACTTTAAAACATAGCAAAGAAATGAATCAAAATGGTAAACTAAAAATATGTAAAATAAGATGGCAGTAAATGAGAATCAAAGGCCAAAAAAAGAACAAATACAGAAAATAGCAAATGGCAGATGTAAATATAACTCTGTCAAAAGTGACATAAAATATGAATGGACTAAACACTTCAACCAAAAGGCAGAGATCTGCAGACTGGGTTTAAAAAACAAAATACAACTATATGCTATCTACAAGAGGCAAATGTTAGTTTCAAAGACACAAAGAGATTGAGAGTAAAAAGATGGAAAAATATATGCCATGTAAACCTTAATCATAAGAGATAATATCAGACAAAACAGAATTTAAGACAAGAGATATCACTAGAAAGAAAGAAGGAAGTTTCTTAATGACAGAGTCAGTACATTAAAAGATATAGAAATTATCAATGTATATGCACCTAACAACACAACACCAAAATACATTAAACCAAAATTGGTAGAATTGAATGAAAAATTAAACAACTCGGGCGCCTGGGTGGCTCAGTCATTAAACATCTGCCTTCTGCTCAGGTCATGATCCCAGGATCCTGGGATCGAGCCGGCATTGGGCTCCCTGCTCAGCAGGGAGCCTGCTTCTCCCTCTCCCACTCCCCCTGCTTGTGTTCCCTCTCTTGCTGTCTCTCTCTATATATCAAATAAATAAATAAAATCTTTAAAAACAAACAAACAAGCAATTCAACAATTGTGGTTGGAGTTTATACCTCATTCTGATAAATACAGAAAATCAGCAAGGAGACAGAGGGGGACTTACATTACCAACCAACTCGATTAAACTGAAATTTATAGAACAGTCTACCCAAGAACAGCAGAATATACTTACTTTGCAAGAGCACATGGGATGTTCTCCAGGACAGATCATATGCTAATTTAATTAAAAATTTCAATAAATCTAAAAGAACTAAGATCATTCAATTTGTGTTCCCAGACCACAGAAAAGTTAAATTAGAAATCTACAAAAGAAAGAAATTTGGGGCATCCCCAGTGCTTAGAAATTAAGCAACATGCATTTAAAAAGAAATTAAAAGGGAAACTTAAAAAGATGTTGAATTGATGAAAGCAAAAACACAACATATCAAAATCTATGTGATAATTTTAAAGCAGTAATTAAAAGGAGATTCATGTCTTTAAACACCTATTTAGAAAATAAGGTCTTAAATCAATATTCTAAGCTTCAACCTTGAAAAACTAGCAAAATAAGAGAAAATTAAACCCAAATCAAGTAAAAGATAAATTAACAATATCAAAGTGAAAATTTATGCATTAAAAAAGAGGAAAATAATAACTAAAATAAATTGAAAAAATTGGCTTTTAGGAAAGTTTAAAATATGTAAATCTTTACCTAGACTAACCACTTTTAAAGACACAATATAAAAAATTAAAGGTGAAACCAAGACTGGGAGAAAGTAACTGAAAATCATATATCTGATAAAAGATTTGTACCCAGGGATGCCTGGGTGGCTCAGTTGGTTTAACATCTGCCTTCAGCTCAGGTAATGGTCCTGAGGTCCTGGGATGGAGCCCTGAATTGGGCTCTCTGCTCAGCAGGGAGTCTGCTTCCCCCTCTCCCTCTGCCCCTCCACCCCCTGCTTGTGCTCTTGCCCTCTCCCACTCTCTCTCAAATAAAAAATAAAATCTTTAAAAATATATATTTGTACCCAGAATATATAGAGAACACTTTAAGTCAATATTAAGACAACCCAATAAAAAAAGTCAAAATATTTGGGTAAACATTTCAGCAATGACAAAAAAAAAGTGGTAAATAAGTACATAAAAAGAGGATCAACATCATTAGTCATTAGGAAAACACATTAAAACCTTAGTGAAGCTGTACAAATGACCAACAGATATTCACATCAAAGATGCTCAACATCACTCATCATTAGGGAAATGCAAATCAAAAGCGCAACAAGATATCACCTTACACCTGTCATAATGACTAGAATCAACAAGACAAATAACAACTGTTGACAAGAAAGTAGAGAAAAAGGAAAACTGGTGCAGTGTTGGTGGGAATGCAAACTGGTGCAGCCACTGTGGAAGACAGTAGGGAGATTCCTCACAAAATTAAACATAGAAACACCATATGATAAAGCAATTGCACTACTGAATATTTACCTAAAGAAAATGGAAACACTAATCCAAAATGATAAATGCACCCCTATGTTTACTGCAGCATTATTTACAATAGCCAAATTATGGAAACAGCCTAAGTGTCCATTGATAGACGAATGGATAAAGAAGATGTGATAGATATATATGCAGATATATAGACATGTATATCCCAAATACTTAGAAATCTATATCTATATTGCAAATGCTTAGAAATATATATATATATATATATATATATATATGGAAATATGTAATGGAATATTACTCAGCCATAAAAAAGAATGAGATCTTGCCATTTGCAGCAATATGGATGGAGCAAGAGTGTATTAGCTAAGTGAAGTAAGACAAATACCATATGATGGTATTTGGTAAGTGTTCTTTAATATCATCTTTCTTCATAGAGAAAGACAAATACCATATGATTTCACTCAAATGTGGAATTTAAGAAACAAAACAAACAAAGAAAAAAAAAGGCAAACAAAAAACAGCTCTTAAATACAGAGAACAAACTGGTAGTTGCCAGGGGGGAGGAGGGTAGGGAATGGAGGAAATAGATAAAGGGGATTAAGAGTACCCTTACCATGATGAACACTAAAAAATATACAGAAATGTTGAATTATTATGTTGTAGACCTGAAACTAACATAACACTGTATATTAATTATACTTCCATTAAAAAAAACTACTCATGAGAATTGAGTATATTAAACCAGGCTTATTTTCAAAACCTAAGGTTTAATTTCTTGAAAATCTGTTAAATAGCCTTTCACAGGATTTAACAGATTTGACTGTAGTTAAATCCAAACATAGTGTAAATTTATTACTGTCCATAAAATTGTGAATGACAGTAAGTGAAGAAAGTAAGTGAACAATACATAATAAATACATAAATAAGATTTAAATAATTGTTGTGTCTTCTTTCAAAGAAGCAAAAGACCACAGAAAGAAGCACACACACATACACACACACACACGATGAGAACCACAACACACTCACCAGAATGGCTTTAATCATAACTACTGGGAGTCTAAAATGGTAGAGCAACTTTGAAAAACACTTCACCAATTTCTTAACAAAATAAACATAAATTTATCATAACACAGCAATTCACTCCTAGGTACTTACCCAAGAGTCATGAAAACACATGTCCACAAAATGACACATATGCAAATATTCATAGTATCATGTCCATACAGCCAAAAACCGGAATCCAACCAAACACCCAGCAACTTGTGAATAATGATCACAATGTAGCACGTCAATGAAAACAATTCAACAATTAAGAGTAATGAACAATTTGGGGCGCCTGGGTGGCTCAGTTGGTTAGGCGACTGCCTTCGGCTCAGGTCATGATCCCGGAGTCCCGGGATCGAGACCCGCATCGGGCTCCCTGCTCGGCGGGGAGTCTGCTTCTCCCTCTCCCACTCCCCGTTTGTGTTCCCTCTCTCGCTGTGTCTTTCTCTGTCAAATAAATAAATAAAATCTTTAAAAAAAAAAAAAGAGTAATGAACAATGACATGGATGAGCCTAAAAAGAAGCTAGACACAAAGTACTACATATTATACAATTCCAGTTATATGAAATTTTTTTGAAAACCAAATCTCTAGAGACAGAGAGTGAAGGATTGCCTGGACTGGGAGTGGGGGTTAGTGGTAGGACAGGAGACACCTTCACTGTGCCACAGAAATGTTCCAAAACCGGGTGGTGATGGTGGTGCTTGCACAACTCTATAAATTCACAGAAAATCATTGAATTGTACACTTACAGTTTATAATATTGTGCATGTAAATTATACCTTGAAGCTGCTAAAAAAGTTAACATAAGTCATCATTGCCAAAAAAGTTACTCATGTATGAATCTCATAATAATACACTTTGTAAATAGCATTGAACCAGGAACCAGAAGTCTTTCCATTACCTAGAATGTATCTTCAAGAAAGTCATTTGATATTTTAAATCTTTTGTTTCCCCAGATGCTTGTAAATCAGACATAACAACCACAAGACTTATTGCAAAGGGCTGTTTGTCCCTTTACTGAGCGAGTCCGTTCAGCAAACACCCACTGTGTATGTCAGTCACTCTGCAAGGAGCTAGAGATACAACCTGAACCCTAAGGAGAAGTCCTGAGGAAACTGGAAAGTCCTGTACATATGGAAGAGATCATTGCTGTGAAGAGCTTGTATTGGAAATAACCACAGAACAGAGCACTGTTATAACAGCCCAGAGATGACAGTCACCTTCAGACACAGGAACATCCAAATCTTGCCTAAGAGGACAACTGTCTCTACCTGAGACTCCAAAGAAAAGAAATACCCACAAAAAGACAGTGATGATGGAAAGCAAAATACTATTTTATGATCAGATGGGGTCTTTGATGAAGAACCATGTAGAGTTCTGGTTTGCTGGGCAAGAGCCCACGGACTGATGGGCACCTGAGAGGGGGGGTCACCTCTCTCTGAGGTCCAAGCCTTCATCTTACTCCAACTTTTGGCTGGTCTCCTAGTAGGAAGAGACCAGAAGTAAGACAGTGCCAGAGAGTTCACTGCTTAAGCCATGTGGGGAGAAAGAAAATAAAAGAGGGCCCTCCAAAACCACGTGACTTCTTGTGTGCCTGCCAGGATGCCCTAAACCTGCTCTCTCAGACACGTTTCCCCTTCTCTGAGGTCACAGCTCTAGGTTCTCAGACGAGCTCCGTTACTGAAGTGCACTTGAACAAGTTACTCACCTTCCCTACTTTATCCTGCCTCAGTCATCAAACCTTAAATTCATCATTGCTGGTACTCCTTATTTATCCCGTGTAGTGGGACCTCAGTGAAAGGAAAGCTTTAAGTATTACACAAACTTCATATTCTTCTTTCCTTCTGTTGATGAATAAATACATGTTTTCTCTTGAATTAATTTCTTCAGCAGCTCTTCATTTATTCAACAAATACAGACGAGCATCCGCAATGTTCAAAGCACCAAGAATAAATAATCCTATTTGCTCCCAGGGAGGAAACAGACCACAGTGGGAGACAAAGAATCACTCTCGTGGAGGCTTTAGTACACAGTGAGATGCACATTCCAAAAGGAAGACTACCCAGTTCTCCAAGGGAACCGTTTCCAAAAGGAAACAGGCCCAGACCGGGAAATGGGGCCTCGACCGGAAGACGGTAACACCTGAGCCGAGTTCTGAGTGTGGGTGTGGTCATCGAAGGAGCAGGCTCAGGGGACAGGGCTGGGTGTGGCGAGAGCGCATCACGCAGAGGGACCTGGATGTGCCCGCAGGTGCAGCAAGAGAGGGCAGGACGCTGTCTGGAACTGTTACAGACTAGGAAGTGCAGCTGCAGGGGGGCGGCGTGGAGGGGGGAGGGCAGCTGAAGAGCAGAGGGGCGGAGATGGTCTTGTATTCAGGTCTTGTAGAGGGTTCCGATCTTCATTCTGGCCGCGATGGGGGAAAAGAGACTCCCTCTATGTCAAACGTACTAACTAAGGGCACCTGGGAGGCTCAGTCGGTTGAGCATCTGACTCTTGATTTCAGCTCAGGTCATGATCTCAGGGTCGTGAGGTAGAGCCCCACGTTGAGCTCTGGGCTCAGCACAGAGTCTGGGATTCTCTCTCCCTCTGCCCTTCCCTCCACTTGCACCCTCTCTGTCTCGCTCTCAAATAAATGAATGAATGAATGAAGAATGAATGAATGAATAAATAAATAAATAAATCTTTACCCAAAAAAAGTACTAACTACCTGTACGCTTGCTTTCAGCTCATGTGAATCGTAGCTATCATTTATGCATATTGCTTAGAATCCCACAGAGAGAGAAGACATAATAAAACATTCGCTGCAAACAACTCACCGTACATGTGGGTAACAACACAGAGAAGCACATCGTTTCAACGGTTCACAGAATCCAGGATGCCTGGGTTCTGACCGATGCTCTTTGTGCTCAAACAGCTGACTTATGGGCATCTTTTCTCTTACAGTCTTAGATAACGTTATGGGGCTTAAACCTCATTTCAATGACAAATCTCATTTTTAATACGATTACTCATTTATTTAATAAATATTTATAGCGCAGGTGTGTGCCAGTCTCTGTGCTTAATAAATTATTAAATTTCCATCATGGTGTGCACGGGCAAGTGCCCCGGACCCGGGGATAGATAACACCCTCATTTGGTACTTGAGTTGATATCAGGCAGTCATTGTAAAATTACTGTCACCTGCTTCTTCCCATTACCACAGTGCCTTTGAATAATCTCTACAGAAGGGAAATTTTTTTAAAAAACCCAGGCCTAACAAATATTTAAAGATCTTTTGTCAAGGAATTACCCAAACCCTAGTTTCCAAAACTGTTATTTTCTCACTGTAAAAATTTTATTTAAAGATATTAAAATATAAAAAATAAAAATTAGACTCTCAATCCCACCACACAAAGGCAAACTCTAATAAACACATTGCTGTATTTTTCTAGACCTGTGGCCCCTGTGGATAGAGTTTTTTCAGATGGTAACTTAAGACTTGTCTTTTATTTTTTAAGATTTATTTATTTATTTTAGAGAGAGAGAGCAGGGGGAGGGGCAGAGGCAGAGGGATAGAGAGAATCACAAGCAGACTCCGTGCTGAGCATTGAGCCGGTCGCGGCCTCGATCCCACTCATGACCTGAGCCAAAATCAAGAGTCAGAGGCTGAATCGACAAAGCCACCCAGGCACCCCTTGTCTGTCGTTTTAAGTTTAGTATTTCAAAATGGCTTTTCCCAATCAAAAACTCATTATAAACATCATTTTACCTTCCAAATAACAAGCGAATAAAATGGTCAAACTCCGTGAGATGTTTTATGTTTTTTTTGGCCATCGGAAACAGTACAGCCCTAAGTGCTTTGTTCATCAAGCCTAAGAGCTAGTAACAGGACCGTGTTTGCCACGTGCCTCGCCCCCGGCTTTCCACTCATCGTCTTACTTAATCTCCACAATAGTCTTAGAGGGAATCCTGTTATTATTCATACTCTCCAAACACGGAGGCAGAAGCAGAGGGAGACGGCCAAGAGGAGCGGCTAACAGTGAGCACCTACTAGGTGTGATCCCCATGCTACGTGCTGTGCCTGCTCCCACCTGCTCCATGAGACGGTCGCTGTTGTTGCTGTTGCCATTTGACAGAGGAGGACGCCGAGGCAGGACTTCACGAAGGGACTTTCCAGGGTGGCACGCCTCGGCCCTGCTGCTGCGCGATTTGAACAAAGCCTGGCTTTGGGGACTGGCCCCTAACCCGTCTGGGGCTTAGACGGCCAGTGATTGGAGGGATTTAGATGACTCCCTCCGGCTGTGCTCCCAGAAGTCAAATCACTGCTCTTGAAACATACCACTAAACCCCTCTACAACACTAACAAGTTACAGTCCAATTGGGAAAGTGTGAAAGCGCACATCCATGCAACGGGGTTCTGTTCGTGTGTCTTCACCTTGCAGACATGAAAGAAGCACATTCTTTAGAGGTGAACAGAATGACGGTCTGCAATGCAGACCTCTCCACTGATGTTTTAATTTAAATGTGGCGCACGTGGCCCCCATCCCATCTGTGCACAGTCGCTGTCACGGGCCGTGCCCCCCCCCCCGGTGGCCCCTAGGGGCCTTTACAGAGCCCACCATCTGACCTGGAGGACCAGAGCCCAAGCCGCATTCTGGGGGGGAGGGTGGGGGGTGGGAAATAGAAAGAGGAACCAAGAGAAAGGGAAGGGAAAGAAGAGAACACAGGAAGTCCCCTCCAACAGGAGGAAAAATAAGTGAATCTGAGGGCTGAGGCTCTGAAGGAGATGCTGTGAACGGTGTCCCAGGAGCAGAGTTCACAGCCCTGTGGGCCTGTGCTCTGGGCAGGTACCCAGGAAGTGGCTGAGCTGGGGGACAGGGTCCTTGGGGTGGCTCTCCAGGTAGATTGAATGTGTCTCTAGTCAGAATGCACGGCCCTGAGTTCCCTGTGACCCCGCCAACTCTCGGGTGGGGTTCACTGGCCTTTCGAAAATGGTGGTACTGTGTTTACTAAAAGAAAAAGGGGGGGTTATAAACTCAATACAGGGTTTAAGGCTATCAAACAGAATTCACAAAAAAACACTAGTGATTTCAGGATACATGAATCTGAAACAGATGCAATTTCTCCTAAAATGCATATGCATTCTAAAAAACAAAACAAAAAATGTTTTGGGCATAATACATTTTGTTTTTATTTTGAATTTCAAAAACAAAAATAAAAACCTGTGTCTATCACAAGAGTTTCTGGGTAGAAACACAAGAAAATACAGTTAGGGACCAAATCAGTGGCAGAACCCCACTATTCCCAAACCTCAGGTCCTCCATCCTTGTATTTATTTTTTTTATTAATTTTATTTTATTTTGTTAGTCACCATACATCACATCATTAGTTTTTGGTGGTGTTTCATGATTCATTGTTTGCATATAACACCCAGTGCTCCATGCAGAACGTGCCCTCTTTAATACCCATCACCAGGCTAACCCATCCTCCCAGCCCCCTCCCCTCTAGAACCCTCAGTTTGTTTTTCAGAGTCCATCATCTCTCATGGTTCGTCTCCCCCTCTGATTTTCCCCCCTTCATTCTTCCCCTCCTGCTATCTTCTTTTTTTTTTTTAACATATAATTTATTATTTGTTTCAGAGGTACAGGTCTGTGATTCAACAGTCTTACACAATTCACAGTGCTCACCATAGCACATACCCTCCCCAATGTCCATCACCCAGTCACCCCATCCCTCCCACCCCACCCCCCACTCCAGCAACCCTCAGTTTGTTTCCTGAGATTAAGAATTCCTCATATCAGTGAGGTCATATGATACATGTCTTTCTCTGACTGACTTATTTTGCTTAGCATAATACCCTCCAGTTCCATCCACGTCATTGCAAATGGCAAGATCTCATCCCTTTTGATGGCTGCATAATATTCCATTGTGTATATATACCACATCTTCTTTATCCATTCATCTGTTGTCCATCCTTGTATTTAATTTGTTGAAATACCAACTTCCAGTTCAAGACTGAGCAGCCCTGAAGCCCGGCTCCCTCGTTGGGAAACAGCATGGCCCTTGTTGGAGGGCTGTGTGAGTCCAGCCAGCGTCAGCAGCCCAGCGCTCTGCCAACGTTAGAGCTGCCCTCCCCGTCGCAGATAATGGCAGCCAGTGCCCACATAGTGTCAGGATCCGGAGAGGTGATATATCATTGAGAGAAAACAAAAGTGAGAGACCTAATCATAGTTCTGTCTTTGGGGCACATGGCTGGTTCTAGGCACCATGTAGAAGTTTGCTCAAGGTAACAATGACACAGAGAGTCCGAACACACACCAGAAGAAAGGGATCCAATGTGTGCGAGTAGACACCATTTCCACTCCCACTTTATAATCGATCTGTACAATGGGGCCTAGTCTGAAAGGAACCTTTGGAGACCCTCTCGGAATCTAGCCAGGATGCAGGTGTGGCCGGCCGTGGTCAGCAGGTGTGCCCACGCCTTGTTCACCAGGTCCCCTTATCACCCGGGTCATAGCTCAGCTCACCTGGGCAGTGTTTGCTGTCTGCCCATCCTACTGTTGTGTTGTTACATTGTTAATCTTACATTGCCTTATCCTTACCTCTCCCCCAAAGTAGAGACTATTACCCAATCCTTCAGGCCTGTGCCTGAGCTTTAAGCAGTCTGTGCACTTCGACCAAGTTCACACAGCTTGTAAGTGACAGAGCTGGGGTTTAGATTGAAATTGCACCTGTCTGACCCCGGCACCTTTTTCTGGAGCCCTTGGAGGATACCCCCACTATTGTTTAGGTTGACATGTTTCCTTGATGCCCCTAATGCAGAGAAGCTCCAGGTCAGAGATCTACACCTATGTTTCTAGTTCTTTCCTGTTTCTAGTTCTTTCCTCCAGAAGAGGTGCTCATTCATTCATTCAGTATTTGCGAGTTCCTACTATGTACTTGTCCTAGAAGAGGCAGGTATACTCATTAATAAGACAGGATGGGAAAAACCATCCTCTTATCTATATTTGGGGAGAGCCTGACAGCAGCCACAGTAAATGGGTCCTAAGTCATCTTAGAAGTGAAAAGCTTGGGGGCGCCTGGGTGGCTCAGTTGGTTGAGCATTGGACTCTTGGTTTCAGTTCAGGTCATGATTTCAGGGTTGTGGGATGGAGCTCTGCATCAGGCTCTGAGCTCAGTGGGGAGTCTGCTTGAGATTCTCTCCCTCTGTCCCTGCCCACTGCCCCCCCCAAATAAATAAGTAAATCTTAAAAAAAAAGAAGAAGAAAAAGAAGAAGAAATGAAAATTTCTATGGACAAAAATGAGAGCAGGGTAACAGGGCACTCAAATGAAGGAAGGAGTGGAAGAGAAGAATGAATGAATGATTTCTGCTTCCTGGAGAATATGTTTCCCAAACAGGAGTGCCCCTTTGGCATCTCTGTAGGCAGAGACGCTCATGCGGTCACCTATGGTGTTTCCACTCTTCCTATGAGAACAGAGCCCAAGACTTCCATCCTACATCACCTCCAGCAATTTCTTTTGCATTTTCTATTCTGCTCTTCCTCATGCTTTGCCTTAATTTTGTTATATACCTTTTCTTTTTTTTTACATTTTCCTACTGGCACTAACTTCCCCTTTCATATGTCCAACATTTCCCTTGAGGGAAACCCTTTTCTCCTACAGTCTCTTCAAAGCTCCTTTTATCCAAAAGAATCTTCCTCTCCTTTCTAGAATGCCTGAGGTGCCTTAGATCTCAACAAAAATTACTAAACCAATAATGGATCTAATTTCAGACTCTGCCTGGACAGCCACCCTCAGAGGTTGATGATGGTGTCGGTAATATTCCTGGTAAAAGTTATATCAAAACTAGAGTCATGGCCTGCAGTCTGTCCATGATTTTTGCTTCCAAAATCCATTGCATGGCCATTCCAGTAGAGAAAAGCTTTTAAAATTCCTCTGGGAAGGTGACACATCCTGTCATTGTACAACAGATGACCCAGGAGACGAACATACACCAAAAGGATATAGAAAATGTGTTGTCATTGAAAAATGAGAAACTCAAAAACAAATGCTTTAAAAGTACCAAGAAACAGAAGCTACAGTGCACAAATTATCTATTTCCCATTCCTGATTCAGCAAATTATTGAGTGCCTACTCGATGCCTTGAACTCTGCCAACCATTCCAAGTTATCTTAGTTACCAAGGCGTAAAACTCACAAAGCAGCTCTGACCAGCCCCGCAGTGTCACCCTCCTCCCCGAACTGTCCCTGTCCTTCCGGTGCATCTCTCCTCCATCAGCACCTGCTCTGCATGCCACAGTCTTCCGATCAGCACTGTCGTGTGGACTGCTCTGAATCCTACCCACCTCCCCCATGCTGGGAGCAGGCACAGAAACTCCCACTCGGAAACATTCAGCGGTGGATCGTTCCTGAGTGAACAACGTGCAAGTCAGGCCGCCTCGCGGGCATCACCATCTCTGTGTTTGTGGAGTCCCCATGTCTGTCCCCTTACAGGGTGTCGCATCATATTCTCCTCACTGCTTTCCAAGAAATAAAGACACTTATACAGCTGGAATGGATATCTGCATTTACATCTATCATTTTTATATTAAATCTTAACTCATCGCCCCCAGTGAGTTGGCCCCGAGGTTGCGACTCCAATCGTGCGGAAGCAGGGAGCAGCCCGCACTCGGGCAGAGCAGGAGTGCAGACAGGGAGGGCTCAGACAGGGATGCAGGCGACCGAGCTACCTGCACTTCAGTGCCCCTCACAGGAAGACCTGCAGAGCCAGCCTGGGGGCGTGGGTGCCAGTGGGGGAGACAGAGGGTGATGGTGTGGGTGTCCCGTACCACAAGGAAGAAGCTCACAACCACCGGGAAATTTCCTACTGCGTTTGGGCCCTTCTAAAACAAGCGCATCCCTTGACCTGCTCCGTTCATGGGGATTTCACACAGATCTGAGTCCAGACCCCGCCAGGCTGGGCAACGGGGCTGAAGGAAGGCTTTCCGCTGCGCCTGTGGGGATGTGGGATCTGACTGTCAGAGCGTGCTTTTGTAACACGGGACCTGTGCTACAGGAGTGGGAATTTCTGTGGTACAAACAGCACTTCTTAAGAAAACAATAAGAATCTAAAGGACAAAGAGGTTTCTACAAAGGAAACTGTGCAGTTTACAAATTCCGTCACTTAACCAGCTCGACAACACCAGTTCTCATCAGAGTCCACACAGAATGAGTATCGACAGGGGAATGAACTCAGAGCCCAGGAAGGAAATCATTTTCTGTCCGACTTCGTGGCCAGCTATACCAGGCCAGTGTGGAGATCCACACTCCTGAGGGGCTTTTTCTAAGCAGAGAGCATCTTTGGGGGGGAGCCCTTGTGTACGATACCTTTCTCCTCCTTTTCCACAAAGTCATTTATTTTTCTAATAGGCTAAAATACCTTAGCTACGGCTCAGATAACATGTGGGCTCCCGGGTGGTGAAAATTGTTTTTCAGAGGGCTATGAGCTCCAAGGGCTCCGAATTACAGATAAACCCCAACAGCAGAGGAGTGAAGAGAAAGGCCTTGGACAGGCAGCTAGGGGTCAGGTGGAAACAGTAGTAAATGGGGGCGGGGGGACACCCACTTCCCAAGCCCCCAATGCAAAAATGTCAATTAAGGAAACACCTCTGCACAAGAGAGTCTTTACCAAATGGAAATAAGGCATAATGACAACTCAGACCCTGCTGTGGAGCCGCAGGGAAGGTAATCAAAAAGGCCCAGTGCTCAGAAAAACGGCCATTGGCTCGGGGGCTCTCCTTTGAAAGAGTTGCCAGGAATTACAAGACTCAGAAGACATGAGGAAGCAGCTGTAAGTGTACAGCATAGGAGAAAACACCCCTCCGAGCTGAAGGGCACACAGGGCCTGCTCCACAAAAAACGGAGCAGTGCAATTATCTTAAGGCCCTTGTTCCACAGAGGATGGAGGAATGCTGCACATTTGGTCATCCAGCGAGAAGCTGGGTGCTTGATCAAGTAGTTTCCTCCGGTTATTATACCAGGGGCTATCCTTAGTACCAACTTTAGGCAATCAGAAAAATCACTTAATGACTCAGGTATCAACTCAATAAACAGTGAATGAAGGACCTACTATGTGATGTGCTAGGTGCTAGGCGTTGGAAACCCAATACTGTGTGACTTTGACCATGCACTCCCAGAGCTCACAGCCTAGTAAAGATTGAAGTGTTAGGTGATTCCGTTACGTATCTCTTGGGCTCCCCAAGCAGTCACTTCAAACACTGAACCCAAGTTCCCTGGACAGTGGTAATTAACCTCTTTAGAACGACATTATTCAGCGGTGCTACCGTGGATTTGAGTCCTCTCCCTGCTGCTTAGCGGATGGACAGCCCTTAAGAGCAGCCTCAACACTGACAGTGGATCATTCTTCATATGGAGGCCGTCTTGTGCATGGTAGGATATTCAGCAGCATCCCTGGCCTCTGCCCACTAGACACCAGCACCACCTCTTCCGTCGTGACAACCAAAAACATCTCCAGATATTACCAAATGCCTCCTCTCCCCATTAAGAATTACACTAGTGCACAGATAAAATTTATTTGCTGCTATTTACTTTCCAGGGTCTTCTGTAAAAAGAAGAGTTTGAATCAAATTATTATAGCAGTCCCTAGTTCTGAAAGGGTTTTTGTTGTTGTTGTTGTTGTTAGAAAAGGGTGGGAAGAGAGAGGGAGGACATGCACATGAGTGGGGGGAGGGGCAGAGGGACAGGGGGAGAGGGAGAATCTCAAGCAGATTCCATACCCAGTGCAGAACCCAAAGCAGGGCTTGATCTCACATCTCTAGTTTGCTAGAGCTGTCATAACAAATTAAGACATACTTGGTGGCTTAAAACAACACAAATTTGTTATCTTACAGTTTGGGAAGTCAGAAGTTCAAACTGGGCCTCATTTGGCTAAAATCAAAGTGTCTGCAAGGCTGTGTTCTTTCTGGAGGCTCCAGGAGGGATCTGCTTCCTTGCATTTTCTAGCTTCTGAAGGCTGCCTGCATTCCTTGGCTCACGGCTCCTTCCTCCATCTTCACAGCCAGAAAGAGCATGTTCTGTTTCCAACTCTTGTTTCCCTTGGCTTAATTGTTATATGGCCTCCTCCCCACTCTGAACCTCCTGCCTCTCTTATAAGGACACTTGTAACCACATTGGCCCACATGGATGGTCCAAGAAAATCTCCCCATCTCAAGATCCTTAACTTAATCACACCTTTCCCAAGTGTCTTCTACCATGTAAGGTGACATATTCATAGGTTCTGGGGATTTGGACATGGACATCTTTGGAGGGCCTCCTTCAGCTGACCACAATGTGTCAAGTAAGGGATGCTATTACTACTACAGCTCATTGATGTATTAAATATAGAAGCATCACACAATCCTTTCCAAGTTTAATTAAATAATAAATGTGGATGATGGTGATGGTGACAATTGTATCTTTAGAATAGAGTAATATGAATAAAGTAATACAAAGAACGTAATCTTCAAACCACCTCAGAAGGAAGGCCCAGCTTCCAGTAGCAGTGAAGAGTAGATTCATTGGACTAACCCACAGAGAACAATTATAAAACCTAGACAAAATATTTCAGAAGCAGGCAGGAACTAGAGGAGGTCTCCTCTTGAAACACAGGAAAGCAATGGTGACAGTCATGAATTTGCAGCTTTTTTCTAAAGGGCACTCTCCCATCTACATGTGGCCCAAGGCAGAGCATCTGGAAAGTTAAAGTGAATCCTGAAAGAGAGGGAGCCACTGGGGAGTGAACACCAAAATCTGCACATAAATTCTGCCCAAGTTATCATGGACTGCTAGATTCACACATGCAGGAGGATGCCTCTGAGGGCCCCACAGAATACATAGCAGCTAAAAGCAGAAGGAATTGAGTGTAAAACCCAGCTGCTGCCAACTACAGAGACACAAGTTAGCTTGAATTCAGACATGGTCACCGCCTCCTGGGACAAATTCATAATGCTTCCACGGAACATAAATACAGTCTCCATGACATGTCTCTCTTAACATCCAAATTGCAGTAAACAAAATCACTTGTTTTTGTTCGCAAAAAAACAAACAGAAAGAAGAGACCCAAAAATCAAGACGAACAAAAGTTCAACAGAAACTAAACCCAAGATGTCCCAGATGTTGAGAAGAATAGACAGGAACTCCAGAGATGCTCTTATAAATATATTGAAGGACTTAAAGGAAAATATGCTCATAGGGAATGAATGAATGGGGAAACAAAACAGAAACCTAAAGCAAAGAACAGAATATCTGAAATGAGATGTTAATGAGCAGGTTTAATAGCAGACTGGAGGCAGCAGGAAAATGGTCAACAGGAAGAATACAATCTGAACAAAAGAGAGAGAGGCAAGGTTAATATAAAATTGGTGCAGTCTTAGCAGACTGTGGGAGAATGCCAAGCAGCCTAACATATGTGTAATTGCAGTCCAAGAATGAGAAGGGAAGAGAATGGGGCAGAAAACAAAGTATTTAAAGAAATAATGGCTGAGAATTTCCAAATATGGTGACAAATATCAATCACAGATCCAAGAAAGTGAATGAAACCCAAGCAAGATAAACAAGAAGAAAACCACAGTTAAGCCCATCATAAACCCTTCTAAACCATAAACTTGCAAAAACCCAAAGTTAAAGAGAAAATCTCATATGGACCTAGATGAAAACATCACATCACACACAGAGGGGTGGGAAAAAATGACAGAGATGACAGTGGCCATCTCATCAGAAATGAAAGAAGCCAGGGAGGCAATAAAAACTATATATTTTTAGGTGCTAAAGGAAAAAGGCAACAGAGAAATCTATACCCAATAGAAAATATCCTTGAAAAATGAGAATTTTAAAAAGACATCAAATAAAAAAGAAAACTGAGATTTTTCACCAACAGACCTAAACTATAAAAATGCCAAAGGGAAGTTCTTCAAGCTTAAAGGAAATCATGCCAGATCGATGGCCAGATGGACCTACACGAAGGAATAAAGAGCTCCAACCAGAACTGGCAGACATTTCAACATATACAAAAGATTGTAAATATGTTTTCTTTTCTTATAATTTATTTAGAAGGCATATTACTGCTTAAGGCAAAAATTAAAACAGTGTTTTGAGGTAATAATGTTTGTGGCCACACTGTGCATTCTAACACTAACACAGTTGTATCAGAGATTCCTGGCCAGTGAAATAGGGCAAGAAAAAGAAGTAACCCACGGAAAGAGAGAACTCACAGTCTTTATTCACAGCTGCTGTGATCGTCTGTGTAGAAAAAGAATCTTCAGAACAAATACAAGAAGGGATAAGACCACAGATAAGAAGTCACTGTACAAAAAGAAATACTATTTCTCATTCTATCAATGAAAAAGGGAAAATAAAATGTGAAAAAGATTTACGGTAGACTTAAAATAATAAAATTCTTAAATATAAATTTGACAAAAATGAGCAAGTTTTCTAAATTTTGAATCAAATAATTTAATATTAAATCTAAGGAGATGGTGCTAAGGATATATATGGTAACCCATAGAGCAAACACTAAAATAATGCAAAAAATTTTTAAAAACACAAATTTAAATGAATTTTCTATGTAATGCAAAACATATTTGATTAACCCAAAAGATCATAAGAAGAAAACCAGCAGGGGGGACAAAAATCAGATGAGATCTCCCCTCTCAAAATAAAAAGCAATTGATAATATGATGGAACAAATCAAACCATATCGATGATCACTTTAGACATAGATGCACAATTCCTCAAATGGAATCAAAGGAGGATAGAAGTGGATGGAACAAAAATTATGATTTAATTGGGGCCCCAAATTAACCCACTTTGTAAAAATGAAGTCAACCCAGAATTTTATTTTGTGTAGCGTCAACATGGCGAAGATAGTCTTATTAAACATATAAATAACACAGTAACTTGCAAATCCCAGACAAACATTTGGAATTTGGGGTCTTCACTGGGGGTTCAGTCCACTGTTTGACAACATGGTGTAGGAAAGGGTTTGCACTCTCCCTCTTCACTCACATTCGTAGATCCCGGGTGTAGGTGGGGCGAGCGCTGAGCCAGCCTCCGGACAGCGGAGTCAGTGTAACCACGGTACAGGGGTCCACCCTGCACCCTCCCAGGGTTGCTGACTTCCCATTAAATCAGAATGGCTGTTACCCATCTTGGGGAGGAGAAAGAAGACCCAGAAAAAGGCAGATGTACCATGAGACAAGTCTACACTGGAATCATAAAGAGTAGTCAGTGTTTACAGACAAAACATTTAGTGCTGATAATGTGCATCAGAACGTTAGAGAAGGGGAAAAGTTAGCCAGTGACTGGCTGTCTCCCTCCCTCTCTTTCTCTCTGACATTTTGAAAAGTTCAGCAGACTCATGAGGGACTGAAGAGTGGAAAACACGGCTCCATTATTTATAAAAGGGCAAAGCCACCAACCAAGGGCCTCCAGCCGGCAAGTTCAACAATAGATGGCAGAGAACCTGGGGACGTCTGTGACAGGAGGTTTTGGGGGAACCCTTGCAAAGCAAAGTTGGATTCAAGTGGTGTGGCAGGAGGGTCATGCTAAGAGAGCCTGGAGGAGACTTTGAAGCCATTATTGACGCAAAGAATGAAAAAACTGCCTTTCCAAGCAGCACTTGACAATGTCCTACTTCATTGACTCCAAGGTGAGCAGTGCGAGATCAGACAGATGACGGAGTCTAAGGGTCTAAAGGGTAACCACGGGAAACATGCTTCAAGTCCCCATAACTTGAATTTGGGGGAACACAGATAATTTTCAGGTTTATTGTAAAGCCAGAAACATAGCTGAGAGACAGAAACATTTCCTGGTGACCTAATATTACTCATTCAAGATAAAGATCACTCAATGCAGAGAAAAGGCAACCAACACCACCAAGTGCTTCTGCATTCAAAGGAAAACCTGGTACTCCAGGTGCTGGTAACTACCCAGGGAAGGCTGTGTACTCCAGGCCAGTAGATAAAGAGCCCTGTATACCACTGCATCTTCCACAGGAGGGCTCTCCACGTTTCCATCCCCCACACACACACCTACAATCTCCTCTCTCCCTCCCACCAGCACAGCGAGCTTCACTCAGTCTTACACTCGACTAGACAAGGGGTCAACGGTCCGCTTTTTCTCTCCAGCCCAATTAATTGCATTTAAGGAACAGTCATATTTTGCTGGGTGCTGCCCTCACTAGGTGTGCAGACATGTGGACTTTCCGCCTCCATTTCCCTGTGGTCACTGTGCTGCTATGCTTGGGACCATCTGGAAGGCACTCCTCTCTAAACTGCACAGTCCATTTTGTATAATAAAGATGGCAGCACTAACTGAGCATGTCCTGTGCATCAGGACTTCACACAGCTACTCGATTCATAGGTCATGCAATCAGCGCAGATGGTGTTATTACCTCTATAAAACCAATGAACCACCAAGTGATGAATACTTGTGCACAAGGCATTCTAATCTTTTACTCTGATTTATTCAACAATAATCACCATGTCTATATCGAGCACGGTGTTCGATTCTAGATCTACCCAAACAAACAAATAAGGTGCCTGAACTCCTGAAACTTCCAACCCAGAAGAGAATATAGAAGGTAAACAAACACTGGCTCCAGGACTCAGGACCACTTTTTAATGTCTCTGTGCCTCCTTTCTTCCTCTCTGGAAAGAAGAAAGAATTTAAAAAATATTAATAACTACCTTTTAAATTTGAAAGAAGAATAAATAAGCTAATACATAAAGTACCAATGTAGCACCTGTCCTTTGATGTTCAATAAATACTAGAAGATAGTGGTAATAGTGGTGGTGATAGTGAGCAGTACTTGTGGCCAAAGCAGTAGCAGTAGCAGTTGCAAAGTAGTAGCAATAGTAGTAGTAGAAATAGTAGGAGTAGCAATGGTAAAAGTAATAGTAGTAGCAGCAGTGGTAACAGAAGTAGTAGCAAGAGTGATAGTAGCAGCAGCAGTAATAATAGTAGTAGTGGCAGTAGTAATAGTAGCAGCAACAGTGGTAATAGGAAGAGGAGTAATAGTAGTAGTAGTGGCAGCGGTGGTAATAGGAGGAGGAGTAATAGTAAGAGTAGTGGGAGCAGTGGTAATAGGAGGAGTAGTAGCAATAGTGATAGTAGTGGCAGCAGTGGTGATAGGAGTAGTACTAACAATAGCGACAGTAGTGGCAGCAGTGGTAATACAAGGAGTAATAATAGTAGCAGCAGCAGTGGTAATAGGAGGAGGAGGAGTAATAGTGATAGTAGTGGCAGCAATGGTACTAGGAGTAGGAGCAATAGTGATAGTAGTGGCAGCAGTGGTAATAGAGTATTAATAATAGTAATAGTAGTGGCCGCAGTGGTAATAGGAGGAGTAATAATAGTAATAGTAGTGGCAGCAGTGGTAATAGGAGTAGTAGTAGCAATAGTAATAGTAGTGGCAGCAGTGGTAATAGGAGGAGTAATAATAGTAATAGTAGCGGCCACAGTGGTAATAGGAGTATTAGTAATAGTAATAGTAGCAGCCGCCGTGGTAATAAGAGTAGTAGTAATAATAGTAATAGTAGTGGCTGCAGCGGTAATAGGAGTAGTAACAATAGTAAAGGTAGCGGCCGCAGTGGTAATAGGAGTAGTAGTAATAATAGTAATAGTGGCGGCCGCAGTGGTAATAGTAGTAGTAGCAATAGAAATACTGGTGGCCGCAGTGGTAATAGGAGTAGAATAATAGTAATAGTAGCGGTCGCAGTGGTAATAGGAATAGTAGTAGCAATAGAAATACTGGCGGCCACAGTGGTAATAGGAGTAGTAATAAATAGTAATAGTACCGGCCGCAGTGGTAATAGTAGTATTAACAATAGTAAAAGTAGTGCCGCAGTGGTAATAGGAGTAGTAGTAATAATAGTAATAGTAGCAGCAACAGAGGTAATAGGAGTAGTAATAATAGTAATAGTAGCGGCCACGGTGGTATTAGAAGTACTAGTAATAATAGTAATAGTGGCGGCCGCGGCGGTAACAGGAGGAGTAACAACAGTTACAGTGGCGTCCGCGGCGGTAACAGGAGAAGTAACAACAGTAACAGCGGCGGCCGCGGCAGTAACAGGAGGAGTAACAAGCCGCGGCGGTAACAGGAGGAGTAACAACAGTTACGGCGGCGGCCGCGGCAGTAACAGGAGGAGTAACAAGCCGCGGCGGTAACAGGAGGAGTAACAACAGTTACGGCGGCGGCCGCGGCAGTAACAGGAGGAGTAACAAGCCACAGCGGTAACAGGAGGAGTAACAAGCCGCGGCGGTAACAGGAGGAGTAACAACAGTTATGGCGGCGGCCGCGGCGGTAACAGGAGGAGTAACAACAGTTACGGCGGCGGCCGCGGCAGTAACAGGAGGAGTAACAAGCCACGGCGGTAACAGGAGGAGTAACAACAGTTACGGCGGCGGCCGCGGCAGTAACAGGAGGAGTAACAAGCCACGGCGGTAACAGGAGGAGTAACAACAGTTACGGCGGCGGCCGCGGCAGTAACAGGAGGAGTAACAAGCCGCGGCGGTAACAGGAGGAGTAACAACAGTTACGGCGGCGGCCGCGGCAGTAACAGGAGGAGTAACAAGCCACGGCGGTAACAGGAGGAGTAACAACAGTTAGAGCGGCGGCCGCGGCGGTAACAGGAGGAGTAACAACAGTTACGGCGGCGGCCGCGGCAGTAACAGGAGGAGTAACAAGCCACGGCGGTAACAGGAGGAGTAACAACAGTTACGGCGGCGGCCGCGGCAGTAACAGGAGGAGTAACAAGCCGCGGCGGTAACAGGAGGAGTAACAACAGTTACGGCGGCGGCCGCGGCGGTAACAGGAGGAGTAACAACAGTTACGGCGGCGGCCGCGGCAGTAACAGGAGGAGTAACAAGCCACGGCGGTAACAGGAGGAGTAACAACAGTTACGGCGGCGGCCGCGGCAGTAACAGGAGGAGTAACAAGCCGCGGCGGTAACAGGAGGAGTAACAACAGTTACGGCGGCGGCCGCGGCGGTAACAGGAGGAGTAACAACAGTTACGGCGGCGGCCGCGGCAGTAACAGGAGGAGTAACAAGCCACGGCGGTAACAGGAGGAGTAACAACAGTTAGAGCGGCGGCCGCGGCGGTAACAGGAGGAGTAACAACAGTAACAGCGGCGGCCGCGGCGGTAACAGGAGGAGTAACAAGCCGCGGCGGTAACAGGACGAGTAACAACAGGAACAGCGGCGGCCGCGGCCCTAACAGGACAAGCGGCAACAGCGACAGTACCGGCGGCTTGGTGGCAGGAGCGGCAGCCGCGGGAACAGCAGCGTCCGCACGAGCGCCGCAGCCGGACGCGTCCCGGGACCGCGAGGGGCGGGGCCTGCCGCCGCCGCCGCCGCATGCGGGCTCGTACCGCCCTCTAGTGGCCGCCGCCAGCGTTGCTGGGCGCCGGGCCTGAAGGGTGCGGTCCGCCTCATCTCCGTCTCCGCGTCCCACCGCCTCCTTCCCCACACGTCCCGGGCCTCGGGGCTGCTTTCTCCAGCTGGGGATGGTTCGGCTCCCGAGCAGCACCCGCAGTCGGAAGAGTAGTGGCGCTAGTAGCAGCTTGGCAGCTGTAAGAGGAGGAGGCAGCGAGGGAGGCAGGAAAGGCGGGATCGTAAGGGGGCACGGAGCGCAACGGACGCCTGCGGAGGGCGCGCAGACCCCAGACGGGGGCTGGGGAAGAACTCGCGGGTGCAGTAAGCTGGAAGCTGGCGGCTGCGACCCGAGAAGGGTCTGCCAGGCGAGGACGGGAGTGGGACGGAGAGGGGGGCCCTGCCGGACACGTACGAGGGCCTGAAGCCCGTCGGGAGCCCCCGAGGGAGCCTCTCGGGATGCGGGACGGTGGAGAGGGCCGTGCCAACAGCGGGCTCTTCTCCAGGGCGGCTGCGGCCGCCCCGAGAAGCCCCGAAGTTAGGACGGAAGGGTCAGTGACTTGGGGAGCCCCGGAGACGCTTTCCCAGGGCTTCTCCGCCTCCGCAATCCGGGAGCCCACGAAGGCGCGCACGGACGTCTCACGAGCAAGGACACCTTCAGAGTAACGTTCTGTGACGGGCGCTGCCCCCCTGGTTCTCTGCGCTCCGTCCCCGGCCCAAAAACACGATGTGGCCCGGAGGGGCCCGTGACGGCCCCAGGATGCCCGGCTCCTGGCGTCCAGCCTCGGACAGCCGCTGCTGTCGGTGGCCCCGGGGTCCACCATGGTCGAGGCAACCGGCAGCGTTGAGGGGCGTCGTCCCACGCCAAGGTTACGGAAGACTGTGACCTCTGGCCGCCAGCAGACCCCTCTCTTCGCCCCCACGCTGGCCTTCACGAGGCACCTGCCATGCCGGGCAGGTGCACACGACAAGAGACACAGCCAGCGAGGAGCTGCCGCCCCGGGCCACGGCCATCAGTAAAGTGATGAACTGAGCGAATACAGATCCTTCCTAAGGGAGCATCCCGGTGAGTCCCTGGCCAACGCCCTGATGGTAGCCTTGTGGAAGAGTGTGACACCAAAGACCCACGGGACCGGAGACAACATGTGTGCTATTTCAAGCCGCTAAACGTGGGGGTACTTTGTTACGCAGCAGTGGGTAACTATCAGCTTACCGAACTCAGGTTCCTTGAGATGTGGTGTAATTGGGATTTCGTGAAGAAAATCGAAGGATTAAAAATTACTGAACCCACATAAGAAATATACTCAGCTGGGGCGCCTGGGTGGCTCAGTCGGTTAAGCGTCTGCCTTCGGCTCAGGTCATGATCCCAGGGTCCTGGGATCGAGCCCCGCGTCGGGCTCCCTGCTCAGCAGAGAGCCTGCTTCTCCTTCTCCCTCTGCATGCCGCTCTGCCTACTTGTGCTCTCTATCTCTGTGTCAAATAAATAAATAAAATCTTTAAAAAAAAAAAAGAAATATACTCAGCTAATTTCAGCACAATTACATGCAACACATGATAAATGGTATTCACTTGAGTTTCAAAATTAACTTTCAGTTCCATCTCCCATAGGGAATTGTTGTTGTTTTTTTAAAATACTCAGGTGTGATTATGATAACAGTCTCTTCTCTGGTCCTCCCTGGATTCCTTTCTCTCTGTGCTACTCCAGCTCTGCATGGCCATCACCACCACCCCAGGCTTCTCTTGTACCCCTTTCCTGTGTCTGGACCGACTTTTATTTCCAGAAAAAAAGTCTCATTGTGTGTACTGGGTCTATGCCAATGGAATTCCCAAGGAAGGTTTGCTTCTCTTCAGTGATGCTCGCAAAATGCCGGCCCCTCTTCATCTGTCCCTCAGAGGATTCCTGCTTTCTCACTGTCCTTGTCACCACTGCAGTTGTCCTGGCTTGTAGAAGTGCTTCAGGCTTCATGCTATCAGCTGTCGCCCCTCTGTGTCCTGAGCTGCCTGGATCACTCTAGCAGAGGGTGACAGACGGATGGACCTTTTCCCTGCTAACTCCTCAATGGTCGGATCAGGGTCTGCAATTAAAAGACTTCTCTTTCTCTGTTTTGTATCTTTGCTATTCTCTAGCACTTTCTCACAATCTTTTTACTGTTCCCTGTTCACACACACACACACACACACACACACACAATCTGGACACAAACACGGACCTTTCTGCAGACTGTCATTAACCATTCTCTATGACTGTAACAGCTTGAGAGCGGTACTTCTTAACCCAAAGCTGGCTATATTCGTTTTACCCTAGAACCTCACAAGCAGGCTGCTAAGACCAGACGCTTGATACTTCTTAACTTTCTCAACATGCATTTTACAATGAAAAACATTTTTACAATGAAAAACACAGTATGGTTTAGAAGGGGCAAAACAAAATAGGTATCAAGGACTCTACCACTGTCTTGGAAAGTTAGTTGCTGGGCCATGTTATTGTGAAGAATGTACAACAATTTTAATAGTCACTTCGTGTTCCTAACTCATATAGATCACTCTCTTTAACTGTCTAGCAGGTCAACGTAGATATCTAGATTTACAATCCAAATACGGACCAGATTTCCTGTCATTACAGGTTAATACATTGCTAATTTGAAGCAAAGAAAAATAGCCACGAGAATTTTCTGCAATTTTAAAAATGTATAATGGATATTTGCATGCTGTCTCTCCTCTGATGGATCTAGAAACGTTATCCACTAAGGCTCATAATGTACTGAATGCCACTTACTAGAATCCTTTGTAAAATTGTCATAAATGTGGCAAGCCTCTTTCACATGTTCGGTACTGCTCTGAGGTTATAGTATTTTCCTTCACTTGACTCTGGACGCAGCACTATGGGATTATGGACTACTATCAACATCCCCGTGGTACCGGCGAGGAAACAGATCCACAGAGAGGCTAGGTAACTCCCCTTGCACACAGCTGATGACTGGTAGGGTGTGCGCTGGATCCAGGCAAACTGGAATGGAAGTCGATGTGTTGATCTCCACACTCTGATGCCTGTTTGATCTGCTCCATCCAATTGAGTCTTTTAACTGTATTATTCATTTTTAAAGAGAGAGACAGAGACAGAGAATTAATAGGAATTATAAATAATTTAAGAGATGAGCCTGATTCCATCTGTTGGCTCAATCGCGGATCCTCTGGTCTTATGAAAGGACCAACGGCATGGGAGAAAGCCAGGCGTGAGGCTAAAGTCTCTGTGCTGTTAAGAAGCAGCAGGATATTACATCATTGGAGAGAAGTTGCGATAGAAAGGGAAAGAATACGATGAACAGAGGTTTACAAAAGGAACCACAGTGGCTTCAGCTTCAGTTAAGGCTGAAACCGAGCATCCCAAATCCTCCCGTCAGTAAACACTACGGTTTTACAAAACCAAGTAAAATGTCTTGTGAGAATTGGGGTCTGCTAGGCTTTGGCTCAGTTCAGAAGAAGGTGCTTAAGGAAACTTATAATTATAACCAGAAAATTCTAACAAGAAAAGTATTATTTTAATTGACTTGGCCAAAAGAAATTTAACCTTTATAAGAAATTAACAACTCCTTCTCGTGAGCTGTGAAATGAATACTTTTCATATGGTTGTAAAGGATATTTTTCTTGGTATCTCTCACTATGTTCCCACCTGCTTTACCTTATTTTATAGTTCACCACCACACAAAGCCGGGAAGCTGAGATTCAGCGTTATCATCGATCCCATGTAGATAGTATCTTGTGTCACAAAACTCTTGGAAACAGGAAAGAGAGCGGTGCTAACGGAGGAGCCGAATGTGGATTTATCTGCTACCCACTAACTGTGCATTTACCGGTTCGTTCGTTTGCTCCCAGATTACAGATGGAGCAACTAAGGCTTAGCCAGGTGAACAACTTGCTGATGTCTCCATATGTGTTCTTCAATCCCTCTTCCACTGTACCTCCCTAGAGCGACCATGTGACCTGAAATTCCTACCTCACATTTGAGTGCAGTGGGTTGTATTCTCTCTCAGGTAGGCGGAGGTAACATTATATGAACTCCTTTCCAGAATAAAAATGAGTGCACAAAGGATAGTTTCGTTGGGTGCATTTTGGAAGCCTTGCCACGCACCTTGCATCAACAAGCAGGTAGTTAATATAGTCTTTGCACTTACTGGAAGAAACTTAACATGTGTACTCTTGTTCAATTCTGTGAAGCACGCCCGGCTTCCACTACAGGACATGACGAAAGCCCCACTCTGTAGCTCGCAGTTCCTGACAAAGTTTTATCTCGCACAGATGGCATGATATAAAACTGTTAGGATCATTATTTATTTCAAAATATTTCAGTTGAAAAAACAGAGAGACAACAATCTCCATTTTCAGAATGTCCTAGACCAGAAAGAGAATAGCATCCACGATTCTTAATCTCACATAAAACTTTTGATAAAGGACATCTGAGAAATCATTATAAACCCATCAGTTATTCAGACAGTAAGATTTCAAAATCTTCACAATACACATCCCAGGGCCTTCTTGCCACAAGAAATCCCTGTTCGCGTCCAGAATCGTTGCACCTGCTTCCTGGGATGCGTTAGTGCCTCAGATCGGAACACAGCAAAGATCAGTTTGTAAACAGCTCTTGCATTTGAAAACGCACATGATGCATCAATATATTTCTCTTATAACATCTGGAATTAGTATGTCCACGGTGGTTGACGTTATGTTTAAAGTCAGATTCGTTTACTCCTTCATTTGAAAACCCCTTTGGGGGCACATTGCCCGTGGCAGGCCTGGCAGAGTAGAGTCTGAAGCCCAGACCTGGCCAGCTGCCTGTGTTTATATGATCCTGAGCTAAAAATGGTTTTACATTTTTACAGGATTGTAAAAAAATAAATAAAAAGAAGAAGAAGAAAATGCAACAGAGACTGGGTATGGCCCACAAAGCTTAAAATATTTACCATATGGCCCTTTACAGAAAAAGTTTGCCAACCGCTGGTCTACAGAATAAAATCCAAATTCCTGGTCTTGGCATCCAAGAGACCTCCTAAGTGAGCTCAGCATATTTCTCCAGCTTCATCCTTTACCTCCTCCCCCACCGGAGCCGCATTACCAAGTTGCTATTCTCTCACAACCGCATCCGCCCAGATGTCAGAACTTACAACAACCACTGTCTCCTCCCCATGGATGCTTCGGTCAAGGGTTACGGGCGGCCACAGGAGGAGGGCCGCTGTCTGCTCCATGATGCCTGGGGCCTCGGCTGGGGCCACTCCGGCCTGGAGGGATGTCCACATCTGGGAGCCAGGATAACCCAGAGGCCGTGAATGCTGCTGTCGGCAGGGACGTCAGCCGGGCTGTGGACCAGAGCCCCTGCGCGTGGTCCCTCCACTTGGCCTGAGCTCCTCACAGCAGGCAACCTTGGGGTGGCTGAACTTCTGACGTGGTGGTTCAGGGCTCCAAATGCAAGTGAGTGTTCCAGAAAACAAGGCAGGAAGTTCACCACCTTCCGATGTCCCCTTGGGAGTGAGGCAGAATAATCTCCAGCACATCCTAATGCATACCAGCCAGTGACGAACCCGTCCATGTGCAAAAGGAGGAAAAGCTAGCGCTGTGAATTGTGCAAGACTGTTGAATCTCAGATCTGTACCTCTGAAACAAATAATGCAATCTATGTTAAGAAAAAAAAAGAAGAAGAAGAAGGTAGCAGGAGGGGAAGAATGAAGAGGGGGAAATCGGAGGGGTAGACGAACCATGAGAGACGATGGACTCTGAAGAACAAACTGAGGGTTCTAGAGGGGAGGGGATGGGAGGATGGGTTAGCCTGGTGATGGGTATTGAGGAGGGCACGTTCTGCATGGAGCACTGGGTGTTGTGCACAAACAATGAATCATGGAACACTTCATCTAAAACTAATGATGTAATGTATGGGGATTAACATAAGAATTAAAAAAAAAAAAAAAGGAGGAAAAGCTGACACTGAGTCTTAATGGGGCGAGTGCCCCAGATTCCACAGACAAGAGTAAAACCCCACAAGCCATGGTCTACACCCACCCCTTCCAAGTGGGTCCCAGCCTTCCGCACTCAGAGCCCTGTAGGCCTCTCTGTCCCCGGGAAGTGTCACCATCTCCTTCCCTGCCTGGCTCACTCCTGCATGCTCCTAAAGACCCTGCCCCACATGCCAGCTTGTGAAGCTTCTGCCCTGCTGTCTGCCCTCAGCTTACCCACGAAGAGGAGGGAGATAATACATATCAGAAGGAATGGTGAACAATTGAAGCTAAAGAACAGGCATTAAATAGATTAATATTTCTGGAAAAGTTTGCTTTTCCAGAACACCAGCCCCATGGAAGGGGCTCCGTGCTTGCCCTGTGTTGTTTCCCTTCCTAGTGTTTGTGCTGCCAAGACAGGCAAGCCCGAGAGGGGAGGGTTCGTGCTGACTCCAGCTCACCCTGACGTTGAGTCTGGAAGCTCCCCAGCTCGGCCCCTGGCAAAGGAGAAAGGAAATGGCCGGAACAGATGAATGCAAGTAGCTACAGCCTTGATATCTGGGAGCAGAGCTGCACTGGGGTTGAGGTCTGACCCGTTTCCACAGCCACACCAGCAGCCAGCCAGAGAGGAGAAGGAGGGCAGGCGGCTCAGGCTCCAGGAGGAAGCTTGAGAGGGGAGAACATGTGAATCCGTGGGCAGAGCAGCCCGCGGGGCTCCCGGGATGCCCTGAGGTTGGTGAGGGCTGCAGGAGTGGGCGGGATCAGCAGGCCTTAGTTTGCTTACTCACGTTCAACTCACATTTGACAAAGGCGAAGGGGGTTATAAAATCCCCTTCTTGGGGCGCCTGGGTGGTTCAGTTGGTGAAGCATCTGCCTTCAGCTCAGGGCATGATCCCAGGGTCCTGGGATCGAGCCTCGCATCGGGCTCCCTGCTCCACGGGAAGCCTGCTTCTCCCTCTCCCTCTGCCCCACCCCCCTCTTGCTCTCAAATAAATAAATAAAATCTTTTTTAAAAAAAATTAACCACGGCGGAAATCTCTCTGCACGTTTTCTGCATGTGACTGCCTCCTCCACGGGAACATGTGGAATCTATGTATCCCTTTTCTGCAGACCCCAGCTCCCCTTCTGCATCTTGGCTCCTGCTAGCGGGTTGCACAGGCTGCCCGTGTGTGGCCACAGCCCGGGCCGTGACACTGCTCAGCTCTCACGAGCTCCTGGAGTGCTTGGCGCCCCCTCTCCACCGAGCCATGGCGGGGGGCATCCGCCAGCAAGCCCGCACCCACTCCGCCCCCACCTCATCCAGTTTGCTTCTGGTTGTCCCAGCCTAGAAAATCAAATCATCAAGCTCATTCGAGACTTAAAAGTCTTTACATTAGAGCAGCAAGCCAAAAGCAGCTTCCCTAGGAGTTAAACACCTAAACTTTAGCACATGGATTTGGCATTGATTTTGCATACCCAAGAGCCTTTGTGCTTTTTCCCCCATTTATTTAATAAATACTGATAGACCAGGCCCTATTCTAGACAGCAGGGATAAAGAAGTGGAGAAGACGGATGAAGACCCCCACCTTTATGAACGGCTCACATTCTAGGGAGGGGAGGGACAACCTGAATTAACAAAACAGAGTGCTTCAGACGGTGGTAAGGACAGCCGAGGAGACAGAGCCCTGATGAGACGTAGGGACTGTCACGAGCCACGGACATCGTGACAGCGCGACCCAGAGCCCCGGGAACGGGGGGGGGGGGGGGGGACACCTGTGTGCCAAAGCGCCCGGCACGGCCCGGGGGAGCACCAGTTTGAGGACAGCGGGGAGCCCGGCGGCTTGCAGGTGGGGAGCCCCAGCGCGCGGAGCGGGAGGCCGTGAGAGGTGGGGGCCCGCTCGGGGTCCCGCAGGCGATGCCAACGACCGGCTTCTCATGCAGGACATGCGAAGTTCTCAGAGAGCTGTGCGCAGAGGAGGGACATGATAATTCGTGGTTTGAAAGGACCCTCTGGCTGCCAGGCCCAAGAGCAGCGTCTAGACAGCGGCCCAGAGCAGGGGTGTGGGTCGGCCCCCGCACAGCGGACCAAGCGGCGGGAAGTGGGGCGATCCTGAGTATATTCTGAAGATGGAGCCAGTAGGGCTGTTGACATGTTGAGTGGGGGGTCAGAGGGAAAGGGGAACAGAGCACAAGAGTTTGTCAGGGTCATTGACAGCACTAAGTGGTTATTTACGGACATGCAGGTAGACCTGTATCCAGGCGGAGGGATCAACAAGCAGATGTGTGATGTGAGGTCCCAGGATGTATTCTGGGCTGGAGAAATATCAGCAAAAACAGCCCGAAAGCCAAGACCCTGGGAAACCTGCAGGGGCAGAGACCACCCGGGTAGGGTCCTGGGGGCTCCCGCACTGGGACTCGTGGGAGATGATAGCCAGCGGGGTCTGAGAAGCAGTGGCATGACATTGAAGGAGAGCCCTCGGGGACGGCCCCTGACAGCAGGGGAAGAGACAGTTTCAAGGAAGAAGGAAGAACCACCCACGTCGAGGCTCGGGGCTACCCAAGAATCAGCAGCATGAAGGGCACTGGTGGTCCAGACCCAGAGTTTTGGAGACGGAGACAGCGCGCCAGGAGAGCACTGACGGGAGTGTTGATGTGCAGTGTTATGGAAGGAAGGGAGGAGATGAGGAGGGCAAGAGAGGAGAGTGGGGGCAGACACAGCTCTTCAAGGATGGGAGAAATAATGGCATGTTGGCACGCAGAGGGGAGACCCATGGAGAGGGAGGCATCCACGAGGCCAAGGATGGAGAACATGCTGGAGCAAAGTGCTGGAGTGGACAAGAGGGTGGGGTCGAGGTGCCTGGGGAGAGGGTGGGTCGTCGCTGAGGGTGGAGGCATCCACTGTGGGAAGGCAGGGTGCGTGGACGCTGGTGCTGGTGAGCACGCAGCTGTAGTGGTTAAGGCTAAGGGAGACCCCTCCGTTCGCTGTGTTCTCATTGCAGTGGAAAGCACGGTCAGCAACTGAGAGTGAGCAAGCTGGAGCTGGGGAGGGAAAAGGGCTGACAAAGAAGCACCCAGCACAGAAGAAAAGTAAGCACCCTAAGGAAAGAGGAAGTGCTTTGCCAGGCAGCATGGAGGGTCCGCCAGAAGCCAGTGGATTTGCCTTTACAGCAAGCTATCAGCACAGTGGCTTGCTTTCCAGGAGCCACATTCCCTGTTGGGCACATCCTTCCATGTTGTATGGGGACAGGCAAGGGTAGGCAGAGAATGGCTATTTTTCCAAGTAAGCAAGAGAAGAGCCTGGAAGAGAAACCAGCCAAGAAGAAGGGGGGAAGCAGGGTCTTCAAGGAGAGAAGAAAGGAAAGAAAGGGGAGAAAACATTCAGATAAAGGGTGAGAGTGTAAGAGATTTTGCAGATGGTTATGGGTTCCAGAGAGCATATCGGAGAGATGTGGGAAGTTGGGGGTAAGATGTGGTTCAGAGTTGAGGGTCTGCAAAGAACTGGATACCTGGATCCTGGTGCAAAATGACAATGTGGGCCGCTTGCCAGGAATCAATAAGAGGCTCAAGAAGGCAACCTTGGGGCATTAAACCAAGCAGTGTTGTGTGTGCACAGCCCTAAATGAGGACCACACAGGTCACATGCCCATGAGCCAGCCTTGTTCCTTGTCCCAGAGGTCCTGGGTCATGAGATGAAAGATGTCCCCAGTGCCCACAGCTTTCTCGGTGGCTTGTAAACAGAGCAACGAGTACGATCAGATGATCTGGACTTCCCCCAAACAGAGAGTGCAGCAAGTCCATGAGGACGGGGAGGGGCAGGCAGAGAGGGCTTGCCAGGAGGTCTGGGCACACGGCCAGGACGTGCAATTCCTGCTGATGGAGGCTTGAACACCGGGGTGGGAGGGCAGCGTTGCTCTGAACCCAGGGGCTCCCCCTATGAAACAAGGGCTTCCCTCTCTCTTCAAAACGAATGACAAACAGATGAAGTTGCAGAGGCCTGACCTGGAGGTGATGTTCGTCCTTCCTCTTTCCTGGTCCCTGTGTTCCCAGCACACCCCTGCACACCTAGTGCAGTTTGAGCAACACATGTTTTAATACAGCGACATGTCTCTGAACATCCCCCACACGTCAGCTGTTAGATCATGGCAGGTCATGGCAGAAATCATCCCAGAGCTTCCCGAAGTGTCACAGTCGGGGCTGTTCAGTTACAGGAATCCCCTCTGAACCTCAGGGCAGAGTTGATCAGGACAAAATGCCAGGAACAGGCGGGCCACTCCTGTCGATGACAAAACTGTTGTCTGGTGCTGGGCATCACGTCTAGCTGGGCTTGAATCTAGGCTCTGCCGCTCACTATCTGTGTGTCTTACTTTAACAGGTAACTCGATGACTCCATTCACTACATAGATGGATCATAAAGATTACACGAAAGTGAGAGAATCTGCATAAAATACCCCAGTTCCTGAAGGTGCTCAAAACAGTACCGATGAGCATCACTAGATTTGCTGGGCGTGGAAGTGATGGTCGTGTTGTAGTAGGAGGTAGGCTCCTCTCTGCTACCATCAGAGAGCCCCACTGGCCCCTCCGCACACAGCCTGTAGGTGCTCTCCTGGGCGTCCATGAGACACGCCGTTAAGGGCCTAATCCTCGGCTCGGGGAATGCAGCCACCTGCGTTCTGACTCACTTTTCCTGCCGTGCCAGGATTTGTATTTATTACGTATGAATGCCACTCACCAACTTAGAGCACTGATGAAAACAATTTATGTTACAAATGGCTAATTATGTGACACTTGGAGCATTAAACATTCAGAACATGAAATTCAGTAATGCATACATTTGATATTCAATTTACCACCAAAAGTAAAGACTGAGGACAGATTTTAAATCAGGTTAATTTGGTTGGATATTGTCAAGAAACAGCTGAGAGCTATTTCGTTTTCTCCAAGCCAGTCCTGCCTCCCCAGGGAGCAGAGCCTTGGGCACTAGAAACAGCATGTGCTCCTAGTTGATGCAGAACTGGGTTCTAATTCACACTCTACCAGCCTCCTGCTGTGTACTCTGCGGGAAGAACTGAAGTCTTCTGAGTCCCAATTCACTCATGCATCCGCTTTATAAGGTTATTGTGAAGATTACATGGGTCACGTCTGAAAGTACTAAGTGCCTGGTTCACAGTAGGAATGTGATAAATGTGAGTGCTCTTCTCTGCAGGATGGGAGCTTGGAGCAAAGAACGTTTTGTTGTCTGCATAGTAACACACACGCACACACACGGTGGGGAGGGAGATGGAGAAAAGTTGAGATGTAGGTCAACTGCATGAAGGATAACATCAAAGGCAGGAAAGGAAAAGGGCATACGAGAAGGGAGCGTGCCTCATTTCCAACGGTTGGTCAAACTTCATAGAAGACCTACACTTTTTTTTTTTTAAGGATGCTATATTTTTAGGACAGTTTTAGGATCACAGCAAAATTGAGAGGAAGGTTCCCATATACCCTCTGCCCCCACGCGTCCAAGCCTCCCCCCAACAGCCGCCACCCCTCCAAAGTGGGACATTGTTACATGGTGAACCTAGCTTGACACATCATAATCACCCAGACTCGACAGCTGACAATAACAATCATTCCCAGCGTTGCCCATTCTGGGGGTTTGGGCACATGAACAGTGACGTGTGTCCACCATGACAACATCACATACAACAGTTTCACTGCTACACCCATCCCCCCCACCCTGTTCCCCCCAAACCCTGGCAACCACTGACATGTTTATAGACTCCACAGCCTCTTTTTCAGAATGTCATAGAGTTGGAATCTTACATTTTGTAGCCTTTTCAGATTAGCTTCTTTCACTTAGCAATGTGCATTCAAGATTCCTCTGCATCTTTTCCATGGCTTATAGCTCATTCCTTTTTAGCGCTGTGTAATATGCCATTGCTGGACCACAGTTTATTTATCCATCACCCACCAAAGGACATCTTGGTTGCTTCTGAGTTTGGGCAATTATGAATAAAGCTGTTATACATATTCATGTGCAGGTGTTTGTACGGACATAAGTTTTCGCCTCCTTTTGGCAAACACCAAGGAACGTGATTGCTGGGACATAGGACAAGAGTATATTCGGTTTTCTAAAAGGTCGTCAAAGTCTTTCAAAGTAGCTGCACAGTGTTGCATTCCCACCAGAAGTGGATGAGGGTTCCTGTTGTTCCACATCCTCGTCAGCATCTGATGTCATCAGTGTTTTGGATTTTGGCCATTCCAATAGATATGTAGTGATATATCATTATTGTTTTAATTCACATCTCCCCAATGACCTTTGATGAGCATTCTTCCTGTGCTCACTTGCCAATTGTCTATCTTCTGTGGTAGGGTGTCTGTTAAGGTCTTTTTAAAGGTGTTTGTTTTGTCACTGTTAAGTGTTGGGTGTTCTTTGTGTATTTTAGAGAACAGTCCGTTCTCAGATGTGTCTTTTGCTAATACTTCCTCCCAGTCTGTGGCTTTCCTGCTTATTCACTTGACATTGCTTTTGCAGAGCTTAATATTTTGATTTTAATGAAGAACAGCTTACCAGTTATCTCTTTCATAGATCATGCCTTTGGTGTTATGTCTGAGAAGTTGTAACCACACCCCAAATCTTCTAGGATTTCTGTATGTTATCATAACCACACCCCAAGTCTTCTAGGATTTCTGTATGTTATCATCTAAGAGTTTTATAGTTTTGCATTTACATTTGGGTCTGTGCTCTATTTTGAGTTTACGTCTGTGCAGGATGTAAGGTCTGTTTAAATACATTTTTCTGCATATGGCCATCCAGTTGATCCTGCACCATTTGTTGAAAACACTGTCTTTGCTCCTTTGTCAGAGATCAGTTGCCTTAAGAAACTGGGTGTGTTTCAGGCTCTGTACACTGTTTCACTGATCTATTTGTCTACTCTCTCACCAAGACCACATGTCCTGATGACTGTAGCTTTGACATAAGTCTTGAAGTTGGGTAGGGTCAGTCCTCCCACTTTGTAGGATAATACAGATGCTAAGTAGACATAAGAACTTAAAGATAAATATTAGGGGTGTCTGGGTGGCTCAGTTGGTTAAGCATCTGACTCTTGATTTCAGCTCAGGTCATGATCTCAGGGTCGTGGGATCGAGCCCCACGTCAGGCTCTGGGCACTCAGCACAGTCTGCTTGAGATTCTCTCTCTCTGCCCCTCCCCCTGCTTGCACTCTCTCTAAATAAATAAATAAATTTTTTTAAAAAATATATATAAATATTAAATGTCTTAGAGCAACACTAAAAATACGACACAAGGAATTACAGTCTAAAAACAGCAGCTGACTTACCACGAAATACTTAAAATAAATATATAACCCAAGAAAAGGGAGACGAAAGGAAGAGAGAAGCAAAATGAAACACACCAAAATAAAGAGGCAGGAAAAATATATAACAAATAGCAAACTGGTAGACTTATCACAAACTATATAAATTATTAGTTAAAATATAAATATACTAATTCCAATGAAAAAGCATCAATTTTCAGACAATCAAAAAGCAAGAACCAACCATAGGCATCTCTAAGTAACACACGGTAAATGTAAAGGACCAGACAGATTGAAAGTGAAAGGAGGGGAAAATGCACAATGCAAGGGAAAGCTTGTGCGCAGAGAAAGCTCAGGGAGACGCATCACCATCAGTCAGAAGAGACTTCAAGGCAAAGAGACAGAGGTAAGGAAAGAAAATTCACAATGAATAAAAGGTCAATTCTTGAGGAAGACAGATGTTCCCAAAGGTGACTGTCCCTGATAACAGAGCCACAAAATACGTGAAGCAGATGTGCCTGAACTGAAGGGGAAAAGAGAGAAATCAGCATCCTAGTTGATTTTTATACTTCTCTGCCATATGAAGCTCAAGACTGACAAGGCTGGTCTATGATCACATGGTCGGCTGAGGGGATGGTAACAGATTGGAAGGGGCATGAGGGAACTTTCTGGGGTAATGAGAATATTCTATAATTATATCTGATTACATGAATATATGTGTGTAGATATTTGTCAAAACTCATCAAAGTATACACTTGACTTCTTTTAAAAGGAAAAGAATAGAAGATGTTATGTAATAAAGTGTGGCTACCATAACAAACATCACAAACGGGGGGCTTGAAAAACAGGTGTTTATTTTCCCTCATTCTGGAGTCTGGACATCCAAGACCAAGGTGTCCGCAGGGCCCATGTCTCCCGAGGCCTCCCTCCTCCGCGTGTAGACGGCTGTCTTCTCCCATTCTCCTCCCAGGGTCGTCCCGCTGGGTGTGTGTGTCCCAGGCTCCTCTCCTCAGAGGACACCAGTAATATTGGATTAGGATCTCCTAATGACCTCATCTTACCTTAATCACCTCTTTAAAGACCCTATTCTCAAATGCAGTCACATACTGAGGTTCTGGAAGTTGTAACTTCAATGTATGAATTTGGGAGCAACACAGAGCCATGTGAACCATAAAGCAGTAAGAATACGGAGAGGAGGACTTGGTAATAATCCAACTAAACCCATGCAAATCACTACGATGCGTGGCTTAAAAGAAAGTAACCCAAGTTAAACAGAAATTGGGAAGACATTCCTTTAAAATGAACCCAATCATATATATTTTTCCCTAAGATGGGCTTTTTTGTTTTGTTTTCTGGTAATTTTGGGGAGCCACAGGAATTTTCCGCAATCCGTATTGATCCTTCTTACCCTGGTAATGAGCTTTGCAGAAGCGGGTGTGGGGACTGTGGGGACACCTGCTTCCACCCTGGAAGCTGACAGAGGCGTGCTTGGGCACAAGCCTGGGCAGCAGGGCGGCCGGGTTGGGAGTCATCCTGAAGGGTGGCTGTGGGTCTTCCTGGACAGCCACCTCCCTGGACTGTGGAGCTCGTGGAAATGGAGGATATCGACTTCTCCCCTCATCGATCCACACACTTCCTCCAGTAGTTCTCCACCCAGATCGGAGAATGGCCTCCGCTAGGGTAGGAGAGCCATTCTACAGACACCTGTTCAATGTGGGGGTCAGTCGCGCCTCCTGTCCTCGCACTTCCAGCTTCCAGCTACCGCCGGGAAGACAGCTGAGTAAGACTTGCCTCTGTGAGCAGAACTGAAGTCCGAGTCATGTTCAGAAGGTGACACCGGATGCAGAGCCTGGCTGCCAGTGAGGGTTCGAGCTCCCATCTAGAAACCCACCCAGCACAAGTGTTCTGCTTTGGGAATCCTGGAATGTAAATATTCAGGACTGCAGCGCTGACATCTTGAGTACTGTGACCCAACGCAGGCAGGGAACCTTGCTGCAGGCCACCGCCGTCATTCCGAGTCTTTAAACAGATGTGTATACAAGTACATAATTTATTTAAAACCAAGAGGCAGGTCACACTTAAAAATACATGCCTTGCCACATCGCTGAGTTGGTTGTCTTTCACAAAACCGTTCCATTGCGAAGTCTGCCCTCCCTCCCACGGCCGTTGGAATGGTTTCTCGTCCTCACGGAGAGTGGTCACACAAGAGCCCATCCTGCACGGCATGGATTTTACTTGCCGAAGGATTTGGGGGTGGGGGGCGCACAATGAAATGTGAGCTTGCTGCACGTAGAAAGTCTGATGAAACCGGTCGTTAGCCTTCAAGGAGGAAAAGCGGGCCCAGTGCTTTCAAAATAAGCGAGGTCAATATTACACCATGACAGGCATTAGTAATGAATAATTAAGTGTCTCATATAATGTTGCTTGGGTGGAAAAATGACAATTTTACAATGGATGGACCTAAACCCATTCTAAAGTATTATGTGACATGAGAGTGTCGGGGAAGGGTGTTAATAAAATAAATGCTTTTCTGAGGGCTGAGCGGGAGCCCTCCTGAGGCCGAAGATCTTTCAGAACCCCACAGTGACCCTGCCGGGAGAATTTCATGAAAAATTTAAGAGGGAAATTTCAACCTGGAACGAGCCCATGTCTCACGCCAGCTTGCCTGAGGTCAAACAGCGTTTTCTCGATAATGCTCAGTTAATGTCACAGATATAAATCATTCAACAAATGCAGATGTGACCATCTCCTGAAATGAAACTCCAGCGTTCCTTCAAATCCTATTTTTACGAGGTGCTGGAGTTATTTAAAACAATTTAACAAATGCATCCATGCGTAACTTCCTATAAAAAATGTTTATTGCAGGAATTTTTTCTTTCCTTTCAGTAACTATGGCTACCCCTCTGAGGGGCCCCTTGATCCTGCCGACAGTTGCGGGACACTGTTGGCCTGCGGATGTGTCTGTCATTTGCAGTAGCATGCTTGCCAAGAATTATCACTCCTCTCCGAAAAGAAAAATTATATTTCAAAGAGCCTTATTTCTTCCCAGCAACCGTTCTTTCAGCAAGGGGAAGAGTAATAGCTTTAATTTTCAGGAAGTGCTAATTAGAATCTGCATTTTTATTCATTCATTCTAATTTCATTGAAAAGTGCAAAAATTCTGCAGACAGGCTTAATTAGGGCAACATTTAGAATAGAGAGATGAAAAGTTAGCCACAAGGAACCACACCAGAGATTTCTATTTGAGGTAAATAAAAAACATGTTAATTATTTTCTTTGCACGTGTCGAACTGATCCAGTGGACCTGGGTCTCTCTACCTGCTCCCTGTCCTGGGAAAGGGCCGGATCGCACTCAGGAAGCCTCGGGACCCGGATTGAGGCTCAAAGGTGCATTTGACATTGCACTGAGCCTTAATTATGTCCGAAGCACAAGGGTGAGTATTTTGCAGGATTCCCCTCATTTATGATCCTCACTATTAAGCACACATGGAAGTATTCACATCTTATAGATTATGAAGTGAAGCTCAAAGAAATTAGGACATTTCCCCCCCCCCAAGAAAAGAATCACATAGAGCTCCAATTTCAACCTGACATATCCAACTCCAAATCTCCTACTTCTCAGCCAATATGGTAGACCCCTCTATACAAGCGCCGCCTACAGTGGGGGAAGGTTCTACTGGCCCAACAGAAATTCGGCCAAAAAGTGAGGTCTCCATTCTTAGCAGCAAAAACAAGGCTGTGCAAAGCGGGACTCTGGGATTCTGGTTCTCGGTCCGCCTGGTACTGACCCAAATTAACTCAGGTGAATCCATGAGGACTTTTTGAGCTCCAGCTGCTCGGTCCCTAAAATAATTCCACTCATTCTGCCCCCTCTTGAAATAGTGAAACAGGTGAGATAATGAATGGGGCAAGTCTTGGAAAACTGTAAGGCCAGGCTATTATAAGGTAAGAAGGATGATGACTGCCTGCCTGAGAGCCTGAAGAGCCTGCCAGGGCCTCACAGGGACGAGAAGAAGCATAATTTCCCTGCAAGAGTCTAGAGACGAGGAAACAATAAAATGCACAGAGAAGAGAAGGCACGGCGACGTCGAATGGACGCTTTTCGGGTAATGAAGATGTAGTGCATGCTCCTACACGGATACTTAGACTCCCCTCCTAGGGTTTCCCAACTAATTTGCAGCACCTTGACTCACAGGTCCTGTAACTGTCGGTGCCCGGGAGCGGGGGCCATGCACGGGACACGGGCAGGCATTCCAAGCTGGGCTTCTTAGTTTTGTTTGCTTGCTATCTGAATTTTAAAGAAGCTACCTGTGAATGTTAAGGCAGCCTTTTTTTTTTTTTTAACTGAAACCAAATGTAAAATATTTACTCCCAGGACATAGACTGTTGGAGTCACTGGAAGAAACAGTCTGCTTTTCGGAACCAGCCTGTGTGAGCCACCTGGTTCCAAGAGGGATTTTTATTTATATTCGTGACTAAAAACGAAGAGTAGCTGCCTATGTTTTGCCCACCAACTAGCAATTCTTTGGTCATTACAGCTACATTAATATTCTAGACTCCACTTAGATTTCTCTAAAAGGGAGCTTGAACTACGTATTACATTTTCTCCTATGGAGCATATGGTCTTAGTGATGCCAATTATGGCCTCCTCTAGGGATCTCTGCAACCGGTTGAATTCCAACTGCCAACATTTCTCGGTGAACACAGATTACTCAACCACAGGGCAATTTATCCAGATTTACGACTCTGCCCTGTTCTCCAGGACCACAGAAAAATAAACGTGACCTTCTATTCACTACTTGTGTATCTACTTGGTGGATGTGAAAGAGTATTTGCTGCACAATTAATAATTGGGGTGGTCCCCCATATCTGCAAGGATTTTTGCAATCCTTATGAAATAATACGGACTCGGAATTTAATAGGAGCCAAGTTAGCCCGCTGGGGGCCAGTGAACAGGCTGAATCACAGTAGCTCTCCAGGACATTGGTCTCTAAGCAGCCTACGAGAAGGGCTAGATTTTCAGACACTTCTTTCTCACAGTCTGGAGGCTGGAAGTCCAAGATCAAGGTGCTAACCGATTCAGTTCTTGGTGAAGAGACGGCCACTTTCTCATCGTGTCCATGCATGACACAGAGAAATCTGTCTGTCTTGTCTCTCCTTACAAGGGCACTAATCCATCCTGGGGCCCCACCTTCACGACCCCACCTAAACCTAGCCTTCTCCCAAAGGTCCCACCTCCTAATATCATCCCATTTGGGGTTAGGGTTTCAACATATGGATTTTGGGGAGACACACTCTGTCCCTAGCACTACATCTGTGAAATGGACACAAAACCCCTAAAAACTAGGCACAGAGCACTAAGCATAGTGCAGAAGACAGGCCCCAGCTTTTATAATTTCTATGGGCATCCAGTGTTGAATCTGAAACTGCTTTTGCACAAATATTTTTTGATGCAGAAAAAGCATTTGACAAAATACAGCATCTTTTCCTGATTAAAACTCTTCAGAGTATAGGAATAGAGGGAACATTCCTCAATTTCATAAAATCCACCTATGAAAAACCCACAGAGACTATCATTCTCAATGGGGGAAAGCTGAGAGCCTTTCCCTTAAGATCAGGAACACGTCAAGGATGCCCGCTCTCACCGCTATTGTTCAACATAGGACTAAGTCCTAGCAACAGCAATCAGACAACAAAGAGAAATAAAGGGTATTCAAACTGGCAAAGAAGAAGTCAACCTCTCTCTCTTCCCAGGTGACAGGATACTTTATGTGGAAAACCCAAAAGACTCCACCCCCAATTTACTACAACTCATACAGCAATTCAGTAATGTGGCAGGATACAAAATCAATGCACAGAAATCAGTTGTTTTCTTATACACTAACAACGCAACTGTAGAAAGAGAAATTAGAGAAACGATTCCATTTACAACAGCACCAAAAACCATTAAGATACCTCGGAATAAACCTAACCAAAGAGGTAAAGGATCTATACTCTAGGAACTACAGAACACTCATGAAAGAAATTGAAGAAGACACACAAAGATGGAAAAACATTCCATGCTCATGGATCGGAAGAATAAACATGTTAAAATGTCTATGCTGCCCAGAGCAATCTCTACCTTCGATACCATCTTGATCAAAACACCAATGGCATTTTTCAAAGTACTGCACAAATATTTCTTATTGAAAACTAAGACTTCTCACTGCAGCCAACTGAACCCAGTAAAAGCACTAATCCAAGTTTATGTTAACTTACCTATATTGACAATAGTTAGGTAAGATTTGTTAAAAACTCAAAATAAGCCCTATTCTTTATTTTAAATGATGGGGGGGCGGTGTCTGTCTTCTGTCTTCTCTGTTGGTCCCTTAAAATTTTACTCACTTTTCTTCTTTTAAAAATATCAGTGGCATTATTCAAACCACAGGGCAGAAGCTTCGTTCTAAAAGGCACAAAATGCTCTAGAAGCCGCAGGACTTGAGGGGATGTGTCAGGCCAAGGTTGGAAACGGGTTTTCGGCGGGCTTTTCATGAGATTCCCCATCATCCTGGTTCCTATCAGTCAGGATCAGTTTCCCCTGAAGTTATGTTCACTTTCCCTTCTGTCTCCTATCTGCACCTGCATCTTAATCCATTCTAAAAACAGATTAGAAACAACCAATGTCGGTGGAGTCATAAAATCTAAGCAATTGGACTAGCAGTGCTTTTGCTGATCTAGATGCTACATTTCATTCAACCAGCTGAAAACCGTTTCTGCAAGAAACATCACTTTCGAGGACACGCGCATTAAAAATAAATCAGAAGTCACAGATCCCGTTATCACTTCGTCTACACATGTATTTTTTAAAACTCTAAGAACCTTTCCCTTTTGTCAGTTCATCTTCTTTTGAGCTGACGGCTTCACCCGTTGAGCTAAGATGCGACAGTTCCCCATTACCTTCCTGACTCAGAGTGACTGTGATTCCATTTATGTATTTGTCTCTTATTCTTTTGTAGAGTGTTCCCCAAGCCTTTCGCCTCATCCTGCTGTCACATGATCAGGCCTGTCACAGGCTCCCCTGGCCTGAAGAAGGTCTGACACCTGCCCCAAGTCATCCCTGGACCTTCAGGAAGGCCGCAGTAGCATTGGGCAGGGGACCGTGTGTTCACAGGATATACTCTGTTCTTAGAGTCGGCCACATTCTGGGGACTGTTTATTTTCTGCTGAACAAAATATTCCCACCTTTGCCAGGCCCCTTCAGAGCCGAGGATCTCTCGGGATAAATCGATACCTTAAGGTGTAGCCATGACAACGGGAGAGAATCAGCTAGCTTAAGCACAAATTGCATTGATTTTTTTTTTTATTCAGTTCAAGATAACACCATGCTTGAGTGTCAGAATAAGTCCCCTTCTTCGCAACATGGGCTGCTACAACTCATAAGTGAACAGCTCTCTTGTAAAAGCATAATTGCATTAATGTCAGTGGATGAAAGTGCAGCCTCCCCCAAATAAAATGGACAGTGCTGGCTGCACAGTTTTAATAACCCATGACCACAGCACAGCTAACCGTGTGGATTCCAGGCACCCTTGCTCCCCGGGCCCCCGTCGCCCACTCCAGCCGGCCATCCCTCTGTGCCTGACCTCACTGCATGGGCGCTGGGCCCTGAGCAAGAGACTACATGTGTCTCTCAGAGCGTTTCTAAAGCAACAAGAAGCCTTATTTATCTGCAAGATGAGACTTGAAATTGTGAGGAATGCGAAGAATTCTCCTCAACCCAAACGTCATAAGTGAAATCATTAAGGTCCACATAGTTCCTTATGCAACTCGCCACTCTCCTAAAGCCAGAAGTACGAGCGGGGTGGACAGATCACTGTGGCCGGGGGGGTGTCGTGCCCATTATAATCAACCACACAATAGCACTGTTCTTCCCTCCCCCAGGAAGATAAATAATTCGGACACACAGTCATGAGGACAAGCCACGCTCCCATAGCTGCTAACAGTATTTTAATCGTTGCTTGTTACACTGTGGCAGTTTTGGGTCTGCATACCCTAAATCCCCAAAGACAGTCAACTTTTAGGGAAAATACTCAATGTGACGACATATCCTTAGATCCCCAGTGAAGACGGAGCACACAGAAAGAACTCAGGAAATACTTACCTCTACGAAGAAAACATCACAACACAGAAGTCACCATGAAACTTTCACTTATCATCTGGACTATGTTCTTTTTAACCCTGGGGAATAGTGACATCGAAGTATCGGGGAAAATAAAAATAAAAGCTAATATTAATTAAGGGCTTACCATATACTTGGCATTGTGCAAAGCGTGTGACCATTGCGCCCCTTGGTTCCCATAGCAACCCTGAGAAAGGACTACTAGTCCCACTTTGCCGAGCAAACTGCAGGTGGAAGAGGCTAAGGAAGCAGCCCATACTCATCCAGCTGATAAATCCTAACACAGGTGCCAATAAAAGAAAGGAAACCTAGGCTTTGACTCCGAGGTTCAATCCTACATCACTAGGCTTTCAAGAGAGAATGAACGGACCATCATGAGGGTACACATTAGCATGATCAGTAAGGAAGACTGAGGAGCCCTTGGAATGGGCTGGAGTCTGGGAAGGTGTCCTGGGGAGTGGAGACCAGAGGAAGCCTCGCACCCCTGGGACAGCTGTGGGCAGAGGCTCTGGCAACCCTGGCCAGGCAAGGTCAGGGGGCAGAGTGGGGCAGCAGTGACATCCATGTGAAGGTGCGTCTAGAAAAAGAGGTTTGTTCCCATCGACTGCTGTCTTACATGGAGGATCCCCAATCTCTCAGCCTGGCAGGTGGCCCTCTCCCTGCCTCCCATCACGTACATCCAAGTGCTAAGGGCGTCATCATAGGAATGGCTTGCAGGTGACTCAAACTCAACACATACCACACAAGGGTACCTCTCCGTGTTCTCCCAAACTGCCTCCCCCGAACCCCCTAATTAACGCCCAAGTGCAATTGCCTCCCCCTGTCCCCCAGCGAAGAAGCACAGCACCACTCCCTGGCCACGTCCCATGCCCGAGCATCGACACCCTGGTCACTGTCCTGCAGGGGTGTCCCCTGGTCGCCCCCACTCTGTGCTCATCGCCGCTTCTCTCTCTCACCTCTTTTCTCCCCATTTGAACTGCCTACAGAGTTTCGTTTCTTAACTCGTCCTCAAACTAATGCCAGAAATGTCTTTCAAAATACGTTTTATCATGTTGTTTCTTCACACTTCTAGATTCCCCATCACACACAGAAAACACCCAAACTCCTCCGTCCTGGGGGAGACACTGGGCCCCTTGGTCTTGTGCCCCACGCCTGCCCAGCTCGCGCCCACCCCAGCCTCAGGACGGCTCGACCTCATCAGCTTGGACTCCTACCTCCTCGGCCTGCCACTCGCTGTCCCGCCACCTCACCCACTCTTCCACCCTTCAGGACCCACCTCAGAAGCACGCTTCCTTGAGAGGCCTGACTCCGCAAGCCCGCGTCAGGAGCTCCGTTTCTGGTGATCGTTGGAGACCGAGCCACTGCCTGGGGGGGGGTGCCTGTCGCAGAACAGTAACTGCCTGTCTCCCTCTCTGACTGGTCGCCGGGGCTTCCCCTGTGGCGTAGGGAGCCTCTGGGAGTCTGTGGGGGGGCTTCCGAATGCCGCTGATCACGCTTAAATCGGATACAAGGTGTGTGCGTGTGTGCACGTCTTGTTGATGAGGCGAGGCCCTGAACACCCGCGCTGTCCTGTCGGGAGAGGCTCTCACGGAGGTGCCGTAAGCGTCTGTTGAATGAACAAGGTTGCTGCGAAAACAAGCTGGCCAGAAGCTTGAGACCATAAAATTCGAGGCCTTGAAAACCAAGAAGAAGAGCCTGGCCTTAATGTGTTAGTTTGAGTTCAGCTGGAATTGGGATCCCTTTGGGCCTCCTTTCCTAATCATCAGAGACCCAGTGCTACTGGAGCAGCTCCTCAAATGAGCAATTTCAAAGCCCAACAATCTGTTTTTCCTTACCCGTTGTCCATGTGGACGTGGAGGAGGGAACCAAGCATATTTTTTTTAGATTTTATTTATTTATTTGAGAGAGAGAGTGAGTGAGAGAGGGAGAGAGCATGAGAGGGGGGAGAGTCAGAGGGAGAAGCAGACTCCCCGCTGAGCAGGGAGCCCGATGCGGGACTCGATCCCGGGACTCCAGGATCATGACCTGAGCCGAAGGCAGTCGCTTAACCAACTGAGCCACCCAGGCACCCCGGGACCCAAGCATTTTAATGTTGAGTGAAACCCTGGTCCGTAAGCACTTACGGTCCAATCAATGGTAAACTCAGGTCACATAATACCGGAGCTGGTGAAAAGCCAGGAGGCAACAGCGTGAGCAAAGAGGGCAGTTGCAGTGACAACAGGCTGATCCCATCTCTCCTGACAATGCTGCCCTTAGGATGCATTAACCCCATCAGAGAGATGATAGATACACCAAAGGGTAGATAGACAGATGGATAGATAGATGATGATAGATAGATGATTAGATAGGCAGGCAGACAGATAGAGACACACAGGTAAAGAAGTGGAGAGAAAGGAGAAAGAGACAGAGAAAGATGGATGGTGAATGGACACATATAAACACATGCACAGGTGGATTTAGATATGAGGACAATGTAGACAGGAGTTGTTGGTACTAAGTTGGAAAAAAAAACTGAACTCAGAAGACTGTCCACATAAATATTATGTATTATATACTACCTACTGGGCATACCTACTGCTGTAGAACACCCTACTTTGAAAAAAGTCTCATGATACACCCGGCCAAAAATCCACATCTGTGAGCAACCAAAATCTCTGGCTTTTGGTTAGCCCTCTGGCTACAAAAGGTAGTTACATTACTGAAGAAACAGTCCACTAAATCAGTCCCTGTCTTGTCCCCAAAGAACAAGCCTGAGAAAGCTGAAGGGCTGGTTGGGGTGGGGGCAGAGGCAACAGGAAATCACCATGGGTCCGGGAGCAAGAGGGATGTGGGGGAGCAGGGGAGAAACGTGGGATTCAGACACGCACGTGTTTGGATCCGGCTCCTTTCACTATGTGATCATGGCCAGGTCACCAAACTGTACTGAGCCTCAATGTCCTCATTTGTAAAGTTGGTGTAATTTCTCCACAGAGCAGCTTAGTTGGCTGGCCTGTAGTAGGAATTCATTTTTTTTTTTTTAATTCCTGCCTCTCTTTTTTTTTTACATAAGCATCTTTAAGGGTAGAGCCAATTCTCCTGATCAAATTTATGTAGTACAGATTATGATTCTATTTGCTACTTACAAATATGCTATATTTGTGGGTATAATCAGGGAATCACATAAACTATGCTTGATACATAGATCTTCAAATAATGAATCATGGGACTAAAAAATACATGGAAGGCCACAGAGTTTTTACAACATTTTCAAACATGGCTGAGTTATCACCAGTGCTGGAGTTCCTTTAGCCCAACACCCTGCAGCGGAATCACGGTCAGGGCCATGCAAGCTTGGTCTGATTAGGGTCCTGGATGTGAAGGCAGAGACAGGAAAGCCAGCCCAGCAGCACGACCCTCGGCATTTGACCTCTTTGACCTTGTGTGCTGCGATGGAGACATGCCTTGCCCATCTTGGAAGGTTTGCGTGTCAGATAAAAATGTGCATGCAGTTGACCCACACATGGGGGATGAGACGCTCTGCAGTGAACACCGTGTCGTGTTTATGCCCATCTCAGTGGAAGACGGCTTGCCATCCTCTCTGTAACAAGCCTTCATGCTCTTGGAGGTTTAGCAAAATGAATGGCTTGCAGGGGTTCCTCACTCCCCCAGGGACCTCATCTAAGTTGGTTGTGCCGCTTTGGCAGAAACCAAACCTACACTGTTCACCCTGACCTGAGCAATAGTTATTTTTCTTTAAAATTGACTCTAGAAAAGAAAACAATGCTTTCTAGGAGGGTCCGTGTTTATGACCATACCTAATATAAATAACTGACCTACACAAGCCCAGCCTCTGATCTCACAGAGTGACGTGAAGGACGCTGTCAATCCATGACCCCCAACAATCTCAGCAGGATATCACATCGAGGTCACCAAGCTCCTCCTCAAGATCCAGGGTGAAATGCTACAAATGAAGACCCTACACAGAGCTTCCCACTGGTGTTAGGGAGCCCTGGTGTCCCGTAAACGGGTGGCTGGTGAGTTCCCCTCAGCTCGCTGGGCAGCCAGGACCCTTGGCCACAGCAGACCTGGTTACACCGATATGTCTCCAAAACCAACACCACCACGGACGATGTTTGCCTGACAAAGAGCAAGCAGTCCTCCAAAGCAGAGAGCATTTCAAACACGACATGCCTAAAAGACAAAGAAAAGCACGCTTTCCCACAGTTGTCAACTGTAATCAAGTAACACATATCCCCTTGTCAACAAGCATACACCCCAAGAACTTGATATGATAATACGTATGTAAAATGCAATAAAGACAGTTGTTCCTATAAAAGGCTTAGAAAAAACAGCATATACAGAGGAGTCTATCTGAGGGACTGACGGGGAGGAAGCCAATCCCACGCGTCATCGACTGTCTGCACTCCCACTGGCAGCAGGAGCAGACCCTGGCGCAGGTCCTGAGGAGCACAGCCATGGGGCACACGCACCCGAAGACGGGGCGCACCCCAAAGTCCCCTGCGGTGTGCAGAAAAAAGGGGTGTGTGTTCAAGATCAGAGAAATGTTCACTTCCTTTGGGCCAAATGTTCCATGTATTTTTGTTGATATGCTTGGTGTCAGCACAACCCACATGACAGAGACAAGAGTGGAGACCAAATGGTCACGGAGCACTCGCTCGCTCTCCGGGGGCCCCGGGATGTGCTGAGCCTGTTACAACACGGCTAACGATCTCAAACTCTGAGAAGACTATATAATAGATTTCTAAGCCTCCTTTGGTGTTCACATAAATGAACATTTCTGCCTCTTTATTGGCAAGTAAATAAAAATATTTTGAGATTTACTTTTCACATCAGTTAGCGGTTTGATTTTTTTTCTTCTTCATGGTCATCTAGGCTCTGAAAGGAGTGGATTTCATAGCAAATGCTACTGAAATACCAACTCCAAAATAGTGATGCTTCGTGAAAAAGATCATGGGTTCAGTCCCAAATTCATCTCTTACCAGTTGCCTGACATCAGGGTTTCAATCTCTCAGAGCCCATTTCCTCATCTACCAGAAGAGAATTATCATCTTTAAACACTGGGCTTATTACTATAATAGCAGAGAGTAACAGCTAACACTTACAGAATGCATACTTTTACCAGAGTTTCTAAGTGTTGCATCTACTACTACTACTACTCAGTTATTCTTCTGCACAAACCTGGGAAACAGTGTGGCAGAGACCTCCAGCATTCACCAGGACCATACCCTCCTCCTCTTTCTGGCCACATGGCAGGCTCTGTCCCCATCTCTCTACCTGCTAGGTAAACCACACGACTCACTCCAAGCCACAGAATGTGAGTGGAAGTGATGAGCAGGCACGCACATCCAGAAGATGTGGCCTCTAAGAAGAGCCCAGATACCCTCCTCTGCCATGCTCTTTTGTCCTCTAGAAAAGGTGGAAGGAAGATGACCCCAGAGCAAACTGGGAAGCCCCACATTGAAGATGGCAAGCCATCCACTTGCTGGGGCTCCTGGATGATTGCACAAGGCGTTCGTGAGCAACAAATAAGCTTCTATTGTGTTGGCTCCATGACACATTTTCAAGTCTACTGTTTGCCCACACTAGATGAGATCAAATGTAAACAGAATGTTCTAGATATAGACTCACCATTACTGTACACTGTCTTCACTTGAGGGTGAAGCCCTAGCCACCAAGATCAGAAAGATGGGTGCATTGAAAAGACCAAAACCCTAAGAGTTGAAGAGCCCCCTTCCAGCCTAGCTCCCACACTGGGCGCACCACACTGCCCACAGAGGAGGGCTCCATACCAGCTTACCTTAGAGTTGAATGGGTCCAGAATGGATGCCCTCGTACTGGACAGGGGGTGCAACTAGACAACAGGCTTACTTAAAAACCAAACCAAGAAGATGATAGGAAAAGAGAACCAGTTCACAGAGCTGATTCTTGGGGAGAGAGAAGCAGACCATCCAGAACGCTTGTCAGGACCCTCTTCAGTATTTCTGACACCACCACCTGGCGTTAAGGCGTGTGACCATGGTTTTCCTCCTCTGTGACTACGCACCAACTTAAAAACAATGATAACTAACAACCTGGGGTTGGAAAACCCCACCACATCGATGCTGCCCTTATGGTTGACTTATCTACAATTCTTCTTCCTGGTGCTCATTTCCTCCTTGTGTTCTTATAACACAACGGCATATGTATTTTCAAAGCACCCTGAGCCCTTTGTGGACTGGAATGGAAAGCAAATTAATACAGTGAAAAGAATAAAATATTTCTGTGATTTGCTAAAAGGAGTTTATTTTTGCTCAAACCTGGGACTGTGGACCCACGATTGTGTGCCCAGCTGGGCACTATATAAAATAACAGAAGCATCCAGTAACTTTGTCTACTTGATCACTCCCCAAGTTCTGTGTTTTTATCATCAAGCATTTAGAGTAGATGTAGTTGCCACTTTGCACATTAGAAAGCATGTGGGGATGTGGGCTGATGACCAGTGACAGCTAATCCAGGAGCTGGAGAGCTGAAAATGAACTCTCGAAAAGGTCCCTACAAGCATATCTCCTGTGTTTCCTAGAGGTGACGGGGAAACAAAATGGCCAGCCAACTCCCTTCCTCACTCATCCACTCACCAGCTGTGGTCTCAGCAATGCACTTGGGTCGACTCAGAATCCAGTGTAGCCACAACTGCCCCAGAAAATGGTGAAACTCGGTAGCTCTGTGAGAAGTCACTTGTCAGTGGACACAAATGCAGATCTCTCTGACCCATTCCTCTATACCCACCTGCCTTCAATCTGTAAAATATTGCAAAGGCAGATGTATTCTGGGCTTTTATGGACACGCCATTTTATCTCAAGATGATGAACTCAATGTTTATCTTGATAGCTTTTACATGCGACTTCTTTTGAAGTTAATCATAATCAACATAGACAACAAAATACAAAATGCTAAGCATTGCATGAAAATAGGTGCATAAGGAGGTGACCCACACAAGAATATTTCATTTTCAGACAGCAAATTCTATCTGGAGTGTGAACTAATTGGATCATTGCATTTTGTGTGAAATACTGGCCAATTCCTAGTTATACCTTAGTTCACGAGTAAAGCTTTCGCCTTATTCAATGAATAAAGGAATAGAAGTCCAGTTGAGCACCCTCCATGTAAGATAGAGATCTCTCAAGTTCCTGAACTGACACAATTGGCTCAAGGGAAGCAGTTCTCCGATGTTTTTGTTAAGTAATAATAAGATTATCCTTATTGAGGGGAGTTAACATTTTTTATTAAAAACACATTATTCACCGGAAAAAAAAAATAGAATGTTACAGGCACATGTTCTGGCAAAGCCCTCATGGAATTTTGTAATAATAAGACTTGACACTTACCGTAACAGCCCTTTCCAGCTCCAAAACATTTCACACACATCAATAAACGGTTGTTGTTGAATACCCCCAGGGGCCTCCCTTATCTCCCTGGCCGTTTGGCATTTATGCGCAGCCTCTCGATTTTTCAGCACCAGGAAGTGACATACGTAGAATGGGCCTAACTGCCCACCCCTTCCCCACAGGGTTCCAGACGGTCAGTCTCTCTGCCCCAGTGGTTCTCAAAAGTGATTGCCACTTGGGCTTTCTCTCATCTCCACCTAAGGAATAAATAAACCCCGTTATTGGGAAAGATTAAGTAAGAGTGATACACGTTCCCAAAAGCTGAAAGAAATAACACGAGGGCGGTTATCAATGAGAAGTTTGCTGCTGAAGGTTATGCTTCTGATTTCATTTGTAAATGCAGTTTGCATACCTACTAAGACATTCTAGCTTGTTTGGCTTCAGCCTCGCCCACAGATAGCTCTTGCTATAGCTGAGAGCACTTAGAAGATAAGAGTTTGAAGGGTTGAGTTCAAGCCTAAGCCCTGAGATATTTGGCCACCTTAGTATAGTTTCCCAGACTGTGAAGGGAGAGCCAGCCGGTTTTGAGAACTAGGGTTATTAGTTGTAGGAGGTGGAGAGCTGAAAATGAACTTTTTATAGCATCCCTAAGAGTATGTGTCCTGTTCTCCTAACTGGTGAATGGGAAAACTTGCTGGTAGATAATAAAACAAGGGTTGCTGTCAGCATTCAATCACGGAGCATACACTAAATATATTTTGTAAACTATAAAGCACTCCACCAATACCTATTATCTATGTAACTATGATAGTCACTCATCATGGACAGAACATAGTGGAAAAATATTTGAGTGTTCATCCAAAGGCTAATGCATGTAGTATAGCATTTTCTACACCCTACAACATGTTCTCTGAGTGCAAGATTAGGTGTGTGTTTTTACTAGATTTAGTGAAAGAAATGTGTCCCTTCACTGGCCCCTGCTTAGTTTCTGCCAACAACTGGCCTTTGATGTCTAGCCCTCTGGCAGCGAAGGACCACGCGCTGAGTATTCCGAGTATTCCGGAGAGCCACATAATGAGATTGGGGAATCAGATAAAGAGGAAGCCAAAATATGAATCTGCAAAGATCTATTTCATCTTCTAAATGAAGCATTCTGCATGTTCCTCTCAAGGTGTCAGCTGAAGGAGAGCGGTTGGTTGCCTCTAAGGATGTGAGAAACAGAGGGATGGGAGAGTCGGACATCCGGTTGGAAGGGAACGAGCCAGCAGGCCAGTGGAAACAGTCTCGGTAACTCCTGATCTCCACACATTTACAACCTGGCACTTGGCTGTGCTCCAGTCATCTCATCTGGCATTCAATCATAAATAATAGTTCTATTGAGTTCTGTAAAGCCAATGTCCTCCCCTCCCTAATGTGCTCTTCCTTACCCTCTTTGTTTAATGCTTTCAAAGTCTATTCAGTTAAATCAGATTTACAAGGGTTATGGTATTCCCAAGCCACGTCAGAACACTCATTTATCTCGTATTCTCTCTTTGCTGAGGAAAAATGACTGCCAACCTAAGCAGTGTTTTCTTAAAGGAATTAAAAAAAAAAAAATGAAATTGGCCCACGGAGCACGTACTCCCACCTCCCGGGGGCTATCACCACAGTGTCGACATCATTAGGCCACCCAGTTACCAGGCCACAAGCTACATATTATAATTCTTTGCAGAATCAAGAAAGGTGAAGAAAATGGCATTTTAAGGCACCTCCGAGCCTGAAATAGCAAGTGGGACATAAGCTTGGGCAACCCCATTGCAAGTAGGCTAACAGCATTCTTACTGTCCCTGAGATTCAGACCCAGACGGGAGGAGTTAAAGGTGGGAGGACGGCATACATTTATGCCTCTTTTTCTTATTACGAAAACAATACATTCTCGCTCCAGAAAAAACAAAAGCAAGTAAAAAGGAAATTTAAAAGTACAGTACCAGATACAACGTCTGTCAACACCCCAGTATGTATCTTCCCACACGGATTTTTATGTTCACACACACATACTCTTTTACCAAAGCAGGATTGTCACAGACATAATATTTTATAGCCCATTTTACCCTTTGTAACTTACAACTCTCTACAGATGGCCAACAGGCACATGACAAGATGCTCGACATCACGAGTCATCGGGAGAATGCAACTCAGAACCACAGGGAGAGGTCACCTCACAGCGGGTAGAAGGACGAGTATCAAAAAGCAAAAGACGGCAAGTGTTGGTGGGAATGTGAAGAAATTAGAATCCTTGAATGCCAACTGGTGAAGGCACGGTGGGAAACACCATGGAGGCTCCTCAAAAAATTAAAAACAAAAACACCACCGGACCCAGCAATCATTGCCCTGCCTGTGAGCTGGCAGGTGCCTGTGAGCAAGCTGACGGATGCCGGCTCGTGGCTTTCTCCTTCTGTCTCAGCACTTCCGAGGGAAGATCGTCATGTTAGGTCCACAGACACCGATGCAAATGGAAAGCCATGATCAATGAAAAAGTTGTTCTATATCAAACATCGGTATTTCCCTTGTTTGATTGAGTAACCTGTCCCTTTACCCAGCAGATATCATTAGCTTAATAAACTGAGATTTACGATATTCATAATCTGTTTATTGAATTCATATAAAATTATTGAAAAGTAATATACCATAACTCATCCTTTTCTTTAAAATATAAATATTCATTGTTTATATCCTTCAAATGAAGGGGAACATTCCCAGAGCTTGCAATGGATATCATTACCTCCTATCTCACATTATATATACACGGGCTGAGGAATTGAGAAACTTCTTTAATAAAGACCATGACAGACCGCAGAGACTGAATTACGGGTTTTAATAACCACCCTTTCAAATATTTGCATATCCAACTTGTTCAGGAGTTATTGATTTGTTTGCCTTTTATTCTTATGGAAAACTGATCTGAAAGTGCAGTCACAGGCACACACTTCTCTATTCGAGGTTACTTGGGGTTTGGGCAGAAGGACATGGAGCTCGGAGGCATGGCGGCTCCGAGCAGGAAGGTGGACACCTGCTTAGCTGCTCTCCGGGCCAGCTTCACTCCGGGCCTGTACGGCCACCTGCCGCCTGAGTCCGACACCTCGCAGGCCATCCTGTGGACCACCAGCTCCGTTTATGCTGCCAATGACATCACTGGACCTTGGGCCTTTCTCCTGCCAATGCCAATGCCTGGTCAGCACCACCACTGCCCACGTGAACGACCTGCTGATGGGTCTTGCTGTCCCCACCACTCTCAGTTCAGTCCGACCACCCATACAGTCCCCAGGTCACTAAAGTCAAATTCATGGGACAAATCTGGTCATGCCGCATCCCCGCTGAAAAATATTCAATGACCCTCTTGTCCATCACACCAGATCCAGACTCTGCGGGCCTCTCCTGACCCTTTGCCATCTGGCCCCAGCCTTGCTGGGTTGGTGCAAACATCCTGCAGCCATATCTTCACTAGATGGGCCCATCGTGGGAAGATTTTCCTAAAGACTTAATGAGCTTCTATTTCTGAACTCTTTTAGTAGTTTCCATTTTTGCAAAGTATTATACAACGGGAACGGTTTCCTTTATCCAGCACGTAATAATAATTGAATACTGTATATACAGAAAATAGAAGTAAAAGCCAAGGACAGGTTTTAATTGCATGTTTAAAGATTATCATCTATGCACATAGATTTGGAGGGCATTATTATAATTTAGAAAAATGACATAAAACTTTAGAACATTTTTCATACTGTGGATAACGAGAGTATTAGCGGATGGACATGCTGTTTAGGTGAAGCTGCTGCATAGATCCTACCAATTGGCTTTGGACAGAAACCCACGTTCCACCCTACGGTGTTCTTCTCATTTATCTTGTGGGGGGTGGTTATTGTCACAGATGTGGTAGACTGTTTACCATCTGGGGAGTTAAATTGCTACATTTTCCTTTAAAAATTCCAACATACCCTTTTTTCATGTAACATCAGCCCTTCATGTCCTTTGCTCTCTTCTGTAGCAATCCTGGAGTAATAATTAGTATTCTTTTGCAGCGGGAAGGGGGGGGCGGGGCTCGGTGCCCAGTACATAATTCACTGCTGAAGACATGGCTCTGTGAGAATAGAAATTGTTCCACTAGATTCTATCCACGGTGGGCAGGAAGCCTGGTATATAAAATTGAATTAGGATTGTTTTTATTAAAAATGAGAATACATTAAAAAATGAAGCAGCACTGCCTGGTAGGGGAGCCACAGCCCAAGGCCAGGCTTCCCTTCCGGAGCCTTCCACCACGCGGGTGCTGTGGGGAGACCGGTACAGTGCCTGGGACCCAGGAAGCACCCAAAGGAGGTTACCAGTTCACATCTAATTTCTCTTTCGATTTCATGTCTTGGAGGGAAAATGTATTTTCACAAAATTACCGAGCCTCCAGCTACTGAGTCTACACATAAGCAAGGGGGTTCGAAGGCCATTTTCTCTTCTTGAATATTCAAGCGATGACATCACTTTGGCCATTTCTATAGGAAGAGGCTGCAGATACTTAAATACTCATTTCATTTGCCGGATGTCGATAAAGATGTTAGGTCCACCCAATGTTTTTTAATCCTATAATTGTTTCCAGATAAATTTTGAGTAATATTTATTATCCCATATAATAAGGAAAGCAGAGATGCCATTTAGAGTCAAAGAGGCCTCCTGAGAGGTTCCTAACGCTGTCAAAGCCCATGGCCCGCAGGGAGGTCCCAGGAAGGATCAGGGGTATATATACAGATGCTCAGGGCTGTGACCTCATGTTGGCGGTGAGGAATTGCAGGAATTTGATGCAATAATTTAAAAATCTGAACTTCTTATCAAAAATAACTCTTATTTAAGGATAATAACAGGCATTTAAAAAGAAGGTTGCCAAGGTTAAGCCCAAGAGGCATTTTTAGCCATTTTTCCTGGAATTCCTCACCAGTGATCCAGTAACAAGTGACGGTTGGATGCATGACGTGCACACATTTCCCAGGTTTTCATAAAGCGTTGTAGCAGGTAACGCAAGTCCCTCCCTAGGGCCATCACTGCCAGACCAGCCTGGGGAGGGGAGCCGGGCTGCAGGGGTGCTCACCCCACAGCAGGAGCGCTGCCTCCCTGTGGGGGTGGCAGGGTGGGGGCCTCGGGGCTCCTGGTCCTGCTGCACAAAGTACAGACAGTTGATAAAAGTGGTATCTGTAAGTCTTTTTACCAAATTTAATTATACTTTCACACAGTCTTTTTCTAATTCCAAAGAGGATTTGTCTTCATGTGGGGCGGGTCTGTAAGTGGCGTTGGACGCGACACGTCAGCTGGTGGTCTCTTGTGCTGTCTTCCCACCGCTCTGTGAGCACCAAGGAGCTGCAGACGGAGGGAGCGACAGAGGAGGCCAAGGTTAAAAATCATCTCAAGGGCAACTTCATCTCTTTCATAAATCATTATCAGGGTTTCTTAAATAGGGACGTACTTACAATTAATATAATAAATAAGATTGATAATTATAATAATTAACAATAAGACTTGGATAATAATACGTATGTTAATATGATATACAAAGCACAGATAATATTAAGCTGTGTAATACGTATTAATAGTATCTACAGGGCGCCTGGGGACTCAGTCGGTGAAGCATCTGCCTTCGGCTCAGGTCATGATCTCAGGGTCCTGGAATCGAGCCCCATGTCGGGCTCCCTGCTCCACGGGAAGCCTGCTTCTCCTTCTGCCTGCCACTCTCCCTGCTTGTGCTCTCTCTCTCACTCTCTCTCTCTCAAATAAATAAAATCTTTTAAAATTTTTTTTAAAAATAGTATCTATAATATCAATACATGTAACACACAATATATTAATGTACACATTTAATCACATAATAAATATCAGCACATTGTCTAATGTTAATATAGAACATACTATCGATATTATATTAAATAATAAATATAATTAATTATATAAAATACATTTAAGTAACTATGAATACGATTAACAACATGGTTAATAATGAGTATGGCTGTCTCTTCTTGAACAGTCAAGTGGAAGTTCCCCATTTTATCTCACACACCTTCTCAGAATCCTGGCGAAGGCCCTGGCCGGGGTGGGGATGGTCACAGTGGGTAAGCTGAAGGACAAAGCTTCCTCTCACATCCAGGCAGAAGGTTGTCCCGGGAGAGACGAGGGCGCATGCAGTGGACGCTGCGGCGGGCCAAGGCTGGGTCAGTCTCCCGTGCAGAGGGCTCGCTCGCGTCCCCCGGCCCGCATCTGCAATGCCCGCGCCCCCCCACCCACGCTGCTGCCGGCCGGCTGTGGGCTGCTCCTGGGTGGTCTCTCCCACAGGCGCGGGCTAGGCTCCGCCGGCTTAGACAAAAGGACTTCACCATTTACGTTTGAACACCGATCGCTAGACCTTTCCAGTACTTAATGCCTTGCTTTTTATAATCCATTGGAGTATCCCATTAATCCCCTTCCCTACCCCGCCACACACATATCAGACTAAATAGCTTCTGGTCTGCTTTCCCGATTCAAGCACCCAAAGCGGGTACTCTCAAGGTTTTCTTTGGACTTAGAAAGCTTATGCCTGAGTTATTTTTCTTCTGGCTGGTTAAAATCTGCTGAAATAGTGCAAATCAGATGTCAAACATTTTTAAACAGAGCAGCATTTAACGAAAACCAAAACAAATAAATAAAACTACAGTACACTGGACTCCCAGCAAGCTTACTTCTAATGGCAAGTAGGAGCTTCTGCTAAAACAAACTACTCGGGCACCTGGGTGGCTCAGTTGGTTAAGCGTCTGCCTTCGGCCCAGGTCATGATGCTGGAGTCCCTGGATCGAGTCCCGCATCTGGCTCCCTGCTCGGCAGGGAGTCTGCCTCCCCCTCTCATGTGCTCTCTCTCTCTCTCATTCTCTCTGTCTCAAATAAATAAATAAAATCGAAAAAAAAAAAAAAACTCATTTCAAATCATGAACAGTTACAAAATTTTAGAAAGAGAAAGTACTTACTTTAGTATGACTCATGGCATGGATGAGATATCAGGTCGGGGCCGAATAAAGTATGCATTTGTCCTGTGCACGTGGGTGTGTTTGATTCCAGAATAAAACGTAAGTCAAACCCACACATTTAATTTTTTTCTAATTTCATATCGATTGGGTTATTCGGGAAAAAAAATCCGTATATAGAAAATTTAAAAAAACAGGAAACCTAAGCAGCCCAAGTAGATTAAAGCTAGAAACAGATCTTCAGATGGAATAGACACTCCAGGTGCTGATGAAAGATATATTTTTACATATTGATGTGTATTTTATAATATACAGATATATCCTTTTAAGAATACATATCACAATGAACTCACGAATTCAAATGTGTATATTTATATATGTACACATAGCACGGTTATAAAACCAGTTTCTGTTTGTGAGAGGTGTTTTTGCTTCTTTAAAACTGAACACACAAGGCAGGACTTGCCCGTCAGTACGGCCCAAGTGGGACTGTGCTTCACCCTCCTCTCTGCGGGTGAATGCTTCACTGAACGGCAGCTGTCCTCGGTGCCCCAGGTCACAGCCCAGGGTCTTGGCTAACTGCCCAGGAAAGCCCAGGTAGGCTTGCTCCGAATCACGGTCAAGGGAGCTTCAGGACCCGCAGCCCCCGCAGCCTGATTGACAGGCCCCTGCAACAGAGACTCAGAGCAAGAAGGGTCAGGCCAATTAACAATAGCCCCTTGTAAAGCACTTCACAGTTTTTAAAAAAGACCCAAATTTTGTTGAATGGAGAAAACCACTCATGCACATAAACTCAGGGCTTGCTCGGCTGTGAGGTGGCCTTGGTGGATCAGGCCACGAGATTTCCTTGCTGCAAAGTCCTGAGGTTGCCAAATGCACGACTAGCTGTTCCCATACACACGATCCTTGCTCAGAATCCGAGTCCTGCGAACACCCGAACGCCGGGTACATTCTGAGGAAACACCAAAGTCAGCATTTTCAGAAGAGAAAATACTTGTTGGATTAATTGCACTGAGGACAGTGGAACCCATGCTTACATTTAAGCCATTCCATATCAAATGCATCTCAGAGCTTTTTTACGCCTCTCTTTACTGAGTATTTACTTTAGCTTCTTAAAATCCTTAAAAAGTGTTTACTAATAAAAACCACAAAATGCTGACTTGATTTTCTTGGATTCCTGTGGGCTCAGGGACAGGTGTTAACACGGCAGAGCCCTGATGAACATCCGAGGACCAGAGCCCATGTCTTAGAGTTTGACTGCAACCAGTTACATCTTACTCGCTCTTAGACAAATCACTTAATTTTCCCCAACCTCAGTTTCTCTACCTGGAATCCTGCAAGAAGAATCCTTATTTTGCAAGGTACTCTTAGAACTGAAGATAGCATAGAGTTCCTGATAAATAGCAGTAGCCCAATATTTCATACTTCTTCTTACTATAATTGTGGTGATGATACTTGAGATCATCACTATTAGTATCTTTTCTTTACAGAAAGGTGAATTGGTTCTTAAATTAGTTTTCTCACACTGTACCGTGCCCTGGGGAGGTTAGACGACAGAACTTTAGCATTTCACACTTCTGGAGGTTGGAAGTCAAAGACCAAGGTGTTGCCATGTTTGGTCCTCCTGAGGGATGTGAGGGAGAAGTCTGTCCCAGCCTCTGTCCTTGGCTCCTCGAAGGCCATTTTGTCTTCCTGTGGCATCATCACTCTGCATGTCTGTCTCCAGTGTTCTGTTTACAAGGACAACAATTATATTGCATCAGGATCCATCCTAATGATCTCATTTTAACTCGATTACCTCTGTAGAGTCTCTATCTTCAAATAATATCACATTCTGATGTACTGGGCATTGGGATTCTAACATGAATTTGAGGGCAGATAGTTCAACCCATAATATATACATATCTGAAAAAAGCAATAAAAAGAGCAAGAGGATGATGAGCACACAGGAGGCAGCTCTGGGGGCAGTAGGAGAAAGGAGTGGGACGGAGGACAGAAAACAAGGCAAGTCTGGACCTCGGGTCAGATGGGTCAGTTGCAGCTGATGGTCTGTAACTCCAATGTGACCTGTCTCTTAGTTGGTGTGTACTGGGTGTATAGCCTTTAAAGATAATAAAGGAGAAAACAGACAAGAATAAGAGAGTGGTTTGCACTCTTTCAGAGAACAAGAGAATCAAAGTCCCTCAAGCGTGGATAAAGCTCCCCTCAGATTCAGAGAGACTGCCCAAAGGGGCACCAAGCCCTTGATCAAAACTGACAAATAATAGCGGACAACAGGGGGCGGAGTCGGGGCTGAGCAGCCTCCCTCTTCCTTGAGTTGGGATTTTTACACACGTTCTGGGGTCTGCCAGCCTGCAACGCACACCCTGTGCCCGACCTAAAGGATTCTGCAGGCCTTGGTGGCGCTACAAGGGACTGTTACCGAAAAGGAGACAAATACCAGCAGTGGGGGCCCCGTTGCTGGACCGACAGCCTCATGACCGCTTCCATCATTCAGAGTCACCTATTCACCGTGGGAAATTACAGGAGTCTTTAGGGCATGAATGAAGTCCCTGAATGAAGTCTTTGTAGACAGAGACAGACCTGATAGAACCAAGTTCAAGAACCCCAATCAAATATCCTCTCTAGATAACCATCCACTTCTCTGGTCCAACACACAGAGAATTAAAATAATTGTTTAAATTACGCTGAGCCTCAAAGGCAAATACTTCACCCATAGTTTAAAATTTTTTAAATACAGTCAAGACTCAACCACATGACAAAAAATTATTTTTCCCAAATAACACATGGTAAAGAAGTGACATATCTTATGAGCAGAAATCTCGTCTTATGCTTCTTCTCTTTCCTTGCACAGAGCATTCTTTCAGTCAGGAATAATCACTGAGCAATAGCATGCTTATAATGTACCTGAGCTTTTGAAAAAATAAATATGTACATCTGCTTAAAAGTTTTATTGTACTGCTCAAAATATACAACCTCATCTGCAGAATGACGATGTTAAAAGCAAGCAAAGTCACTTGCTTTGAGAATGCCAACTATAAGAAAATGTCAAATAATGTGATGTGGAGTAATTAACAAGAAGGAAATGCTGCCCCAACATTCATGAGAAGGAAGAGATAAGCAGGAGGCTGTTTCTTATCGTGTTTTCCACAGTGTGTGTAATCCCAGTGATCTCTGTTATTTGTTCATAATTGGGTAATAGAGCATGTATTATGCTATGATACGCTCACACTATTACTATTTTTAAAGCCTCTAATTCATTTCAGGAAGTGTCGACATTTCACACATTTTAAATTGAGGTCATTTAATCCTCATAAAAATTCCAGGAAAAAAAATATTGTAATATTCACACATAGAGGAAAAGTCCAGTGTCTAAAGGTTAAGTGAATTTTTTCTAGGGTACAACTAGTAAGACTCAGGTCTTCTGCCTCTGAGTCACTGCTGTGTCCTTCTACAACATGACCTCCAGGTGGAGCGATCAGATATAGATAGATAGATAGATAGATCAATAAATAGATAAATTAATAGATGATCGGTCAATAGATTAATAGATAGATGATTGATAGATGATAGATAAATGATATATCAATCAGTAAACTGATAGATGATAGATTGATAAATATAAAATTGATGATAGGTAGGTGAATGATTAGTAGATGATAGATCAATAGATACATTGATAGATGATCAATCAATCAATATATACATGGATGATACATACAGATAATACATAGATAGAGAGAGAGATAGATATTGTCTATGGGCACTGGTTTCTACTTCCATTCCATTCTGTACTCTGTGCGCTCAGATCATAGGGTAGGACCTCGACAGTTTAAAACTACATATCCCAGACTCCTTGCAGCAGAGATCTGGATGCAGTTTAGTTTCTGCCAAGAAGATGCAGGCAAACGACATTCAGAAGATGGAAGGGGGCAGAGAGCATCTTTCCTGCAGCACTGATGGCTGGGTGCTGAGTTTGGGCAGTATCTGGACCCCGTGCTTTGGACTTGGGTGGCAGGCACCATAGTGGCCACAGCTTCCTGACCGTGGACACCTCTGCACAAAGTGAACCAAGAAGACCTGCTGATTGCACAAAGCTCGGCTCATTAAACTTGAACATACCTCAGTAGTGTCTCAAAAGGGGGAAACAGGGGAAGGGACTGGTAGGATCTAGAGGGCCGGACAGAGGGTGGCATTAGCAGAATTTAGTGAGTACAGTCTGAATGGATCAGGGACTGCAGGAAGAGACAGGACCATTCAGAGTACATGAATCCATGAAGTGCTATGTTAAATCAGTTTTCCTGCTGTCTTATGATGGCAAAAAGTTGGGTCTGAAGGAAGTGGTTTATTACAACTTGAAATAGAGTTTGCTTGCATGTTTTGGAGTGTTTATCTCTCGTACAAGTCAGAGTTCATTTCAGCAATTACAGTTTCTGTGTGATTTTCCTTGACGGGATGGCAGCTCTGGCCAGCTGGACCCTGGAGTTAAAACATCTTGGGGTAAGTCCCTGAGTTACTCTCTTTCTTCTTATCATTCATACAGTTTTGCAAGCATTCAACTTTCTCAATAGAAATGGTTTCTGTTTCCTGCAGTGAATGCTTAGCTCTTGTTTTTTAATAAGGTACTCCAATGTAAGTAAATGGCTTTATTTATTAAATGTCTTTCAAATATTAGAACAAGTCTTTGCTGCCAGGTGCCAACCTCTCTAAAGTGTAAATCCAAAACCCCTGAAAAATAGCCACCCCTCAGAGAGCTGTGATTCTGAGCTCTGCCCACTGGAACCACCTGCCGAGCTTTTCACCAGACGCCTCGGCTCTACCGTCCAGTTCTTCAATGCAGTAGTTCTGGGGGGCCAAGAAAGTTTTTGTAATACAAGCCAATTTTTTATTCTGGAGAGGCTTAAGAATCCAAGACATGATCAGAAGGCAAGAGAGGCAGAAAAAGCCCCTGGGGAAGGACACCCACCCCACCCCAGCCTGTATGTGTGGCATGGATGACGTCCTCACCCAGGCAAGCCAGCCGAGCTTCCTGTTAAGGAAATTGGCAGCGCTTAGAGCAAAGACCTCTGGACACTGACGTCTGGGGATTCCTTAGCAAAACTTCAGGCTTCTTACCCCATCACCCTCGTCAACCATCCCTGTGTATGCACATGGAGGTTCCAAAAAGCTTTGTAATACCATTATCTAGTCTAAACCAGGGGTTTGCAATTTATGGCCATAGGCTAAATCCAGCCCACAGCCCGTTTCATACCTAAGATTGTACCGGAACACAGCCCTGCCCATTCATTTAGGTGCTGATGATGGCTGACCTCCTGCTACTTCAGAAGGGTTGAGGAGCCAGGAAAGGGACCGCACAGCCTCAGAGCCTGTCCGGCTTACCACCTGACCATCTACAGGCAACAGGAGCCAATCCTGGCCTCGGCAATGAACTAACAACCAGGACCCTCAAGGGTTTGGGGAAAAGGAAACCCTCAAGCTTATTTCGACCACCTTCCAGCATGCTTCCCCCACTCACCCTCCCCAGAGCCCCCTGCTCCTCCATAAAACCCGCTTAATATCTTTCCAGCAAAGAGCAAGGAGGAAGCCAGGAAACATGCTTGGGACACATGGGCTCACGACTGTCCTGAGGTTCCAGGTGACGGGACTGTTAAACCACATGCCTGGCTTGCTCTTAGGCAGAATTTCCACATCTGGATATACCTAACGTTCAAAATTCACTTTGTGTACTGTATCTCTTTTAAAAATATACAGTTTATTTATTTATTTTAGAGAGAGAGAGAGAGTGCACAGGAGGGAACCCAAGCAGACCCCCTGCTGAGCGTGGAGCCCAACGGACGGACGTGGACAGACATGAGGCTCCATCTCACAACCCTGAGATCATGACCTGAGCCGAAATCAAGAGTCGGACACTGAACCACCAAGCCACCCAGGCGCCTCTGTGTACCATATCTAGTAATCAAATCTTAGAGTGAGTAATACTAAAGGTCAAAAATTTTACAATGTTATGCACAGAAAGTACCTATGAGGGCATATATTACACATGCGTGTATTAGTACATATATATGCACACATGTATATACATATGCTAAATAAGATCGTGTAGATCCATTGTGTATAAAAATATTGTTATGTTGCAGATCATAGGTCAAACTGAAGAATGAGGGAATGCAGGGATGCGGATTTGCACTCCAGCTGCCAAGAGATATTTTGTTACAGAGAACCTCCTGAGGGTCCTAGTGCTAAATATAGACTCCCTTCCATTATAACAAATGCTCTCATTGAAGGAGTGATTTTCATTCTCATCACAAGAAAAGATTCTCTAACTCTGTATGGTGATGGCTGTTAACCGGACTTACTGTGGTGATCACTTCAATATACAAATATCAAATCATTCCATTGTACATCTGAAAGTGATAGATACAATGTTATCAACCATACCTCCATATAGATAAGATGATAGATAGATAATAGACAGGTAGGTAGATAGATAGATGATAGATAAATAGATAGATAATAGATGATGACAGACAGATGATAGACAGCTAAGTAGGTAGATAGACGATAGGTAGATAGATAGATAGATAGATAGATAGATAGATAGATAGATAGATAGATGATAGATAATAGACAGATGATAGACAGACAGGTAGCTAGGAGAGAGCGATGATGCATAGATGATGGGCGATCAGTGGTAGGTGGGAGCACTTTCCAGCTCGCTGCTCACATGCAGAGCTCAGCAAGGGGCTTGGCCAGCTGCAAAGGCTGTGCAGGGGTCTGTCTTACCTCTCAGGCTCACCTTGGCATGAATTCCAAAGCAAGCATGCTTCAACAAAGCCTGCTACCAGAGAAACCTGATATCATAAGTGATTACCCAAAAAAGCCCTTTCCGGAACTCCAGACCTGACTGAACAGCCTAGCCAAAAAGTCAAAGGTATCAAATTCAAGATGGAGATTTTTTTTCCCCAAGCCATCGCTAAATGAAAGATTGTGAAGTTTTCTTGCAGGTGCCAGAAATCACGGATAGGGGGTCTTGGCCGTCCTTGCATGCTCACATGAAGCAACTGCAGGAGCCGGCTGCTAACAGGGAGACTCGAGTCTTGCAATGAGAGTAGAATCAATACGAGTGATCAAAGCCAGCTGGCCTACGGAGAAAACTTAATGAAACCTGGAAAACAAGGCGATTTTTACGTATAACCCAGGGGCTTTGCTGTGCCATCACCTGTGCTCAGACTGTGCAGTGATCTTAGCACTGCGTCGGTTTGAGAACACCAGCTGGGCGGGCCGGACCCGGTGGGCACCCTGCACGTGCGGTTCTGGAAAGAGCAGGCAACGAGGAGCCGCTAAGTGCGCGTGACCGTCCAAGGAACGGCAAGGGATGTAGCTGCTCCGCAGAGGGTCCAAGAGTCCCTCCACGTGGGGAAATGCAGGGTGCACAGCAGGTTGTTTTAACTGTAGCTTTACCGTCAAAGGCCTGTCTCCAAGCTCGGCTCACGTGCACCTGAGTTACCCATCACCTTCCTCCAGCAGCCCCCACAGTAATGACCCCATTGTTCTGTGTTCACAGCCCCACTTCTCCAAGCGTGAACCACGCACAGAGGCGTCAGCATCAGCCCACAGAAACGCCCAGTCCGGGGCCCTGCCCCAGACCCGCGGAGCAGAACCTGCATTTCAACAAGACCCGGGTGACCTGTGCACGACAGAGTCAAGGAAGCACTCCAGAGAACTGCCTCGAAACCCGAACCCCGCACATCTGCTCCAAGCTCAGCGGCTGGGACGGCTCTCTCCATCTTCCAGAAAGCTCTTCGGATCACCAGCGGCTGCCCCGCAGCCACATGTCTGGGACCCCACACCCCGTGCTGTGAGGAGGTCACACAGAGCCACAGAGCCAGTCTGGGTGGCCCAGCGCTCTGCTTTCATTGATGAGGAAACGGAGTCTGAGTCCCTTGGTTGAGATCCAAAATGTGGACACAGGAGAGAGTATGCCTCGCAGCTTTCCTGGTTTACTTCGGTTTCTTACTCTGTCATGAACAAAGCCTAGGCCGGGCCTCAGGAGAAGGGTTTGAGGAGCCACAGAGCCTCTGGGAGGGCGAGGAATCCCAGGACCCAGTCAAGGGAGGGAGCCCAGACAAGCACCCAGCGCTCCCACACGCTGTGTGACACCCAGGGTCACCGCGGTGTCTCTACTGTTTTCCCGAAGCGCACTTCCCTCCGGTCTTCCCGCTACGACGTGGGCCCGGGTCAGCCGATGATGCATCCTCATTGCCCACCTCCTGCAGCCCAGCGGTCAGGCCTCAGGGAGCCGACACCACCAGCCGTGGCCGGCTCTTCCTTCCGGGCCTCACATGGACTCCGACACCATCCTCCACGGTTCGTGCGCTTTTCTGCCCTTCAAGGCCTCGGGAGGAAAAGGTGCCACGATCACACGCACTAATTGCTTCCCTCCACCGCGACGCACACGGCGCAGTAAATTGTACAAAACACACATCCGGTAGGGGAGGGAAAGGCCTGTCTCCGTGGGGTACCTGGAGGAATGTGTCCCTCTCACAGCTCACAGGACAGTGGGGCCCCTTCCTGCTCATCCGGCCATTCACAGCGGCCGGGAAGCAGGGCTTGGCATTGGTTTGCTAGAGGTCCTAGTTTTCAACTGGAAACTTCTTCAGAAAATAGAAATGCAGACTTGCTGTTGAGAGTGTACCATCCCAATTTCCTTCCATGTCACAGGAAACCAGCATTTGACCTGGCTACCGGCAGCCAAAAAGGCCCCACAAGGAACCAGGCAGACGGGCCAGAGCGGGAGGAGAGAGGAGGGGAAAGGAGGAGCGACCCCTCCTGTCACGCGGTTCAGAGATGCCAAATGAACTCACAACCCGTCTGCCAAGGCTGCCCCACAAAGGACCCCCGACGGGGCAGGTCCAACTACAGAACCTTATTCTCTCAGCACCTGGAGGCCGCAGGTCAGAGATCCAGGGGCTGGCAGGGCCACGCTCCCTCCCAGACAGGCCGCATCCTCCCCGGCCTCCTCCAGCTTCCGGCGGAGGCCGCACTTCTGTCGTTCTCCGGTTTGCGGACACATGGCTCAGGCGTCCGCCTCTGTCCCCACGAGGCCTTCTTCCCTCTGCATGTCTCCGTCCAGACTCTTCTTAGAAGGACACAAGTCCCTGGAGTAGCACCACCCCAGTCCAGTGACCTCATCTGCATTTATGACCTCTATAAAGACACTGTTTCTAAACAAGGTCACATCCACAGGCCGGTGGGATAAGACCTCAACAGATGTCCTTTGAAGGCCCAAGTCAACCCACAGCAGATTCCCAGCAGACGTCAGCACAAGGAGGGAGGCCGTGGCTGACCTTGGACAAGGCACACAACGGCAGAGGCCAAAGAGTCCTGGGCAAGGAGTGTCGGGACCAGAGGCCTGAGGAAGACCCCCTTCCGAGAAGTGTGGCGGGCCTGGTGAGAAAGCTGACTCGGGCAGAGGCCGTGATGTCACCAGGAGGATTCAGGCTGTTTGTTTTACGAACAGACAGAGGCATGTTGGCGAGTTGGGGGAGGCCCCGATGGGAAGCAAGAAGGTGGGAATGCAGGAGTGTTTATTGATGGAGTGAAGTCGGCACAATGAGGGGGTTCAGCCGTGGGCAGGAGGGCGACCGAGCAGATGTGGGGAAGACCTGTCCAGTAGGTGACGGAATAAGCAGACAGGGCGGGTGTGTTCGCAGCAAGGAAGGGCCGGGGGCCCTTCAGTCGTCAGATATGTATCCAGCCACAGCTCTGCCTCAGGCCTTCTAGGTACCAGGGTTACAACAGTGACTAGACAGGAACCCCTCCCTCATGGGGCTGGGGCTCTCCCGGGGGGAGGGGGGGTGGAAGACAGGCCGATTTGAAGATAAAGTTAACTTTTATAATATGTTCGAAGGTGAAATATGACCTGATAAATCATAGAGTAGGGTTGTCTCTATGTGGGGCAGACACAATTTTGAAACAGTGGTCGAGATGGGCCTTTCTAGGAAGGTGTCATTTGAGCAAAGTCTTGCAGGGGTTGAGGCCATGGTCTAGATCGTCATCTGGACCTGGGATGATGAAGGAGGCATTGTTCAGGCCACTGAGACGTCCACGCTGAACTGTTGGGGGGCGTGGGGCAGGAGCCCTCCCTGGCCTCGTGCACCAGATCCTCTTCACCCGCAGTGTCCTTCCTTCAGACCCTGCCCCTCTAGCTACCACTCATTCTGCAAGACTCAGAAGAACAGTCAGGACTTCCAAGCCTTCCCCAGCCCTTCTCAGGAGGATCAGGATTGCGGCGCCCCTCTGCGCACCACTCAGCACTCACTCTCACAGATGTCTCATGTTATAGCATGGTCTCCCTCCTCTGAGAGTGGGTAGTGCGTCTCACACTGTCCTTCCGTCTGCACGGTCACAACAGGACACACAGCTGGGGTTGGGATTCCATGCGTAGTCGCTGAATAACAGATGAGAGAAGAAGGGGAGGGAGAGAATGGCAGAGAAGGGGAGAGAGGTTAAGCAGGAGGGAGGCAAGGGGGAGGGAGAGAGAGGAGAAATGGTACTTTGAGAAAAGGAATCCATCAGCCACATGCAGGATCATGAAAGATGCGAAAGAAATAGAACAGACCGGGTAGGGTGAGAACTATCTTCTTGATCTTCCATTCCAATCCATTCTCCATAGTCGGACAGATCTTTCCAAATCCTACCTCTGATATTTTTCCTCTCCCTAGCTTGGGCCAAATGGAGTCCTTATTAATTTCAGGACATGCTCTTCACTTTCCACTGCCGGGATCCTGCCCACATGTCCTGTAATGTCCCTTACCACTGGCCCTGAGATCCCACCCCTCTGTGATGGTTAAACTCCCACACCGTTGATAACCCTCTGTCTCACCCCAACCTATTCCCCATTTTTCTAACCTTGTCTTCACACCTTGTCTTCGCAGTCATCTGACTTTGCCTTAGTTTGTGGATGTCAAGCGCAGGCTGCACATTTCTGATCAATCAGAAGGTCCACGAACACCACTTTACTCGTCTTTGTTCTTCCCTCACAGCTCAGCATCGTAATAAATATTAATAAACACTTTGTACGTGGATGAATGAGTGGATGAATGAACAAATGAACGAACGAACATGGTTTGAGGAGAACTGACTGGTGGGTAGTAGGGACAGCACACAACGACAATTCGGGACTCTGGCTCTCCGTCCCCGCAGCTGTGGGCCTCGGACGGCCAGGGAATCAGTGCTGGGGTACAGGCCCTCTGTACGCACGGAGCCTCTGTAATACATACATTCTCTAAGACATCTGTTCCTCTGCAGCTTTCTGATTGGCATGCAGCAAAACTCCAAATATTTGAAAGGCGCCTTCTAGTTCATTGACATTTCACAACATCCTATTTCCACAGTTTTTACAAGGTGGGTTTAATCACTCTGAATTACGGGAAGGAAATGAATATGACTTCATGTATGTATTAAACCTCCGAGACCAGGAAATCCCTGAGGCATGTGACGGTCCCGGGACTGGTATATCCTGATCATCAAAATTATAAGGACGATCGCACCCAGACACGGAATTACCAAAAGCACAGAGAGCCGCGTTGTCCACGTTGGGGGGCAGGGGAGGAAATGCAGCATGACATTCTATTTCCAGTAAGTATGTCGTTTATCACAAGCCAGCATGTGACCCTGTGATGCACCCGCTTGGGGACGGGATGCTTGAGGGTGTGCACTTCTGCTCCATCTGTGTGGCGCACAAGAAAATAAGGTCATGTGCATGGGCTCCAGCCACCTCTGGAAGCAGCAGTGGCTGAGGCTGACGGTCACGTGCTTGCAGACCCTCCAAAGCCAGCCAGAAAGCAAAGAGCTGCAGCAGCATAATGATGTGCCTGCAGAGAGGATGCTGGTCCCATTTCCAGCCTGCAAGCTGCAGGAATGTGTCATCGACTTAGAACAAATGAGGGGCTGAGACAGAAGGTGTGAGATATTCTGGGGCACCTAATGAGGAGACGAGCAAACATGGGAAGGATTTGGTCTCTTCATTTTCCAGGCAACCACTGTGGGTGTATGGTCACTACCACATACCCAAAGGAAAGGAAATAAATCCACACTCTCTGTCAACCCCAAGACAGTCTCCATATTCTATGAAGGGCAGAAATACGTTCCCTTGGGAAATTAAACCAGCCATTTGGGTGAATCTTCAGGAGAACATGCAATTAAAATTACATTTTTTTTAAATGACGTTTCCCTCTCTGTGCTATGCAGCCAGATGCTGGAAAAACCCCTGAAGGTAGACGTGCCCTCCTTCATCCTTCACAAGTCATTTGCTAACAGAGGAATCACAGCCCCAGCAGGAAGGGGGGAAAAGCTTATGTGGCTTTTTCTCAGCTAAGACCCTTGGCTTAAAAAATAAGCAAAAATGATCAAATCACCACATTAAAGGAATAACTATTAGCAAACTCTTATTTTCCCAGGACCAAGATCAGTTGAAACTATTGAAAATAAACATTCCAACGTTTTGAGATACTATCTAAAGATTTGCGATCCTGAGGGAAGTTCAAGAGAACAGTAATTACTGTGAATGTCCCATTCACCAAATCCGAAAGTTGGCAGCTATATGACAAAAGCCCAGGAATTCAGATATGATTAAAATCTTGATGGCTGTCAGAGCAGAAGGGGAAATGTGAGTAAGGGGAGAAGCTGATGGCTTCTGCTCTGTTTAAAATCCTATTCACTCTTTCAACTGCTTCTCTTTCTGTTTCGTTCTCCTTCTACGTTTTGCAACTTACATTAACTTTTATCAGATTTCAGCAAAATTTTAGAGGTTGACATAACCAATGAACAAAGGAGGTAATTTCTGTTCATACCCGTTAAGTCCTCTGAAATGGCAACCAGCCACTCTAAATTTTTTGAAGGCGATCTTACAAATGCTCATGTATATTCTAGTTTTTCAATTCATTCATTTTGATTCTGATACTATGTGCTTCCACAATTGCTATCATTATGTCTAATTATATAATTAGCATAACATGTGTGATCATATAATTAGAATGTACAATTATGTAATTATAATGTGTAATGGCATCACGGTGTAAATATCCTTCTGAAATGTCAGGAAGAAATATCCTCTGTTTGCTCAAGAGGTAGTTTTTAAAGTTCAGTTTCACGTGTTTTTTTTTTTTTTTCCAGGATGAAAATTCAAATATTATTTGAATCAAACCCTTTAATTATGTTTAGAAAATAAAAGCTTTATTTTTTTAATAACTTTTGTAACTCAAGTGCAAGGTAAGAAACTTTGCAAAGTATCAAAAGTGTTTATTTAACTGATTGCCCTACATTATTTGAGTTGAGAAAATAAAATTATTAGAAATCCCAGCGACATGAGCCAATCTCAAAAAATGTAAACATTTGGGTCTAGCAAATTTATACTTAAAATTGTTTTAGAAATAATAAATATTTCCTTAAACCACAGTTTTAGAAATAACAAATATTTCCTTTAATCACAGTCTTGCAATACCACATGCCCAGCCTGCTTCACAGCTATCTCAAACCCCGAAGTACACAAATCAAGTTCACCCAAACCTACTCATCCACCCTCATGACCTACCTCGGTGGCTCTCAGACTAACAGCCCTCAGAACTATGCCAAAGGCTTGTTGGAACAGATTGCTGAGTCCCACCCCCAGAGGGACTGAGTGAGAGTCCTGGAGTGAACCAGAGATTTGCATTCCCAGCAGGTGTCCAGGTCGATGCTGCCCAAGGACCACACTGGAGAACTACTGTCTGATCCATCACCAAGTTTCCCAAGAGAGAAGCTTCAAGTTCACTCCCGACTCCTCTGTGCTACTCAGCCCCTTTCCCTACGTGCTCACCTGGTCACCAGTTCCTGTGGATTGTGACCCTGGAAAGTAGGCCCTCAGTCACTTCTCAACCCTTCCCTCCATTCCCACTGACCCTGGCTTAATTCAGCCCTCACGTGCTTGTGCTTCATCAGACCCCACACGGGGTGATCACACTTCAGCACTGCCCCTTTCCAAATGTCTGCCCGTCCTTCGTGGCCTACGAGGCCCTTCGGTCTCGGACACCAGCTTCCCTTCCAGACCCATTTCCCACCACCCTGCTGGGCCCTCGCCATGTTTGAGAACAGCATTCCCTGCATCAACTCTCTGACTCAGCTAATGCTGCTTCCTTCGGGTGCACCGAAGAACTAGGCAGGACCCGACCCACCCCTGGAAATAAGAGACTAGCGTACCAGGTCCCACCATGAATGTAGAAACCTTGATTTCAGACAAGTCGGCACAGAGTCACAATAAAGAAATATGGTGGGGTGCAGGAGGTGATTAGGGGAAGGGCAGGAAGACTTGCCCACTGTGCACCAGGCGCTTACCTATTACCTCATTTAGACCTCACGTGCCTCTGCTTAATATGTTTCATTTGGTAGATGGCAAAATCTGAAGCTGAGGAAGATTATGCAAATTCTTTAAGGTCAAATACCCAGTAAGTGGCACAATCAAGTTTCAAATCCTTCTTAGAGCAAATACATTGTCTGCCTCCAAAACTCACACTCGTTTAGCAAATTTCTGCTGTTAAATGAACTCACAGTTTGATGAAAAAACACAGTCAGGGAGTGCCAATGTGCCAACCAATGTCGAAAGCAATCTCTGGTGGGCCTGACCTCAGCCCTGTCCTTGTCAAAGTTGTGAATAAATCCTGTGAAGACAGAGGGTCTGCGGCTCTGAGAGCCTGGAGTGTCTGCTAAAAAATCACTGGATTTCCAAACACAATATTAAACTGGAACAAGGACATTTAGTTTTAAAATAATTGGACAACTTGCAGGATTAGAAGATATTTGATGTTGACAGCATTTAATTTGTGAAAGATCTAGGGATTGCACTCAACTGTAAATTCGGCAAGAGTCAACAGCATGACATACTCCTAAAATAATAAACAAAAATAAGGTTGTACTTGTTTTCAAGATGATGCTGAGTTTAATCTTTAAAATGACTCTTCTCCAAGCAATTAAAAAAAAATGAATTGTAAAGACTTACCCAGACTCCACACAAAAGAAATAGGCCCATAGTTTAAAAAGGAAAGAAGAAAACACAGAGCAAAAAAAGAGGGTTAAAGCCATCAGCGTGCTGGGCTCTCAGCCCAGACACATGAAAAGGCTTGCACCAGATAAGAACCAGCGTTGCTTGACATGAAGTGAAGGACCAGAACCAAGAGGGATGTTTGGGCCGCTGGGGTGGGGCTGCTCCACCCTTGAAACGAAAAGAGAAAAGCCTGCAAAGACTGCCTGTGAATGTAATTTAGATGATAATTCATACTTGAGATGTGAAAGGACAACGGCTTTGAATAGAATCTGGAGCCAGCAATGTAAGACCCCTTCAGTTCCAGGCTCTGCTAAGAAGGAACTCCATGACCTCCAAGGGGAGGCAGGGGTCAGCACAGACTGAGATGGAGAAAGAAAGAGTATAAAACTAAAATTTCGCATCTGCTGAAAGGATGCTCCAGACCAGAGAAACAGCAAAGCAGATTTGAAAACAATAAGTAAGGATATATAAGATTTTTTAAAAATGAAATTAAGAAGGTTGTTCTAATGGTATTTTTTGTGGAACTTGACAAATTAATTCTAAAAGTGAGATCAAATATAAAAAGTTCAAGAATAGCTCTGGAAATTCTAAACACGAATACAGTGATAGAACCTACACCTGGTAAATAAAAGGCAGGAAAATTGCAGACTAATATTATGGAATATTGATGTAAATATTCTAAAATTATATTCAAAAGATTCCAACATCAGATTAAATGGACATACCATGACCATATGTGATTTATTCCAGGTGTACAAGTTGGGTTCCATACTGTAAAGTCTTTATTTTCCCATACTGCAAACTCTTTGAAATAAAACATCATTTTAACACACACACACACACACATATACAAAGAAATATGAGGACAAGAGGCTTTTCCTCCAGATATTAAGAATTATTATAAAGCAATACCAACTAACTGTGATTTGGCACTGAGATAGACAAAACACTGGTACAAATGGGGTCCCAAACTCTCTCATGTGTAGTTTCTTGGAATATAATAGAGGAGGTATTACAAGCCATGGGGAAGTGTTAACATAGTCATTACCCACAGGTAAAAAGTAATAATAAAATTAAATACCAACCTCACATTATACAATGAACTCTCAATGGCTGAATGAACTATATATGGGAAAAAAGCTTAAAATATTGGAAGAAAATATTGGCGAGTGTTTTTATTTAACATGAATGGGAATTTGTGCTGTGTGCCCCTGAGATTTTAGGGGGGCTGCTAGAACCGTATCACGTAGGGAAAGCTGATGCAGGACTGAACAAGGTAATACTGGGGATTTTGAGGATGTCCATAATGTCACATGGAAAAGAACAATGACAAACTGGGGGAAATCGAGGTGCCCTTTGAGGAATAGTTTGGCAAACCAAAACTGGTTTGCTAGAAAGAGAAGACTCAGGGAAACCTATCATGAACTACAACCTGTCAGAAAAAGAGGGGTTCGTAAAGAAGAAGAAGAAGAAGGTAGCGGGAGGGGAAGAATGAAGCGGGGGAAATCGGAGGGGTAGACGAACCATGAGAGACGATGGACTCTGAAAAACAAACAGGGTTCTAGAGGGGAGGGGGTTGGGAGGATGGGTTAGCCTGCTGGTGGGTATTGAGGAGGGCACATTCTGCATGGAGCACTGGGTGTTGTGCACAAACAATGAATCATGGAACACTTCATCTAAAACTAATGATAATGTATGGGGATTAACATAAGAATAAAAAAAAAGAAGAAGAAGAAGGTAGCGGGAGGGGAAGAATGAAGCGGGGGAAATCGGAGGGGTAGACGAACCATGGGAGACGGTGGAGTCTGAGAAACAGGCTGGGGGTTCTAGAGGGGAGGGGGGTGGGAGGATGGGTTGGCCTGGTGATGGGTATTAAAGAGGGCACGTTCTGCATGGAGCACTGGGTGTTATGCACAAACAATGAATCATGGAACACTTCATCTAAAACTAATGATGTAATGTATGGGGATTAACATAAGAATTAAAAAAAAAAGAGGGGTTCACTATTCTCCATAGCATCTCAAAAGGCAGGAAGAGAACTAGTGGATGAAAACTGTCACAAGCACACTTCAAGTCAGAATGAACTTTCAGACTCTCACCAACTGAAGTCCTCGTCGCCAGTCCCTAGGGAACAAGGGCTGGCAGGGTCACCTACTATTAGGACTTCACATTGATTTTGTTATTAACTGTCTCACAAACAGGCTCACCACCACTCTCCCGCGTGTAACCGTTGCCTCACACTCTGTGTGTGTATTAGGTGACACAGACGGTCCCCACCCAAAGTACGTGTTTGCTAAGTCAACTCCACACGGTAAGACACAAGGAGGAAAGGATGCTTATGTATAGAAATGTGTCAAGCAGTGAAAAATTATCTCACCTTTCGATGCACCCTAGGACACTGAGAATGAGCTACAACTCAAGAACAAATATGTAATTTGGAGGGATGGGTTTGGTATGCACAAGAACGCAGCATACGAGTGTTACTGCCCATGGTCTTGCGTTGGCAAACAGTGCAGGGTAAACTTCAAGAGCAGCCATTTTGAGCTTAGTTTTCTCACTTTTTGTGGAGACAAGGAAGTTTTGCGTAAGCAACTAGAGAGCAGCATGGGGGTGGGAAGGCCATGGGAATTTCCTTCAGTGACGGCCCCTGATTATGAGGTGGAAGCCGCGTACCAGGGCTCTGGAGGGCTGGGCACAGACTCTTAGCTCTAAGTGACCTCAGGCAAGCTGTTTACTTTTCTAAAACCTCAGCTTCCTCATCTTAAAATGTGGATACTGATAGTGCCTACTTCATAAGAGGTTTAAAGACTAAACAAAATCATTCTTACGTAATAACTGCCATGATACCGGATAAGGAGTAAATACTCCATAAATGTTACCTCTTCTTACTTGAAATCAAACAGATGTCCCTTGTTAGGGGTGTCCCCTTGGTCAGTGGCTCTTATAATACTAATAGCTATTATTTACCGAGTTCTTGCGGTATGCCAGGCACTGAACTGGGTGACTTACATACATTATCACATTCAATTCTTTAAATGACACTATTTAATGGGATGGAACCCACAAATTAAGTGAACTATCCAAAGGGTGTTGACCAGTGAGATCCAGCCCCCTGATGGACTGATACTGAAGCAGGGGCTTTAACCAGCATATGTCACTTACGCTCACGAAGTGCTCATTACCTCATCTGCTAAAGAGGCAAAATCCCGAGACCGTTAGGGAGATTAACAAACGTTGTCTTCGGAACACCTGGGTGCCTCACCCCTTTCTCTGCACCGACAGGATTTCCGGTGGCCTTTAGCACAGGATCAGGAGATGTCATTTTCATTCCCTTATTTGAGACCAGCTGGTGGTGATCCCAAAGCCTGGAACCACACGAACTCCCCTCCGTGGCATGGAAGCGTTCAGGTGAGGGCAGAACGGCCATAGCTCTGGGCTTCCCACCCTGCTCTGGTCTCCAGCCAGCTCATCTGCTTCCAAGCAAGCGGCACAAACTGTGCTTCTTCTGGAAAGTTGCTCCAGACCAGAAAAACATCAAATGAGGCAAACGTGCTCTGCCAAAACCATTTCAGGCTGAGAATATGTTGCAGAAAGATACATCAGAGCACATAAGAGCTGCCTTCAGAATAGAGGACGTTTGTCAGGCCCCAAGAGTGTCGATCAGTTCAGCTTCCAGACTCGTACAGACTCGTATGGAGGAAAGAAGCCTCTTTTCAACGATGGCCATATTAAATCTAAAAACACTCTCTTATTACTCGAGTCTGTAGCCAGGCAGCAAGCATGGTGGGCTGGTTCTGGTCCTTGGGTTTGCTTTAACGGACAGGTCTCCTTGGTCGAATTATTTCCTCACTCTGTATTGAGTTTCCCTATAAAACAAAGGCATCGGATGCCATAAGGCCCAATATGATTCAAATGAATAGTTACAATGGATTGAATAAATGGGCCATAAGCAGAAATGTAAACATTTGCCTGAGATGTAATCTGGAGGGACTTTTAACACTGTGCAGAGGGAAGCTCTTGGTAACAGGCAAGAGTGTTGTCTGGTGTCTGTGATGGACAATAATGGAGGAAAGAATGGCCCTCTGGGACCACGAGGACAGCCAGTCTGGTAGAGCCAGCCCTGAGTGCAAGCTCTGAGTGCAAGCCCTGACTGCAAGCTCTGAGTGCAAGCCCTGAGTGTCCAGGTCTACTACTTACAAAGCAAAGGGCCTTGGCAAACTGATGTCTCCCGGGAGAGGGGAGATGGCAAAGAGGTGGGGCAATTCCTAAGGAACCATGCTCACTGGCAGTGGGCTCTCTGCTGTGACCAGCAGCTCCTGAACAGGCCCCAGTGACATCCCAGGATGTCATGTTTTAGCAGCAATGCTATCCCAACCCTGGGTGTGTTAAAAAAAAATACCCACAGTGGAGGATGATGAGTATACATGGTGGGGAGAACAAAGAATATGAAGTAGAGTGTGTTCCTCCATTAAAGAAGTGGTTCCCAGACCTGGCTGCTCATTAGGATACTCTAGGAAGCTTCTTAAAAATCAGATTGCCAGGCTCCAGCCCAGTCAGAATTCCTGTAGCTAAGGGCCAGGAATGTGCATGTTTGAAGGGCCTCCCAAGTATTTCTGGTGATGAGCTGGTGGGCACCTCTGCGCTAGATTCCCCACTCCTCAACTGAAATGGCACTCGGCACATTTCACCACTCTCGAAAGAGAAAGCAGAATGGGCCACCCAGCTGTTGTCTGCTTGCTTTTCTGGTTTCGGGGAAAGAGAGAAGGTGGCCAGAGGTAGTACCTCATACCTTCCCAGATTCTTTCTCCAGAACTCTCCCTATGTAGGAGTGGAGGAAACTCGGGTCTAGCCTGCCACCTCACCTCTTCCAGATGCTCCTGCCCTGGTTGAGTCCCCCTCCTGACTCTCCCACTGCTACTACCCCTCCAATCTCAAACCCACAGTCCTCGGCATCAACAGGCTGGGAACGAATGAGCCTAACGGTGTGAGAGGGTACATCCCCCAAAATGCCTGTGTTCTCGCCACTGTGCGTCTCCTTGCCTTGTATCCCAGGGAAACTTACATTAGGAGACATGTGCACACAACTCATGAGCAAGGCTGTATTCCTTAGCCACTTATGCGGGTCCTGGGCCAGTTAAATTATAGGGCCTGGAAAGTGCCTCCTCTACCACAGTATTGACAAGCTCCCGTCTCTGCCCCCCTCCGAAACTTTGGCACTGTCTGTTTTCACTGGTTCTCTATGAGCTTGTGGCTGGCTCTAAGACTTCATTCAGTCCCTCCTTCCTTCTCTTCCATCTCGTCAAGTGCTTAGTACTGGGGAGACGTCTAACCAAATGCTGGGGATACAGAACTAGAAGACACTCTCCCCTTAAGGATCTTGCAACCTGAATTCTCCAGCCCTGCCAAGTACCACGTTGACCACATCTACGGTGAACCTCTTTATTAAAATTAAATGCACTCTCTTATGTAATACATAAACAATGTTCGTTTACTCTTCCTGGGCCCCAGAGACTGGTCTAAGGCGGTGGTTTTAAAATCAAGTTCTACACAGACCTAGCTCCAACGCCCTGCTGGAGAGGGAGGCTCAGGAAAAGCAGCAAGACTCCAGGCTTCTCTCCATTGCCAACATTATTCCCCAGTGTACAAACTGGAGTTGATGTTTTATGAAGTGCTTCAAAGTTACTGGGGCAGGTGATACACAGGGTCCTCCCAGAGTGTGCAGTCTGTGATTCTGAGATCACATATAAGGGCTGGATTTAAGAAGCTTTACATGAAGAACAGTTTGGATTGATGATGGAGGTTAAAAGGGAACCACCCTAAGAGACCGTCCCAGGGCTCCATGTGCTAAAATCAAAGGAGGAGTTTTGAGTTACTCCCTCGAGGCCTGGGGAGGGGGTAGGAAAGGTGTCCAATGGTTTCATGCTACCAGAAGAGAATCTAATGATCACCTGGCAGCTTCCAAAATTATAGCTGTAAACGAGGTTATTTTTGTCAGCTGACACTCCTCAGAAGAAAATTCAATGTGCTCTGTATTAAACACGATATACACATTCCATGACTAAATTATTCTTTTTATTACTTTAAGTATCCAAGTGAACACTCCATTCCCAGATACTTAACAGTAAGCAAACAAAGACTTAAATATTTGACCTGCTCACATAACTATCCAGGGAAAACAGTGTTTTCAAGGTTTAAAAAAAAAAAACAGAAGAAAGCAGATTTCAAAGTAATGCATACATTAATAATTATTTTCATCACTTTCTAAACTGTCTTCGTGTTGAGAACTAGTTTGTTGAATAGCTTTGATGATGTAAGTTTTAGGCACAGATTCTCTGCCATTCAGTATCATATTGTAACAGAAATTCATCTGACTGTCATGAAGTTTGCAAGAAATTTTCATTTGCCTTAAATTAACCATGCAATTTTTAAAAACAAGAAAACACACAGATTGTTAAAATTGTCCCCTTTGCGGAACCCTCCTACACTATTGGTGGGAATGCAAGCTGGTGCAGCCACTCTGGAAAACAGTATGGAGGGTCCTCAAAAAGTTGAAAATAGAGCTACCATATGATCCAGCAATTGCACTACTGGGTATTTACCCCAAAGATACAAATGTAGGGATCCAAAGAGGTATGGGCACCCCGATGTTTATAGTAGCAATGTCCACAATAGCCAAACTGTGGAAAGAGCCAAGATGTCCATCGACAGATGAATGGATAAAGAAGATGTGGTATATATATACAATGGAATATTATGCAGCCATCAAAAGGAATGAGATCTTGCCATTTGCAGTGATATGGACGGAACTGGAGGGTGTTATGCTGAGCGAAATAAGTCAATCAGAGAAAGACATGTATCATATGACCTCACTGATATGAGGAATTCTTAATCTCAGGAAACAAACTGAGGGTTCTGGAGTGGTGGGGGGTGGGAGGGATGGGGTGACTGGGTGATAGACATTGGGGAGGGTATGTGCTGTGGTGAGCACTGTGAATTGTGCAAGACTGTTGAATCACAGATCTGTACCTCTGAAACAAACAATGCAATATATGTTAAGAAAAAAAAGAAGAAGATAGCAGGAGGGGAAGAAAGAAGGGGGGGAAATCGGAGGGGGAGATGAACCATGAGAGACGATGGACTCTGAAAAACAAACTGAGGGTTCTAGAGGGGAGGGGGGTGGGGGGATGGGTTAGCCTGGTGGTGGGTATTGAGGAGGGCGCGTTCTGCATGGAGCACTGGGTGTTATGCACAAACAATGAATCATGGAACACTACATCTAAAACTAATGATGTAATGTATGGTGACTAACATAACATAATAAAATAAAATTTAAAAAAAAAAAGTGTCCCCTTTGCCACAATTCTGACAGCGGTCCTAACCACATTTCCAAGGCTGATGCCCTTCTCTTTGTTCTCTGGGTGGACACTATCTCAGGAAACGGCTTTCATTTCATGGAAGATTCAATCATCCTGACAAGGCAGTCTTCTTCTCCCCTCTATTTATGACAACATGCATAAAATAAAAATTAGAGTGAAAAATGGATTTTGACTAAAAACTAAATTGGCAAATGGAATTAGGGTCTCAAATGCAGTAAGGGCTTGGACGTCCTCTGCTCCCATCTGTCTAAAACATCCCTGCACTCAGCCCCAGTGGGAGGCTGCGCCCCTTGGAAGGACTGAGGGACACATGCCCGTGCACCCCCAGCACAGGCAGATGGCCCCACACGCGGGGAGCCCTTTGCAAAGAGGAGACCTCCCAGCCGCACTGTGAGGGTGGCCCCTGCCACTTGGGGGATCAGCCAGGGCTCGGCACCTCTTGACCCCACCTGTCCCCGCACTTGGTCCCAGCTTTCTACTTGCAACCTTACCTCTCTTTCTTCTCCAAACGTAAGCTGCCGAGACGACCACCCTACCAGCATCTGTGTTCCTGTGGCCACTGTCTGGTCACCACAGTGGAGCCCACCCAGCTGCATGCAGCTCACGAAGGTGCCGGGCATGCCGGCACGTCACTGCTCCTTCTCTTGGAGAGTGAAGACCCAACAGACTGGACTCCAGGAGCAGGCTGCGCCTTAGTCCACACTCACTGAAGATCCCGCATCCCCCGCCTTCGCCACGCTTTCTGCATTTGCGCCCATCGGCCATAGGAGACGTCCCAAGTGTTGCGACCCCCGTGATAAGGGGGTCCTGGGGATATATGAGGTACTTTGTGGGCTTAAGAAATTCTTTCATGTGAATTACCCCATTTTTTCTTCACAGTTGAAGATGCAGACAAGGGAAGGAAATGTCACTTCTCTTAATAGCATTCATTGAACATAGGGCAAATCCTGACAACGTTGACAAGCAGTTTTACCTGCCGTTTTGCCGCAAGGTAGGCAGGCTCATGGTTAGTCACCTGTGCACAGCTGGTCCCCCCGCTGCTGGCCTGCGACACCTCCCGCCCTCCAGGCAGCGAGACCCCTGCTCCACATGGCTGCACCTTTCACATCCCAGTGCCCCAGGATAGAAGGGGGCTCCTGCCAGGGGGTTCTTTAGCCCCAGGCACGAACCCCATGCACCTGCAGCTCAGGGATGGTCCCAGAAAGCTTCATGCACACACTGGAAAGGCAAAGGGTAGGGCTGGCTGGTCGACACTGGGAAAAGGTGCAGACCTGGCCCCTCGACCACAGGGGTTGCAGGCTTAGGGGTCCCTCCAGGGAAGCAGGACCCTGCAGGCCCTTGAGGGGCCAGCCACCAGGCCTGGTGCCAGAGCTGCCAGAACTAGCCCCACGCTCGTCCGAACCACAGGGAGCCGATAGCCAAATGTGCGGGAGACCAAATGTCAAGCACAAGAGCAGAGGCAGGGACCGTGAGTGGGGAGCACGGAGGTGAACAGCACAGCACCCCAGAGACAGGCCTGCCACCCCCTTCCCCCTCAGGGAGCAGCAAGCAGCTTGGAGGAGAGGCCTGGAGGTGCATTTTCGGAAGCAAGGAGTATTGGGACCCTAGGGTGGGTGGGCTTTGCCTTTGGCTCAGGCTCCCGAGACCCAGGTCCCCGGGCCGGCTTCGAGCTCTGCACCCAGCCAGGGTGGGCCGCTCCAGGCTGGCTCTGGGTCCAGCGACACAGGAAGGGCCCACCAAGGCCCCCTTCCCCAGCTGCTGGCTGGGGTTAGCGCAGCAACGCTCAGCAAGTCCACTGCAGATCAGAGGCAACTTCCCCCGCCCTCCTTCATGAGTGGAAGTGAGCAATGCCTCCAAAACCCCGGGGCGTGGAGGGAAAAGGCCAGATGCTGATGAGAAATGGGGACGCGGGGCCCCTGGGTGGCTCAGTTGGTTGAGTGACTGCCTTCAGCTCAGGTCATGATCCTGGAGTCCCGGGATCGAGTCCCGCATCGGGCTCCCTGCTCGGCGGGGAGTCTGCTTCTCCCTCTGACCCTCCCCCGTCTCATGTGCTCTCTCTCTCTCTCTCTCATTCTCTCTCTCAAATACATAAATAAAATATTAAAAAAAAAAAAAAAAGAAATGGGGACGCAACTCCCATGTGGGACCAGCGGGAGACAGGAGAGGCAGCTGGGGCAGGGGAGGCGGGCCCGGGCTCGTCTCTGCTGCTCTGACACCCCTGCTCACGGGTGCTGCTGTGGGTGCAGGCAGGGATGCACGGAGGCTCCCAGGGGCGTGAGGAAGCCTCTCCTGGCCGCTGAGGAGATCTGCCCCACCCGACACTCTGCCCTGCCCCGGCCACCGAGCCCCCGACTGTGGCCAGCAGGGAGACGGGGAACAGAGCAGCCCCTCCAGGAGCTCGCCCCATCCCGGGGCTTGGAGAAGAGAGTCGTGGGCCACCTCCCCTCCATCCGCCAGGCCTGGCAATGGGAGAGTCGTCCGCACACTCAGCCGCGAGCGGATGCGGACTGTGGCCGGGACAGTCTCCGCGGACACGGCAGCCCCCACCTTACACACACCAGCTAGAGCCCGGGCTCTGTGTTCCCGGGAGACTCTAGTTGCTTCACAAAACGGTGGCAAGAGGGCATCTGCAGGAAGAATCCTGACAAAGAACAATGGATCCAGTTTCCCCAGGAATAAAACAGTCGTCAACCTTGCTTCGTGTTATAAAAGTGTCAGTGGATGCATTTACCAGGATTCATCAATCTTACGGATCCTTCCCTTCATGCCGTCTCTGCTTCTCTGGCCCAGCTGCCCCGTCCCCTCCTCATGCCTGGACATCAGCATGAGGACCTCCCACCCTGGGGCCTCCGTAGCGGTGCATCCTGCCCCTCATGGCGCCCCAGCCGACCCCGGCCCTGCCTCTCAGCCCCCACTCTGTCCTCTTCCCCTCCCACCGAGGACTTCACACACGGACTCACCAACCTGGTGGCTGACGAAGCATGTCCACCCACTGTCCCCACCTGCTCTCCCCTCTCCTAACTCCTGCCACAAAGAGCTGTCCCCCAAGGCCGGTTGCTGTCCCTGCCCTCCCGAGATGACTTCTGCATCTCCTCTGACCCCAGGAGGGACCCACGCTCCAGACGCAGGAAGCATTACAAGCCAGGTCTCCTGCCACTGCCTCACTGTTTTGGGTGAGATGCTGTGCTTCTCCAGCAAAATGGGGGGAGGGGTAGAGTCTAGGGTCTTATTCATCGGTTTGTTCATTATCAAACACGGATGGAGGGTCGGTTATGGGCACACCCCGTAGGAATACAAACGCGGAATACAAACGCGGGACAACAAAGAAGCCACTGGCAGGTGCTCACCGTCTGAGAAGAGACACCAAGAAGTAATCCACGAATGCAAGCGCTGTGACATGGACCGAGAGTCACCCCACGGGGTCGAGGGAGCACCAGGGAAGGACCAAGACGGATCAGGGAGCCCCCAGGAGCCAGAGCGGGGCACTGAGCCCAGGACTTTGCAGGCACCTGAGCTCACAGCTCATCTCAAGAGAAACCTGGTGGCTGTTTGTTGCGGCGCATGGCGGGGGGGACGCGGAGGCCAGGGAAAGACACACCGGGTGATGAACGGGCCACCACGTTGCTCCTCTCCCTCCCTCACCAGCACAAAGGGGTCTGCTTTCAGCGTTCCTGACAGTAAAGGAGTTCGGTTTGCAAAAATTGCTTTCACAGTAAAACCTATCCATGGCAGTTTACCTCCAGCAGGAGGTCATCCCTGACCGAGCAGAAGTGAGGTCTTGCCGCCCGCTCTGGCGGATTCCCTGCCCACAGCCAAGCCCACACGAGAGAAAGAATGGCCGCGGGGTGGAACCAAGCAAACCAGCGGGAGCAAAACATACATCAAAAGCCAGTGCTGGTGGATTTGTTTGGAATTGCTTTCCACTTCATAAATTAGGTGGAAGGGAAGGCGGTGGGGGGGGGTGGAAAGAACGCAGAGTTTAGAGTCAGAAGCCCCAGGTTTCAATTTGGGCCCTGCCCCTTGGTAGCTAGGGGATGTTGTAGGTCACTTAACTTCTCGTCTTTAGTTTCCTTGTGTATAAACTGGAGGTAATCTTGGCTCCTCCTACAGTGATCATGAGACTCAGCTCTTCACTTGAACCTCAAGTCAGATTTGCGGGTGTTTTCTGATTTGGGAGGCATAGGTCACACGTGGGTCATGATAATTAATCCTGACAATGAAATAAACCTTGCAGGACAGACGCCTTGATAATCATTCTGGTCTCCTGGAGAACACTGGCCCCTGACTTCACTCTAAGGCCAAACAGTGTGCTGGTGAACTTTGGGCCAAACCGACTGGCCACGGGTGCCCAGATTAAACGTTATTTCTGGACGTGTCTGTGAGGCTGTTTCTGGATGAAATTAGCATTGGAATCTGTGGACTCAGTAAATGGCCCTCCCCCATGCAGCTGGGCATCGTCCAAACTGTTGAGGGCCTGAGCAGAACAAGAAGCAGAAGAAGGGAGTATTTTTCCTGCCTGCTTGAGCTGGGACGTCGGTCGTCTCTTGCCTTGGGGCTGGGATTCACACGACTCGCTCCCCTCTCCAGGTTTGCACTGGGTGACACCACTGCGTTCCTGGGGCTCCAACATGGCGATGGCAAATCATGAGAGGTTTATATATATAAAATATATATGTTCAATCATGTATGATATACATATAATTATATGTAAATATGCAATCAAGTCATTAACACATAACGTCATCATCCTAATAAAGCTATACATAACACCTGCGCAGATTCCTGGGTGCTACCCCATCCCCATCGTAATCTCTGGGCGGCTGTATAGTTTTGTTTTCTGTGTAGTGTAGATCCTTGGATTTCTTTTTCAATAAACTTTATTTTTTAGAGCAGTTTTAGGTTCACAGAAAACTTGAGCAGAAGTTACAGAGATTTCCTATAAACTCCTTAGCCACACATGGGCACCGTCTCCCCCACTACCAACCCCCCGCCCCCAGAACAGCACATTTGCTATAACTGAGGAATCTGCATTGTCACATCATTAGCAGGCGAAGTACATAGTTTAGACTAGGGTTCACTCCTGGTGCGCCCATTCTAGGACTTTGATCAAATTTACAATGACAAGTACCCACCATAATAGTGTAATACAGAACAGTTTCAGTGCCCTAAAAATCCTCTGCGTCTGCCTAGTCACCTTTTCCTCCCCACTAACAACTACCTATTGTACGAGCTGTTCACTTACCGAGCTGGTTTGCAAGTCTCTGGTTTAGCGAAGTTTGCGATGTATGTGCAGATCTGCTCAGCATGTTGCAACCCTTCCATGGGTTCCTGAAAACTGCTGGTATGGGAGGAGGAGCTAACCAGGAAATTCGGAAACCGAAGCTCTATGAGGTTAGGATCTAGGTGACGTCAGGCACTGGAGGGTAGCCATAATTTTCTTTGAAGACGTTTTCAGGAAGAACACGGTATTCTGGGGCCCCTTCTGCGTGTCCGCTTTCTCTGAACTTCATGTGGCAGGAAGCCATGCCTTTTGCTGCCTGTAGCACCCCGGTGGGGCCGCCAGGACCGTGCTCGCCGACGGCACTCACCACAGACGCTGGGGAGCCCTCAGCCCACAACAGGAGCCGAGAGCAGCAGTGCAGGCCCTCCGGAGGTTGGGCACCTTGCATCATACTGACCTTGTCATTAAGGCTGGCGCAGAGACCGGGGCACCCGGCTCTACACGCTGCAGCATCACGCACGGCCACCGGGAGCAATGGGCCACAGGACTCCCCAAGAGCCCATCAGCAGGTGAGTGGGTAACAAAATCTGGTCTATTCCTACAATGGAGTGTGATTCGGCTACAAAAAGGAACGGAGTTCTGACCCAGCTGCAGCGGACATGGCCCTGCCAACGTTATGTGGAGTCGAAGACCCCAGACGCAGAAGGACACACACCGCATGATTGCACAGAGGGGGCATATCTAGAATGGGCAAATCCACTGAGACAGGAAACAGGTTAGAGGTTCCCAGGGGGTCAAGGGAAGGCAAAACAGGGGCTCACTCTCTTATGGGGCAGAGTTTTTGTTGGGGTTAATGAAAAAGCTCTGGAAATAGATACTGGTAATGGTTGCACGACACTGTGAATGCAACTAACGCTACTTACAAGTAGTTACAGTGGCAAATTTTGTTATATGTATTTTATCATCATCTCTAAAAGTGAACAATGCACTACACCGAAAACATTGACTTCCACACTTTGGTGGGAGAATTGTAAGGTTTGTGCGTGACGTCTCACCGAAGCTGCGGCACAGAAAAGGGAGGCTGACTCCGGGGGTCCAGCACGAAACGTGGTCACTACCCATCACCAGTGTTCCGGGCATTGGGTATAAAAGTACTCCATTAGTTTTAAAAGTACTGAGGACATCCTTACAAGATGTGATTATTAGTTTGCAAATATAACTGCACATCTCATTTGCTTTTGGAGCGAGTGAGCATCTCACAGAGAGGCAAGTGCTCTGTGCCCCTTGGTGGACCTCACTCCCACCTGTGAGAACATCCCACAGGCACCACACTGACCCTGAAAGAAACTGTTACAGTAAGGAGTAACAGTAACCAGTAACTGGTACTATTACAGTAACTGTTACTCGTGATGGTGTGAGTTATATATTTGATTCATTAAAAGAAAAGATTCTTCAGAAACTTTGTCAGTAATCAGGGCAGAGTCACCTGGGAGACTGAGTATCCGTGAAGGAGACGTGATGTCTTCTGAATACTGTGACGAAATACTTGTGGCCCCACTTTCCTCAGAGTACCTGCAAAAGATATAAAATATGAGGAAAAGCAAACAAATCAAAATACAAGGAAAAGAAGTAAGTACGGACACAGCACCTTGGAAGCTCGGGAAGGTCCAAAACCCGAAGCTTCCCCTGGACCAGAGCAGCACAGCTCACTGCCTCACGAGCCGCGTGCATGGCCAGTGTGTGCTCTCCGACGTGATCTCTTGCAAGCTTTCACCACACCTTCGTGGTCATGACCTTGGGGTGCTGGATAGTGGCTCATTTTCTATAACCTGAAAGGGCAGCCTCTTCGCATGAACAAACGCACGCTCTGCAGGCAGAACCATTTGTGGGCACAAGATGGAAATTGAATAAAGCCTCTTGCAAGGACCAGTAATCTCTTGCCCTTTATTTTATGGGTTCCAGATGTGTGCCAGCATAATCAGCCGTAGGAATAATTATTTGCACATGCAAATTGGCAACTGTAAAAGAGCAAAATGGTGGAGGCGCTTTCACCCCCGAACGCCTTACATTGCACCACTTGTCTGCTGACTTTTGCAACCTGACTTTTCTCTCTCGGTTATTACATCAGAGCAAGTTGTTTTTCTGGAGCCAGATTTCACAGTGAGTTTTAAGAATATGATGGTGACAAACAAAGAATCTCAATCACACGAGAAAACGTTGCCGAAATGATCTCAGTACGGCACGCGGCTGATTCCCCGGACATGTAGGCCGCCTGCACCGCTAATGCTCTCTGGGCTGGAGGAGGCCGGTGGGAGGAGGCAGCAGAGGGACCAAGCAACGGAGGGGTCAACAAATAAGGACATCCTCACCTTGGGAAGTCATTCCCACCCTGTGAAAGGCCCAAGGAGGGCCCAGGAGGGGCAAAGAGCCCTTACGAAAACATAGAGGGTTCTTGCAAATTGCCCTGAAGTGGTTCTGCTAGTTCTGAGCAGAAAGCTGCAACTCAAGCTGCCCAGGACAGGAGAACTGGCGCCCCAGCAACTGCAGCTGGGCACCCTCCAAGCCATGCAGCCCTCTCCCTGACAGTTCCCAAGAGAAAAGTCCCTCCCCCTCCGTCTTCTGTCCTACCCCCCTTCATCTATCTAAGCACCTACTGTACTCCTGACTCTCTTCTAGGTGTTCAGGATACAGCAAGGAACAAAGTCCTGGTCGCTGCGAAGCTTGCATCTTAGTTGGAGAGACATAAATAACAGCAGGCACACAATACAATTTTAGGAAGCGATTTATGCTGTGAAGCCAAATGACAGAGGATGGTTGTGAGGAAGCTGGGAAGGTCTGCATGGAATGGGCTGGAATGGAGAGAACAGGGTTTGCCTACAGGAGGAAGAAGCCTCCCTCACTCAGTGCCACCCACCTCCCTGGGCTCCGCTCCGGACAGCATAAGTGCTCCTCTGGAAAAGCAATCTCTTTGCTGTAACTAAACAGGAGCAGATGAAGGCCCAGCCAGCATCAGGCCGCAAAGATGCTCACCTGAGCGATGGATCCAGGTTTCTAACCTCACAGAGCTTAGAATCTAAGCAAGAGTTCCCAGCCCTAAACACACTTTAAAATCACCTGGAGAGCATTTCTTAAAATACGTCCTGACAGCACTCCAAAGCAATGGAATCGGCATTCTTACAGGTAGGACCTAGGGCATGGGTATTTTTTAAAACACTCGGGGCCATTTGAATGTACAACCAAGATGACCTAACAGCTTCCTTACAGTGCACAGGTGGATGCATTTAAGGGAACCCACTCTCAAACCCTCCCATTCTAAATGTAGTTTTTCCTAATGTGGATCCACTTGAAATCAAGCTGTGATGCTCGGTTTCCCTCAGTTCTTAAACGATACTCTTCTTCCACTCGCAGAAGAAAAGCATGCCTCTCTCCCACTGCGGTGGAAAAGCTTCCAAGTTCAGACTAAGGGGCAAATCTAAGTGTGCACGTGGGGACCGAGAGAGAGTGGTTCTCATCATCAGGCAAGGAAGACTCTGGCATGGACGATGTTTCCCGAGTCTTTGCTTTCAACAAAATTAACAGGATCTGATTGCAATATTAGGAAGTAGATCATTACAATAGCTCTGGGATAATACATCAGTTATGTAATTTTTTGGCTTCTGTCTGAGAAGGACTTCAGAGAAGTGAATAGCGTCACTATGAAAAACTCCTGTTTTCATCAATGCATTTCTATGGACTGCATGTATCACTATTTACATGTATAATAACAATACAAACTAACACAATTGAGGGCAAATCTTACCTCATTCTAGCAATAATAATATCATATATGAATCCATGAGCCAGAGGGAAAAGTAAGCAGAACATACATACCCATCAATTAATAGGGACATTTCCAACACTTTACTTTGTATATTTAATAATGAATAAAATTATTATAGTTATACTGTTTTGATCAATTTTGTACTAATATTTATTGAATTCAGAAAAAATTTAGTACTTTCAGCCTTAGAGTCAAAGGAAAATTTTTTAATCAGTCTATATATGTATTTTTGTTGCAAAGAAATAAGACAACATGATCAATAAAAGAATTTTGTTCTTTAAAAAAATATTATATTAAGATACAACTTTATGGGGAAAATAGAATAGAATTATGAGTTCGAGGAGGAAGCAATACGTAATATTTCTAATTAAAGAAGAGACTGTCCATGTGTTTTTAAATCAACCAGGGGTATCAAATCTCTATGGCGTTTAGATTCCCTTGGAAAAAAGTCACGTAATCGTTATTTTTTAAATGTTAATATTCACAAACCCTGGAAATTAAGTCCTTCATAAAGGCTTAAAATTATGATGAAAGATTTTAAATCTCAACCTTTTTAGGTTGTATAAATGCATAAGTTTTCTTAAATTATCTCTAGAGTGTATTCGACGCCCGCTGGTGCTGATCCTCAGCCACCCTCTGATGGAGCACAGCTGACATTTCCAAGTCCTAAAGAGCCGACCCTTTGGCTGGCGCTTCTATTTACCTTCCAGTAGAGCAGGTAAGTCTCGCCTTCGAGACATGGCGACTTATCTGAAATCACAGGAAACCAGCAACAGCAAAGGGAATTAGAGTGTGAACTTCCGGTGACCAAAGCCCAGAGGGCTGAGTTCTTTCTGCCAGAGAATAAGAAAAAGACCAATGAAGCCCAACTGAGGACCCACATTCTCTTTGCAGGGCTTTCCTCCACCTTCTGAATATAAGATCCATTTCCTTTTGGGTCAGCCAATTCACCAGAAAACTGGTAATAAATCCAACTGGTAAACTAGTAATAAATCCAACAGACTTCAACTATCATGAATCTGAATCAGAAACTGTTTAAAAATTCTCCAGAATCTCATTGAACAAAAGGAAGTGTCAGGGAAAAGCAGGACAATGATTGTGTGTTCGTGGAGGAAAGCTCCAGTGTGAGAACATCGTGGGGGCCCCAGTACGCACTCAGACACACACGCTCAGGACACCAGAGCCCACAGTCTGCCACCACTGTCCCTGCATTCAACATCCTTTCACACCACCAATAAAAATATATATGTAAAAGCTTACATCACTTGTATCAACCAAAAGAACAAGTTCGGAATCTGAAAAAGAGGAGAAAAATAAGAAGCACTCTTAGGGACAAGATAGAGTTGATATATTTGGAGGGAAATGCCTCCTGAGAACCTCATTTTCCCATCATTAACGAGAGGCGCAGAGTGGGAAGGTTGCTTACAGAAGCATTGTGTAAGCCCCAGGAATCTGCTCCTAAGAGGAAAATCCTCCCTGCCCCCATCGGAGATGGTACGGGCAGAAAATGACTGGTAAAGCAATCGAAACCGATTAGGTACCTAGGTGGGGCATCCCTCTGGGAGCAAGAGCCCATGAAGATGGAGAAACAGAGTGAAACAAATCAGCTCTGAAATGTAATGAAGAAGATCCAAAACAAAATATCTTCCTGAAGCCTATTTGTGGGTGATGCCCCACCCCGCACTGGAGTTGCCCTGGGGTTGGGTGAGGAGGCTCTGAAGCCTCGGTCAGGCCCCCAGCCACTCTGAGATGCCACTGTGGCCCGAAGCCGCTATGAAGATGCCATCTGTCGAGGTAGCAGCCTCAGGCGTCCCTCAAGAGTGGCAACTTTCGAGCCCACAGCATGGTTCAAATCGTGACCTTGGACCCGTTGTTAAACCCCACCTGGCCTTAGTGTCCCTGTGTGTGAAATTGGATAACATAGTACCTGCCTTACAAGGTGGCTTGAGAATTGCGTTAATATCCGTAGAACAGAACTGTGCTTATGGCATAAGTAACCTGCTCCATGTGTCTAATGTTCTCTCAGTATCAGAAAGAATCTTACTTTAAGGTAAGTTTTGAGAAGATCAAACATGAGTCAAGAAAATATTCTGTATGATTGTCATTCTAATGGTGGATACATGTCACTACCTGTTTTTCCAAATTCATTGAATGGACAACAGCAAGAGTGAACCCTACTCTAAACTATGGACTTTGAGTAATAACGATGTGTCAGTGTGGGAGTATCAATGGGAACAAATGTCCCGTTCTGGTGGGGCATGTCCCCAGGAGGGGAGCCTGGGGTGTGTAGAGGCAGGAGTAGATGGGAAATCTCTGTACCTTCCTCTCAATTATACTGTGAACCTAAAACTTCTCTTAAAATAAATAAAGTCTTTAAAAAAAAAATAAGTACGTCAAAGTGACATCTACTGAAAAATTACAGTGCCCAGACCAGAATAAACTGTTTTAGATTAAGAAAAATACCAAGGCTGAGTATGCATGCGTGTGTGTGTGTGTAAGACAGAGACAGAGACTCATTAATGGACTCAGAGATATTTCAAAGGAAGGGCCCCAAGATACCCTCACTGGGATGGCTCCTTCAAAACAGTGGCAAGTCTGTAAAGTCTATAAAGAACATGATAATTTGGCAATCGGGGGGAACAGACAACCATGAAGAACCATGAAGAACAGAGAACCAGGGTGGAACAGAGAACCTGGGTCTTCAGGCTGCATTTGCTTGGTAAATGTTTTTAATCTGCCTAGTGTTCATGGGGGATACCTGGATGCTAGTCCATTTTAAGTCTTTACAGATAAAGAAGCTAATGAGGATGAGGATGGTTTGGGTCTCCTTTGGTTGCAACAAATGGACAGAATTGCTTGAATCATTCATTCATTCAACCAACTTCTTGGGCATGTAGAATGACTTGGCACTATCCATGGCAAATATGGAAAATGTCAGGACCACGCCTTCAGAGAGACCTGATTGGGGAAGCAGACATGGAGAAGCAGACATGGAGAACACTTGTGCATCAGAAGGCTGCAACAGAAACATACAGTGTGTCCAGAAGTAGCAAGAGGAGGACAGAGAACAGGACTGACCGTGGTATGGTTGGGTGCAGGAGGGGAGCAAGCAGGGATGGAGATGGTTGGACTCAGGCCGATTTTAGGGACACCAGAGGAGGCAGGGGTCACGGAGGAACAGGGATGTGTGTGTAGCAATCGGGTGGATGGAATTACAAGACCAAAGGTACTGTGAGAAAACAGCCTGAAGTGCAGAGAAGGAGCCAGCAGGGGCTGTTAGGAAGAGGAGTTCCCAGCGGCAGGCGGGAAGCCCAGCCCAGAGAGGCAGAGAGACCAGGGAGAGAGTATGGAGGTTTGCTCTGATTCCTTCAAAGCAGTCTTTCTGTTGCTTTAGAGTCACACTCCTTTCTGGCACCAGTAACTATTTGAAAAGAGGGCTTTCCTGTGTTACTATTGAGAATATTACAGCAAAAGTCCAGCTCCTGTTAGGTATTATTCTTCCAGACACTACCTCATTTTTTCTCATTAAAATCACCTTCCCTTTTCTCCCGTGCTCCATAATAATCTGTACCAATTTGCATGGAACCTACCTCCTCATTAACATACAATGTTAAATATTCCTGGGTTGGCTTCTGGTTCTGCAATCTCAACCAACAAAATCAGTTTTGCTAATAATTAACAATAACGAGCGCTTTTTGTATGCATACTTGCTAACGGGTTTACAGCGTTCATCGTTCAATGGAACATTTATAACATTGGCACCTTATTAAAATGCCTCAATCCTTAGGTAGTATACATGAAAAAATAGAGTAAAATTGCCATAGTTTCAAGAAAATAATTCTGATAATTTAAACCAATATCTCAATGACTTTACTTATTCCTGTTGTCACTAACTTCTTACCATTTGAGTTTAAAATAATAATCACTCGGGCGCCTGGGTGGCTCAGATGGTTAAGCGTCTGCCTTCGGCTCAGGTCATGATCCCAGGGTCCTGGGATCGAGTCCCACATCAGGCTCCCTGCTCCTTGGGAGCCTGCTTCTCCCTCTGCCTCTCTCTCTCTCTGTCTCTCATGAATAAATAAATAAAATCTTTAAAAAATAAATAAATAAAAATTAAAATAATAATCACTTTCCAGGGGTGCCTGGGTGGCTCAGTCGGTTAAGCGTCTGCCTTCGGCTCAGGTCATGATCCCGGGGTCCTGGGATCGAGCCCCACGTCCAGCTCCCTGCTCAGCGGAGAGCCTGCTTCTCCCTCTCCTTCTGCCTGCCACTCTGCCTACTTGTGCTCTCTCTCTATCTCTCTGTCAAATAAATAAATAAAATCTTTTAAAATAAATAAATAATCACTTTCCATACATTCTGAGATGACTATGAAAGCAAACATTAGCTAATGAAAGTAAGTGGAAAAACATTATGGGACATATGTGGGCGCCCCAAATAAGTGTTGAAGACTCCAGCAGCCATCACTCAGGCCTTGTCATTGATGCTTAATGTAGAAATCTCGTCAACCAGGTTATGTGGTTTGCAGAGGAGGTAAAGGGAGGAGAGGCTCCTGGGAAAGAACTCTAGAGGAAAACAGAAACCCCTGCAGGAAGCTTGGAAGAAGGCAGATTAGGAGCATAGTACCAAAAACAGTAGGTTTTAATTATCCAGCAAAAACACTTATTTGGAAAACCACACTCATGAGCAATGCAAAATAACTGGGGTAGGTCTCTACCTACGTGTATGCAGATGTGTATTTGTAAACAGCAAAAGGTTAACAAAACTGCCTGTCCACAGGGAGGAAGACCAATTAGGAAAATTGTTAGAGTCTGTACGTCTTACCCCAGTGAGTGTTAATTATTTGTTTGCATTCATTATTTGCTGTCATTTGTTTGCATTCACAAATATGCTTGCATCACAGCATTTGTCATCGTAAGACTATTCGTATGTTCATCGACTTCCACTTATAAATAAGGTGATGGTTGTATTTAAACTAAGAAATATCTTCCTATTCGAGTAGGCCTGGAATAAGGCTCTAGTGTATGAGTACGTGCACTGTTCTTCTCTCCTATCTTTACTTAGGAGACTGCCTTTATTTTATAGCCAGTTGGATGGGTGCTGTCCAAATGCCTGAACTAGCAAAACCCACAAGGTGGGGAGAGGAACCTTGGAATAAGGTTGGTCTCATTGTCTAGGGCCACAAGTGGGCACATTATGTGCAAGATGTTACTCAGAGGTAGAGAAATCAAGATCCAAGGCAAACACCTGTTATTCCAGAGAGACGGAAACCAAGTCTGAGGCAAAGGGACTCCAACAGAGCAGAACACAAGGGCTCACAAGCATAGAGACAGGAAGCTGGAGAGGCTGGGCCATGTTTATAGGGCATGTGAGGCTTCATCTGTGTAACAGAGGCTGCTGCTAAGGGGCTGGGGTATGAACAGCAGACTGGTTTGGGAGAGGCTCCCCCACACTGGGATGTCAAAGGAGGGGCAGCCATGGTCAGTGCCGCTTTCTGAGATCATGTCTTCTCAGTGGAAGGGGCAGCCCCTGGCAATAATGTAAACAAGGTTCTGAGAACCTCCTCCATCCCCTGCTCCCCATGTGATCACCATGTTAAGAGCTGACATGTCAGCATGGAAGGCGAGGCATCAGGGAGACCATGCTGGTGACAGTAGAAAGCAGATAGTTGAGGTAAGTTCACAGAGAGAGGCAGAGCAGTGGGGTTTGAAGACAGAAGCCATCTGAGGTGCTGATATGAGAGACTGTGGGTACCTGCTACAGACTGAAGGTTTGTGTCCATATGCTGGAATCCTAACCCCCAATGTGATGGTGTGAGGAGGTGGGACCACTGGGGTGATTAGGAAATGAGGGTGGAGCCCCCATGATGGGATTAGTGCCCTTTTAACAGAGGGAGAGACACAAGAGCTCTCTCTCCACAACCTAAGGACACAGCATGAACATAGCCATCTGCAAACCAGGAAGAGAGACCGCACCAGACACAGGACCTACCAGCACCCTGATCTTGGACTTCCAGCCCCCAGAACTATGAGAAATAAATCCCTGTTGTTTAAACCCCACAGTCTGTGGTATTTTTTATGGTAGCCCAAACAGACTAAGATAGTGCCAAGGCAACAAATTCAGATGGAAAAGAAATGCAAGAGCATTAAGATGATTTGAATAGGTAAGATTATATATGGATGTCTCTTACTTTTTCATTTGTCATTTGGGTTGGTTGGTTTCTGTTTAAATCCCCACCTTGTTCCATAAAAGTTGTTTGAAACAGCTTAAGAAATACAAAATTATTCACTCTTTTATTTGACAAAGAATCACGGCTAACTGCACACAGACTGGTGGGAAGGTTGAGGTAGCAAAACGTGTGCTTAGGATGCGTCACAATCATTAAAATGGGGCAGTTCTGAACTTCCCCAGTAACCAGTCAAGAAAAGCATATTTACATTTTAGGTGTTGCTCCACTAGGTTAGAAGTGGCAAGTCATAGCCATCAATAATGAGAGACCATTAGCTACTTCATCTCTACTAGTATAGCTTCAAAAATTCCTCTGTGACAGGAAGTCACTGCTACACTGTTTCTGTAGGAAGAGCAGCTCTTTGTGGAGACTTCTTTTCCACCTCTCTCTTGTCACTTTATCAACAGCACCTCTTGAGCAGAGCATCTAGAACTTTCAGAGAATATTTATATTTATCACAGCATCTCCAAGGTTTTCTGTGGGACCCATCCTGAGAGAAAACCTGACAAAAACAGTCCTGTGTTCATACTGGAAATTGCCTGCAAGACTCTAGCTCACGGAACCTAATATTGGTCATTGAAGTCCCACAACAAAGAAATTTTTATTAACTTCAGTTAAACTTGTATTTAAAAATTAAGTCAAAGACACTTTGATTTAAATTCAATTAACTCTCTACCTACTAAATATATTGTACAGTATCTCCCCTTTTCCCATAGTTTTACACAGCACAAATATTTTAGGAAACATCATAGGACTGCCAGAGAAATCAGTTCTTCCTAGCTTCAAAATACATTATAACTGATAACCTATTTCTCCTCAAAATGTTCTTGTGCACACAGCTCTATGAAATTATTATTTTCTGCTTATTTTATCAAGCACAAAAAACTCAAGCATACTCTAATACAATATCCTCATATCAATCACATCACTGAGATAAGTTAAAGGTGGATACTATAAACCCTAAAGCAACCACTAAAGTAAAAATATAGAATTGTAGCTAATCAACCAACAGAAAAGAACAATTGAATAAGGAAAAAATGTCCAATTTCCCAAAGAAGACAGTGAAAGGAAAAGAATGTATTAATGGTAGAAATAGAAAAACAAGTAGCAAGATGATACAGTTAAACTGTCAACAATAATCACATTGAATACAGATGGTCTAAACTCCCCAATTAAATGATAGCAATGGTAAGATTGAATAAAAAAGCAACACTGAACACTCTACTGCCTACAAGAAACTCACTGTACAAATAAACATTCAATATTGTAAAAGGATGGAAAAATATAAAACATGGTAACACTAATCAAAAGCAAGCCAGGAGTCTTACGGTTTCAGATCCAAAGTGTAAAAAGCTTAGAAAGTGTCACTCCCACCTTTACAATAAGAAAAAGCTGAGCAAATTAAGCAACAGTGACTTTTCTTGGACCCACCAGACAGTTGGGATTGAAGGGAAACCTGGTACCATGAAATCTGGAGAAACTGATGAATCAAGAGAGTCAGAGCCAAGATCTGACAACCGGAAGCAAAACCACTAACGCCAAAAATTGACCAGGAAAATGTAAGGTGAACAGGTAAATCAGATGAGGAGGTTAGGTGTGGATTATCATGAAGCACCAGGGGCCACAGTTTTGGGGGGGAGCCCCCAATCTCATGGGGTTTAACTCAGTGAACCCCACCAAGTTCATGATGAAAATCTGAGAAAGATCCTCTATAGCACTGGCAGGGGGAGTGGGGGCATTAAACAGTAAACACAGCCCAGCTTCTAGTCAGATTAACATAAATCCTCACACTAAAGGACTATTTACCTCAGTTCCTATTACCTGATACATCTCTGGCTTTCCAACAACAACAACAACAACAAAAATTATTAGACATGTCCAAAGGGAAGAAAAAACAGTTTGAAGAAATAAAGCAAGCATCAAAACCAGATTCAAATATGGCACAGTTGTAGATATAATTAGGTAGAGAATTTAAAATGACTAAGATTAATACGTTAAGTGTACGAATGGAAAATGTAGATGTCATGTAAGAACAGATGGGTAATGTAACCAAAGCAATGATAATTCTAAGAAATAACTAAAATTAATTGCTAGATATAAAAAAAAAACACTGTAACAAAACTACAGAATGCCAGTGATAGGCTCATTAGTAGACTAGAGATAATCAAGGACAGAATCAGTGAGCTTAAAGATAAGTCAATAGAAACTACACAATCTGAAATGGAAAGAGAAAAAAATAAATTAAAAAAAAACACAGAACATCCAAGAACACAGAATAATTTCAAAAGGTGTAACATCAGGAGAGTTAAGACAGTAGAAGAAATATTTGAATATAGGCTGAGAACTATGCAAAACTAATAAAAGACATGAAACCAAAGCTCCAGGAAGCCTAGAGAACACCAAGCAAAATCTACCCAAAAAATAGATATATCATAGTCAAAATGTAGAACACAAAAGACAAAAAGGAAATGATGGAAGATGCCAGAGGGGGGGAAAACATCTTATCTATAAAGAAACAAGGATAAGAATTACAGAGTATTTCTTGCTAGAAACCATGCAAGCAAGAAAAGAAGAAAGTGGAATAAAATACTTAAGGTGTTTTTTTTTATAACAAACATTTTTTAAATTTTTTATTATTATGTTAATCACCATACATCACATCATTAGTTTTTGGTGCAGTGTTCCATGATTCATTGTTTGTGCATAACACCCAGGGCTCCATGCAGAACGTGCCCTCTTTAATACCCATCACCAGGTTAACCCATCCTCCCACCCCCTTCCCCTCTAGAACCCTCAGTTAGGTTTTGAAAGAAGAAACCACTAACCAAGAATTCTATATTCAGTTAAATTATTCTTCAAGATGAAGAAGAAATAAAGATATTTCCTGACAAACAAAAACTGAGGAAATTCATAACTACCAGATGTTCCTTGAAAGAAATATTAAAAGAAGTTCTCCAGAGACAAGGAAAATGATTCAGCTAAGAGACTTGGGGTCTACATGAAGAAACAGGAATATCAGAAAAGGAATAAGTAAAGGTAAGATATTGTATTTTTCTTACTGTTAATTGATCCAAACATAACTTTTTGCTTAAAGTAGTAAAAATGTCTTGGTGACTGTAACTGCAGATAAGTGAAATGTATGACAGCAATGTCACCAGGGATGGTAAGGAGTCTGGAATACTCAGTGAAGAGGTAGTGTTATTTGACAATGGATGCAGATTAGTCAAGAATCTATACTGGAAACTCTAAAGCAACCATTAATTTTTTAAGGATAATTAATATGCTCAGAAAAGAGATAAAATGGAACAATATAAACTGCTCATTTAATATCAGAGAAGACAGAAAAAGAGGGAAAAATAAACAAAGAATAAATGCAAAGACTAGAAACAGGGACAACTGTAGTAAACATTAATCCAACTATATCAATAACCACCTTAAATATTAACATAGAAAATGCACCAGAATTATCCAATTCTTCATAGTGGATTAAAAAAACAAGACTAAACCCTATTTACAAGAAATTCACTTTAAATATAAGGGGTCATCTTGCCATTTGCAATGACGTGGATGGAACTGGAGGGTATTATGCTGAGCGAAGTAAGTCAATCAGAGAAAGACATGTATCATATGATCTCACTGATATGAGGAATTCTTAATTGCAGGAAACAAACTGAGTGTTGTTGTAGTGGGGGGTGGGGTGAGAGGGATGGGGTGGCTGGGTGATGGACACTGCGGAGGGTATGTGCTCTGGTAAGCGCTGTGAATTGTGCAAGACTGTTGAATCTCAGATCTGTACCTCTGAAACAAATAATGCAATATATGTTAAGAAAAAAAAAGAAGAAGAAGGTAGCGGGAGGGGAAGAATGAAGGGGGGGAAATCGGAGGGGGAGACGAACCATGAGAGACGATGGACTCTGAAAAACAAACTGAAGGTTCTAGAGAGGGGGGTGGGAGGATGGGTTAGCCTGGTGATGGGTATTAAAGAGGGCATGTTCTGCATGGAGCACTGGGTGTTATGCACAAACAATGAATCATGGAACACTACATCAAAAACTAATGATGTAATGTATGGGGATTAACATAACATAATAATAAAAAATAAATAATAAATAAATAAATATAAGGGGTCAGTAGGTTTAAAGTAAAAGAATGGAAAATATATACCATGCTAACATTAATCAAAGGAAATATTAAGAAAGTATCCTATTTTTATAAAAGTCAGACTTCAGAGGGAGGAAAATCTAAGGGACGAAGAGTGGCACTGTATCATGATAAATGGAACATTTCTACAATAAGACATAACAATCACCAAGAAGTGAGCACCAAACAGAGAGCATCAAAATATATGAGGTGAAAACTGATAGAACAAGGAAACTTGACAAATCCATAATTCTTGTTAAAGACTTTGACACCCCTCTTTCAGTAAGTAATATACCAGCAGGGAGAAATCAGTGAAGACAAAGTCTACCTGAGTAAACCTATCAATCCACTTGACCTAACTGACACATATAGAACACTCTATCCAGAGCAGGAGACTACACATTCTTCTCCAGCACAGTCTGGAATATTCACCAAGACAGACCGCAGCGAGCTGCAAGATACACATCAACAAATTTAAAAGAAGAGAAATCATACAAAGCGTGTCCTTGGATCACAACGTAATTAAACTAGAAATTATAACCAAGGGATAGCTGGGAAATCCTCCCGTATTTGAAAAATTACACAACACACTTCCAAATAATACATAATTCAAAAAAGAAGTCACAAGGGAAATTTTAAGACATTTTCAAGTGAATGAAAATGAGTGTATAAATTATCAAAACTTCCAGCAAGAACAGAGCTAGGAGGAAATTTTACAGCATTAAGTGTTACATATGACAAAAGAAGAAAGCTCAAAATCAACCACCTAACTTTCTACCTCAAGAAACTAGAGAAAGGAAAACAGTTTAATCCTAAAGTAAGCAGATGAAGAAATCACAAAATTAGAGCATAAATCAATGAATACAGAACAAGAAAAATAGTTAATAAACCATAAGCTGCTTCTTTTAAAAGATCAATAAAATTGATAAACCTAAAAAAAAATTGATAAACCTGTAGCCAGACTAACCAAGAAAAAAATGAGAGAAGACACATATTGCCAATACTGGAAGTGAAAGAAGAGTCATCGCCACTGAGTCCACAGACATTTAAAAGATAATAAAGAAATACTAGGAGCAACTCTATGCTCTCCTATTTGATAACCTAAATGAAATAGACCAATTAATTGACAGATTAAAAACTACCAAACCCACACAGGTAAAGCAGATCATCTGGGTAGGCCTATTATCTACTAAATAAATTCACTGGTGAATCCTACTCAACTATTAAGGAAGAAATGATACCAATTCTCCACAGTATCTTCCAGAAAACAGAAGCAAAGAGAATACTTCATAACTCATTCCATGAGGCCAGCCTGAAAGTACAAAAACCTGATAAAAACAATACCAAAAAAAAAAAGGAAACTACAGACCAGGACCTCTTATGAAGAAAGATGCAAAAACCCTCAATAAACTATCAGCAAGTAATGTACAACAAAATATAAGGAAAGAATTTTACACCAAGATCAAGTGGACTCACTGCAGATGTCTGGGTCAACATTTGAAAATAAATCACTGCACTAAACCACATTGACAGGCTAAAACAGAAAAAGCACATGACCGTATAGCAATTAGAATAGAAAACGCATTTGACAAAACTCCAACACCCATTCATGATAAAACTTCTCAGCAAACATAGAGGATTTTCTTAACTTGTTAAAACATCTACAAGAAAATACAGTTAGTGTCATGCTTAATGGTGAAAATCTGGATGATTTCCCCCTAAGTTCAGGGACAAGGTAAGGTGTTCCCTTCTCACCACTCCTATTTCACATCATGCTGGAAGCCCTAGCTGGTGCAAGAAGACAATAAAAGGAAATAAAGAAATAAGAAATAAAGGAAAATAAAAAATAAACCATGGCCAAGATGGGCTGATGTCAGGAATACAACACTTCTCTCTCACTTAAAAATCTGTTAAAGTAACTAATGACATTAATAGATTCGTAACAGGATAAACGACAAAACCCACATGATTATCCCAATAGATGCAATGAAATAATTCTATAAAACTCAATATCCATTCAAGATAAAAGCTCTTAGCAAACTAGGAATAACCTAAGAGTGGGGGTTAAAAAAAATTGTTGCAAAGATGAGTCAACAGTGAAATGTTTAAAGCATCCCCTTTAAGAGCAAGAATAAGAGAAGAGTACCCTTTGTCACCACTTCTATTCAATATTGAACTGTGAGATGGGAAAAAAGAAAGAAAGGGAAAAATTGAAGAGATATAAAAGGATATAAAAGAAAGAAGACTGCACATAGAAAGACCAAAAGAATCAACAGTTCAATTATTGAATTAATAAGAGAGTTAGCAAGGTCGTTGGACAAAAAATCAATCCACACAAGTCCATGGCATTTCTGTAACTAGCCATAAATATTAGAAAAATAATCCCACAATTCTCCATAGCAACAATAAGAAAAACACAAGAAAAAAAATCTAACCAAAAATGTACAAGATCTTTATGGAGATTAAGCACCATTGAAAGACATTGGTCATCTTTGTGTGTGCGCATGCGTGCGTGTGTGTGTGTGTGTGTATGGTATTTTTGTGGCTATTGAGGATGATATTTTTTTTACCTAATATCTAGTAAGTTGGGGGAAATAACCTTGCTCATGGATAGGAAATCTTACAGCATGAGGTTATAAATTCTCCCTAATTAATCTCTCTTCAAAGTAGTCTCCATCAAAATCCCAGCAGTGTTTTGAGGAGGTTGGAAGGCCAATTATAAACAGTCTATGGAAAAACAGAGGCTCATCTCATACTGGCTAGACTTTTATGAAGATTAAGAACAAAGGTGATGGCGGACAAGGGAGCGAAGGATTTGCCCTCAAAGATAACAGCACTTGCAAGACTATAGTAACGTAAGACAGTATGATTTGATGCAGTGGAAACCACAGACCAAGGGAGCCAAGCAGGAAGCCCAGGAACAAAGCTATGAATATGTTTTAAGTCACACCCTGGGACTGTGTGTTTGCTGTGTGCAGAGCTGGAGTTGCAGAGGGAAAGGGACAGAAGGACCACTGGTTACGTCCTTGTGACAAAGGCAATTGGATCCCCGTCTCAAATCAGACCCAGGAATCCATTTCAGTGCAATTTACAATCTTACTGTGAAGTCAAGGCAGAAGACACTTAACAGGCAGTAGAGAGGAAGGTCTTCATGAACTTTGGGAAGGACAGAGTTCTGTCCTCTCTGCCTGGAACCCTCTCCCCATTTCCCTGGCATCTCGAACCAGGGCTAAGCGTGCTGGGAGACAGGATGACAAAGCACGAGAGGCTGGTCCAGAAACCACTTGGACGGCCTGGGAGCAATACTGGGTTTCCGCGAATCACCATGGTCGAGACCACAGCCCCAGCAGGTGCGGGCCCTCCTTCACTGAAGCCTGTGCACTGAGTGGGAGCTGGCCCTGGGGACAGCAGGGGACACAAGGGACAGCAGGCTCCACGGGGCCCAGGCACAGCCCACCTCCGACAGCAGGTGGATCCAGCATCAGCCTCCACCCTGTGACATCGCCATGCTTAGCACTCTGTTTGCTCTTTATCTCAATCTTGATATTTTTAAAATACAGCTCTTCCATTTTCAGTTAAATAGAGTAGTGGTTGAAGTTTGAAATTTTACACAGCTGAATTTCTTAACGTTTGACAGTTTTATCGTATCTCTGACAAATACCCATCCCCCTTGGACTGGAGAGGACAAGTGAACCCTGCCTTTGCTGCCCACCCTGTTCTGATGTGAATGTGAGGACAGACTTTCCTGTCTGGGAGAAGGGGTATCAGAAATGGCTCTGGGGTGACAATTGACACTCCAGGGATGAGCAGAAAGAAACATGGCCAAGTGAGTTGACACAAGTTTGGAGATCAGAGAGAGACTTCAAGGAAAGGTAACTACCTGAGAAAAGTGTGAGGTGAGAACCAGCCTCCCAGGTGTGAGAATCCACAGTTTGGTTCTAGACTCAAATCCTGGCTCTGGCGCTGAGCAGGTTTGTAATCTTATGTGAGTGAAGTAACCTCTTACCTTTCAAATCTATTCCTCAAGGATTCTGTAAGAATGAGAAAGGGACATCTGGGTGGCTCAGTCGGTTAAGACTCCACCTTCGGCTCACGTCATGATCCGGGGGTCCTGGGATCAAGCCCCGCATCGGGCTCTCTGCTCAGCGGGGAGTCTGCTTCTCCCTCTCCCTCTGTCCCTCCCCCTGCTCATGCATTCTCTCTCTCTCAAATACATAAAATCTTAAAAAAAAAACTCAGAATGAGAAACAATGAGTGCAAAATGCCTGGAACATACTATGTATTCTGTGTGAGCTATGATTATTATTAATAAAGTAGGGTGGTACCTCCTTTTTTTCTCCATATGTTTGGATCATGACCAGGCCTTCACCACTTGTCACTTTATAGTCTATGTTTTACTCAGTGGTTTGCATTTCCACATTGGTCGTAAAACATGTTTCCAGTATGAGTGGGTCCATTCCAGTACTCCATATGCTATTCTGTTTATCCATCTTTTTACCAACGCACCAATGCTAAGTGTCTCCTCATTGATTCACCTTATTATCCAATGGAGTTAATGGAGGAATTCCTTGTTCTTCAAAATTGCCTTAAACTCACTCATGTTGTTGACACACTGCTTCCACACCCTGCCCGGATTGCAGATCGCTGAGTAAAATAAAGGTCTGGAGCCGCCAAGCTTTGGGGTAGCTTGTCACACAGCCATAACTAGAAAGATACTCTTGGGGCGCCTGGGTGGCTCAGTTGGTTAAGCGACTGCCTTCGGCTCGGGTCATGATCCTGGAGTCCCGGGATCGAGTCCTGCATCGGGCTCCCTGCTCAGCAGGGAGTCTGCTTATGACCCTCCTCCCTCTGGTGCTCTCTGTCTCTCATTCTCTCTCTCTCTCGCAAATAAATAAAAAATAAAAAAAAATAAAAAAAACAACGAAAGATACTCTTGGCCTTTTGCTTCCTTGAGCTTGTCACATTAAAAAAAAAAAAAAACCCTCAGGGGATATTTAATAGAACCGCTTTCCCTTGGGGATAAATGTGGATCTTTCCAACACTGAGCCTTCCCATCAGGATGAGTGCCTCACCAAGTCCTTCCTGTGTATCTACCGAAGTGATATGTGTTGTCTTCCCACTAAATCACTGGAAAGAGCTGAGTTGTGTGTGTTTTTCCCTAACGATAAACATCTTTATATTCCTATGATAATCCCACTTTGTCAGGAGGTACTTTTGTATACACCCCTGGAATTGGTCCGCTAACGTTAATATATTTCAGGGCGTATTCATAGAGAGATTAGCATATAATTTTTTACTCTTCTCTGATTTTGATATCAAGGTCATACCAAACACATAAATCAATCGTCTCACATCTCTCCTGATTCTGCTCTCATAACTGGGGTGCACATCCCTGGAATGTTTCCTGGAACCTGCACATAAAAGTCTTCAGGTTTGGTGCCAAAACTACCAATACGATCACTTAATGTTAAAAGTACATTTAAATTGCCTATTTGTTCTTATTTTACTTTAGGTACATTCTAAATTTTCTACGAAGGAGACTAAAATATCTTATTTCTGTGCCATTCTGGAATAATAAGTTACCCTGTATAAAATCCTAAATTGATCATTATTTTCTCTTAGCATTTAGATGTTTTCTTTGCCTGGTGGCCTCTGTTGTTTCTGTGGACACTTGCTGTCGTTCTGGCTGTAGTTCTTACAAAGGCGACCTCTCTTTCTCTCTTCTAAAACTGCCTCTTGTCTTTGGTGTTCTGCTGTTTCATGGTAACCTACCTGCATGCAGATTTGTGGGGTTGCTAATGCTGCGTGGGGCTCATTAAAATAATTGAATATGACTTGTTTTAGTTCTTTGTATACGATACATTCTTCTTACATTTTCTCCCTTTCCCAGCCCCTCACCCACCATCCAAGCAGCTGTGGTGGAATTTGCCATGTGAGTGACACCGGCCAGAAGGACTGAGGCACCCAGTGAAGAGCAGGGGGAGCAGGGGGACATCCCGGGTGGGCCATCAACAAGCAAATCCAGCCCCATAAATTCACTGGTGTGCTGGTCACGTGGGCACAACCAGCTGGAGGTTCACGGGCTGTATGATGAGCACCGCGATAGAGTGCTGTCCAAACCATGGACGATAGCAGGTAGGACCACAGACAGACACCAACGCCACTCTGAACTGAGACTCGGGGCATGGGTTCTCGTCCCGCCTCTGCCACTGACCAGCCGTGCCACTTAATTTATTTTCTGAGCCTCAGTTTGCTCCTCTATGAAAGGGAAGAGGAAAACCGGCTGCAGATGCCCCGCAGGGCTGTCGTCAGGATTAAATGAGCCCCTTGATGAGCAAGTTCAAGATGAGCTCTCGAGAGCCACACATGGAAAGCATCACAGATGTTGCCAGAAACGCCTGCTAGTGCTTCCCAGTTCTGCTCTGAATCTGATTTCAGAAACAACACACCCGCAGGAGAAACAACGTGGTCCAGGGAGGCAGGTATTGGACACAGGAAGGGAGGGATGGCAAGCCTGGAGAGTGGCAATTTGTGTAGCTGTTGATTTTACAAAATCATTAAACATAACAGCAATTTAAAGCAAGCGTTTCCTGCCCAGATCAAAAGTGGAGTCAGAGGGCAACATTTGATGTTCCCTGTGAGTGGCCATTCGATGGCCATTACGTGGTCAGCTGGTGCAGAATGGTTCCTGCCTTGTCCCTCCAGGAGCAGGTGCACCGCTCATTGCAGGGGCCGAAACCACCAGGGACCCTGTGCCCAGAACCCCAGGTCTCCCCAGGACCAGGACCCCCACGGCCACTCCCAGAAAACATGTACAAAGCTGCCTCAGTAGAACTGTGTGGACACTGGAACAGCCATCCTGTCTGCTCTTTGTCTTGTATCTCAGCAGAAAGACCATGATTTCTGTGCCTGTCAATCAATCCTGTTCCAACCATGAATAGACCCTAACAACCTGCATTTGCAAAGAACACCTAATCTGAGTTCCTGCACTTCTCTGTCTGATGCCTCTGACTTTCCTGTCCTCAGCACCGAGGACTGTGTCTGACACGGAGCTGACCCAAGAAATGTGTACAAGCACGTGGCTCACATCCTAGGGTCCTCTGGTTGCCATTTGGTTTATCCAGAGACAGATTTGCCCTTTTCTACTGCATATCTGACAAGTTCCAGAGATAGTCTGACCATCGTGCAGGGATCTACGCACCAGCCTATTTCACAGGGCTTGATGGAAACATTTACTCTACACCCTGGCAGCCATTCTGGGTTCCCAGCACTGGAGTTTTAAATACTTTCTCAACATGGAAACTTGAAAGGTGATACTTCTTTTAAATCAAGAGCATGGGCTAGGTTGAAGACAGATGGAAGGAAATGCACAAACCATTCCATAACATTTTGTTACTTTTTTCTTTTTTTTTTTCTATTTGTCTCTTTCCAATGGTTCTAAGATATATTAGGCTGCTTATTGGTCATGAGGTACTTATAGAAAGAGCTTTCATGGCTTGTGCAGCTCACAATGGCTCCAATAGAAATCTATTTGTTGTGACTAAGTAAGAGTGATATTTTTGCTAGGGAATACCGGCTCCATTGCATTAGTTTTATTTGGGGAAAAAGCATTTTCGTCTCTGAATTGCAGTACATTTGATTTCCTTGGTTAGCTCAAAAACCTAGATTGACTGATTGACTTAAAAAACGTTCATGGAAGCTCAAGGGATTAAAGCAGGAAATACCTATAAGTGCACGCTGTGAAAAAATAAATAAAATAAAGGCATGACATTGGTTACTTTTGAATTAACAAACATTTCCCTTTTTGGAAATTTTGTTTTTCTTTGAAATGAAGACAGAATATATACAATTTACATCAGATAATTTTCCAGGAAGCTTTTTCTGACTATAGACTCTTAGAGGTCATCCTTCATACTGCTTTCTAATCTCTGCTATTTTTCTGCTATCACACAACTACTCCTGTACCTTTAAGTATCTGGGGCATTTTTGCAGGCAAGATGGCACTTAAATTATTAAAATAATAAGCAGACTGGAGAAGATGCACACACTTCTCAGTTACTGGTTTAAGTAAAATGGATGCCTCACAATCAGTTCTGAGGCAGAGCCAAAGAATTTGCTACCCAAGGCAACAGAGGTACAGCAAGTCACTTTATGAACAACACTGGAGACTTTAGTCACATGAATAAGGTACTTGTAGTAGATGCCGACTGCCAGCAATGTGTCAGAGTTTACCTGATAGTGCAGACGATGTTTTATTTTCATAAATGTTGATCTGTCCATCCATCCACCCGTCCATCCAACTGTCCATCCATCCATCTATCTGTCCATCCATCTGTCCATCTGTCCGTCCATCCATCCACCCATCCACCCATCCATCATCTATTATCTCTCTTTCCATCCATCCATCCATTCACCCATCCATCCATCTGTCCATCCAGCCACCCATCTGTCCATCCATCTGTCCGTCATCCATCCACCCATCCATCCATCCACGCATTCACCCATCCACCCATTCACCCATCCATCCATCCATCCATCCATCCATCCATAGTTTTCCCATCTATCATCTGCTTATCTATTCATCTTTCTAACTTTTACATGTACACACCATTTGCACAGAGCACTGTTACATGTAATCAGACAAGTAATATCCCAGAATAAAATCTTTTCAACAGTGTGTAGTCCACCTCTGAAACGCGAACCCATCAAAGGCAACATTACATTACTTAGCTAGTGTTCAGCACAGTACCCAGCACACAGTAGGGGGCGCTCAGTACATGTTTCCTGATTAAAAAACACAGAAGGAATCATTGCAATAGCTCAGAAGGCAAGTGTCCGTCAACTGTTGGTTCCATGGAGTTAATGAAAACATGGGTCATTTGCCGGGTTTATCCTGCAGTGTCGTGACCAGGTCTTTCTCATGTGATGATTCATAAAACAGTTCATCTTTAGAGGTTTGCAGAAACTATGCGATATCCTTGGGGCTTCTACAGATCCCCTTGGGCTATACTATTAGAAAATTATATCTGAGGGCGCCTGGGTGGCTCAGTTGGTTGAGCGACTGCCTTCGGCTCAGGTCATGATCCTGGAGTCCCGGGATCGAGTCCCGCATTGGGCTCCCTGCTCGGCGGGGAGCCTGCTTCTCCCTCTGACCCTATCCCCTCTCATGCTCTCTCTATCTCATTGTCTCTCTCAAATAAATAAATAAAATCTTTTAAAAAAAAAAAAGAAAATTATATCTGAAACTCAGCCAGTAGTGCATCCTTGATTACAATTACAGTTAATAGATTTAAGGAGAAGCATCTTACATTCAAAGTTTCTGCCCTTGAGTGGCTGAGAGCATCCTTCTTTATGGCCATGGAACTTGGAACACCAGAGTAAGTCCTAATGTTCCCTCAGACCTTCCAGGGATCTGAGTGGCACTCACACCACGGGGTCTCCAGCCAGGAGGCTTGGAGAACGGGCTGCCCTCCCAACTGCAAGTGGAGCTTTCATCCTTTCAAATATCAAAAGACAAAAGGAGGCTCCTGGTCCCTTTTCTGAATAAGAGACAGCGTAAGCATATCTACACATCTATAGCTCTCTCTAGATAGGTATCTAGGAAACTTTATCAGCAAGACAGAAGGAAATCTCTAAAGAGAAGCAATCTCAACAGTTTTATCAAGTGTGCAAGGCTGGGGACGGTAGGCACAGAAACACACAGCTGTTTACAAAGCTAAGTACGATGGGCAACTTTCACAGTAAAGAGAGAGAATAAATGTTTTTTAAATCAAGAGAGAGATAAGAGAAAGATTCGGAGAGAGACAGAGACAAAGAGACAGGTGAAGAGACAGAGAGAAGACTCGAGACAAGTGTTTGTCTTCATTCGTCCGGAATGCCACGGCCGAGTACCAACCAGCGGCGGCTCACGCAACAGAAATGGGCTCCTCACTGCCGTGGAGGCAGCAGCGTGGTCGGTTCACTGACTGCTGGCTTCTGTGTCCTCACGTGGCAGAAAGCGGGGAGGCTGGCTCTCCGGACGCTTTTCACAAGGGCACTCCTCCCACACAAGGGGGCCTCCTCACCACCCGCTCACCCCTCAAAGGCCCCCCTCCCAACACCGTCACCTTGGGGGCTGGGATTTAACATATGAATTTGGGGGGAAACACTCAGTCATAATGGCATCACCCCTGCTGTAGACCGAATGTTTCTGTACCCCCAAAATTCATGCAGGTTCTTAACCACCCTAGCTGTCTGCCTTTTAAGGCAAAGAATAAGCCTAGCCTGGAACCCTCTATGCCCAACCCCGCAATGAAGCACAGAGTTAGGGTGAACCTTCCTTCCAACTGTGCTGCTGGGTCCAGGACTTCTCCCGGACAGTTCGGTGCCCATCCAACCCAGCTCATGATGGTGACAGGAACAGGCATCAGCTTTCATGTGACCCAGCCCCACCTGGAACCCTCCCGGACTCCCCGGCCCCACAGCCCAGTTAGAAAGGCCCTCAGCCTCCCTGCAACCCAGTGCCAGAGCCCAAACCTCCAGGGCCCACAAGAACAGTGATTCAGTGAGGAAACCATCTAGAAAAGAAAACAGTACTTTTTGGCCACAGAGAAGGTGAAACTCCAGGCTATTTGTTTCTTTTTTGGATAACCATTTATTTATTTTTTTTTTTTAAAGATTTTATTTATTTATTCGAGACAGAGAGAATGAGAGACAGAGAGCATGAGAGGGAGGAGGGTCAGAGGGAGAAGCAGACTCCCTGCCGAGCAGGGAGCCCGATGCGGGACTCGATCCCGGGACTCCAGGATCATGACCTGAGCCGAAGGCAGTCGCTTAACCAACTGAGCCACCCAGGCGCCCCTTGGATAACCATTTAAACACAGGAAGACCCCAGGGCTCTGCGTAGACGCACTGCCCACCCCTGCGTCCTGTCTTCCTTGGCCACCAGAACCAGGTGGACAAATGTCAGCAAGTAGACCCCACGTGACAATATGGCAAATACCAGAGACTGTCACCACGTGGTATAGAAAGTCCTGTGCTCCTGCTGTCAGGACCCAGGACAGAGCATGGCCACCCCATCTCGCTGCCCTTTCCACCTGCCCCTTGGGAGTGCTGCCCTCCAGAGCCCTGACGCCATGTCTTTCCTGGCCACAGGGAATTGCCACATACAACAATTAAGCCTTGAACTTGGAGCTACTGAGACGGTCAGAGACAGGCAAAATGGGGGACCTCCCTATTGGTACCGGATGTTCCCTTAAAGGATATTGGAGTAGAACCAGTAAGACACGTTGCGTTGATAGAAGCTTCCAGCCCAATTCCATGGACCCTGACCCCTTCCCACATTGAAGAACACACACAATAAGCATATGGGTAGACAGATCAATAAAGAGTCAGAAAGATAAAACCAACTTTTGATTATCTGTGTTAATGGAAGGACAACCCAGAGAAGTCAAAATCACAAAGCACCCAATCTCACTTGAAGGTTTTATTTGTCTTGACCTTTTCCATCAACTTGTCTCTGGCATAGCTTGAGAGAGAGAGGAAGAGAGACAGACACAGGGCAGGGAAGGAGGAAGGGGAAAATTAAAATACTGTCATGTTTAAGAAATGTTTAAATATCTTTGTTTCCCTTTCTTCTGGAGGTGCAAGCACGCAATGAGATACGGTCGCAGCAGACTGCTCCTGTCCATCCATCCATCCATCTGTCCATCCATCTGTCCGTCCATCCATCCACCCATCCATCCATCCATCTGTCCATCCATCTGTCCGTCCATCCATCCACCCATCCATCCATCCATCTATCCATCCATCCACCCATCCACCCATCCACGCATGGCCTGGGGCCCTGAGGACCTGGTGCCAGTCTTGGCTCAATGACTGGGCACACAGAGCAGCTTTGGGGAAGTCAGCAGCTCACCCTGTGCTTCATCGTCTTCCCCAGTGAGAAGCATGACAATCCCCACTTTCCTGGGCCGTGGGTGTTAGCAGGCACAGGAAGACTCTCACTCAGTGACGGCCTCGTGACTATCGCCCCGTCGCGTGGGGGGAGCAGTGCCCGTGAGCCCCAGTTTACATGCCTGCAGAGACAGTGTGTAGGCTCCACCCTCATCCCCAGACTCCTGCTCCCCATAGCTGAGCCCTTTGCACTGTGTGGGTGGGTGGTGGTGCATCGTCCTTCCCCTTCCTTGCAGACCCCAAAAGCTGCCCCTTGGGACATTCTCCATGCCCAGCTGCCCTTGCCTTTAGCAGATTTATAAGGTGGGGAGCCAGGGGGCCTGTGGTGTCCCCCGCTGGGCCCCACCCACGGAGGGGACTGTCCCACCACTGTGGGGACAGGGAGGAGGGGCACTAGGCTCAGGCAACCTAAATCCAAGCACGCTTCAAATCCACACAGCCAAAGATGCTCTGTCAACCTCAGACCTCCCTGAGCTGCAACTCCTTCTGTGCGAAAGGGGATTGATAATCCTGAGCTGCGAACATGCACCCGGGGTTTTGAAATCCTGGCCTCGGCCTTGAGGTGATACCCACAGGTTCTGAGTCGTGCTCTGTGCCACCGTTTACCACACGCAAGCGGGGGCGACTGTGCCACCTGTCTGAGCCTCACTTTCCCCTTTTGAACACCGCCTACCTTCCCTCATTGCTGTGGATCAGAAGACAAAGGACAGAGAACCAGCACTCACAGGATGATCGCGGTCATCTCTACCAGCGTTACCAGCATGATGACAATGGTCTCAAACGCAGATAATTACACATAAAGTAGGAAAGACACCAAACCCGATTCCTGATCCCTCCTACACTAAGCAGGACAACTGCCGTTGTCGGGACAGCCCACCAGCCCCTCCTCGAAGCTCTTCCCCAGGGGCCTCCCGACAGCATCGGATTCTAGCAGTGACAACAATCACAGGGAAGAGTGATCCGTCGGCGGCCTTCTCAGGCTGTGTTCGGGCAGTATCCAGAGCACTTCACGTGAATTTCTTGAGTCCTCACAGGGTGGAGGCTGAACGGAGAGGCCCCGAGGCCTGGGGCGCACGAGGGGCATCGTTTGTGCTTGGCTGCTCTGGAGGAGGCCGATGAGCAAGGCAGAGTCTGCAGTAAGGTCGAGATCCACTTTCCTACGGGAACAAGAGCAAAGTGGCGAGAGCCTGTCCAGGTGTCGGCAGCCGCGACAGACCAGTCCCCAGACCACAGACGGCAGCAGCCCTGTGACTGCCCGGTCATGTCGGAGACGCTGGGCATGCTGCTTGCTCTCATCACTAAAGTGAAGTCAGGCCAGACGATCTTCACCTTTAAGGCCTCCGGGTCTTTGGGGACTTACCCTTTTATATCGAGAGACCTTCACCTAATTAGATGGCGGTGCCTTCCCACGAAGTAGGAACAAGTCAAGAATCAGCACGAGTCACAGTGAACGGCTATGTCACACCATCGGGTGTGTTAGAGATCCGTGCTTCTGCCCAGTAGGTCCAATTCCCCCTCTGGGGACGTAGGACTGTCCTCCTTCCTCTGAAGGTAGACATGGCCACGTGACTCACTACTCCACAATTCACCACGTCCCCTTCCCTTTGCTTCGTGGCCGGTGATGTCCCAGAGCCACTGCCCACCTGAAAGGGACGTCTGATGAGCCAGGAATACACCTCTGACAGTTGGGCAGGGGGTGTTTGCTATGCAGCATAATCTGGGCTATCCCGGCTGAGAACCTGAGCATCTCGTGGGTCGCAGGCACAGTTCTAGGCTCTAGAGATGCAGCCCTTCCTAAGGCAGCTGGTTAGAAGCCCCGGATAGCGAGGCCTGCCTGACAAGAAAACCAACGGCAGCACTGGTTCATTCAGGAAGACGGCGGAGAAGCTAACAGAGAGAGGCAGGGACATCCTGAGACCACTGCTGTGGAGGGCTGGGGTCTGGACGAGCTGGCTCCGGGGGTGGCCGGTGGCCCAGCCAACACATGGTTCCTGGAAGGGATTTCGGTGTGTGTGTGTGTGTGAGACGAGGGCAGTAACGCCCCAGAGCAGGCAGGAGGGCCCCCGCGAGCCTTGCTTCATCTGTGCACCCGCGGGGGGGCGGGTGTTCCTCCCAGCGATCGTCTGCGCAGAGCAGACGAGCTCCTCAGTGCACACTTGCGGACGGAACTGGCTGCCGGTGTGAGGCATTCATGCCACCGCTCTTCCTGCTTTCCGGAAAGCTTTCACCCTGCACAGCGACTTGGCTTGTCCAGCCTGCAGCTCGGGCTCTGGTCAAGATGTGGGGCAGAGGGGGTGCCAGTGAGAACACCAAGGACCCAGCAATACACGGGCCACAGCCGGCCAGCCCCGTGCCCACCGTCTTCTCCTTCGTGCCCGCCAACCCCAGAGCCGCCGCCTGTGTGGATGCGCCGCCTCCAGGAGCCCCCAGGCCTCATGCACACACTGGGCTCAATGCGCGGTTGATGAAGCAGCAGTTAGACAGCTAGGATCTCACATTCCGAAATGAAATTTTTTTAATGCACAGTCCTTTTTAATTCTGCTTCTAATTACTGCACTGTATACAACCCAGAATGATGGTGAATTGATAAAATATGCAAATGAGCCAACAATTCATAGAATACATTAGAATTTCCATTTAAACTGTTAGTTAAGCTGTACACATTTGTAAATGTAAACATTCACCCTCAGGAAAAATATTTTTTAAACTACAGCATAATTGGAAACTCCGCAATAATATAGAACAGAACAGGATCGTTGCAGGGAAGGGTACCCTCTCTCTGTAAATTTAAAAAGAACATTTCCACGGGGTTGTCGCTCCCTCCGAGCTGCTCCAGGGCACTTTCTCTGGGTCTCCATACAGCACTGCGTGCTCTCCTCCAGGTAGGCCGTGGGGCCTCTCCCTCCCTCGCCAGGAGGCTCTGCACCACCACCGACCAGAACCAAGCCCTCTGTGTCCCTCCCCGGCCCCACCAGCTCCCCCGCCACCGAGCAGGCACTCGCTGAGCTCATGTGGAAATTGAACAATGGGGAAATGAACCGAATTGAATGGGACTGAACGGAATTAGTTTACATGCGGGGCTAGGATGTCTGTGGATTTCCATTTGAGAAGCTAAGGAAGCGCATCCAAATTTCCTCCGCTTCTGCCTGTGCACAGAGGGGCCTCAGGTCAACCAGCGTGCAAGCAGGACTGAGTGGGTTAGGGGGTGTCTGGGGCTGGAATCATCCACAATCTAAGTAAACAAGGCTGTGCATCTACCCCGTCTTCCCGTCTGGGAAGGTTCTACCCCCATGTCTGGATGGAGAGACAGTGTCCCTAACCCTGAGCGCAGCTCCCTCCCAAATCGCCTTCACCTGGCTCCTCCTTACACGGGATGCTCTGCACTCACCGGAACCCAGGTGAGGACAGACACTGAGTCTTCAAAAAGGTTGCCCTACCCTTATTTCCATCTGTTAGAATTTAAGTCAGGAAAATGTCGGCTTTCGAGACAAGCATACCTGACCATGAAATACACAAAACCCATAGACCGGTTCCTAGCCAGTTTTCCCGGTGCTGCGAGGAAGCGTGGAGCTAAGCTCGGGAGCCGCGACCCCCATCACCAGTTCTTGGTGGGCTGTCGCCTCTCCCCTTCTATTCGGCTCCTCATTTCCCTTTTTTACTATATTCTCTACTGGCATGCATCGGAAACAGACTCAAGTTCCTTTTGAGAATGAAGAGACATAATTAATAATCCAAACAGAACGAGCGTCTGAACATCACGAAAACTGCCGGGCGACCAAAGCCGTGCGCACATCCCAGGGTTACCGTGGATCCCACAGTTCCTTCCCGTAGTGTGAAGACACACACACCAGACATCTCACAAACCGTACTGGGGAAACAGGACTCATTTCAGATTGAAAAAAGACAAATCATTTGGCAGACAGCATTCGTGATTTTCCCAAAGGCCAACGAATTAATGATCTATAAATAGGAACCACACTTCTGTGCTTCATCACATTCTCTAATCACTTCCTCAGGAGACTGATCAATTAATAAGGGGGAAGGAGGAGGGAGCTGGAAGGAGGGCAGTCATCGTTGTGTGAGTACGTGCTGTGTGCCAGGGGATGGTAGGCACGGGGCGGAGCGGGGGCTCAGCCACAGGCCCACTTCCCGCGGTTCCGGTCACCTGCGGCCACCTGTGGTCCAGGAGCAGATGACCCTACTTCTGACGTGTGGTCAGCAGGTCAATAGAGCCTAAGGCTACGTCACCCACCTACCCCACCTCATCACCTGGGCATATTATCATCTCACACCATCACTCGAGAAGAACGGTGAGTGCACAACAGTGAGACGGCTTGAGAGTGAGCACCGTCCCGTGTCTTTTGTTACGGTCATTGTTAAAATGTTTAATTTTGTATTAGTTTTTGTTGTTAATCTCTTACTGTGCCTAATTAGAAATTAAACTTTATCACATGTATGTGTGTGTTTAGGAAAAACAAGTATTGCAGGGCTTGGTACTCCCCGTGGTTCCAGGCGTCCCTGGGGGTCTTGGCACGCCACATACCTGCCACAGACACAGGGCGACTACTGGACAGGGGTCCACGTGAGTAACTCTGCAGAGTAGGCATCATTATCCTTATTTTACAGATAAGACTCATTCCACTGAAACTGAGAAACGAGTGACTTGGCCAATGTCACAAAGTCGTAAAGACGTAAACATTCCTTACAACAGCAAGCCCCCAGTTTTTCCTCTAAAAGATGCTGTGGTGGGGCGCCTGGGTGGCTCAGTCATTAAGCGTCTGCCTTTGGCTCGGGTCATGATCCCAGAGTCCTGGGATCGAGCCCCGCATCGGGCTCTCTGCTTGGCAGGAAGCCTGCTTTTCTCTCTCACACTCCCCCTGCTTGTGTTCCCTCTCTAGCTGTGTCTCTCTCTGTCAAATAAATAAAATCATTGAAAAAAATAAAAGATGCTGTGGTGCTTAGTAAAAACTCTGTCATACTTAATGTTCCAGTGCCTCCCATTATTACATGTCATTCTTTCACTAGCTGTGGGAGGTAGCTAAAATAGGTATCTGCCCATTATGGAAGTCAAAAAATTGGGGTCAAGAGGTTTAAGAGCCTAGTCTGGGTCCACCCCGATCGTGCACAGTGGAGCGGATTGGAGGCCCCCTATCCCCCACTCTGCAACATCCTCACCAGGTTCCCCCCACCTGTCCTATGGAGACACGAGACCCTGTGCCCAAAGGCACTGGGTCGAATGCGTCTGCTTGCAGGTTATCCTACCAAAAGCATTTTTCTCATGATTTTATGCCTCTTTCCCCTGCACTGGATTTCCTTAGCCAAATAATACATTTCAAAGTTTTGAGTAAGTCCTTGGGGATAAATCCAGAAATGTGCCTTCTCCTTCAGATTCGATTCCAATACTTCTGACCTGTGCACCAAGCTCTTAAGGTTTATGACGAGTACCTTCCTCCTGCCCATTTAATACGACAGCAGAGTCGAGAAAATATAACCATCCCTGGAAAGAGGAGGTTAAGTGAATGCCTGATGGCCTCCAAGAAGCAATTAAGACTCGATGAGAAAGCTGGTAACGTGCCGAACCTTCCTGTCCCCGAGCCCCCGAAATCCCAGGGCCCCCGCCTCAGTAGAGACTGACATATTTCCAATGACAATGATGATGAATATTCAGCAGCCTGAACACCATCGGCATTTCTGAATCAATATTAATGGAAACCCTCAGGCAATCAATAGGCTGAGGATAAACCTTCATTGATGCAGCTTCTGCCACCAGTGGATGAAACCTCTCCCCACCCCCCACCAGTGTCTAACAACTCCAGGTATTCACGAACTCTCTTCCTTGACATCACCTAAGCCTTTCAACTCTTACAGGTAAGATCTCCTTCTTTTCATATCTCATAATTCACATAGATAACCACTCCCCACCTCCCTAATACGAACACGTCTGGCTTGACACTCATCCGAGATTCTGGTTAAACGACAGGAATCTGAGCGGGCCATTATTGTTTCGTCTTTGAATTTTTTAAGTGTGACTGAGCTCCATCAGGTAGTTCCGATATGACCCTAACCAACATTCCTTGAGTAGCTGAGTGGCTCAAAGCAAAGCCAGCTGAGTGGTTTGCAGGAGGCCAGTCTCCTCACGGGGACATCAGCGATTACGCGAGCACCTTGTGGGGCTGCAGAGAGAACCCATGGAAGACAGAGAATGGCAGGTGGACGGGCACACATCTCATGGCAGAGGGCAGGGGAGGGACGCGGTGACCAGGAGCCCTCATGGCGGAGGGCAGGGGAGGGACGCGATGACCAGGAGCCCTCACGGCGGAGGGCAGGGGAGGGACGCGGTGACCAGGAGCCCTCACAGAGGGCCTTTTGTTGTCCACAGGTCTTTCTCCTTCCCATGGTTGCTCTCACACCTCAGGGAAACTGTAAGAAAAAACCTCCCCTTCACAAGGTTGTGCAGCTCCCCGTGGAATACTGGAGAAAGAATAAAAAGCATTAAGAAAGGGGTTGAATTAAATAAACCCTAAGGCTCCTTCTAAGTAAGATTGTCCTTTTCTGGGCTCCCTGTGACAGTCGAGAAACCCACGAAGACAACAAGGATCAGTTGGTTATGTGCCTTTCACAGTAAGGTACTGACTTGGGAATTCCAACTGTTTGGACCAGCCCAGACATGGCAAACTGTTCGACCCATCTCAGGGAAGAGCAAAGGGACTGTGATATTCCTTAGACCATCCATCCAGTCAACCCAGACTCTAACAGAGGGCCCCGGGGAACGAAGGAAATTAAGAAATTTTGAGATTAAACGTGTACTTCCCTACAGTCCTAGCAGGTAAGACTGGAGAGTGTGCCCCAAAGTGAAGGACACTGGGATCAGAGATGTTGAGTAACATCTCCAAGGTCACACAGCTAACAGATGGAAGCGGCAGCAAAGGAATTCAAATCTGTTTTACCTGCGCCCTGGCGAGGCAGAATGGCCCCCGCAGCCGCAGAGATAGGGATCCGCGGAGCCTCACGAGGTGGAAATTGATGCCAGGTGCCCCTAAGGGCTTCGTATCAGTCATGCATGAAACCTCACAGACCTGTGCGGACTAATATTCCTGCTTCCAAGACGAATTGCAAGATAAAAACTCGTGTTTGTGTTAGCGAAAGAAAACTTCTTTGGGGGATAAAAGAAGGGGAAAAAAAAAACCCGACGTCAGTTCTGGATCTAAACTGAAGGAAGGAGAAAATATCCTGAATTGAATAACTCAGGAATCACTCTTTTCCCAGCGAGAACACAGGTTATTTATGAGAAACAAGCTTGAAATGTCTGCACCTGGAGCGGCTTCCAGAGGCTTTTGTCCTGACCAGGTGGGGGGCGGTTGCTGATCCCCAGTTGGTGGATAAACACTGACATCTAGTGGCCAATTAAATTAACCAATTACATTCTCCATTCAACCACCTACACCGGAAAAAAATTTTATAGTATGTATTTTGTAATTCATCAGACTTTTACTGAATACCTAGAACATGATAGCTGTCATGCTAGACATTACATAACACTCTTCAAGCCTACAGAAATTTCTCCCACCAAAACCAACCCCTGAAAAGAAACAGAAAAGTCTCTAGAGCCTTAGACCTTCTTACCAATGCTCAAGGTGACCTAGCCAGAGAGGTCAGCGAATTGCAAGGGAAATGAACAGCGAACAGCTGCCTGAGTTTGTGGCCACGTCAAGGCCCCCGTGACTGGCTGAGTGCAGATCTCAAAGCCTTCCCTGCTCATGTTGATTTAAATGATGGCGTCAGTACACGGCAAAGCTGACTTCCCTTACTAATCTCCCTACCCTGGTCAACCAAGCCACCTTCCCCTTCCATGAGGAGTAAACTGTCACTTCCATAATTCCTTTTACCTGGATTTGGGGAAATAAAAGAGACCCCAGAAGACAGGCAGGAAGACTTGGTTTTCCACCACGGCTGACCCTGGGCATCCTCAGCCTAGTTGTTGACCTCAGTGAGGCTGTGACTTCGTCATAAAATGAGGTCCTTTTACTCACCTCACAAACTGTGAGGACAGAATGGAATCTTTCTTCTTGAAGTTACTGAGCAACCTCTATGAACCGAGCCCTGTGCCTGCCCGGCTTGGAGCTCCGTGCCCCAGGATCATCACCCATAATCAATACCTTCTCTTCCCTTCCCCTCTGCTCCCCAGATCACTAACGGCAGTCAGGAGGTGGGACCGGGTCCCCTCTAAGACTTCTTCCAAGTGGACCAATTACGCTTCTACAGAATTCCCTCACTTTCTGCTCAGCTCCCAAGCAGGAGCTACGAGCCCATACAGAACAAGGGGCTTCCATGATTTACCGTTAAATTAGAGAGCCTATATTTCAAAGGTTTAGATGTAAATTATGCCCGTGACAAAGCCATTAAATCATGCAGTGTTGCGGTTCCCAGACCTTATTTGTGAATTTAGTCTTGCACATAACTTTATCACTTTCATTTTAGATGGGATTCTTCCAAATCTTAAGGAGTGCCTGGCTTAGGACTAAAGTAACAAAGTACCTATGACAATCCCAAAATTAGATTCTTCAGCTACATCACTCAAAACAGTAACCAATTCAAAATAAATATAAACATTGCTCTTTTCTCTGGTTTAATTAGCCAATGGTTTGACTGGACTCATTTTTCAGGATGAATTTATGGTATTTGCAACAATATGGGTCATATCCCCTGACCAAACTGAGCCTGGCCTCAGAGAATAAATGAGCATTTTACTTACTCAGCCTGGCAAGTAAAGGGAGCACGAAAAATGTAACATGTATCTGTGGCATTTAATTGTGATATGCCTTCCCTGTTAACTAAATAAAAACATCATTTAAAACCCCATCTTAAAAAATATAAGTAACAAATGATCAGAGTTCAGATCCCATACGTGTTGGATCTCAACCAATATCTTTTAATTAAACCTGGGGCATGACCACACTAGAAGCAATTAGTATTTTCAAATAAAGCAGCTCTTTCCCTCAGATGCGAAGCTTTAAAGATTCATGTTGTGTATTGTACTTACTGCAATAAGAAAAACAACAGAGACCTTTACACATCCAATACATAAAAGGTTCAAAGAAAGGGATTCTCTGTGAGCCAGTTAACCAGAAATTAGGTATATTAGAATATACCATTCTCTAAGCATTTTTAGGGAATTGGGATATTTCTTCCTTGTGTCTTTCTTTGTGAGCCCTCAAAAAATGCAGTAATAGACTGTTCTTAAAAATATGATATATCTCTCCTGAGGTGAAAAAAATAGTATTAAGGAAATCTACGAATTTAATTTTTTAATATGATTCCACAGCAAACACTGTAAGAGGCCTTGAGTTTAGTATTCTAAAAACAAAGCAACAATAGAAATGACCCCTCACACAGCATCTACAATTCGGGAAGTTTCCTGCCCACCATCCATGTTAGGTTATTCCTGAAATCTAGGAGGTAGCCAAGGAGGTAGGACTAGCTCCATTCTTCAGATGAGAAATGGAGGCTCTGAGTGGCATGGATGGGTAGGGAACATTTGTACTGTTCTCTGGGACCTGACCAGCACAGTGACTAACTACTGAAAGCAATTCACAGTGTGAAAACAGAAAAGTGCCGTAAGATAGGATGTGCTAAGGGCTGCTGGGCGTGAGAGGAGAGTGCTGCTGGCTGTGGGGTCCGGCCAGGTAAGCTTCCTTGCGGCGGGCAGGATGATGCTCGAGCTGGGAAGGCAGGAATCTGACTGATGCACTTACGGTCCAGAGCCTGGAAGACAAGAAAGATGTGGAGTTACGGAGGAGACAAAAGCACTTTATGGTGGGAGTCAGAACATGCCGGGGCTCCGGAAGCTGGTTTTCGGGTGAGACTGACGAGGCACCCGAACAGAGAAGATCCCAAGTGTCCCAGGACCTCAAGGTAACAGGGGGCCCTCTGGCTGGCATGACCGGAAGAAAGGCCACGGATTAAAGATGACAGCATGGCCCCAGACTCAGGCACACTTGCCTGGATCCAGTGAGAGTGAGCGCGCATAGCGGAGAAAAGCCAAATCCCTCTTTCATTCCGTCGTGGAGCCTACAGAACTTTCCTTGAGGTTCCAGGAGATCTGCTCTATCTCATTTTCTCATTTCAAGTTTTGCATTAATTTCAACCTGCTCGAGACATTAAAGCACTAGAGAGTTGAAACATTCTAGGAGGTCTCCTTTCAAATCTCGTGCCAAGGCTTCCAGCCGGCTTTTCCATATTTAATCAAAAGCACTCAGATGCCTGCTTTCAAAGAAGTGAGCGCCACGCGCCCTGCCCACCAGCTGGAGGCTGAGGCCCTTCAAAGCACTGGGCCAATCAACCTCAGCCAATCGGCAGAGCTCAGAAGCTAGGGCGCTTCGCAGGCGAGGACTGAATGCGGAGTCAGGGGTCAGTGGCCCGCGCACTGAATACAGCCGTGTAGTGGGTGGTGGGGCCATCTGTGACTCAGGAAAAGCAAGACGAGGATCTTTCTTCACTCCCTCCTTACTGTCTTCTAATCTAATTGACAGAAAGCCCACAGAAGTGCAGTAAAAATTCCTCTCTAGCCAAGAGGTGAAAATGTTTTTTTAAGGTGCACAAGGAAATGAAGGTGACGAGGCTGGCGTGACCTCAGTTTAAGGAAATAGTAACTCCTGCTTGGGACAAAGGAGGCAGAGTAGAAATGCGGGACACAGAGCAGGTGGGTGAGATCATCAGATTTCATGTGCCAGGAAGGAAATTCACGAGTATAGCAATCCAGCTTTTTAATTATGAATGGGGTCTGTTTAATTCTCCAAATTTACTACTACTTCCTGAGCCTGGTATGTTTCTGAATTGAATATACCGGCAAGTCATTTCCCGTCCTTGGGCCGCGAGCTCTAAAGATGACCCCTCACACGATGACACCAGCTTGGGACGCGCCCCCGACAGTCTGACCTGCTCCTGCCGGAGACCCAAGTCCCAGCGGCCGTGCAGGCTCTTGGACATCTCAGAATGGTTAACGTTGCAGTTCTTGCGATTATCACGAGCTATTGTCCCGGGAGTTAAGACGTGAATAAGAGAATTCTTCTGTATTCTCATAATAAACGCAGGGAGCTGAGAAATCTTTCTCATGTGACTCTAAAGCAGAATTAGGACATTAAAGAGGGAAGCCCTGTGGTGGCAGCGTTTCTGATTATCCAGTAATAACCTTGCTCGGTAGCTCCTGGAGGAGACAAGTGTTTTCAGTAAATTTAGTTGTTGTCTGCTTAGAACGTAAGTCCTAGTGCATAAGTCTGTTTTCTAGTATAGAGAATAATACAAGGATTATATGTATCTCATCTCCTATAGTCCCCAGAACAGCCCTGGTACGTGCATGCTGATGGATAAAAAAGTACAATCCCAAATGAGAAAATCCTTGCAACCAGATCAGGTTTTTCCATAAAGAGCATTTTTCTCTCCGGTGCTTGTTTGTAATCCATCATGCCATAGGATGAACCAACACCTTAAAAATATTTTACATCTTAGAAAAACAGCAATACTGACATACAAATATTTAAATAAATCTGTGCTCACAACCCAGTGAACTCATTTCAGAAGACTAATAAATTCTCAGGTAGAGAAGTTTACATCTGTATATGAATGTGAATAAGGAAACAGAAGGGCTTGGGAAGAAGAAAAATAGAAATAGTTTATATTTTTTCCAACTAAAATAACTTATTTTTTTGGTATAGCTACAAAAACAGCAATACTTCACTGAGTCTCATCGTCCTAACTCCTTGCTCATAAGAGAGGCAGAGAGGGAGTGATAATTTTTAACATATTTACTTTGATTAACTTAGGTTGTATTTACATTTATTAATTATTAACACATATTTTATTTTTAGACCTCATGCACAAAGCCAGTGAGGGAAATAATCTCAAAATGAACACCAAAGATGCCAAGTGATAGGGATTTTCAAAGATACACCTGTCGACAAGGGCAAATATCCTATAAAAGCCTGGAGGGGACCTACAGTGGGAAATGCACCGGACCAGAGACCAGGGAGGGAAACAGATAGCAGGCTGTAGAGAGCTTTGCTGCGAAGGCGGGCACCCTCACACCCCTGACCTAGGCCTCAGTTTCCCGTTCTGCAAAACTGGACCAGACAACCTGAAATCTACTTTCCGGCCCCCAGTGTGCACGGCTTCCATGGAGAATGAAGTGTGCACCCCTCCTCGCTGGGCGACGCGGATGCACACAGATGCTCGCACCAGCCTCACAGCCCCACATCCCCCACATTTATCTGCATCTGATTATCAAGCTGCAGACTGGACCAGTGCCAAATGGCAACTTCTGTTACGACTTCGAACCGCCTCCCACATAAAAAAGAAAACCATCTCTCTTCCTAGCCAGCAAGTGTCCTCTAAGCCGGAGAGGCCCTTTCTAAAATCCTCAAGGAGGTAACCAACGGGGCAAGGCTGGTGTGTGGAGGAGGAGTCAGGGCCCACCCTCACAGCTGCCGGGAAAGCCGCCGACCCAGCGCAGGAAAAGTAGGGCCCCTGGACCCCCAGTTCTTGCCATGGGGCACACCTGCTTCTTTGGGGATCATTCTAAGCAAAAACATTGTGTTGCTATTGACAGAGACAAAAAAGATATGTTCGTGCATTTCTCAGTGTAAAGTGAATTTCCAAATGGCCCAATCAAAGTAAACTGACATTTTCCATCCATAGGAAAGGAGGGGAGAGGAAGCGCTCCATCTCTTTAGGAGCCCAGACCACACGCTGGGTAGGAGCCTCCTTCTTAACCCATTGGCCAGCACGCCGGCCGTGGGCACGCCTGGTTCCAAGAGAGGCTGTAAGGGAGTCCTTCGCTGGTACCTGGTTTCCTGAATGAACCTCGGGATTATTCCAGCGGCAGGAAGGGGAGAGTGAGTATCAGGGCCACCAAGCAGTGTCTGCATCATTTGTGGACATCGGCCCCTTCCCATGCCTGTGACTCTGAAAGCCGGGGTCTGGCTCAACCTCTTGTCAACCCCAGGGTCCTTCCACAGTATGGATTCACATTACAGTGTCTCTGAACTGAGAGGACACTATAAATCTCCTCTGTAGCTTGAGGAGGTGAGTAGCAAACAGTCACGATGGTCATCACCAGGGAGCAATCGCCCCGTCACCCTGGGAGTTCCCCTAGGACACGCTGATCCTCACCTGCACACCCCAGGGGTGCATCTCATTCCCCCCATTTCACACGTTCCACCGGTCAAGCCCCTGGCCCCACTGCGTCCGGGCCATCTAGGGTAGGAGAGCCTCATCCAGGAGGCTGCGCTCTCTCACCTGTGTCTGCAGAAAATGAAACCCACCCACACTGTCCTAGAGACGCCAGCAAGACAAATGCCTCTTCGTCCCTGGGGAAGCCTCACTCATCCGGCAGCATCTTGTTGCAGCCCGCCGTAACCCTGTTCCAGAACTTTCACTGTAGCCCCTGCACAGCTCATCTGCAAGTGCTCCACGTGGATGGCCTGCAGTCCCACCCTGTTGTGGATGCACGGTGAGCGGAAGAGAGGAAGGAGCTGGGAACCAAGCACGGCGCAGACGGGTTCCGGTCGATGCCTGCGCTTGGACCCTGCGCTTTGCTAAAATGTCAGCCTCTGACCTGGAGCTTCGTCTGTAACCATCGATGATAAATTGCTTACCGGCCACCACAGATCAGGCCACTGCCCACCCCACCCTTCACCCTGGCTCTTCCCTTCGGGTGGTATCAGGCAACTGTGTTCAAAATTCAGCCGTGCAGAACGCACCCAGGAAAAAGCCTCTCCCGCGCTGACTGGCTCTCGTAGCCGAACGCTGAGCCACGTAGAGACTGTCCAGGAGCACAACAGCTCATCCCCAAAGTTGGCGGCTTCACAGGTGGGCACTGGAGCAGGGATGACGGCCCAGCATCAGAATGCGTCTGCATCCCCGGGTGGGATGTCGATCAGGAGAACCAGAGCGCTGCAGTACACGTGTAGCTGTGGGAGCGGAGGGAGAGGCCAGCAGGACCTGAGTTCCACGAGGCCAGGAGTCTCTGTTTTGTGCAGAACACCTAGAACAGTGTCTGAGGCCTCACGTCTCTCAGTAAAATTTGTTAAATAAATGCTGGTTCCTACGTAACACAGAGATCACTAAATATCTCAATTTGTCTTCAGGATCTGCTGTTTCCTGCAGTGGCTTTTCGTCTGTGCCGTGTCCCCACCCACCGGGGCCACCCTACCTCCTCCCTCCTCTACCCCAGTGTGCGTGCCCCAGGGAGAGTCGCAACCTGCCCATCACACTCTGCTCAGGATTCTCCCAGAGCCTTCCTTCTAGAAATAATGAAAACAAATGCCATAACTTTATAGTTTGTACATCCCTTTATACATTACTTCTGATATACATTTATTTTTCATAAAAAATAAGGAGAGAAGGCTCGGCCTTGGGCTGCAGTCTCCAGGTGCCAAATCCTAGTTCGCTCACCAAGAACCATGTAGCCTCAGGAAAAATTGTTGAAATAGGTTTGAACCTCAGTGTTCTCGTCTATGCTTTCAACATGGAGATCTCTGCAGAAGTGACAAAGTCGGAGACAAGAGCAACAAAGTGAGATGAAAACATGAGGGTTCTGAACAAGAGCCAGCCTGATGAGAAGGAAGAGTGTGAGACCCAGCAGCAGGAGGGGCGCTGTGGCAGGGGGCAGGCGGGAGCCCGGGGACAGCTGTGTCTGCACCCGGCATTGAAGGGGTCGACCAGCCGACCAGAAAGCAAGGTAACTGGCAGGCTTTGAAAAGCCGTATCTGAAGTGCCAGGTAGATTAAACACTGGGAGTCCCAAACATTCCAGCGGGTGGACTAGAAAAGAATTGCACTTTTCTAGCTCCACAAACAAGGGGAAGTATCACTCGGGTTCTGAAGAAAAAAAGTTCCATCAAAAATGGCCACCATATATAAATAAATCATTACCATATAAAATGCCAGCAAGATAGAAATCTTCAGAGAATGTGTAATGTCAAAACATTTACATGATAGGGCGCCTGGGTGGCTCAGTTGGTTAAGCGACTGCCTTCGGCTCAGGTCATGATCCTGGAGTCCCGGGATCGAGTCCCGCATCGGGCTCCCTGCTCGGCGGGGAGTCTGCTTCTCCCTCTGACCCTCCCCCCTCTCATGTGCTCTCTCTCATTCTCTCTCTCAAATAAATAAATAAATAAAATCTTTAAAAAAAAAAAAACATTTACATGATATGTTTGTATGTTAAAAAAAAGTTACCAAAGGGTAGGAACAGTATGAGCTCAACTTTGTAAAAAATATGCACAAAGATACATAGTTACTTACATCAGGACCCAGGACACAAGACAGGAAATGTTAACAATGGCAATCTTTTGGATGGTGAAATTTTATTCTTCTTAAAAAATGTATTCTTTGTAATTTCCAAACTTCCTATCTCGACCATGTATTAATTTCAAAACGAGAAACAATATGACATAAGCACTCTCTTTTTTTTTATTTATTGTTATGTTAATCCCCATACATTACATCATTAGTTTTAGATGAAGTGTTCCATGATTCATTGTTTGTGCATAACACCCAGTGCTCCATGCAGAACGTGCCCTCCTCAATACCCATCACCAGGCTAACCCATCCTCCCACCCCCACTCCCCTCTAGAACCCTCAGTTTGTTTTTCAGAGTCCATCGTCTCTCATGGTTCATCTACCCCTCTGATTTCCCCCGCTTCATTCTTCCCCTCCTGCTACCTTCTTCTTCTTCTTTTTTTTTTTCTTAACATATATTGCATTATTTGTTTCAGAGGTACAGATCTGAGATTCAACAGTCTTGCACAATTCACAGCGCTTACCAGAGCACATACCCTCTCCAGAAGCACTCTGTCTTTTGAGATGTCTATATTTCACTCCATTTGTAAGCCAGTAGCTGTTCTCTTAAAAAGAAAGAAAGAAAGAAAGAAAGAAAGAAAGAAAGAAAGAAAGAAAGAAAGAAAGAAAGAAAGAAAGAAAGAAAGAAAGAAAGAAAGAAAGAAAGAAAGAAAGAAAGAAAGAAAGAAAGAAAGAAAGAAAGAAAGAGAAAGAAAGAAAGAAAGAAAGAAAGAAAGAAAGAAAGAAAGAAAGAAAAGAAAGAAAGAAAACGAATTTCACTGCTTGCTTTTGTCCCTCCTGACCACTGAAACCTAAGCTAAAACTCAAAACGAGAACTGATGTCTGTGTTCTCAGCAACAAAGTCCACAGGGAAAAAAGCAGGAAGATGCCTAATATGGTCGGCAGACCCATTCATTGGCTGTTTACAAGATCAAAAGTCATGGATTCTCCATCAGACAGGTCCTAACGCTCCCAGGCTCTCTGGCTAGTAGATGGCGGAACAGCTTCATGCTTCCCTCTGGGATCTCAGTGTCATGGGAGGGTTGGTAGAATTCCCTTGAGGGTCTCCACATCATCCTGCTTTGGGGGGACTCCGTGTCATCTGAGGGACACTAGCAAGAGATTCAGGCCTCCCCAGAGAAACCTCCACTGAATGACCAGTTCATGAGATGGAACTGCTTTGTTTTCATAATAGGAAAGATTAAAGATTGCTTTCAATCAATCCTTGAACAGCCCCCGTTTTCCGAACATTAGTGTCTGTGTTAATTTAACATACATTGATTGGCAACTCTGATTCGGTAGATCTGGGGTAGAACCAAGGACCACAACTTTTCCACCTGCACTCGCTCACACCACACTTTGCAAACCACTGTTGGACGCACCTGGGTTTCTTGGACCTAAGTGGAAATTGGACCAAAGTATATGTTTGAACACTTCTGCGTTGGAATTACACAAGAGCAGTTGAAGGGAAGGTGAATTTCGGTCTTACTTTTTGTTTCCCCCTTGAAAAAAAATTAATATATTATCACTATTTATTGAGCCCTTGTGTACCAGGAACTGTGATAAGCATTTTTTAATTATCTTATTTAATTCTCATGACAACCCTACGGAGCAGGAATTATTTCCACATTCAGGAGATGAGAACCGAGCTCAGGAATGGTGTGCTCAAAGCTCTACAGTCACGGAGAAGCAGAGGGAAGGTTCCATTATTCTTTCTCTCTCGAAAATCCAAGGACTAAGTAAGTTTATTTCTATTTTCCTCTCTGCTGCTAAACTTCATTCTTGTTAATAAATGTATTTCCTCATAAACAGCAGGCTACACATTTTTCTCCTTTCTTCTCAGAAGGATATTTAAAAATGAGCAGAGAAACAGTTATCTCAGCTGAGAGAAGAAAGGAGAAAACAAACAGAACGTACACAGAGAAGGCAGGCTTTGCACAAAAGTTCGAGGGAAAAAGCATGAACACAGAGTCTCGTCAACGAAGTGAAGATTTCTACAGACAGGTCTGGAGGAGACGGGACCCTGTCACTTGGTCATACGTGCCGGGGAAGAGTAACATGCAATAAAGGACCTGAGCACAATTTCCAGCCATTTCCAGCAAGCTCCTACCTGAGAGCAGTTCCTGGCTTCTTGACTCCGCCGAGAACACGAAATACATCAGGGCGTGTGGTGCTCCTTGGGGAAATTCTTTTAAAATACTGAATATATCTGGGAACAAAGTAAAGAAAAGTCTCTGGAGATAGGAAGAAAATGCTTACCTAAAACTATAGATCGGGCATGTCCATGAACTGGAAGGCTCTGTAAGGGAGCATCTAAGAGGTCATGGGACTAGGGCATGCACAGTGCCCTCCATGTCCACAAAACTGGGACCAAAAGCAGGATGAGTGACCAGTAGCACCATCTCTAAAAAACAGCAACAGGGGCACCTGGGGGCTCAGTCAGTGAAGCATCCGACTCTTGATTTCTGCTCAGGCCATGATCCCAGGGTTGTGAGACTGAGCCCTGCGTCAGGCTCCGTGCTCAAGGGGGAGTCTGCTTGGGATTCTCTCTCTCCCTCTGCCCCTCCTCTCTCTCAAATAAATAAATAAATAAATAAATAAATAAATAAATAAATAAATAACAGCAACAAAACACACAAATGCCTCACATAGCTATCAATGGAACTGAGGTCAGAAAAATCCACCAGCCTCAAGACAGCAATGGAAAAGCACACACACCTCCAGGAACCAGATCCCAGGGCTCTAACTTCAACGCAACCTCTTCTGAACTGACCTCATTTTCACATTTCTCTGCCACACAGCGTGCAGGACCAAATCATATTCCCTTGTTCTTTGCAACCTACCTCAACACCTTGAATTCATAACACATTCTCTTCTCGCGAATTGTAAGATGTGAGCAAGAGAGAGACAGTTAGGACATCGAAATCCAGGAAAGGCTCACCTATAAGCTTCTTAGTTCACAAAGCAAATCAGAAAGTTAAGGTCCTGGGATTTGCTTTCCCAACAAAATCCTCTGTCACTCCACCTCACCCTCTTTGAATGTGTGTGTTTCTGCGAATGTTCCTCCCTTAGCCCAGAGCACCATTCTTCCTTACCTGGGTCCTCCTCATGAACTCCTATTCATCCCTCAGAACCCTCTCTGAAATCCTCTCTAGCTTTGAAAACAGTCTAACCCACCTCGTCCTCTGGGTGGGCACCAGGCCTGGGGACATGTTTCATACCTGAGCTGCAATGATTGTGTTTATCTGCTTCCCCATTCAGCCTATTCAGAGATGTGTGTGTGTGTGTGTGTGCATGTGGATGTGTGGTCATGTGTGCTTCGTCCATATATCCAGCATATCCGGACACGTAGTAGGTGTTCTAAGTGCTCAGAAGTGTTTCTTGAATGAATATTGGTCAAGGAGGAATCTGGTCAAGCCCTTGGAGGATGTGGAAAAGCTGGAGAAAGCAGAACATGCGGCTTGAAGACCAGCCTGGAGCTGGAAACAGAAATTCTCAGCAGCAGTTTTGTGGACATGGAGGGCACTGCGCATGCCCTGCAGTAACAGACTGATGACAGAGCCAACATAATGCATGTTCTGAACAAAAGGGGAAAATGTGTTTATGATACAATATGGCTCTCACCCTCCTGATGACTCGTCCTGTTGCTATTTCAACAATGGACAATTTAATTTAATTTTCTTTCCAGCTCTGTCAAGACCTTTCATTATTTATTGACCAGCCCTCTGGATATACTGTTGCAATGCACACATTTCCATACTGAACAATTGCATTTTGACAGGGACAGTATTTGGATATATGCTCTTTGTTTATACAAAGATCCAATCAGCGTGTGCAGGCAAAGCAAGACGGACATGTGTGGTCTAAGCGGCCATGTTGGAAACGAGGCCAGGTACGGGCACTTAGCTCTGAAGGCAATTTTTCCAACACAAAGTAATCATGATGAGCCCTTGGCTGGATCCAGAACACTAAAAAATAAACATCAAATTTATGTAGTGTATTTAAGGGCTTTCATAACAGAAATTATTTATGTGTCAGGTACCATCTATCATAAGAGTGCGCATTTAGAACACTTTTAAAATGCATATTAGCTGCCTGATAGACTGACTACAATAGCCCTCCCGAAATTACTGTAGTCTATCATGTACCCGGGAAGCACTGGGTCTTTTCAAAAAAGAAAACGTATATTATGTTTTCAGTGGAGCAGTGTCTCTGAGCCCCCTTGATCAAGTCCATCAGTGCCTGTAAATCGACAGCCTTAGCTCCTTTATGAGACATGGCCACAGCTGGAGCACAAGAATGTGATACAGCAGAACAGATCAGGCTTGGATGCCGTCACTGGCAATGGTTCGGTGCCACTTCACTTTCTTTTTTTATTATTATTATTATGTTATGTTAATCACCATACAGTACATCATTAGATTTTGATGTAGTGTTCCATGATTCATTGTTTGCGTATAACACCCAGTGCTCCATGCAGTACGTGCCCTCCTTAATACCCATCACTGGGCCAACCAATCCCCCTTCCCCTCTAGAACCCTCAGTTTGTTTCTCAGAGTCCATAGTCTCTCATGGTTCATCTCCCCCTCCAACTTCCCCCCCTTCATTTTCCCCTTCCTTCTCCTAATGTCCTCCATGCTATTCCTTATGTTCTACAGATAAAGTGAAACCGTATGATAATTGACTTTCTCTGCTTGACTTATTTCATTTAGCACAATCTCCTCCAGTTCCATCCGTGTTGATGCAAAAGTTGGGTATTCATCCTTTCTGATGGTTGAGTAATATCCCACTGTATATATGGACCACATCTTTATCCATTCATCTGTTGAAGGGCATCTTGGCTCTTTCCACAGTTTGGCTATTGTGGACATTGTTGCTATGAACATTGGGGTGCATATTGACCCTTCTTTTCACTACATCTGTGTCTTTGGTGTAAATACCCAGGAGTGCAATTGCTGGGTCATAGGGTAGCTCTAGAGATTTTTAATTTTTTGAGGAACCTCCACACTATTTGCCAAAGTGGCTGTACCAACTCGCATTCCCACCAACAATGTAAGAGGGTTCCCCTTTCTCCACAACCTCTCCAACATGTGTTGTTTCTTGCCTTGTCAATTTTTGCCATTCTAACTGGTGTAAGGTGGTATCACAATGTGGTTTTGATTTGAATTTCCCTGATGGCTAATGATGGTGCACATTTTTTCATGTGTCTGTTAGCTATTTGTATGTCTTCTTTTGAGAAGTGTCTGTTCATGTCTTCTGATTATTATTATTTTTTTTTTTTTGGCTGTTGAGTTTGAGAAGTTCTTTATAGATCTTGGATATCAGCCCTTTGTAGAAGAAATAATACCTATTCTCCTGAAGCTGTTTCAAAAAAATAGAAACAGAAGGAAAGCTTCCAGGCTCATTCTATGAGACCAGCATTACCTTGATCCCCAAGCCAGGCAAAGACCCCATCAAAAAAGAGAATTTCAGACCAATATCCCTGATGAATATGGATGCCAAAATTCCCAACAAAATCCTAGCTAATAGGATCCAACGGTACATCGAAAGTATCATCCACCATGACCAAGTGGGATCAGTCCCTGGGACACAAGAGTGGTTCAACATTCGCAAATCAATCAATGTGAAAAAACACATTAATAAGAGGAGAGAGAAGAACCATATGGTCCTCTCAGTTGATGCAGAAAAAACATTTGGCAAAATACAGCATCGTTTTCTGATTAAAACTCTTCAGAGTATAAGAATAGAGGAAACATTCCACAATTTCATAAAATCCACCCATGAAAAACCCACAGTAAATATCATTCTCAATGGGGAAAAGCTGAGAGACTTTCCCTTAAGTTCTCTTAAGTGTGTTGGCACCAAGATGACCTAAACAACCCAGCACCATCTGCCCCCTGAATGCCTTTGGGGAAGTTATTAATGGCTCCCGGTCTCAGAGCTAAAAATCGAGCCTGCCTCGGGGACCAGAGAAGAGGAAACAGGGAAATGCACGCCAGGAGTCCCAGCTCCCAGAGTCGACCTCCTTCGCACTCAGCAAGTGGCTGTGGGCACCCATGGAAGTCACGGCTTGGGGCCATAAGACCAGAGACAATACTGAAGCATGGACTGGTTCCATCTGCCTCTAGTGGGTTCTAATTCAATCTCCGATGAGAAACAGAAAATCTCAGCTTTTTCTCCATCAATTTTCTTCTTTGAAGAATGCAAGGTTACCTTGGAGGAGGCGCTAACAAAATCTGGAATGGTATTCCTAAGCCTCACATCTCATGGACACCCACATAACACACGATCATGTGTATTATTACTTATTGTTGTTTGCTAATAAAAAAGTAAAGCATCGTATCATAAACTAAGGATAATAAACAGATGCCTGTTGTTGTCAGAAGGTCATCCTGAATAGGTGTGCAGCTATCGGTCTGATGTGAGCCTGCAAAGGGATGGGTGTTGAATCATTTCTTTTTTTTTTCCTTAAAAAGGTATTTTTTTGGCTTTTATTTATTTTTTTATTATCATATTCAATTAGCCAGCATATAGTACATCATTAGTTTTTGATGGAACCACTTTTTAGATGGAGATTTGCTGTTAGTCTTCGGGAGACATGTAGATATTTTCTTTGAATTAATTATGTTCTTTAAACCTTCACTAAGAAATATCAAGTATTATGCATTTTAATAAATAACAGCACGATGACTGACATCTTGGACTTTGGAGGCAGACAGACAACATTTCCAGTTTAGACTTTACCACTGACCAACACCAGCTTCACACACTGAGCTTCAGTTTCCCTGTCTGTGAACCTGGAGTTTTACCTCGTGGGACAGAGTTATACCCACAGCCCTTCACCCAGCCCCTGGCAGACAGTAAGCCTCCACTGAAAGGTAGCCACCAATGTCGTTAGGCCTATCACAAAGTAAATAATTAAATTTAATATAAATGGAGAGCTCGCACTGGAAGGAGGTGGGCCAGACTGCAATTTTTACAACATTCCAAAACACTTTAGAACATGTTTTTAACAAACAAACAGATAGATTGGGGAAGATTTATGCAAAGGAAACAAACATATTATATAATGATATATAATATGTAACTTTTTGTGTAAGTTGGACCACCATATTTAACAAAGGAAATTGTTTAAGAATACTGCATGAAGAAAGAAATACAAGACGGTATGTACCCTGATGATATGTTAGCTAGTAACTCAGCTGTGGTTGATGAGCGTGCTTTCTGTGAAATGCGGTGGGTAAAACGTGGATGGGCTGCATTCCTTGGGTTCTAAAGGCCCAGTGGTCATCACACTACAGAGTCACCCACTAAATTATTCACTCATTCACTCAACCAACCAACCAGTATTTATTTGCAACATTGGTTGCCAAACATCAGGGGAAGTTACAAGGTGATGGTAGAGACTTGGGTTGGGCGTGGCCTCGCTCCAGGGAAGTGAGAACACACTGCTTCCTACATTTGCACACTACACGTCCCCCTCTACCCGAAGCTCGCTGTCCTGAGGCCGATGCAGCCCTCTCCAGATGTTCGATAGAACTGTTTGACATGGCCAATCCCACGTGTCAGGTCACCTGGAGACCGGCATCTCCCCACCAGACACATCTTCTTCTGAGCCTTGCTTCTTCCCTGTCTTCTCAGCCTCATTCAATGGCAGCATCATCTGTCCACATGCACTAGGAACCTACACATCACCCCAGACTTCTCCCTGTATGACAGCACATAAATCTACTCACTACCAAGACATGTAGGTTTACCTCCTAAAATAACTCCCATATCCATCAATTCCTCTTTATTTCCACTATCCCTAGTCCAACCTGCCATCACGTCCCACCAGGACATTCCAAAGCTTCCTGATTTATTTTTATATCCATTCTGCCCTTTCTCTGATAGATGGATGGATAGATAGATGATAGATAGATAGATAGATAGATAGATAGATAGATAGATAGATAGATAGATATAGCTACAGATACATATACAGAGAGAGAGAGGTAGAGGGATCTTTGTATACATCTAGCTGTCTCTGTATTTATATATCAAATCAACTAGAGGGAACTTTTCAAATAAGTATATGTCATTCATCTTGCTAATGACCCTAATTGCTTTTAAGGTAAAGACCATAATCCTTTTAATTTTCAGTCCCTCCAAGGCACTATTCTCCCTTCCATCTGTTGGGATTCTCTACTTACTCCTTCTACTCTGTTAGCTCACCCTCATCCTCACCCATCAGATCTCAACTCAAAGGCCGCTTCCTCCATGACCTTCCTTCTTGACCATATAGAGAAATCTGCGTCTCACTCCACTGCACTAATCACAGACTGCAGTTAGGCATTTGTTAAGGACATTATCTGATTGGTGTCTTCCTACCTTGCTTGACCACTGGTCCATTAGAACAGAGCTGCGTAGCACAGAGTCTAGCGCCCCCAAAAAACTCAATGCAATCTTTAAATAAATATTTCTCTTAAATAAATATTCATTAAATGAAACTTCTGAATAAATATATGTTTGTTGATGCATGATGGGTATGAGTCCTATTCTGGTGGAAGTGTTGCCACAAAATACTTTGCTTCACCCCTAGAACGTGTGACTCCACTGTCCTGCCCTAACCCACAGCACAGAATGAACTTCATGGAATCTGTTTAAGAATCCAGGATCTTCCAGTGAAGTCACCATTAATCTTTCCAGGACCCAGGCCCTTTCATTGATTTTTGAAAGCCATGTAGCCTCTTCCAGCAAATGCACAGTAAACATGCGTGCACTTAAAATGGGATTCTCAGCTCTATCCAGCGCATTCCCGGATGCTGGGTGGAGGACTCCTGTCCTAGTGTCTTAGGAGAGTCACCCTCAACAACAAATATGACAGTCCAGGACTCCAGCTGCAAAAAGAGGAAGGTGAAGCTGTTGGGTTGAAATTTTCTTGAGGCCAAGACCTACCATTCACGGTGTTTTTAATTTCTAACATGACCTCCTTCCTCCTCGCAGGGTTTTTTCTCAGTCAAAATCAAAGGCAATGAAAGAGTCTGAGCGTTATGACTAACAGGGTTTTATTTAATAATCGCACTGGTTTCAGCACACGGATCCTATAAGTAACCCCAACCCCTCCCTCCAAAAATGATGCGCACTTTTAAAGGTGAGAATTGATCCAATGGGATGTTTTTGAGTATGATAAGTGGTCACTATCAAAAAACGATTTTAGCCTAATTGACTTGGACTTCCGGATCCAAGGTTTTCCTTGCATAGACAAGTTGCCCATTGTTATCAATCCTGTAAATAAACACACTGAGGATAAAGCCAGTTCTATTATTTGCTAAATGAGTCATTTGTGGGAAGCTGCAGGAGCCTCTTACAGTGTTTACCTCTAGGAGTCTGAGGACGGGAAATAATATGCAAAATTCCTAGCACAGTGCTTGGCTCAGAATAGGGATGCAATAAAGATTAGCCATTATTGAAACTTCCTAGTTAGTCTTTATTCTAAATAAGCCATTCCAAATACCACTTTACCATTAAATGTCTACTAAGCTAAATAATATTGAAAGGAAAATATGGGAAAATTCCACTTTCTTTCCAAAAATGCAAATTAAAAGCAACCATAAGAAGACAAATAATTTTCACACACACACACACACACACACACACACAGTTAAAGGAACAAGATGAAAGAATTCACAGATGGTATTTTTAACCATATGCAGAAATGACAGTGTGAGGGTGGGTATGTCCTCTCCAACAGTTTCCAAAATGGAAAAACCTATCAACAAAATGAGATGGGGAGATAAAGGAAATATGATATTATTGTGGAAATGGTCAATTTATGGGTTTCTTGACATTTCATGTGAGTTTGGAGAATTACTAGTATGTTGGTGAAAATGCATAACAGCAGGGGAACAAACCTGAAAAATGTTGTTTCCCTACTGTTTGACAACATAATATTTCAGGGGGCAAAGGGGACATTTCAGCCACATTGGGAAACAATGCCATTACTGTGACAGTCTTCTGTCACCCTGCTTAAGCACTGTGCTCATGTCTATCAGCCACCACAATGAGCAGTGGGGGTGCCTCCTGGTTGTGCTTCTAGAAGACAGTACATTTCTTTTCTCAAAACTTAAAAAACACTAGCAGCTTTATGACTTAAGTCTAAACCATTAGGTCGGTTACCAAAAAATTACATTTTTCAAAATAACAAGTTAGGAACTCTGCAAATCAACTGACCTACAGTCTCAAAATGTTCATCGTGCAAGATAGAGAAGCCAAGCAGCTGTTCCAGATTAACAGAGAGCAGAGATGTGAGAGCTCGTGCCGTGCATGGTCCTCGACTGGATTGTTTTAAGTCAGCTGTAAGGACATTATTGGATCGACTGGGGAAATACATTAAATTGTTGTATGATCATATTGCTGAATCTCCCAAGTCTGATAGAATAGTACTCACCCGAAGAGATTTTCAAGCCTTAATCCTCAGAACCTGTGAATGTGCTGGATTGCACCGCCAGGGGGAAGGAGGGCTGTAGATGCTCTAGCCACTGACATTAACAAGAGCTGGTTTCCTGGACCACCCAGGTGGACCCAGCGTGATCCAAGGAGAGTCAGTGCTAGAGTCAGGTGCTTTGGGAAGGACTCCATCAGCCACTATGGCTTTGAAGACGGAAGGGGCCATGAGCCAAGGGATGCAGGCAGTCTCCAGAAGGTGGAAACGTGAGGACGTGGATTCCCTCCTGGAGCCTCTGGAAAGAGTGCAGCTCAACTGACACCATAATTCAAGTCCGGTGAAACCCATTTCAGACTTTTGATGTCCAGAAATGCAAAATAATGAATTTGTGGATATTTGTTGCAGCTGCAGAAGAGACCAATATAACAAGCATTAGGAATTCTGTTGAAATTATATAGAACGATGTTCTTGTTTGGGGGAAATGTATGTGGAAGTACCTAGGATGAAAATGGCATGCTCTCTGCAACCATTCTCACAAGTAGCTCGGCAGAAAAAGAGGGGGGTGGAGGTCAGACATTAACATGATGATATGAGCAATCTCCTGATCAATCTCTGTGAGAAGAATGGGGGAGCTCATGACACCAGCAACACTCTTGAGAGGGTCCAAGATTTTTTCAGAATTAAAGTTCTGGGAATAAAAAGAGAAAAAATGAAAAGAAAGACTGTAAGATCATGTCAGAGTTCAGTCAGAAACAGGGTTTTAATCCATGAGCAAAGTGTACCATGGGCAAAGGAAGAGAGTGTGAAACCAGATGCACCACGTATTGGAAGATCCCAGACAGTCCACCGAGGGGAGCTGATGAGACAAACCCCAAGTCCACCCTAACCTCCCCTCCCCAGGAGTTTTATTGTCTGGAGAAGAACAGAGGGTCTTTGGGTGGGGGCACCACGTGGACTGAAGGTAGATATACCCTTTAGATGACAGGGGTTGAATGAGAGCTTGCTTCCTGCACGCTCACTTGTGTCCACATTCCCCATGGATCCCCTAGGACCCCTGCAGCTGGCTCGCACGCTCTGGGCAGGAGCCTGGCCAAGCCAGCTCTGAGGAATCTTAGCGGCCATGAGGGAAGACGTCACAGCACCGCTGGTGGGGTCCCCACCAGACTGGCCATCGAGACCACCCTGCAGAAAGACCCCCAAGAGCACATGCTTTCAATCACTGTTCCAGTGCTGTACTCTGAAATGTGAGCAGTTATCAGACATTTGAGAAATACTTCAATATGAAGACACAGTCCAAAATAATACACATTGTTTTGCAAACTGAAAACATCCCCTAAGATTTTATTAATAGTGTCAGAGAACAGGAAAAGATAGTGCATCCAGACAACAAAGTACTAAAGACATTTAAAAAAAGAAAAAAAAGAAGGAACATGTGGAGAACAAAACATTTGGAGAACAAATACATTTTGAAAACAAAAACAGCTTTTGGAAATTGATATTTTGAGAGCAGAAAACTTTTAAATTCAATGAATTAGTTGGAAGACAGAGAGAGTGGAGAAAACTTCACAGCAGAGGAGTCCCTGTGGCTCCCCATTTCCCTCTTTCCATGGTGATCAGTCTCCTTCTTATTGGCTTATTTCAATGTGACCACAGTCTAAATGCTCTGCCCTGGGAGCTGACCAGGGTCACCCCTGGGAACCTGTGCTCTAGAAAGGCTGCCCCAGCTTCAACCGGTGCAAAAAACGTGAGGCCACCTAGGGACGAAGCTCGAGGTGTCAGACAAAGTGTGAAACCAGATGCGGAATTGGGCAGGAGGGGAAAGGCAATGCTGAAGGAGGCGCGCTGGGGAAGCAGAATGCAAAGCTTCTCTAAGGTGTCAGGGATGAGGTGGGCAGCACCGCTGACCCTTGAGCAGAGTGAGGGCAGCCTACTCGGGTGGCTCTTCTGTGTCTCTGATCTGATCCATTCCATTTTGGTTTTAAGGTGTAACCATCAAAGTCAACCTGATGTCAGGGGCGCGTGGGTGGCTCCATCAGTTGAGCATCTGACTCTTGATTTCAGCTCAGGTCATGATCTCAGGGTCCTGGGATCCAGCCTCACATCGGGCTCCACACTCAGTGCGGAGTCTGCTTGAGGATTCTCTCTCTCCCTTTCCCTGTGCCCCTCTCCCGGCTTACACACTGTCTCTCTCAAATAAATAAATAGATCTTTTAAAAAAGAAGAAAGAAAAGTCAACCTGATTTCAGCCACTTTCATTCCAATACCATAGGACATTTTAAAAATAAATTTTCTGAGGGCAGAGAATCTTAAATGTATTGATGAACAAACATGTCTTCATTCTAACTTCATTGAAATAATAGTGTACTCTCTGCAACTCTTCATATGGGACACAAATGCCCTTTCCACTGACATCTGTTCAAAAATATACACACTACTTCAGTTCATAGTGAGCGTTTCTCCTAGGTACCTGGAGCTCTACTTGATCTTGCCAAAAATGAAGTGGCCAGTCATCATCTTCACATTTGGGATGCATTCCATCTTCTATCCACTGGCCATAATTAACATTTCATTTAACAAAGACCTATCATTAATAAGTATCATATCCCCATTTCATAATTATTTTTCCAACTAAAAACCATTTTTTTGATTTGTCAAGTTTGTAAGAAAATACAACAATGTTCACATTAAACAAATGCTAGTAGCAATCTTCTTCACTGCAGAAGTAATCACAGAAATAACTCAAAGCTAAAATTTCCATTACTTTACAACCAATGCTTAAATTTCATTTATTTGGTGACGTTTCCTAATCATTCTCTCATTGCAGGCAGTGACATCAGAGACAGGAACCACTAACAAGCTACATTTTGAAAATTCCCCTCTGACCCTCAGCCAGCCTGGGAGCCATGGGGGCTGAACAAGGGGTCACCCGTATCCCTGCCTGATTCTGGAGCTCAGCAGTTTCCTGCTTCCCCTTCCCCCGGTTTTCCAAGTCTTCCTGAGTTTTGTCAGTGTTAAGGCACAGAGTGCTGGAATGTGAAAAGTAATTCTTCATAGGAGTCTGGTTTGCTGTAGAAAGCCTCCCGGATGGAAGGGGCACAGAGAGCAGCTGTCACTCTGGGCGTCCCCCACACTTATTTAGTGTGAACATTGTTGAACATTGTTGTATTTTCTTACAAACTTGACAAATGTGCCGGAGAGAGCAAACAGATACAGGGCGTCTCACATGGGACAGCCTGAGGGTTACTCACTGTGGGTCTGGGTGCCTAACTGAGTGCCTAGGTTTCACCCAGACCAAACTGCTGGCCATTAAAATCAATGCCGGCACATCTGCTTCCAGCCACGAGAAAGTAACAGGCTCCAGACCTACACTCAGTCGTAAGCAACCAGAGCACTGGGCAAAATGTGAAAACACCATTTTTGATGTCAGACGAGCACAGGACTGTGTCCCCAGAGCAGAACAGTCTATGGAAAGGGAACCCCAAATTAGCCCAGCAGCCAGATGAATAGACCAGGCAGAGAGAGCTGGAGCTTGCCATGCTGAGTGGGGACAGGACCAAGCTAGGCAGAGGGTGAGCTCCAGAGACCCACATGCAGGCCCCCCACGGTGGCTTTGGCCGAGTCTGATCTGCGTGCACAGGGGGAAGCTCTCTGAGAGCACATCTCCGGAGCTCACGTGGGGCCCGGGGCAGAGAGGACAGGCATCAGTGAGGACGACGGGCATCCTGATGGCCTGGGTGGCTGGCGAGCCCTCGAGGCCCTCTGGTGGACCAGGGTCTCTGGTGGGCTGCCTGGCCTCACCCATCACTTTCATTCCAGGGTGCCCACTCCCGAGCATTTCATCCAGCTCTCCTTTACCATGCTCCAACATGGGGGGTCTTATACACGGAGTTTCTCCCATGGCATGCCTGGCCTCCTTGCATCTAGCTAATCCACCGTGCCATATGCATCATGATCCTGGATGTAAATTAGGCAAAGCAAACAGGGGAAGAAGGTCCCCCTGCTCCTTGTATGCTTTGACCCATCACTGTGTTCACATCCCGCTGGTGAGAACCAGTCATTCGGCTGCAGCCAATTAGGATGTGTGCTGAGAAACGCAGTCAGGCCTGGCAGGCCCGCTGCTCCAGAGACCACTCGTCGCTAGAGAAGGGAGATCACGAAGCTGGTGGGCAGCTAGCCATCACCACTTTGCATTCCTGAAGCCCCCCTCCCCTGCTCCTGATGTTGCATCTTGCTCTGGGTTCTGGATTTCCCTCCTGAATAGCTCTTGAATAGGTCTCCTCATCTCCCCCTCCAGCACCAGCTCTCACCTGTGTTATTCTGATGCTGCTAAAATGGTCTTTCCTCCTCCTCTCTTCATATGCTCCTCTCCACACTGTGGCCAGTGGACCTTCTCAAAACCCTCCGTGCCTCTTGTCACTCTCTGGGTAGAGACCAAACTCAGAACTACACAGCATGGTCCCTCCATGACCTCAGCCTCGCCCCATCCCCGCACACTGTCCTCCTTCCAAACCTTGTCCCCGTGCGCCATCCCCACCCAGGCTCCACGCCCTTCCTTCCCTCTGGAATGACCTTCACTGCTGACTCTCCCTCGCCCTTTAGATCCCAAACCCATCCCAAGGCTCGCTGACGTCCAGTCCCTCTAAATCCCCTCTTAGACATTCCGGTAGCCCCATGAAGTAAGCTCTCACCATGGCATTGGCATTTCTGCACTGATATGTTTAATGGCTTAATGAGTGTCTGTCTGGAATATGAGCTCCCTAAGGGCAGGAATGCCATGCACAGTGACTGACATCGTGGGAAGAGAGAGTGAGAAGAGAAGGAAGAGACGAGGAGAGGAGAGAGAGCAAGATGAAAGGAGGGAGGTGAGCCAAGAAGGGGCAGACGGGAAGAAGGGAAGAAGGAATGGGGAGGGAAGGGACAGGATGGGGAGACTCACACATGAACCTGACAGTCAGTCATTGCACTTCTGACTTCGGGGGATGGTTCACAAGGAGGGCGAATGGGGAATCGAGGAACAGGACAGGACACCTGACTCTTCCCAGGAAAAAGCTATGTCAGAGGAGAATATTGCCAAGGACCACACACTCACAACATGGTGCTTAAATTTCACCGTCCTGGGCCCCCGGGTCACTAGTGTTTGGTCGGGAGCTTAGGAGTCGGAGTAGAATGAGAATGAGGACATCCTGGCAGGAGTTCCTGTCATGCCAGTGAGCAGAACGGGCACCTGCTCATCTCCACTGAGTCTATTACATGTCAGGCGTTCTTCTGAATACTTGGGATCCGTGAGTTAAAAAAAAAAAAAAAAAAAGCAGACAAGAGCCTTTCTGTTGCATAGTTTACATTCAAGTAGAAGTAGACTCCATATTTTCTCATCTCACAGGTGGGACCTGCGGGCCCGACGCACTGCCCAGCCCCGAGCATGTGCCCCCAGGTGTTGGACCCAGAGAATAAAGACACAGCGGGTAATCACAAACACATCCATGCTGTCAGTTCTGAAAGCTGACTCCTCCCTACCCACACTCATTATTACGGAAGCCCTTGAGACAATCTGACTTCAGAAACACCAGGAATGGGAGTGCCTGGCTGGCTCGGTCAGAAGATCGTGCTACTCTTGATCTTGGGGTTGTGAGCTTGAGCCCCACCTTGGGTGTACAGACAACTTAAAAAAATAAGATCTTAAAAAAAAAAAAAGGCTTAAAAACACTAGGTATAAGGAAGAAACTATTGGTGGTGCAAATGGACAAGCGTTACCAGAACTGATTTACAAAGGGATGTTTGTAATGGCAGATATTACCTGCGTCCACAGTCATTTCCGTTATAAGCATAGGTCCCTAAGGGGCTAAGATGATGAGAATTATGTAAAGGGAAAATGTCATATTTTATTCTCGGAATATCACCATTTGGGTAAATAGGCAAGAGGGAGCCTGTTCAGGAATACATAAATATAAAACTATGTGTATGCGTCATACCTGCAAAAGCGAATTACAGACTAGAGTTGCTGCAGTAGAATATTTACATTTCTTTAATATTTCCACGAATTGTCTTGGTAATCATGCCTGTAAGACTATCAAGCACTAATATGGAACAACAACTTTGGATTCCATGGACAAGCTATTCCTCAACTCCAGACTTTGCCCACAGATCTCTTTATTTTTCACAGCATCTAAACAGGAAATTAAAGTTAATAACACATTTTTAGCTGATTTTTCAAACTGGTGTTTTTAAAAATCATAAATGCTTGAATATTAAGAAGTGACTCATTTCACAAGCACATTTTTTCCCACCTTTCCAGTAACTGGCATGATGGGACCATGAAATATATCCAAGTGTTACATTGCCCTTCCCTTCTATCAACATCCTGCTCTACAGGAAGATCCTGCCCTTTGGCTTCCAGCCAAGACCACGATGACAAGGCATGATTTGGGCCCCAAAGAGGCTAAAACGTCAGCAGTGAAGGTGCCCAGTTTTAATTTGAGCGAAGCAGAGACGTAAAAGGAACCAAAATAAAAGCTGTCTGTGCCGAGTCCAGCTCGGGGAGCTCCTGTGTGCACGCACCTGCAGGAACGCAGAGCGCATTTCACGCAGGCTGCATTTGCACATGGTTCTCTTTCGAAGTCCCAGTCTATCGTTTGTAGAGGTAATAAATTGAGCCCCTTGATTTTTCGGCATGCCTCGGCATGTGTATTTGCTGTTCTGTCTTCTGCAAGTGTCTTTACATTTGACTGCACATACATTCCGTCTTGCTGGAGGTCAGACCCTCATTAATTCACTTGACTGGGCTGGAAAACTACTCTCTAGAAAGAACAGAGGGGCAGAAAATAAAACATTTCCCCCTGGTTCATAAACAAGGAATCAGCAATATAATAAATACCAGGAAAATCAGACCAAAGAAAAACATAATTCAGCACTGACCATACAATTCACATCCAGGTCCTACCACAATTTCAATGTGATTGGTAAAAAGTAAGTTAAAACACTTTTTTAAGATTTACGTTTTTCTTTCTCTACACCTAGAAAAGCTAATAAAACCATAAGCCGGCATCCACTGTCCCAGCGAATCTTTAGACTCAGACACACTTGAAGTCATGAAAGTAAATTATGACACTAAATTTCCAAGTGCTTGTGTAGTGTGATGTATTCTCTACGAAGACCCCAAAGAAATAAATATTCCAAGCCTTCTGGCTGAGGTCACCCTATTGATTGAGCAGGAAAGGGCATTCTAAAAGGCAAAGCATTTTTAAAAATTAACAGTACACAGATGCACCTTAATGCTTTTAAGAAATGTCTCCGGCAGATGGAACATCAATTTAAAGAGTTAAAAAAAAAAAAAATCCGCTCATGATGGAGAAAAAGAAGAGCGATATTTAGAAAGCACAGCGTTCTTCACTGCCCTGCGGTCCTACCTCAGGGGAAAGCGACACAGAATGGAGGAGAGAAGGAAGCAAGTTTCTTTACGGATTACAGAACCACGGTGCTTTGGTGGGCACTGAGTTCCCACGGCGTTCTGAGCACAGGAACGAGAGGGGAGAGCCAAAGGTCGTGAGGTCGGCCAGGGAGGTTGTGACCTTCAAGGCACTGGTCCCCTTTGTAAATGGCCATGGCTTTGAGGGAAGAGAACAGAAACTCATTTACATTTTGGAAAATGTGATTGGGCCCGTGCAGCATGAGGAGGGGGCTCCGGAGGGCCGGGAGAGGTGGGTCCCGGCGGCACCGTGCCGGGTCACGGCGCACAGAGCAGACGGTCTTCCTGCAGGGCTGTGGGGTAAGGGACGCAGGGACTCTGAGCGCCGGGCAACGGGCACGTGACAGCAACTCCAAGGCACTGCTTCTTCCAGGCGGGAGCACTCGAAGGTGGAGTCTGTCACCAGCCTTGCCTCCCGCTGCAGGATTTAGGTCTTTACATCAAAGAGCAAGTCTCTGGTGTGCAAGAAGCTCTGGCTTCCCGTTTTCATCTCACGGTCATTTCCCCCGATCAGTCTTGCTCACGGGTGTCGATGTGGGATTCTATGCCTGTGGTTTGCGATGCAATGAGGTGGGAACTTGCTCACAGGCATCCCCTGCTAGGGGCATTCTGTTCAGATGAAACTGGCATGAGAAGTCGCCAAAGCCATCGCCTCAAATGTCCCATTGGATTCCGCTCTTCCATCTTCATGGCCACTTCAGACCCTGCCCCATACCCACGGACCTCACCCCGAATAAATCAGAAAACTTCAGACTAAAAGACACCTACGTGTGTGTTTGCGGTAATAAGCTACTCAAAGTTTATGATTTCATCTCAGCTAACATTTACTTAGCAGCTAATATGCACCAGGAACTCCACTAAGAGCCTCAGAAATCCACAGGAAAGCGCTTTCTCTTTGCCTGTAAGGACTGTCCCGATTTGTGCACGGGTTTCAAGTCCTAGAGCCACAATCCCAACCTGACACAGGTGTGGAGATCCCAGAATGTCAAAACCCCCACAGAGAGCCCGGATAAACTTCAAAAGTTTGATATGCAAAATGGTGAAGGTCCATCAGTGGGTGAAGGAACACCCACACCCCATTTGGTCCAAGTTCTTTCTGCTAGTGCTTTGTTTTCTTTGACCTTCAACTCTGAGCCAAAATGTTACCAGTTGGTCCAGGAAACTCATCCACGTAGAAACTCACACACATAAAAGTTCACACTCATATCGAACACTCTTCTTTTTACTTTGAAATTCCTAGAGTTTCTGTCAGGGGTACACAGCAGAGAATTCTGACGTGGGGTTTGGTGACGTCCAGGGGGGCTCACCGAGCACACAACCCGCGAGGCGCTGGGGCCTGGGCAGAGCGAGCTGGGTCTCCCTCTGGCCCCCCCAAGGGCCCTGGCCACCATGCCCTCCATGAATCTCCCATCAGACCAGGCTGAGAACGCCCTCCCAGCAGCACCCTGGACGAGCCACACATCCAAGGGGCCATGTACACCACCTGTAATGGATCTCTCTGAGAGGCGCCCACTTCTGGATGCTGGACATGCCTTATGAGAATCTAGGTTGCCACGGGAACACATTTTCATCCTCCCTCCCTGTGTCCTTCCTTAGCACTGTATGATGGCCGCACCACGTGGAGCCAGGTGAGAGCAGGCGGGGGAAGCCATGTCTCACCACGTTGGGATCCTTTTCAGTCATAAAGTAAAGGGGTTTGTGGTTGTCATTTCCTGATGTTTAGGTTTAGGGTAGGCTAAAGTCAGTTTTTCAGCAATAAAACATTGTCTTTGGAAGCCTGCGCACTCTAGAATCACTATCTTTGTTTCTTTGTTTAAAAATGCTAATCAGTCCAAATATCTTTCTGAAAGTGAAGGTACCATCCCGTGTGTGTGTGTGTGTGTGTGCATGTGAATACACACTCAGTAATAGACTTGGTCACTCACAATGTCCCAGTAAGCATTTCAATATGACTTTCACCCTAAAACCCACGCAGAACATGTGTTGAAAGGTTGCTTTGCACAGCACCATATAGTAGTCAGCTAACAAATTTCTTCCACCATGTACGTGACAAGAAATAAATGAAATAAAGGGCTGGGCTCCATGTCTTCCTGCCACAGACAGGGCCTTCCTCACACCCAGGAGTCGTCCTTACCTGGCTACTCACCTGGGAGTTGTCTGGACCCTCCACCCAGGGCGATCTGTGGCAAATGCCATCCCAGAGTCCTTCCAGCCGTACTTGGAAAAAAAGGAGGACAGCCTTCCCAAACCTACAGTGTCGAGGAGAAGCCCGTTCTAGGCACACGTCAAGACACAGCAGAACCTGCACATCAGCAGGGGACAGAGTTAACAGGAGGACCACAGAGGATATACTCTCAGCATGAGAATATTCTCCAACCAAGAGATGCCTTTTGCGGGTATTGAGAAATTATGAGACATCATTGAACTTGGGTAATTTAAGCTGCCTATAAACTAAACCTGAAGTGTTTGATGATTTGTCTTTTTTTTTTTTAATGAAAACATCTCCCGATATATTATGCATAGCTTATTTTCAATTGAAGGGCCCAGAGCTATAGAACATTCTCAAGATTCTGGGTAGAGGCTTTAAAGAAAAGGAGGACGAATACCAGCACTCCCAAGCACTTATGCTGGTGTTTGGGGCCCCAAGTTATCTTAACCTGGTTCATTTACGTAACTAGCTTTCTTGAGCACAGTCTTTCAACTTCTGCATGGTCTGCAGGCAAGGGTAGCAGGCACTGGGAGGCTGGAGGTGGGGCTCAGAAGCAGGGTGACCCGTGCGGTCTCAGCCCTGGGAGGAGGAGACTCCAGGAAGGGGGTCGTGCGGCCTGGCGCGGGCGAGGGGTCAGGGCGGTGCGACGGCAGCTGGCTCGCAGGCGCGCGCAGGAAACACTGCAGGGAGCGCCCCACTGCCCCGCCAGCTGCCGCGCCAGCCATCGAGCCATCGAGCCATCGGCCGCACCGCGGGGCGCGGGGCGCGGGGCGCGTGGACGGCGCGGGGTCCGTGGAGCCAGCGCGCTCTGACCTCCTCCCCACCCAGACGTGCACGTGCTGTCGTCCCTGCGCTCTGTCGCCCCCGGGCAAGGCGCCGGGCTCCCTGCGGCACAGCGCGAGCAGCAAGGTCTCCAGACCACGGCGCGCCAGGCCCTTCGTCTGCCGGGTCTGAGGGCACGTGCCGGGCACCGCTGGACACGTGCTCCGGAGTGCTCACCTGCTCGCCCCCAGCTTTCCCGAGCACCTCTCGGGCAACACGCGCATGTCACCCAGGGCCTGCCCTTCTCCCAGCCTGTTCTGGGAACCTTAGAACTGCTAAGACAGACTCCCTTACGTTCATCCCCAACTGGGCCTGGAGGGCACGCAGACTCAAGGGCGCCCCTGCGCAGGGGAAGCCCCCAGGACCACGTGCCACCACGCAGCACCCTGTGCCCTTCGCAAGCTGCGTGAACTCGGGAGCCGGGCTTGCGGTCCGGGCATCTCGTGGAGCTGCGGACGAAAGCCGCAACACGCTCCTCGGGCCAGCACGGCCTCCAGGGGGGAGCCTGGCGGGTCTGCACGCGGCCTCCTACCACACCTCAGAACCACCACCGTGGGCCCCGCTCTGGAGTCTGGCTTGCCATGTGCGATTCCAGGCAAGGCTCGTCGCAGAGCGTCTCTGCACCAACACAACGCTGGTTTCTAAAGCAGGTTCTCTCTTCCCCAGTGTTTAACATCGTTCTCTAAGCGGTCCAGCTAGTGACAGAAATTTGCTACTTTCTACGCAGCATCGCCGTTCCTCTCTGATTCCATCCTCCATTCCCACCAACATCTCTGTGAGTTTACATACCGTTCTGCTTCCCGGGAGATGCCCGGCTTTCTGTATCCCCCATCTCAGTCAATGTCAGATGCTCCTGGGCTCAAAAACAGATCCCACACCCACTTTCTTACTTTGAGCAGGAAAAGGAGAAATCTTTACTATGAGTTATTTCAAGCATATGTAACTCCAATTCCAAAAGCATATGGAAATTATTAGAAAATTGTAGATTACCAACTCTAATTCTTCATTTTTCCGAATATGACATTTATTTGTACCTTAGAAAAAAATCTTCTAAAGACGTTTTTTGCAATTGTTTGCTCTGCATCCCAGGAAACCAGCATAACGAGATAAAAATCCAAGATTTTTTTTAAAAAATGTATTAACATATACCTCTTGTGTGTCTACATCTTTATTGTTTGTATAGTTTTCCAAAATAACCGAATAACCTAGAACCTTTTCTAGGTAATCATCCTCCTTCTATATGATCATTACTCATTTAAGGCCATTTAATGAAGAAATACCCTCTCCTTCTGAGATATTATCTACAATTGGGTTTAAAAAAAATTAACACTCAACATGCTTCAAAAATAATAAGATCCCGTGGGCAAAGTCCTGCTGTGAGATATATACTAGTGAAACCTGGCTAAAACAAGTAAGTCTCTAAGTATAAAATTGAGCTCAGTGAATGTTACTGTCCATGAACTTGCTACGATGTTACGGAGTTTACATTCTACCAAATGGGAACAATTAATCTAAGACTACCTGGTTGGCTGGACTATAAAAGAAGGAATCTCTCTTGATATCTTGTCATTCCTTTATTTATTCCATAATCATTTCTCATTTAGTCAAGAAACGAAATCTGAAGAGCTTCCAGGAACAGACTCCGCTATCCAGGTGGGATCCTAGGGTCTTCATGGATGGAGGGCTCCTTCCGCCCTTGTGACTTTGGCAGATAATGGGGATAGTGTAAGGGGGAAGGGTACATAGGAACAGACACACCTTAATAGACACTATCTTTGTGCAGGGCACCATGTGGGGTCACTCGAGGAGGAAGAAGTCCCAGCCACAAAGGACTCCCACCTTGGTGACATTCTAATCCTGTCTCTAACGAGGCAGGCTAGACATAAGGGATAAGAAAGAAAGGGTTCAGGCCCGGGACACAGACACACTTGTCGTGAGACGGGCTCTGTGAAAACCCTTCTGAAGTACAAACAACATTCTGCAGAAACACAGACTCAGCACAGAGGAGGTAAGATCTGTCAGCCTTACGAGGTACGTGGGTTTTGATCAGCCAAAGAAAGGGGGAGAGGATCTTGCAAATAGAGAGAGCAGCATGAACGAAGGTGGGAGATGTGAAAACACATGGCATATTCAGGGAACAGCAAGAAGTCAATGATTAATCCCACATCGTTGAGAAACAAGTCATATCACATATTCTCATACTGAGATGAGACCTGCGTTGCTCCAATCTTGATCCCATTAATTCCAAGAAGTTCCATGTCAAGCTTCCTTCTTCTTGTCTCATCAGGTGGAAATGGCAGAAGTCACGTGGTGAGGACAGTGTGGATCTCTCGCGCTGGCTCGTGTGGTTGTTGGTCCAGACTCGCAGTCCTTTCTCCTGAGGCTTGATGGTCAGTGTCAACATCATGGGCTATAGTTTCTCACAGCCCCTAAATTAATTTAGAGTCATGGTTTGCTGAAGACGATCACTCTAAAAATAATAAGAGGGGTTATTGCCATGGCCTGGGATTTGCATTCAGGAAACCTGAAATGATTCTTTATTCTCTACAGTTGCTATTATCCAGTTCAAAGATTCATCATCTTTCATGATTATTATGAGAAAGATAAGTAAGAAAAGTCAAGTCAAAATATGGACTTGGGGGGGTGCCTGGGTGGCTCAGTTGGTTAAGCAGCTGCCTTTGGCTCAGGTATGATCCCAAGGTCCTGGGATTGAGCCCCACATTGGGCTCCCTGCTCAGTGGAGAGCCTGCTTCTCCCTCTCCCTCTGTTTGCCTCTCTGCCTACTTGTGCTCTCTATCTCTGTTAAATAAATAAATAAAAATCTTTAAAAAAAAATATGGACTTGGAAAGTATTTGTGACTTAAAGTTCAGGGAAAAGGAACATGAGTGAAGAACATGATTATCGAATAGACAGGAGTCCAATAGATGAAGAGATTTCTTACAGTTACCAAAATTATTTAAACACATATCGCTACAAAGGACTGGAAGGAAAAAGGTACAGATAATCTGCAATGAGGTCCACTTCCGAAAATCTCCACATAGTTTGCTATTAGAGCTTTGTGGGTAGTTGCAAGAGACATTAACTCCGAAGACTTTAAACAATAAATGTTAATAATTGCCAAATTATTTATGGATTTCTTGTGTATATGTTTACACGTAAGTCCTTCAAAAACAATAAAGAACTGAAACATTTGCACAGAGCTGCTAAGAAAGCACGGGATAAAGCATCCTACACAGGAAGAGCTTTCTTTAGTTTATCAATTAGCAGCAGAATTAGCAGGGAGACAGGGAGAAGCAACAGATTTCACTTTATCAGAACATCTGAAATCTTGCAGGAAAGTCTTAAGTACACACAATCTTGCCTTAAAAAAAACCTAGCCTGTGGCATCTGATAGCTCTTGGGGCGGGAACAGTGAATGTTATAAACACTGACAGAGTTTTCATTTCATGTAAGTCCTAAACTAAGGAATGATCAACCTCTATCCAAAAAAAAAAAAAAAAAAGAAATTCTTTGATTCTCTGCATCTTCTAGCAAACGAAGTAATCCCACTAACAAAAAGTTGCATCACATTTAGGAATTTCTCAGGGTTCCACCTGTGCCTACGAAGCGTATCTGATTTTCAAACCGAGGACAGGGAGTTTGCTGAGCACTTTCTGCAAGACGCAGGCTGGTGCTTGGAAATATTACCACATTTAATCTTCATGAGGCCCTGGGACAAGGACACTTCAATTGTCCCAATTTTAAGAGGAGGAAACCAGGGCTCTAAGGTTACTTTTATGACCCAGAAAGTCATCTCTTTGTAACGGTAAAATGCCCTCTCAGTGCCTTGAAAAGTGGTGGTCATCCACCAGTCCAGCAGGGTTCTTAAATCCCCAACACTTGCAGCAAAGTGAGGTGGTCTCTTGCACTTAACTCGGTGACCCAAAGCTGCACACACCCGTAAGGAGGGGACCGGGACATGGCCCGGGTCCCGGGTGGGGGCCCACGGCCCAGAGGCCCTGCACACTCCTTTCCACGTTTCCATGGCATCTTAGAGAGAGAAGTGAGAGCAGAAATGGATGAGCCGGCAGGCTGCTGAGAAGAGCCAACACTCACAGAACCCCTCGGATGTGCCGGGCACTGGTCTAACTTTGCATACGTCAGCTGGCTTCGTCACGACAAGTTGGGATAGTAGTGCCCTTTCCAGCCCGTTTCCCGCCCAACCCCGGGGAAGGGCAAAGCCAAGCCCAAGGCCTTCGATCTTCCCCCGGGCAGTACTGGGGGTCCAGCCAAGGCCTCAGCATGAGAAAACCTGCCAGAGGGATGCAAGATATTTCTTTTCCGTCCCATCAGGTCAGGTGACTCCAGGGCACAAGGGATGATAGGACTGACAGCCCTGCACACATATTATATCCATGAAACCTCCGATTTCCCACAGGGGAACCATGCAGACTTAGCCTCTGCAAAGTCGTGTCTTTTATGATTATCTTTACGAAACAGAACATGCAAAGGGGTTCCAAGAGCCTTCTCCTTATCTGCATGTACTATTTCAAAACAGCCACGGCCATTATTAGGCAGATTGTTTTTTATTTTAAATTGTAGGCTTCTGTAAATAGTTTACACAATGAGCACACATAATTTTTATTTTCAGAGAAAAAGAAGATTCCATTTCTATAAAGGAAAACTGCCTTGTCATTTCTCTTTCCCTCTCTAGGTGTGTGGTAAAGCTGCATGATCTGTGAAGTCTTCAGTAACTTTTATACGTGAATGAGCTTCAACAAATCCTAAATATAAGATTTTCAAGGGAAACAGTCCACCTGGGGATGATCACAGAACAGAACTTCCCATATATTCCGAGGGCAAGGTCACATGGGCAGAGGTGGCCTAACCAAATCAGTCAAGCAGATCAGCAACGTTTATTGAAACCGTACTAAACACAAAGCATAATACCAAATCCCGAAAGATCCTCATCCTTTAAGCAGCAGGTGACCATTAAAAGCTGATCCTAGGGGCGCCTGGGTGGCTCAGTCGTTAAGTGTCTGCCTTCGGCTCAGGTCATGATCCCAGGGTCCTGGGATCGAGCCCCGCATCGGGCTCCCTGCTCCGCGGGAAGCCTGCTTCTCCCTCTTCCACTCCCCCTCCTTGTGTTTTCTCTCTCACTGTGTCTCTCTCTCTGTCAAATAAATAAATAAAATCTTTAAAAAAAAAAGAAAAAAAAGCTGATCCTGGTGGTGTGGGGGTCCAAAGTTCTCAGCTTAGCCGAAGCAGCAACCATCGTGAGGAGGTGTCACCTCCCAGGGCTCCCACCCTCCCCACCCCTGCGACTGCACACCCTTCCCACACCCAGGCCTGACCCCGCCGGTTCCTGGGGTGCTCTTCGGTCAGTGTCCCGTCTGCACAGAGCCAGCTGTGTGTCTCCTGCTGAGACCACACCTGCTCTCTGCATTCTGGACCACACCCAGAGCCACCGTACCCAAGAACCAGTGAGCCCCGATCCCATGCCAACTCCCTGGGACTGTCAGAGCCCCTTTACAGGCGCTCCTTGTCTCCTGAGGGTCCTCACGCCCCTCGTGCTGGTCTCTGACCAAAAAGCACGCTCTCACCCCACCTGCAGTGCCCTGATCCTCAGCCCATGCCCGGGGCCAGGCTCCTCAAAATTCCAGTTTCAACTCCATTTTTGCCTTCCGGGCGACCCCATTCACTCCCAGAATCCCAGCCGGCCCCATCCACATGGCCAGCTCCCTAAGCTGCCAGACCTTGCTATGGGTTGAATCACATCCCCAAATTCTCATGCTGAGGTCCTAAGCCCAGCACCTCAGAATGTGAGCTTATGTGGAAATAGGTTCATTGTGGATACACCTGGACAAGATGCCTTCATGCTGGACAAGGTGGGTCCTAATCCAGTACGACCAACATGTCCTCATTTAAAGAGGAATTTGGACACGCACACACACGCAGAGGAGCACCACGTGAACCAGAAGGCGGAGATCTACTAGAAACACCAAATATGACCCGCCAGCCATGAGAAGCAGGGGAGAGGCGGCAGGAAGAGACTCGCCCTCATGGCCTCAGAAGGAACGGCCCTGAGACACCCTGTCTTGGGCTTCTGGCCTCCAGCCTGTGAGATGATGCTTTTCTGTTGTCTGAGCCCAGGTCTGCAGCGTTCTGTTGGCCGCCTGGGAAATCACTCAGCACCTCCGTGCCCAGCAGCCCCGTCAGCCCCCAGCCAGCCCCCCGCTCCCACAGGGCCAGCTGGGCGCACGGCCCAAGCTCAGGCAGGACCCTCATGGGTCGCTTCCACCATCACCCCTGCCCCTCTTGAGCCCACCTTTCCTGGCCCAGGGCCTTGTGTCCCCCACACCGCCCTCCCCCAGCCTCCAGTCTTGCTCACCCTCTGCTCCAAATCCCACCTCGCCATCCGAAGGCCCTCCACCCACACAGACCTGAGTGCCGCTCCCCGCAGGGAAGGTTCCGGGTGCTGCGTGCTGCTTTCCAGATAAGACCCAGAGCCCGTCCTGATGTCCCTCCGCTGGCCTCGGGGGTCTCATGTCTGCTCATCCCACCTCCTGCTCTCGGGGAAGCCCCACTGAACTGGCCCTGTCCCCAAACGTCCCAGAGTCCCCCCGGACTCCCTTCCAAGGCCTGTCTCTGCGGCCTGGAGGACGTGTCCTCTTCCAACACGCTGCAGATGGACAGAGGCCCAGTCGCCTCTTCTGAGAGCTCCAGGCACTCTGTGGCCTGCGGGCCCTTCCTGGGCGCCCAGAACAACAGCATCAGTTAGTCTGACAGATGAGGCTGGCATTCCGGGGAGCAGGGCTCAGGTCGGTCCTTTCCTCCGATGAGCCATTCCCTCGCCACAGGACCTTGACTCCAACAAACATTTTCCTAAGTGACTTCTTTTGTGAACATGTGTTTCTTGTGTAAGCTGCTCAGAGTTTTGAATTCACACGTGGGCCACTGGTCCCAATCCCTAGGAAAAGACAGACACGTGATGCAGACAGAGAGGTGGACTTGGCCCAAGCGAAGCTTATTACAGAACTTTCTGTTCAGAATTGGGACTGAGAATCACGACCTCTAGGCCCCTGCGATGTTTTGAGGGAGGAGCAAAGTCCTGGAGCTGGGGCAGAGAAATGAGAGACGGGATGTGGGCCAACTCCTACAATAAAAAAGAAGGAAGATCCCAGTCTGTGCTCTCCAAAGTGGTAGGCGCCGATTCAGATTTAACTTAGTTAAATTTAAATTAATTAAAATCAAATGAAATCGAGGATTTGGTTTCTCCACCATATCTCATGGTTCTGGAAGTAGGAGAAGAGGAGAGGTGTGGACCTACAGCCCTCTGAAGGCATTAGGACAAGACTAGAGAGAGAGACCCCACTTTCTCCATGAAGGAACAGGCCAAGCTGCTGCAAAGCAGGGAACAATGAAGTCTGTAGGGTCTTTGAGGTGTGTGGCTAAATAGTGAGTTTGGAATTGTCAGTAAAGGGAGCAGGAGGGGGGACTCATATAGGGGAGGCGGCAGAACTAGCAGGGACCCTGAGTCCCCGCCGATGGAGCTGGGGTTCCTGCTCCATGGTTCCCACGTCCCTGGACCAGGGAAGGCAGGGGCACTCCGCCAGTGCACGGCCTGGGAAGCCCTGTCCGTGGGGCAGGGCTCGCTGACCTCCGTCAGAGATGGGGAGACACGTACGGGGGTGTGGAGAGAGGCTGGCCCCTCCGAACCAGCGCTGTCTGAATGAGAACTGCATGCAGGGCCACCAGCACCAAGTCAAAGCCCCAGCGCGGGCCCCGGACCAAGCCTTCCCGCCGACCCTCCGTCTTGCGGATGCGCTGTGTTCACGTAGTGGATGATCGCTGCTGTCTGGTATTTGACTTTGCTGGTGAAGTGCGAGCATGGATCAGGTATTTATCAGTATGTGTCCACTGGAGGATGAATGAAGGAATCCATCATCTGGGGGGCCCCCCACCTGGAGGAGTCGCCTTAAAGCCCTTTTGAACACCTCCCTCCTCGAGCCAGAGCGCGACGTGCACAAAAGACTATGCTGATGTCCCTGAGCCCGCACGGGGGGTCCCAACCCCACCCTCACTGCCACGCAGCCTTACGCCACGGCTTTTACCCTCTGAGGCACATTTCCCTCATCCAGAAGGAGGGGCTCATGACGCTTCGGAAACGAGCTACCAGAAGAAACTGTTGAGCGCGTCTCAAGAGAGCTAGGCGCACTTCACTGTCACCACTCACTCCCCACCTTTGTACTCGCTGTTCTCTTGGGCTGCAGGGTCCACACAGGCGTGTTTGTTGACATGTGTTCCAGCCGGCAGAGTAAGCCGTCTCTAAACGCAGCGGCGCTTCCTGACTCTGGTCTGATCCCCCAAACCTGGCCCAAGCCTGGCCCTGCAACCATTCAGCAAATGTGCTTCTGCAAATAAACGGGTGACCGGGTGATCACTGCACTCAGCAATCAACGGGAAATTAGTGCCTTTTTTTATTTTTTTTTAATTTTATTTGATTATGTTATGTTAGTCACCATACATCACATCATTAGTTTCTGATATAGTGTTCCATGATTCATTGTTTTCGTATAATACCCAGTGTTCCGTGCAGTACGTGCCCTCCTTAATACCCATCACCGGGCTAACCCATCCCCCCACCTCCTCCCCTCTAAAACAAATAATCAAGTCAATAAATGAGCAGAAGACATGAACAGACACTTCTCTGAAGAAGACATACAAATGGCTAACAGACACATGAAAAAATGTTCATCATCATTAGCCATCAGGGAAATTCAAAGCAAAACCACATTGAGAGACCACCTTACACCAGTTAGAATGGCAAAAATTGACAAGGCAAGAAACAACAAATGTTGGAGACGTTGTGGAGAAAGGGGAACCCTCTTACATCGTTGGTGGCAATGCAAGTTGGTACAGCCACTTTGGAAAACAGTGTGGAGGCTCCTCAAAAATTTAAAAATAGAGCTACCCTATGACCTAGCAATTGCACTCCTGGGTATTTACCCCAAAGACACACATGTAGTGAAAAGAAGGGCCACATGCACCCCAATGTTCACAGCAGCAATGTCCACAATAGCCAAACTGTGGAAAGAGCCGAGATGCCCTTCAACAGATGAATGGATAAAGAAGATGTGGTCCATATATACAATGGAATATTACTCAGCCATCAGAAAGGATGAATACCCAACTTTTGCATCAACATGGATGGGACTGGAGGAGATTATGCTAAGTGAAGTAAGTCAAGGAGAGAAAGTCAATTATCATATGGTTTCACTTATTTGTGGAACATAAGGAATAGCATGGAGGACATTAGGAGAAGGAAGGGAAAAATGAAGGGGGGGAAATTGGAAGGGAAGACGAACCATGAGAGACTATGGACTCTGAGAAATTAGTGCCTTTCTAAAATAAACAAGTCCTGCATCTGATCCCTGATTTAAAGCAGAGGAAAGTGAATGGCGGAGTGTGTGTCCCCTGCGGAAGCTGTGTCCCCTCCAAGTTCACTTGCAAAAATTCCCATGTGTAGGGCTCCAGGGCCAGGACCACGTCTTCAGAAGGACCCATACATAAGTGTCCCCGTAATTTGGAAATTGGGGTGATTAAGTTCTAACTGTATTCTGAGCTTTTAGAGCAACTGGAAAAGCACATTAAATCTATCTGTAAGTTGAGGAATGTTTTATATGCTGAATGCTGGGGTATAATTGATAGAAACACAGCTCATTGTGTTGAAGCAACTGAGAAAAACACATTGAAAAGAAGTAAAACAATATAAAATATAGCTGGAACTTGCGAATGATAAACCATTTATTTTCCTTTCACACCATATTGGATTACAGAGAAGAGTGATGTCATTATTTTATTATTTATCACTACTGGGACTTAGCCATGTGAGACTTGGCTGAGGTATCTGGATTTCAGACCATTTGTTTTCTGCTTTTATCATTAATCATTCCTCCAGCCAAACCCTGAAGCTATGGAAATGCAGAGATCCCAAACCCCCAGCTGTTATGATCCTGGAAGACTAACTGCCAAATGCCAAATAGCATGTCTGCATGAACACGGTTGGGCCAAGGATGCTGCTAACACACCGTACAGGCCCAGGGCTGGAAGGAATGTCGGAAGTCATCTGGGCTCCTCACCTGCCAGGCCAAGGGTCTAGGCCTGGGGAGAGGTAGCATCGCACTGGAGAGCACCCGTTTTGCCTGACCCTCATCCCTAGATGCATGACTTTGGGTGAGTGATATAAATGCTCCCAGCCGATTTCCTTATTTGCAAACCCCCCCACCCACAGCCTTTTCCGGTTCCCCTTCTGAGAGGTGCACTGCAGAGATGGTGAATGTTTGTGCCAAGTATTCTGGAAGCAACATCACTCCGCAGAGGCTGGCTCAGACACTCAGCTCCATGTCACTGGAGCGTCCCACCACTGATTCCCAAAGACGGCACGACTTCCAATGGCCATTCTGTCACATCACTGCCCAATATGGGGACCACTGGTACATGTCATGCTTGAGTGCTTGAAATGTGGCCATCCAAACTGAGATGTGCTGGAAAGGTAGAATATACACTGGATTTGAAGGCTTACTACAAAAAGAGACAATGATCTCCTTCATACTTTCATAGTAACTACCTGGAAATGATAACATTTTGGTATATGAGGTCCAATAAAATATATTACTAAAACTAATTGTACCTGTTTCATTTTACTTCTTTTAATGTGGCTACTAGAAAATTTGAAATTGCACATATGGCTCCCATCTGTGGCCCACGTTCACTTTCTTTTGGATGGCGCTGTCCTAACACCCCCGGCCAGCCCAGCCTAGCCCTCGCGCGGGATTTCCTCTCATTCAGCAGAGGCCACCCAGAGACAGGAGCCCAGCTAGGATGCGGGGGCTTGTCCAAGGCAGCCCAGGTCTCGGCCTCAGGCTGGCTGTTCTTTCAATCTTCACACAACAGTGGGAACTCAGTCCACACCCTGTCTTACCTTTTGCTCTCAATTTTCAGGCTTTTCACATGGTATCATTTAAAACAGACACCCGTAGATACTTCCTTATTCTCCCAGGGCCAATGACCTAGCTGAGTGTTATGGGTTAATTGTGTCCCCAAAAATATATGTGCAAGTCCTAACCTCCAGTGCCCGTGCACGCAAACTTACGTGGAAACAGGGTCTTTGCAGTTGCAATTAGCTATGATGGGGTCACTCTGAATTAGGGTGACCCTAAATCCAATGATTGGTGGTCTCATAAGAAGAGGAAATGCCTAGCAAAGACAGACGCACAAGGAGTACACCCTGAGACGACAGAGGCAGCGAGCAGGCTGATGCCCGCGCACAAGGAGCACGCCCTGAGACGACAGAGGCAGCGAGCAGGCTGATGCCCGCAGGGATGCCAAGGATTGCCCGCCACCGCCAGATTCTGGAAGAGCCCAGGAAGGATCTGACCCAGAGTCTCAGAGGGAACGCGGCCCTGCTGACACCTGGATTTCCGACTTCGGTGTCCGGCCTTGTGAGAGAATACATGTTAGTTTTAAGCCACCCCATTCGTGGTACTTCATGACAGCAGCCTCAGGAAATGAATACGGTGTCAGGAGGGACCACCCTACAGAGCTCATGTGCTCTGCCGTGATGTAAGAGTTTCCTTTGCAGGTTCATAACCAAATAGCAGCCTTTTTGGAAAAAAAATACATATTTTATTAGTAATCATAAGACATAACTTCTAGAAAACAAAGCATAAAGGGTACATAATGTCCAATTCCATTTATAAAAACACAATTTATTGACAGAGAGCTAACCAGTAGTTGCCTGAAAAGGACCACCAAGGGGCACGAGGCAACTTTTGGGGGTGATGAAAACTTTATATTTTGAATCTGTGGTGGGCTCATGGGTCTGTACATTTTTCAAACTTCTTCAAAACGCACAGTTCAAACGGATGCAGTTCATTGTATATTTCAATTAAGTTGATAAAAAGCTAAGCAGAGGATTGTAATAGGCTGAGCTATTATTCGGTAAGTGTTAGCAGAACCATCTCCCTCCTGACGCGGGGCTAGCAAGGTCTCTGCTGAGCCACACCCCCTGCACTGTTTCAGCTCCTCGGACGGGCTTCTGTGCCGAGTAGTCCGTGCCGTGAAACCCTCAGCTGTGGTGCCCATGGTGTTGCTTTTATTATTTTTCACTTAAGGAAAGGTTTTGACTCTGCAGACACAGTAAAAGGAAGTGAAAATCTAATGTTAACAGAAAACACACTTTTAAAAATCACATGCAGGTCTGAGTTTTTTATACTAACATTTTTAACATACTTATAGTTGCAGCTTTTTTCACTTTTTAAATATTTCACGTAACATATTGTTTGATTCTGTTGGGTCTCTTAACATTCCTGTTACACTGTCTGAACATGTTTCTCATAAGTGATTTTCATCCATTTGAAAGAACAGGTGGAAATAAGGATGCAAACAAATCATCAAGCATATGAGTCTTTAAAATCTTGTCTAGGTGGGTCATACTGTTTAAGTCATACTATGAAAAAGGACGAATCACAAACTCTTCACCTAAAGCAACTGCAAAACTCAGAGGCTAATCACAAATGTTCTTGTCATATCGATACACCAAGCAAACAATGCAAATGGTATTTTAAATATCATTGGATCCTGACGAGATTTTAGCTACAAAGAGAGGTTTTTAATGTGAGACACACACACTAATTTTCCTCTTAACCTTAAGCAATGGCATAATCCGCCATTAATATAAAATCCAAAAAAAAATTCTGCATCCTTTCCGCTAAAAAGTAACCACATAGACAAAAGAGATATCAGGTGCCATGGCAAGACTTTGTGTTGCCAGTACTCACAAAACAGCCCTGACAGTTTCAGCCCAAGGGGGGGAAAGCTGACAAAGTTCAGAGAGTTCTCACAGGGCTTCTGCAAGTCCCTGGGAGCTGGCTAGACATTGATGCAGTCTCCCCACCCACCACCATAACTCAGGAATTCTGGTGAGCACAGAGTTAGAGATACTTTAAAGATACTCTTGGAAAACATCGGATGGAAAGGGGTAAATGTGACCACCATAATGATCTGCAATGATATTAATTTACATGCCCCTCTCTGTGTTTTCTTCCACACCACACGACTTCGTCATGCACCTGCTTAACCAATTAGAGATTAGGAGAAGGTGGGACTAATTATTACTTGGTAATTGATAGAATGATTTTTGGCTCCATAAACTGTCAGAGGTATAGATAATGCACGCGCACATTTATGGGATCTCACCGACTGTACTGCTAGCCCAAGCCCAATACTACACAAAACATATGTGTCCGCATTACACTACTGTAGTCAGATTTTTAAGGGAATCCAGGCAAAGTTGAATTCTTTCAAATAAAATTGTTAGTAACACCATGTTGGATCTTTAAATGCATTAATTTTTCAGTGATAGGGAGCCTGGCTGGCTCAGTTGGTTGAGCGACTGCCTTCGGCTCAGGTCATGATCCTGGAGTCCCAGGATCGAGTCCCGCATCGGGCTCCCTGCTCGGCGGGGAGTCTGCTTCTCCCTCTGGCCTTCCTCCCTCTCATGCTCTCTGTCTCTCATTCTCTCTCTCAAATAAATAAAATCTTTAAAAAAAAAAATTTTCAGTGATAAATGGAGCCTGTTATTAGCGATAGGCTCCCCCTTCACTCTGTGAACCACACAGAGTTTTACTCCAATCGGTGACAGCATATGCCCAGAATTCTATGTCTTCTGACATTTATTTCACAGGACTTGTGAGCATGGCCGTAGCTGCCCACCCAGCAGCTTAAAAAATTCTAAGGACAGCCACTGCAATTCTTCAACATCTAAACAGAAAGAAATTCCTGGGCCAAACAGAGCCGATCTGATGGTTTTCTCTTTACCCTTCGAGGCAAGGCAATGACTCCAGGTCAGCAACAGGCGTGTCCCCACCAGGCTGACAGCCGGTTCCACGTGTCTCAGGGCTGCACCAGGCCCCGGGCTGGCCTGACTCTCGGACTCCGCAGGGCTTGGCTTTAGGAGGCCTCTCCTCTTTTTGGAAATAAAAAACAAAGGAGATCACAACGGAAATGGCAACAAAGAGATCAGTGTTGCGGGGTTTGGCAGAGAGTGAACTCAGCCCAGGCTTCCTCGCGGCTAACTGCTATCAAATGTAGTGTTTTCTCTCCACCATTAGCTCACTACACCGAAGAAACACAACGATGAATGATCGTCTTGTCAGACACGGGCGGGAAGGACATGTAATTAGGAAGAAATATGTGTCCTGACTCTGTCAAGAAAGACCAAGCTCCCTGAACAGCCAGGTGACGAGAGCCCAAGGAGAGGATTTCTGGGAGTGGAGCACGAGAAGGGTGAGCCCCAGCCCCTGCTCCCTGCTCATGCTGGAGGTCAGGGTCAAGGTCAGCGAGGGCTCCACCATCACAGGTAGGCCATCAGCCTGCCTTTTGTCCTGTAGGAAAGCAGGAGGCGCTGACCTCACTGCGAGTGAGCGCACCTTTGTTGTTTTAAGTTATCTCAGGACTTGGAAACGCCCCATGGTTTTGGTTCTCAATTATGCACACCTGGATTGTTCCACGCATAAATCACCCATTTGTGTGGATTATGAACAGCAAGGAAAAAACAAACGAGTACACTGAGGCTCACAGACTTCAGTTGGGCAATAAGGGCCATTCAGCCGGGTATGCAGGGACCCCAATCCCTGTCTTCTGGCTCCAGGCCACGCCCACTGCATTTCCAATCCAGGCACGATTGTCCACCACCCCCTTCACCACAGTGCCTGCGGGGTCGGCCACGAGGAATGACTCGGCATCAGGACCACCAAGCAGAGGATCTCTCCGGTCCTTGGACCAGGCACAAGGGGCTGGTGGGTATCCGCTGGCAAGAACTGATACTCTTGGAGTTTCCACTACATTTTGTGGAATGTGGCCTCTGCCCACGGGACTCTGACCTCATGAACATCAAAACACAAGCAAAGTCGTGGCACTCTGGATTTATCTCAGCATCTTGCCCAGGATTTTGTTTGTAGCTGGGCTGTCTTAGCTTTAAGACATGAGCAGCACAATAGAGCCCCTCGCTGAGTGTGAGAAATACAGCAAACAATCAAAGAAAGGAAGGGAAGGGGTCAGTAGACACAAATGACATCCCTGAAACCACTGCTGGTGCCTATCAGTGAGCAAATTATTTCAAAATCTTTTCTTCAGTAGAACTGGAAATGTACCCAGAGCAGCTCGTGGCTCGGATTTCTATTTAGATGTCTATCTTTGTCTTTCTGATCTGACATTTCTAAAGGCCTAGAATGATTAACTATTTTTATTTTGTGGTGATGTTTAAGAATATGGCCAAAAGCCGGTTGGCTGTTAGCGAGAAAATACTTTTGGCTTCATGCTTGCTGCAGTGAATGGTAGTGTCGGTGAAAACATCCTATGAGCTCGCTGCAGGAACTCAACATCAGAGCCATCAGTACTCTCCTGAGCCGAGAGAGCCATAATTCCGAATTCCATTTAGGAAACCACTGAGTGCTGTTCTGGTAAGTTAGCTATTTCCTCTAGAAACCGAATTTTCTTGCCCTGCCTCTCCAGAGCTGCCTGAAAGTACTGCATTAAGGTAGAAAAGGTTAAACCGGAGCAGAGGGGTTTCCTATCTCCTGCCCAACCTTGGTGCAGATCCTTCCAGCAAGCGGTTTCTGAGAAACTTCTCCAGAGCTGCCTGCCGACCGGAGGCCACCTCCTCATTCTGCCCCCCAATTTATTGTTTGTATTAACAGTCCCCACCACTGGTTGTCAAATGGCAGATTAAACATCAGAATTAACCATCTGAGGTGCTAAACCAGATAGAAACAAAATTAGAATTAAAATTAGAATTAACTCCCATTCCTACAAGGAGTGGGGTGGGTAGGTCCAGGGAGAGGACAAATACACGGAAAATCAACAGATCAGAGCCCATGGAGGCCTGGCCCCGCAAGGTGGGCCACGGGGCTGCAGCTCTCTCCGCGGTCACCCTTCCACCCCGTGTCCCCAGAGTGGCACACGTGGGTGCCACGAAGCCTTGCGTGGTGCACCAGGGAGGCTGCCCAGAGCGGGCGCCAGAGCCATGCAGTTATTTAGGTCACCGAATTACCACCTCCTTCCTCTCAGAGAGCGCAATGTGGTTGATGTGATCAGTCCTGCCCCCGGGCACCCGGCGGAGCCCCCCTCCCTAGCTGTCTTAACAGCCTGATTCCCGAGGCTTGTGATTAGCATGGCCCTAGCAACAACTCTGCAGGGGGCTGAGGAATGTTTTGTAATATAAACAATTCTTAGGATCCGTAAATTTGTGTCTGTGTAGGTCTAGATCTATCATGAGGGAAGCATCATACAGATTCTGCACATAGCATCCATGAAGCATGACTGTGATTCTTTACAACCAGAACTAGGTAGACACTGAACACTAGTTTTATGAAATACTTTCATTTTTATAAAAACATTTAATTAAATTTTGCATAAAGTGTATTTCAACTATCAGCTTTATTTATTTTTTTAAAGATTTTTATTTATTTATCTATTTGACAGAGAGAGACACAGTGAGAGAGGGAACACAAGCAGGGGGAGTGGGAGAGGGAGAAACAGGCTTCCCGCTGAGCAGGGAGCCCAATGCGGGACTCGATCCCAGGACCCTGGGATCATGACCTGAGCTGAAGGCAGACACTTAAACAACTGAGCCACCCAGGTGCCCCAAAAAGCTTTATTTATTAAAATAATTTTTATTTAGTCTTTTTATATTCACTAGTTATTATTTCTATTTTGCCTTTTTATTTTAATAATTCCGAATATTTTACCAAAAAAAGCTCTCTTAAAAACATCATGAAAAACATATCTAATTTAACTTTTACTTAACCTAAATTTATATTTTATTGGTAACATGTTTAAAATTTTATATTTTGCAACTGCATTTTCCTTTCTAATCTTCTAGATCAAGGGTTGGTGGATTTTTTCTACAAAAGCCCTACGTTACATCATTAAAAATGATGAGAGTTGGTATTTTGCTACAAGTAGAAAACCTGAAAATGGGGCCTAAAGCAGAGAAGAAATAGTAACAGAAAACATTCACAGAGCCAGCCCGTCAAAAATTTTAACAACAGGTGCGCCTGGGTGGTCCGGTTGGTTGGTTAAGTGTCTGCCTTCAGCTCAGGTCATGATCCCAGGGTCCTGGGATCGAGCCCCACGTCCGGCTCCCTGCTCCACAGGAAGCCTGCTTCTCCCTCTCCCACTCCCCCTGCTTGTGTTCCCTCTCTCGCTGTGTCTGTCAAATGACTAAATAAAATCTTTAAAAATAAATAAATAATAAATAAATAAATAAAATATTTTCATAATGATTTTTTTTTTACATTTAAGTTTTTATAGTTTCTGGGGCGCCTGGGTGGCTCAGTCAGTTAAGCGTCTGCCTTCAGCTCAGGTCATGGTCCCAGGGTCCTGGGATCGAGCCCCGCATCGGGGTCCCTGCTCAGTGGGAAGCCTGCTTCTCCCTCTCCCGCTCTCCCTGCTTGTGTTCCCTCTCTCGCTGTGTCTCTCTGTCAAATAAATAAAATCTTTAAAACAGTTTAACAATAAAGATGGGCACACTTTTGTCGAACATGACACACATAAAAATTTGTGAACAGGTGTCACTAATTTTATGAAAATTTAATTACTGATCAAAACAGCAAATATAAGCATGAAAATCAAATCCACAACTTGAACAATTTGCTATTTTGCCAACTTCAATCATAAGAAACATAACTTCACATATATTTTGATTTTATTTCTATGAACGAATATTGATTATGAACAAATATGAAGAATTTTTATTGCAACCATTTATAGCTTGTTTATAATTTTTAAATGTTAACAAACTGAATGCGTGGGTGGCTCAGTTGGGTAAGCGACTGGCTTTTGATTTTGGCTCAGGTCATGATCTCAGGGTCCTGGGATCCAGCTCCTTGTCAGGCTCTGCGTTCCGTGGGGAGTGTGCTTGAAATTCTCTCTCTCCCTCAGTCCCTACCCGCCCCCCCAACTCTCTCTCTTTCTAAAATAAATAAATAAACATTTTAAAATAAAATAAAATAAATGTTTTAAAAAAACATAGTGTATGGGCCTCCATTAATCGCAGGGATTGCTAATGTCGGGGCAAGCCCAAATAAAAGCACAGGAGGGGCTGTTTTCTGGGCAAACACGAAAGAGCCCTACGTGTCCTAATCAAGGGTCTTCCTGAAAGGCTGGTTTTGATCGTGGAAGTCCCAGATCAGAAGGCATATCCTTCCCCCACCCCCACCTGCATCTCCAGCCCAAGTTCCTCAGGCTAATGAGCAATGATGCTCACACTTTCTCCAGGATCTACTCCCCTCCCACCAACATTTCCCAGCACAATCCTACCCAAAATCTCCACTCCAGCGCACTGGCTGCCATTGAGAATCGTGCCACCTGGAATGGCTGCACCAGCCTGCCACACCTGTCTCCACGCTCGGGTCACATCTTCCACCTTGATGAAGCTTTCCCTGACTGCACATGACAGTCTCTCTTCTGCCACCTTGGACAGCACGTGTTCTCTGCACCCCGGGAGGAAGGCGACCTTCAAGTTATGTCACCAGGGATGATGACTTATGCCCCAACCACCGTCTGACATTTGTTGAGGCGCTACTACATGCCAAGTACTGTTGGGTACTTGACATTCACTCTCAAGGTAGTATTAACGGAACTGAATTAACAACTCTTCCTCCCCCTGATGCTACAGGTTCTGAAATTCTACGTTTTCCAGATTCTTGCTGGTCAAGCTCATATCTTAGGCAAACCAACACACCCCACGGTATTTCATTAACTAACTGTTCAGTGCAGAGGAGTCGCTCAAAAAAATGCAGTATTGTTGCTGTAGATGTCAAAGAAAAAAAATCATATCTAAGCTTTAAGTAACTATGCAGAAACTACAGGTTACATGTATGTGTGTCATTCATCAAAATAAACTCCTAGCTTAGCCTTTCCCACTTCTATACCACACATACAAAATATTTGGTTTTTTTTTCACATCCCAACTATGGCAAGTCTGAGAAAGATTTTTTTAAATGGTTGGAAAGATGACCAAGAAAAATTATTTCACCCAAAATGAAATTAACACTTCTCTGATAAATTCATTAGACTCCTAGAAAGCATACCAAAAAGTTAACTAATGACATATAAATGTTACGCTATTTTTTTTTCAAATATCAATATAAATAGAAGAGATCTATAAAGAAAGAACCTACATCTGGTCATTATTTCTCATTGACTGCTTGGCTAGCTCTGGTAAAAGAAGAATGAGAACTCCATTTGACTGTCCACGATTTTTATGACTCTTTCTTATTTTGTATAAGATCTGTTTTATCTTTAAAAATGGGCGGGGGGAGGTGGTGCCTGGGTGGCTCAGTCAGTTAAGCATCTGACTCTTGGTTTCAGCTCAGGTCGTGTTCTCACGTGTCCTGAGACAGAGCCCTGCATCTGGCTCCGCGCTCAGCGTCAGTCTGCTTAAAATTCTCTCTCCCTCTGCCCTTCCCCCCACTAGTACACACGCGCACTCTCTCAAATAAATAAATGTTTAAAAAAAAAAAAAAAAACCTGTCTTTACCACGGAAAGATGAGAACTACACTCTTACAGTGAAAAGATACTTTGAGAGAAATATTATTTTTAGATATCTAATCCAAATGTTTAGTTTGCCCCAGGTTCACGGTTTTGAGAAAACCGTTCTCGGAACACATGGGCCTTTGGGGGGTTGTTACAGGAAGCCGTGTTTCCATCAAGTGCATTTGTCTGTGCAGTGGTGAGCAGGCGCCTGCTCACACAGAGTCACGAAAGCTGGTTACACACAACTCTCCCGACAGTACGGTCACTGGTGTCACCTTGACAGCTGGGAATCAGCCATGGTGGGAAGAGTCACACCTCAGAAGCTGACAAATGTTTACAGTAAGGGCTTCCCCCACCCCCTCCCAGAAAGCCAATTGCTCACCATTTACCAGCACACCACTGCCTATTAGCTAAGACTTTTTCCCCCAGAATATTCTTGGTGGGCATATGGGAAGAGGAGAAGAAATAATGTAACCATTTTGAAAATGTAAACACAGATGTTGGGCGAAGGGTCCAAACTTCTAGTTTTAAGATGAATGAATGCTGAAAATCTAAAGTATAGTATGGTGATTATAGTTAAAAAATACCAGATCATAGACTTGAACGATTCTAAGAGAGCAGATCTTAAGTGTTCTCACCACAAAAAAAGAAATGGTAATTATGTGATATGATTGAGATGTTAGCTAAAGCTACAGTGGTAATAATGTTGCAATATATAATGTATCAAAACATTGTACACCTTAAACTCATAAATGTTATATATCAACTATATAGCAATAAAGCTGGAAAAAATTTTTCAAAAAAAAAAAAGAAAGGGGGCACCTGGATGGCACAGTCAGGTAAGGGTCTGCTTTTGACTCCAGTAATGATCTCAGGATCCTGGGATCGAGCCCCATGTCAGGCTCCCCACGCAGCAAGGAGTCTGTTTCTCCCTCTCCCTCTGCCCCTCCCCCTGCTAGTGCTCCCAATCTCTCTTTCTCAAATAAATAAATATCTTAAAAAAAAAAGAAAGAAAGTTTAACTCCAGAACTCCTAAAAAAACAAAAGGAATATAAAAGGAATTATCATGGAAAAGTTTTTACAAGGCTAATGAGGAGTCAGTGATTTGGGGCTAAAAAATGAGGTAGCTGATGTTGATAATTACGAAGTTGGTCTCCCATACTTTTCATTTCCTTATATTTTCTACCAGTCTCTGTATTAAAGCTTTAATAGTAGCATAGAAAGTATACGTGATTTTGGCCTTAAAATTTTTCAAAAGAAATTAAAACATACCAAAAATCAGTGTTTCATGAAAAGTTCTAAGTTTTCATTGGACAGATTTTTTAAAAATAAAAATAAAAGAAGTTATGACATCTGGGCGCCTGGGTGGCTCAGTCTGTTAAGCGACTGCCTTCGGCTCAGGTCATGATCCTGGAGTCCCGGGATCGAGTCCCGCATCGGGCTCCCTGCTCAGCGGGGAGTCTGCTTCTCCCTCTGACCCTCCTCCCTCTCGTGCTCTCTGTCTCTCATTCTCTCTCTCGCAAATAAATAAATAAAATCTTAAAAAAAAAAAAAGCCTGTAAAATAAAGCTAAAACAAAGAAAAAGCACGAATCTTAAAAAAAAAAAAAACAAGTTATGACATCTAACAGCTACGATTTGCCAACCAGCTCTCCAGCACCTGTACCCCTAGGAGGTAGGTATTCCCTGACCTTTCTCCCATGGCAGTCTGGAATTTGCCCCTTATGCAGAATGCCAGAAATAGATCAAAATATGTCACTATGAGAAATAAGAAAAAAATTTAAACTCACCAATGCTCTATTTTTAAAAATTTTGAATATCCTATGTGTGCTTCCCTCTGCCCCCCAGAAAATAAGTCAGCTTAATTAGCATGTAAACTTGTTTTCCCACCAAAAAGTGTGACAGGGAAACTTTATTCAAACTAACGTGTGTTGGTGTTACTGGTGCACAATGCAAAGACATACCACATCTAACATCTCTTTTAAAATTCTCTGAGTAGGCCATTCTAAACCTCAAAGTTCACATTCAAATCTGTTTTAAGTGCTTTATTCCAGCATTTGAAATGAGAAGCAGGAGCTAAGGAGCAAACAGAGCATCAAATGAGTCCATGATGTGCAGTTAAAGCTGGGTTTTCACTGAATTTTCTTTTTAATCGTTTAGCTGAGTCACCAACAGTGAATTATTCTGCATATGCGTTATGAATAATAAGCAGAGATACTGCTTAAAAGCAACCCATAATCTTGGTGATAAATGGTGTTCTTACAGCCAAGATGCCATTTCCAGGTAGAACTCGTGCCCACCTGTTTCTAAATGGATTTCCACATCACTAATATCTCATTAAAAGATAAGGTGTACCTTTGGCCAGCCCCAGAAGAGCTGTAGGAAATGACCATACAGCCAAGTAAGGGGAGCTATTTCAGAATGAACAAAGACATATCACTTCCCTATCCCACCTGGACTTATCCAAGACCCATAAAGCAAGCCCACGAGGTTTGCAGCTGGGACTAGCCTGCACAGTCTGTGCTTCGAACTCATGCATTTTCCACAAATGAGAGCCCCCAGCGTTCACCCATGGTCTTCAGCACTCCTGATGTGTATGTCCATGTGACGTTTTGCTATCTTGTTTCTAGTCTACAACAGATTGAAGGTAGTCAATTACAGTGGGGAGGATGAAGTGTTGAGACAAATTCAGTGGGGTGGTAAGAAGAGCTCACCAACAGAGCAGAGCCAGAAAGAGAAGGACAAAAATAGCAGGACACCAAAGACCTATAGGGGTCTTCATTCCATACACCATTACACAGCCATCTGTTTTCACAATGCTCATCCTGAGTCATTGAGACGATTATGTTGCGTGAGTATGCATGAGGTCCTTTCACACAGATTTACCCTCCCAAGATGTGCTCACAGGTGCGTGAGCACTCTGCAACCACAGTTCAGTGAGTAGCCACACCTCTATCCCGGTCCCTGCAGGGCACCTGCTAGCATCCAGAGTTACTAAAATCCTATTCTGGGTTGGATGGGGTGTGTGCTCACTTGTATGGTGCCCCTGAGTCAAGTGGAGGCATATACAACACCCTTCCATCTCCCCTTCATACACCTTCAGAGAAAACTAGTCCACTTGCCCCTAGAAGAATGAGAACCCTATAGTCTACAGCTGTTTACCATCACTGGGCAAAATCTCTCACCCCACTTTCCAAGTATTTCTCTATCAAAATTATTTATTCTACCCAAAAATCTCCTTTCCAAAAGGGCAAAAGGCAAGAGAAAGTTCTATCTCTGATACAGAGAAATTCTGGCAAGAAGCAAATCCCCTAAAAACTATAAAACTAAAGGCAAAACCCAGGACATCTATTTCAGGCCAAGATGTAGTAACAGGGACTGGATTCATTCTCTGTTTAAACAACTAGAAAACCAGACAAAATATATGATTTTCTGACACTGGACAGCCAGCATCACTGTGGTCCCTGAAGAAGAGAAATAAACAAGGGGGCCACAATTTCTTGGCTTTCTGCCTGGAGACAGTTTCCAGGCCAAAGAGCAGACAAGCCAGGAGAACCCAACCAGACCAAGGGGGTGGGGCAGCAGTGGGGGCAGGAGTATCAGAGAGGAGGGGGCTGCCCAAAGAGCAAGCTCCAAGTCTGCAGACTCCTCTGGTGAAAAAGTGATCTGTATATCCAGGAGAAATAACTACCCAAGAAAAGACGCACCATGAAGAAACAGACAATTTCCAAAGCCCACCTAAACTGGAAATAGTTGATGCTCCTGCCAGCCATGTGGGAAGACCTCATTGCACTTGGAATGTCAGGTAGACTCCTCCTAAAGCTTCCTTCCACGTGATCTGGAAGACCTAGGCAGGTATACGCCTGCTATGCTGGGATCTTCCTAGCCAGAGGCCATCTTTAGAACCATGCCAGTCTGGACCCAGCCTGCTCAACAAAGGATGTGAAATGAACCCAAAAGTCTGTCCCATGGGCTATGAGGTGGTCTGACTCGAGTTCAGCCCGCCAGGGTACCCCAAACCAAATAGAAACTAGTCAAGTTATCAGATCGTCTCCCTTTGCATTAGATCAAATGATGAGCTTTGTAAGTTAATCTGATTCAGTCTGAGCTTTCTTGTTCATGTACAAAATGTGAAGCAATGGCTATTAATGTGCTCGATCCAAAGGAATACTGCAAAGAGTTAAATTATGCCAGTTTTACATCCTGTCTCCAGATACTGAAAATAGAAAATCAGTTTAACTAATTCCAGTGATGATTCAGGTTCTCATCCAAATTCATAGAATAAAGTAAATGTTTTTGGAATTCCATTCTGTTGAGGATGAGAGCACCTGACATTACTGTGAATGCTATTGTGAATTCAGTTAAAAAACTGAACATATGACAAAATAGTAGGTTTTGTGGGGATCACATGAGTCCACATTGAAGTGGAGCACTGTGTTGTGGTTCAGTAATATTCTTACCAAACTGAGGACGGAGCAGAAAGGTACTCAGAATGGTTGTGCTGTGCATGTGACATTCCACCAACCAGCTGTCGTTGTCAAATTGATATTTTTATATATCAAAGAGCATGTGAACTACAATGTTTTGGTGACAATGTTGTTAAACGAAAACAAACTCTACATGCTGATAGGTCCTTTTCTGCTTCCTGTCATCCACCATTGCAGAAATGTTTGCGCTTTGAAGAGCTGCTTTGTACATCAAACTAAGGGTTCTACAATGGATTAAATATTTCTTACATTTTTCTAAATTTTTGTTTTAGTTTGTTCAAAATCTGTTGTAAGCTTTGATCAGATTATTCAACCCAAAGAGCCAAATAAAACCTACTTTTGAAGTTTGGATAACTTGCAATTATTGGGGAAAAGCTTGAAAACAGGACTCATTGACATTTATCCTTACAAAAACAAAAGAAACGCCCAACATTTTGAATGATGAGAGGTCAACTGGAGAGGAGGATTTCATTCTGAAATTCTATAATTTTGCTTGAAAACATCTCAACTTGTAGGAGGAATTTGTTGATGAAGCACCTATTTTTAATTGTATGAATTTATATGTTGTACCACAATAAGATAAAATTCAGAAGCATCATGATTTTGTAGCATATAAATTTAACAAAACATTCAAAGAATCATCAAAAGAAACAACTTCTCTGATGAGTTTATAAAAATATTTGTCAATGAAATGTGCCCTAAATGGAAACAACAAAGACAATAACCACAAAAGTATTTGCTTGAAATATTTACAATTTCAATATTTTTTAAATAGTATTGAGAATTTTACATATTTAGCAAAATTTGCTCTGCGCTTACCAGGTCCCTAAGCACCTCTGAGAGAGTATTTTCTCAATTAAAAATCTGATAGTAAATAGAGAAGAATCAAATGAAGGTGTCAAAAATCTCAAATTTATTAACCACAAATGTTACTTTGAAGACAATTGCTGAAAATTTTATGAAAAATTAATGAGACTATATTAAAACATCCCTTTTTTTAAATATCAAGGACATGGTATTAAATAAAGATAATTTTAGGATGCAATGAACACATATGAATATATACCAAGAATAGTCATTTTGCCTTAAGTTCAGATAACATCCAAAATCTCCATTTGTTTTGTTTTAATGCACATAGATATTTTGTGCTTTTTTTATATAAAAACTTGTTTTAAGAACAGTTTTTCTAATATAACTATCTTCAGATGCACCAATGTGATCAAATTAATTTGGAGTTAATAAATCTCTCTCCCTCCACCCCATCTCTGTCTCTTTTTATGTATGTCTGTGTATGTATGTCTGTGTGACTTTCTCTACCTTCTCTATCCTCCTTCCCTCTTTCTCTCCCTCCCTTTATGCACATATGCATATACTAAATTATCTTTAATACTCTTTTTGCTATTAAAAATATCCTGGTTCAGGGGCACCTGGGTGGCTCAGTCAGTTAAACATCTGCCTTCAGCTCAGATCATGATCTCAGTGTCCTGGGATAGAGCCCCATGTCATCGGGCTCTCTGCTCAGTGGGGAGCCTGCTTCTCCCTCTCCCTCTGCCTGCTGCTCCCCCTGCTTCTCTTCTCTCTCTTTATATATATATTTATTGGTTCAGATAATAGATTATATGATCATCCTAATCATTGGCTCAATGGAGAATGCTTCAGCTTTTCCTTCCCTCCTTCCCTTTAAGTAGAGGGAGAAAAGTGCTTGCTCCCACACCCACCCAAAATCAAGTGAAGGAGGCTGTCATATGTACCAATCACAAAAATTGAGGGCTTGCAAGAGAGACAATCTGATGTGCCATTCCCCAGTTGGGAGCCTGCATGGCAGCTGATTTGCTGATCTGCCTGCCTCTCTGTACTTATATGAACCAAAGGAGAACAGAATTAAAATGCGGCAGGTGCAAAACTGGGGAAGTACACAGTCCTAGCATTTGCATGTCAAGAATGCATGAGAGAAGCACTTCTGAGATGGCAGAGTAAGGACCATCAGAAGACCACCCCTCTATACAAGTAATGAAAATACTACCAAAGAGTGTCAAAATTAACTTTTTCATAACTTATGAAATTAACGAAAATGTTGCAGCTATCCAAAGAGCATTTATTCAAGACAAATAACTGAATCTCAGTAAGAACAGCAAACCTATTCCAATCTCCCTCTCCCCAGCTTAACAGTAGCTATGAAAACTAACAGTCTCATAACTGCAGTAGCTGTGAAAAATTGTAGCTTAGCATCCACTGGAGAAAGCAGAATGGGTTTAGGACTCCCCAGAAGTTCATACCCAGATACCTGTCCCTATTTGACCTGTCTGGCAGCACTGTAAAAAGCTCTATTCTCGGGGTTTCTCTTTATCTAATATGACTTGGGGGCTCACTCTGTACAAACAGCCCTATCCCCTGGGGCACTTCTCGAAAACAATCAGTGGCAATTGTTTAATATCGTGGCTGCTTGAAGTGGCAACATTAGTTAGGGCTGACCAAAATTCTTACTTCTTAAGTTTTAGTTTAAAGGAAAAACTAGGGAATGAGATGTCAAGAGGGGCCTTTGCAAAGTTCTGACATATTCTTGAGAAGCTAAAAGGTCATATACACATGCAGAACTGTGTGCATACTCAGGAAAAACCTGAGAAGGCCCTGCACTCTCACCTCTGGCTGATCTTAAGACTGTGCAAGCAAGAACTAAAGGCAAAAGCAGAGTGGCAAATCCCCTGCTGGAATACTGGAGGGTCCCCAACACACATATACAGCCCTTTAGGAAGGGTTGGAGACTTTCTGGGTTGAGGTGTTTAAGAAAATCTCTGTCCAGTCAGTAGCTGAACACTAAACTCAACAAACTCCCAATCAGATAAAGAGATCTACAGCTAGATACAATATAATCAAAATATCCAAAGCCAAAGGCAAAGACAGAATCTTAAAAACGGTAAAAAAAAAAAAAAAAAAAAAAAAAGCGACTTCTCATATACAAGGGATCCACAATAGAACTAACACCCATACTGCTAAAAACTACAGTAAAGATAAAAGCCGAGAGAGAATCACCACTGGGACAGCAGTCATGAGAACAGTCATCACTGGGACAAAAAGAACAAATATCTGAGAAACGAGAAGAACCCCAGCCCCTCAACAATGATCCTTGGGATGATGTGTACCCTTCCCAAAACTTTGTCGGGGGAAGCCAGTCACAATTTTCCCAGTCTTGAGTAACTTACCTATGCTAACTATTTCCATGGTAGCAGAAATTGTTTCTTTTGCTGTATCTTTCTCTGTAAAGGAGAAATAAGCTCCCACTATACCTTTTCCTTCTGGTTTCTGCTGCAAAGCTCAGAAGGTACAGCAGATGTTCACAAACTCTCCTCTTTTGCTTACATTCTCGTGTGCCCCATTAGGTTCTGACACTGTCAAATCAGCATGCCTTCTCTGGTTCCCTTCTTTCCAAACCCAGATATTTGTCTTTTGATATTCTTCCATAATTTAGCCCTTGAGGGAACTCCCACAGTGAAAGGTATAAAATTGGTAAGTTTTTATTTTGCCAAAGCATTTATTATTTGAACAAATTTTGTGTCTTCTCAACTCTGTGTTGTAAAATTCTACCTGAACTATTTGCCCCCAGTCTACCATGAAACCCACATGCTAGTATCCTGCCTGCCTGTCCCCTAGCAGCCCTCGTGTTCTCTGTACCTTCCCTTAGAGAACTAACTCTGTAAACTATCCGTGCAGTTTAGAACTGCTTCCCTGCCTAAAATACTGTGGCATCTTCATTCATCTGGTAGTGCTTGAAGCACTCTCTCTTACCTCTTCTTCTCACATCTAACCTTCCATAGTCCTGAGTCTTTAGGGGACAGCTGTCGAATCACACTTATTACTGAGTCCATATGAGCATCTTTAATGGGTTTCCTGTCTCGAGGTTCATGACTCTAGGCTGTCTTTAAGGAAATAATTCTATTTCACTCCCTTAAACTTCATCCTCTCTCCCTGTGTTATATTTCTTTAGGCCCCAATAATTCTCCCTGATATAATAGCAACTACTACTCCTTTTCCTAGTTTTATCTTCTCTCCTCCCTAGTCTTGTCTTTTAAGAGCAGTTTTATAACTCTCTAGCCTGGCCTCCCGTATCAAAGTATTCCTTAAGGTCTGAAAACATCATGTCTTCCCTTGCAAGCCTCTCTAAGCTATCCTCTAAGATTACAAACTTTGTCCCCAAAAAACCATTTCATCTTCCAACTGAAGGAACTTACCATCTTTACTTTCTCTTCTCTGCTCCTTTTCTAATCTCAAGACCCAACCTTGAATTTGGCATGCATCACTGCCCCTTTCCTAGTAAGTGTATTTGATCCTTCTGCTCTCTTACAATTTCTTATATCCCCTCTTCACTCTCCATTGCTGACCCTAGTGTATATTTCATGAAAACATATTAAAGCAACCAGAGATCCCTGCCAGCAACCCTACAACTGTGACTACATCTGTATCAGTATCCCACTCCCTCCTGTTACAACGGAAGTGGTGCCAACGTCCAAATAGCCCTCTCTCCACATGCTCTTGCCTCCTGTCCCTGTAGCTTCTTAAAATAGGCCCATCTGACTCTTCCTATGGGATCATTCCAATAATGGCTTGCAACATTTTGAGTAACAATCATCCGAAAGAAAGAGAAAGGAAAGGAAAGGAAAGGAAAGGAAAGGAAAGGAAAGGAAAGGAAAGGAAAGGAAAGGAAAGGAAAAAGGAAAGGGAGGGGAGGGGAGGGAAGAGGAGGGGAGGGAAGAGGAGGAGAAGCAAAGGAACCAGAAGAGTAAGGGAATTAAAACCTTCCCTCACCCTCCATCTCCCTGCTTTTCCTGACCCACTTCCCCGTTGCCATTAACAGGTTTACTTCTCCCAAAAGTTTCATTTCTTCTTCTGTCACATTCTCTCTGCCCTTCTGAGAAAGGTGAAATCTCCCCACTGAGCAAGGAGCCCGATGTGGAGCTCAATCCCAGGATGGTGAGATCATGACCTGAGGGGAACACAGATGCTTAACCAACTAAGCCACCCAGGCGCCCCTCGTGGGGGTGATATTTTAATCCAATTAGGGACTAAGCTAAATCGGGACTGGACTACAATGCTCCTAAGATTCAACCACCCTCTTTCTCCTACTAGTTCTGTGAGCAGAGGGCTTTCATGGGTCTTGTTCATCATTTTTCTCTAATGAAAGATATACAGAAATATTCCACAGGGCACTGTAGAGGCTCAGACCAATTAGAAATTTGATTCTCATTATATTTTCAAAAAGTGGACATACAGGAAAAATGAACTATTCATCATTCTAAACATATAATTACAAAAGGAGTGCATAGATGACTTTCACCAACCTTGTCTAATTATTTTAGTGATCAAACTGATTCTTGAAAATGTAACTACATTACATGTAGATAGCCTGCTGGCAGGGGCTAACATATAGCAATAATTCATCAAATCACTATGAAAAAGTTTAATTTTTATCAACATAGGTTTAGATCTTATTTTTTCTATTCACTTAATAGATAAACCCAATCAAATGTACTTAGCAAATCTATCAAGCAACTTAAAGGAGGAGGGTCACATATTCCAGGTATAATCCAGATATAATTGGCAATTCACAGCTTCATTCTGGAGGAAATTTTGATGGTGGCAGGGGCTCAGTGTGGTGATAAGATTCCCCATGTTTTAAACTGTCCCTCCATGAAAAGAAAGACCAATACAAGAGAAAATTGTTCAAAGGGGAAAATGTGCAAAATATTCCTAATGCCCAAGCATCAGCCCAAAAAGCCAATGTGGGTGATGACTCGACCACTGCTGATCCAGTGTGGAGTCTCAAGTACTTTGAGGAGATCCATCAGTGAAATGATGGGAGTGGGGACTTTTAGGTCCATACAATTTGCAGAGACAGTCATTAAATTGAAGAAAACAGCAAACAAGACACTTGGTGGAGGGGAGTAGGGGAGATACGTGCGTTAATGTTTCTGAGGGCATTTCTACAACTCAAAAGAAAGTTATTTCTCTGCAAGTTTTTGTTAGTCAATATATCTTAGGCAGACAAGAAAAGGAATACAAACAACAGAGTTCCAATCTGCTCTGCTTTCTGGCTTAAATAAAAAACAAACAAGACTTACTTCTCTTAACAATCTCTTTCCCACAAACACAGAAACACACAGTATTACCTAATTAACAGAGAAACAAATGGGTTTTATCACATTTTAAATTCGCAGAAACGTCCCTGAATGCCTTCATATGTTTCCAAGTGTTTGAGACCTTCAGCCATTCGGGTGTGCTCCAGGGACAGACTCCAAGCTGTGGCCTGGCTGCAGCCTGTTACTGGTGGAGGTTCTGGGGATCAACACAGCAACCCTGACAAGTACAGCCAAGAAAATCACTCCAAAAGGAAACACAAGTTCATGTTCAAATTTTTATAAAAGAGTAATTTGATTTAGGAGCACCCAGGTGGCTCAGTGGGTTAAGCGTCTGCCTTCAGCTCAGGTCATGATCCCAGAGTCCTGAGATAGAGCCCTGCATCAGGCTCCCTGCTCGGCGGGGAGTCTGCTTCTCCCTCTCCCTCTGCCTCTCCCCCTGCTCATGTGTGCTTTCTCTCAAATAAAGAAATAAAAGCTTTTTTAAAAAAGACTAGTTTGACTTAGAATGTATGAAAATGGGATTATAAACTATGATAATTCTTTGAAGGTTTTGAAAATGGGCCCATACGGCACATAAAATCTGGCTGTTTTCAAAAAGCAAACCAGAAGAGTCTCTTAACTCTAGGGAACAAACTGAGGTTTGCTGGAGGGGAGGGGATGGGGGTAATGGGGTAACTGGGTGATGGGTATTAAGGAGGGCACTTGATGTAACGAGCACTGGGTGTTCTATGCAACTGATTAATCATTGACCTCTACCTCCAAAACTAATAATACGCTATATGTTAACTAACATGAATTTAAATTAAATATATAAATAAAATAAAAATGAGTTATGCTCCAGAAAAAAAAAAAAAAAAGCAATAGGAGTTCAGAACAATCTAGGAAGTTGACATTTGAGTTAAATAAAAATAAACTTTAATGCAGACCAGCTTCTAAAACATTTTTAAGATCAGTAAAAATACAAGAACATGACACTATTGAGCCTACCGTCAATGGTTGTAATTACTTTAACAATAATTGTAACAGTAAATACGTTGAAGTTCTTAACATGACAAAGTCCACTACCTGTAAGATGAGGACACTGAAGTCTCTACTGAGCACATTTCACCTTGTAGATAGCTCATGATTTTTTTTAACCAAAATGTAAAGGTAAAGAGCCTACAGCTTCTTTAACTATGACTAGAATGTGAGCAGAATAGAGATAAAAGCTGTATGTGTACACAATAAAACTTAATCCCCAAATTTTTCAAATGTCCGTAACTGAATAGAGAGATTTGAAGGCATATGTCATTTGTTGACATTAAAGTCTTTGCTGAAGAAAACTTCTCTTTGCACTTAATTGCATGGGTATTACCTTTGTGTTCATGAAAATAAGAAAATAAATTAGTACAATCGTTTTCCCACCTAACTTGAATATTTTTTCTTTTCATTTTGAACTGATCATTCAGAAAGTAAAACTATTTTCATCCTTAGAACATCATATAGCAGTTCTAGATACCCCTTTGTGAGAGCCAAGCCATATAAAAATGCAATGATAGGGGCGCCTGGGTGGCTCAGTCGGTTAAGCATCTGATTCCTGATTTTGGCTCAGGTCGTGATCTCAGGATTGTGAGGTCCAGCCCTGTGTTGGGTTCTGCACTGGGCACGGAGCCTGCTTAAGATTCTCTCTCTCCCTCTGCCCCTCCCCACCCTCTCTTAAAAAAAAAAAATTAAAAATTCAACAATACCTTCCTATACACATTCCAAGAAAAACAAATGAGGGGAATATGTGCACAGGTTTTTTCTAAATTCCTCTGGTTTTTTGAATGATTTTTGTGAGGCTTAATTATAAAGAACTACATTTCATTCTTTTAAATGTTTACTAAAAAGAAGTACCACCAAGAAAAGGAATTAGAACACTATGCAATCCATTGGAAAACCCTCATCTTTAGCTTTTGAGAAGACACAGTGTATGGGCTTATTTCACCCCAGATGCTATTTTCTTGCTGTTAAAATGTCTGTATGCGAGATGGACGCACCATGATTGAAAGAAAACTGACATCAAGTAGATATAAAAGTGATTTTTTTAGTTTATTGGTTTCCACTCCAAGGCCATCTGAAAGACATAAAAAAGCAGGTTAAAAGAGAACTTCCCAAGACTACTCTGGCCACATTTTATTCCCAGATCCCAAGAGCTGATATTCCTGTTAGAGTCTAGATTCTGGGTGTTTTTCTAGACAGCAACTGGTGGCATGTTGAGAATCTGCAGTATTGCATGAAAGCTAATCACAGAACATTGAAACAGCAGTTTGCTCCCACGCAGGTACTGATACAGAAACAACCTTGAAAACTTATTTTGAAATTATTTCAGTAACTATTTTATATCTCATTAGTTCAGTGGTTGATCTAAAGAACCCCCTTCCTGAAATGCAAATCAAAACCACAATGAGACATCACCTCACACCTGTCAGAATGACTAAAATAAAAAACACAGGAAACAACAAGTGTCAGTGAGGATGCAGAGAAAAAGGAACCCTCGTGCCCTGTTGGTGGGAATGCAAACTGGTGCAGCCACCATGGAAAACAGTATGGAGGTACCTCGAAAAGTTAAAGTAGAGCTACCCTATGACCCAGGAGTAACAATTGTACTAGGTATTTACCCAAAGAATACAAAAACACTAATTCAAAGGGATATATGCATCCCTATATTTATAGCAGCATTACCTACAATAGCCAAGATATGGAAGCAGCCCAAGCGTCCGTCAATAGATGAATGGATAAAGATGTGGTGTATATATACATATGCAATGGAATATTATTCATCCATAAAAAAGAATGAAATCTTGTCATTTGCAACAACATGGATGGAATTAGACGGTTTTATGCTAAGTGAAATAAGCCAGAGAAAGATTTTGCTCATATGTGGAATTTAAGAAACAAAACAAACGAACAAAGGGGGAGAAAAAGAGACAAGCCAAAAAACAGACTCTTACCTATAGAAAACAAACTGATGGTTACCAGAGGGGAGGTGGGTGGGAGGATGGGGGAAATTAGGTGATGGGGGCTGAGAGTACACTCATCATGATGAGCACTGAGTATGGAAGGGTTGAATCACTGTACTGTATACCTGAAACTAATATAACACTATATGCTAACTACACTGTAATTAAGATTAAAAACAAAATAAAATATAGAATAAAATAAAATAATATAAAGATGACCCTTTGTCCATCTTCTCCCCTTCCAACCTCAGCCCCCATCTTCAAATGTGCTAAGATGCCATGACATTGCTTGGGTCTGCATTTTTTGTTTGATTTTAATACTTAATAACTCTCTGAAGGGAATTAAGCAATCCATCCCCCAGGCACCCAGACATCCCTCAAACCTCACCCCAAATGTGAAGATCATCTGGATGTGATATTTTACAGAAGCAGTATTCATGTATCTGTTAAAATTAAATGAGTCTATATTACACCAGGATAGTACTAGGAATTTCAGAGAGCTTAATTTCATTTGATTCATACAATAATTCTGTACTAAGGCAGGTTGAGTATTATAGTGGATTCAGAACTAATTTTTTTAAGGAAGTTCAAGTCCTGCCCCTGCCACCTAAAGCTACAGTCACACGTGACTTGGGACCAGCCTCCAAACCCCCATGATGACCGTGAAACAATGCCTGCTGTAACCTCTGCCATCTCGAGATTTTCTCACAGCTCTAACATTCTCATTTTACAGAAAACAAGTGATGCTCAGAAAGGACAAGTAGATGTTCAAGACCATATGGTCAACAAAGGTGGCATGTGGACTGGGCCCACAGTTCTCACCCCCAATCCATCCTCTTCACACGATGACACACACCAGGACACTGGGACAGAAGCATCTGGCTAAAAGCAGCAGGAAATGCCATCCTAAAGTTATTTTTCAAGGACCAAAATATGTACTAAGCATGGAGCTAGATCAGAATCGATGGGCTCTCCACCAGAAACTTATTAGTTAACCAAAAAAGCTATGGTGGTTTCCATGTGATTACAGTTTTCTCCTTATGGTGTCATAAATGCTCAGGGCATGTCCAACAAGAAATCAAGAAGCCATCATTACAGTGAAATGATAGCTTTCCTTTCTCCGTCCACAAGCCAACTCTATATAACTAATTAACAACAGTGAAGACCTTGATGATCCTAAAATCCTTGTTTCCATTTTTGTTCTGGCAGGCAAGAAGTTCAGTTAACCATAAGAGTCAAATACACTAATAATCGTAGCAGAGAATCTGCTTGTCTTCTCTCATTTAATAACAACCAAAATGAAGTAACAGTAATAACTAACATATTTTAGTGCCTTCCATGTGTCCAGCACTGTCCTAAGCACTTTATAATAAACATTATTGCTTTAAATTATCCCAACAACCTATGAATTAGGTATGATTATTAGCCCCAATTTATGGATGAGTAAACGGAGGCACGACATAGTTCACATACTTAATGGAGAAGCTAAACTTGTATAATCTGACTTGAGAGTCCATTCACTTAATCACCAAAAATGTACATTTCCATGGGTTCTACTGTCAATTTCTAACATATAAGGCATATGTGTGTGTGTGATGTATATGTGCTTGGATATACATTATAATACGTATAATTATAAGATACCTTAATTCACTTTTAAATAGGAAAAATTAATCATAGATCACTATGTAAATATATGCCATTTTCAGGGCAGATGAGTCACTCTGGAATACCAGATACAGACTGATATTGTAAGAAATGAAAGTCTGAGTCAGGTGGCAATATACATTATGTCTCACTAATCACTTCCCTCCCCTTACAGCTTTACATTCAGGGAACAGAAGAAGGAATTCCAGATTAATTTAGTCTTAGTCACTTTTTTTTAATTTTGGCCACCAAAATATGAAATGCACAATTTTAATATTGTACTAGCATACCTCTTCTGTATAATGTGAAAAGAATGTCTAATTTTATTTTCATTTGCTTTATGATCCTTTCTAGCTTCTGACTGTTGTTCTTTACAACCTGATATTTTGTTTTCATGGTATTTGTTGTTTAGTTTTTTCTCGCTGGGTCATCTCTTTTTGTCCCACTGATGGGTGTTCAAATGATTCTTGTTTGTCAGGTATCTGTTCTTGGGATGGTTGTCCCAAAGATGGCTTTTCAAATGATTCTTGTTCATCAAGTATCTGTTCTTGGGATGGTTGTCCCAAAGATGGCTCTTTGAGCAATTCTTGTTCCTCAGGTTGTTCTTCTAATTGTGTCGATGATGATTCTTGTGATTGTTGTCCCATTGGTGGTTCTCTTTGGTCTTCTATTTTTACTGGGGTTTCTAGTAGTATAGGTGTGTTTTTTCCCTCTAGAATGTCATATGGTTCTTTTTCTTGTTTTCAGTAAACAAAATAAAACAAAATCACCAATAAACATAGTAGCCATCTGAACCAAGTGAAATAAATCATAAAATGACAAACATTGCTACTATATCATTGATTTCATATTGATAGAATTATTGAAATAATTCTCACACAGTATATTACACTTACAATGTGCTTTACATACATTATCACTTTTACTCTCACTTGGAAATAAGATCTGAAACAAGCATAAAATAGGTAGAATGCAATAGTATCAAAAAGCTTAAGAAAAGCAAGTATAAATGATGTTACCACATATTAAATAGGATGTATTTGTTAGTTCTTTAAAAATTGAAAAACCATAGGCAGGGCTCTTGCTTTCTCATAGGTCACTGAGGTTGAAAAAAAAAGGCACTTTTAGTAAGATCAAAAAGAAAGAATCAGAGCACAGAAGAATCCAGAGCTACTGTCTTTCTCCAGAAGAGGCACCAACACATGAAAACAACCTACAGAAGCAAAAAGATTACGAGGTACTTATTAACCTATCACTTGCCAAACCACACTTGTCAATGACGACACCATCTATTCCTGTAGTGATACAGGCCTTTGGGCATAGGGGATCAAAGGCTGCTCCCGGAAACTGAAAGAGAACTATTTGAAATTAACTGTGGAAGAACATCTTCAGTGAGTGGCCTCACAGAACCTCAGAGAAGCCAGGCATCTTCGCCGATGTGCTTACCTGTCGCCTTCCCTCCAAACCTGTTCTCTCTTTCCTTTGCAGAAGCAAGACCTAGACTCCAGTCCAGAGCCCCAACTCCGACTTCATCCTTGCTCCTCATATCCAGCCTGTGGCCAAATCTGGTCAATCTGGTCAACTCCACGAATCTTCCTGCAAAGCCCATTCTCTTTCTAGTCATAGCCCACACTCACGCCAGGCCTCTGTCACCTCAGGGAGCGCCGTCCCTCCTGCGCGGCCCACGCCCGCCCCAGGCCTCTGTCACCTCAGGGAGCGCCGTCCCTTCTCGCGGCCCACGCCCGCCCCAGGCCTCTGTCACCTCAGGGAGCACCGTCCCTCCTCCGCGGCCCACGCCCTCCCGAGGCCTCTGTCACCTCAGGGAGCGCCGTCCCTTCTCCGCGGCCCACGCCCTCCCGAGGCCTCTGTCACCTCAGGGAGCGCCGTCCCTTCTCCGCGGCCCACGCCCTCCCGAGGCCTCTGTCACCTCAGGGAGCGCCGTCCCTTCTCCGCGGCCCAGGCCAGCCCCAGGCCTCTGTCACCTCAGGGAGCGCCGTCCCTTCTCGCGGCCCACGCCCGCCCCAGGCCTCTGTCACCTCAGGGAGCGCCGTCCCTCCTCCGCGGCCCACGCCCTCCCGAGGCCTCTGTCACCTCAGGGAGCGCCGTCCCTCCTCCGCGGCCCACGCCCTCCCGAGGCCTCTGTCACCTCAGGGAGCGCCGTCCCTCCTCCGCGGCCCACGCCCTCCCGAGGCCTCTGTCACCTCAGGGAGCGCCGTCCCTTCTCGCGGCCCACGCCCGCCCCAGGCCTCTGTCACCTCAGGGAGCGCCGTCCCTTCTCGCGGCCCAGGCCCGCCCCAGGCCTCTGTCACCTCAGGGAGCCCTGTCCCTCCTCCTTGGCCCACGCCCGCCCCAGGCCTCTGTCACCTCAGGGAGCCCTGTCCCTTCTCGCGGCCCACGCCCGCCCCAGGCCTCTGTCACCTCAGGGAGCGCCGTCCCTTCTCCGCGGCCCACGCCCTCCCGAGGCCTCTGTCACCTCAGGGAGCGCCGTCCCTTCTCCGCGGCCCACGCCCGCCCCAGGCCTCTGTCACCTCAGGGAGCGCCGTCCCTTCTCGCGGCCCACGCCCGCCCCAGGCCTCTGTCACCTCAGGGAGCGCCGTCCCTTCTCGCGGCCCACGCCCGCCCCAGGCCTCTGTCACCTCAGGGAGCCCTGTCCCTCCTCCGCGGCCCATGCCCGCTCCAGGCTCGTCCCTCACAGAATGTTGTGAGTGAAGGCAATGCTCTCACCTTCCCCTTCCCTCCTGCTGTCAAAGTCACTGTCTTCAACATACACTCGATCCCATCGCAGCCCTGCTGACACAGCGACCGCATAAAGCCCAAACCGTCAGAATGACACAGAAGGCTGCAGCAAGGACGGCCCGGGGGCCACCAGGGCCGCCCTCCCGTCCCCCTCCCCGAGGGCGGAGCCACCAGGGACCCTTCCTGCCGGCCCGCCTGCACTCGGCGCCACACTCCTGCGCTGGCCCCAGGGCCCGCCTCCGGGCTGAAGAGGCTGAGGTCTGAGGTAACCTCCTCCCGCTGCTAACCGGAAGGCCGTGTGGGGAAGACGGCGCCACGGCAAAACCCGGGACCCCGCGGCCCGGCTGGGGGCAGAGACACCCAGCGCGGCCTCCGCCCCCCGGCAGGCCCTGAGGGACCCAGAAAGACCCACTCACGGTGCCAAGTCCCGGAGACGCGGGCGTTGCTGGGCCCGGCCTCTCGGCCATCCGAGGACCTTGAACGGCCTCTGACCTGCCTTTCCGCCCCGTCCCGCCAGGCCCGCAAGCCACTTTCCGTGGGCACGGCGGAAACCACGGCCCGGCCGGGCGCTGTGCCCCTGCGCACGTGCGCAGCCCTTCGCCGACCGCCTCCTGGCGGACCCCTGCCGAGCCTCACGCGCGCCTGAGCGACCCTCTGCGTTCCTGCACCACCTGCACACCCCCGCAGCCTCTCCTGGGCCCACAGGCACGCTCCAAGACGTCCTCGCACGCCCCTGCGCCCCCTCCCAGCGCAAGCCAGCCGCTGGCGGAGAGCAAGGCCGAGCCCTCCTCACGCATGCGCGGGGCGCTCCGTCAGGCGCCCGCCCAGACCCGCAGGCCCGCGCTGCTTCCCTGTGTTCGCGCGCGTCCCGCCTCCGTCCTGTAAGAACCATGTTGCACAAGTCGCCTTCCCGTTCTGGGTTCGTTATTCTTTCTTTCTTTTTATTTCCCGCTTGTTTCTTTCTTGAAACAGGGTGAAAGTATGAATGTTTATTTTTTTTTTATTTTTATTTTTTTAAAGATTTTATTTATTTATTTGAGAGAGAGAGAGAATGAGAGACAGCATGAGAGGGAGGAAGGTCAGAGGGAGAAGCAGACTCCCCGCCGAGCAGGGAGCCCGATGCGGGACTCGATCCCGGGACTCCAGGATCATGACCTGAGCCGAAGGCAGTCGCTTAACCGACTGAGCCACCCAGCGCCCCAAGAGAGAGAGAATATCTTAAGCAGACTCCACAATCAGTGCAGAGCCTGATGCAGGAGTGGATCTCCCAACTCTGAGATCATGACCTGAGCCGAAATCCAGGGTTGGACGCTTAACCAACCGAGCCACCCAGGCGCCCAGTATGAATCTTTAAAAGGGAGGATTACAGTGGCGAGTGAATGAAAGCAGGCAGTGAGCTGTAAAAATTGATCATGATCAACTCGTGATCACATACGAGTTTGAACAGCAAAGGGGGAGCTAGGTATGCCACAAGGTAACCTGACCATGCGCCAAATGACAGGGGGAGGCAGTGAGAGCCAGCTCGGCTGAAGCCGCCCTTCGCAAACCTCGGGGAGGCGTTCAGCGCCGGGGACCCGCTCAGCAGCATGGGCCCTCCTGCACGCTCCCTCCTGCGGGTGGGCGTGATCCCTGCTCACAGTCCGCCTGCCCCCACACGCGGGCAGCTCAGCCTTGCGTCTCCAGCGCCCAGCTCAACCCGACAAACGGAAGGTACTCAGAAAATGCGAGGATAAGGCCATCAAGAATGAATGAACCAGCTGCCCCCCAGTCCTACACATAAAGCTTTCTTAAACACAAGAAAATGAGAATGTGCAAGACTAAAAATAGAATTAAGATATTAAAGCACATTTACCCCCCTCACTGAAATGGACAGATCGTCTAAGCAAAAGAGCAACAAGGAAAAAGACTTTAAATGACACACTGGACCAAATGGACTTCACAGACATATTCAGAACATTCCATCCCAAAGCAACGGAATACACATTCTTCTCTAGTCCCCATGGAACATTCTCCAGAATAGATCACATCCTAGGTCACAAATCAGGTCTCAACCGGTACCAAAAGATTGGGATCATTCCCTGCCTATTTTCAGACCACAATGCTTTGAAACTAGAACTCAATCACAAGAGGAAAGTCGGAAAGAACTCAAATACATGGAGGCTAAAGAGCATCCTACTGAAGAATGAATGGGTCAACCAGGAAATTAAAGAAGAATTTAAAAAAATCATGGAAACCAATGAAAATGAAAACACAACTGTTCAAAATCTTTGAGATGCAGCAGAGGCAGTCCTAAGAGGAAAGTATATAGCAATACAAGCCTTTCTCAAGAAACAAGAAAGGTCTCAAGTACACAACCTAACCCTCCACCTAAAGGAGCTGGAGAAAGAACAGCAAATAAAGCCTAAACCCAGCAGGAGAAGAGAAATCATAAAGATCAGAGCAGAAATCAATGAAATAGAAACCAAAAGAACAGTAGAACAGATCAACGAAACTAGGAGCTGGTTCTTTGAAAGAATTAACAAGTTTGATAAACCCCTGGCCAGACTTATCAAAAAGAAAAGAGAAATGACCCAAATCAACAAAATCATGAATGAAAGAGGAGAGATCACAACCAACACCAAAGAAATACAAACAACTTTAAGAACATATTATGAGAACCCTATGCCAGCAAATTAGATAATCTGGAAGAAATGGATGCATTCCTAGAGATGTATCAACTACCAAAACTGAACCAGGAAGAAATAGAAAACCTGAACAGACCTATAACCACCAAGGAAATTGAAGCAGTCATCAAAAATCTCCCAAAAAACAAAAGCCCAGGGCCAGATGGCTTCCCAGGGAAATTCTACTAAACATTTAAAGAAAAATTAATACCTATTCTTCTGAAACTGAAATGGAAGGAAAGCTTCCAAACTCATTTTATGAGGACAGCATTACCTTGATCCCCAAACCAGACAAAGACCCCATCAAAAAGGAGAATTACAGACCAATATCCCTGATGAACATGGATGCAAAAATTCTCACCAAAATACTAGCCAATAGGATCCAACAGTACATTAAAAGGATTATTCACCATGACCAAGTGGGATTTATCCCTGGGCTGCAAGGTTGGTTCAACATCCGCAAATCAATCGTGATACAATACATTAACAAAAGAAAGAACAAGAACCATATGATCCTCTCAATAGATGCAGAAAAAGCATTTGACAAAGTACAGCATCCTTTCTTGATCAAAACTCTTCAGAGTATAGGAATAGAGGGTACATACCTCAATATCATAAAAGCCATCTATGAAAACCCCACAGTGAATATCATTCTCAATGGGGAAAAACTGAGAGTTTTCCCCCTAAGGTCAGGAATGTGGCAGGGATGTCCACTATCACCACTGCTATTCAACATAATATTGGAAGTCCTAGCCACAGCAATCAGACAACAAAAAAATAACAGGCATCCAAATCGGCAAAGAAGAAGCCAAACTCTCACTGTTTGCAGATGATATGATACTTTATGTGGAAAATCCAAAAGACTCCACCCCCAAACTGCTAGAACTCAAACAGGAATTCAGTAAGGTTGCAGGATATAAAATCAATGCACAGAAATCAGTGGCATTCCTATACACCAACAAGAAGACAGAAGAAAGAGAAACTAAGGGGTCAATCCCATTTACAATTGCACCCAAAACCAGAAGATACCTAGGAATAAATCTAACCAAAGAGGCAAAGAATCTGTACTCAGAAAACTATAAAACACTCATGAAAGAAATTGAGGAAGACACATAGAAATGCAAAATGTTTCATGCTCATGGATTGGAAGAACAAATATGGTGAAGATGTCAATGCTACCTAGAGCAATCTACACAGTCAATGCAATCTCTATCAAAATACCATCCACTTTTTTCAAAGAAATGGAACAAATAATCCTAAAATTTGTATGGAACCAAAAAAGACCCCAAATAGCCAGAGGCATGTTGAAAAAGAAAAGCAAAGCTGGCGGCATCACAATTCCGGGCTTCCAGCTCTATTACAAAGCTGTCATCATCAAGACAGTATGGTCCTGGCACAAAAACAGACACATAGGTCAATGGAACAGAATAGAGAGCCCAGAAATGGACCCTCAACTCTATGGTCAACTAATCTTCGACAAAGCAGGAAAGAATGTCCAATGGAAAAAAGACAGTCTCTTCAACAAATGGTGTTGGGAAAATTGGACAGCCACGTGCAGAAGAATGAAACTGGACCATTTCCTTACACCACACACAAAAATAGACTCCAAATGGTTGAAAGACCTCAATGTGAGACAGGAGTCCATCAAAATCCTAAAGGAGAACACAGGCAGCAACCTCTTTGACCTCAGCCGAAGCAACTTCTTCCTAGAAACATCGCCAAAGGCAAGGGAAGCAAGGGCAAAAATGAACTAATGGGACTTCATCAAGATAAAAAGCTTTTGCACAGCAAAAGAAACAGTCAACAAAACCAAAAGACAACCGACAGAATGGGAGAAGATATTTGCAAATGACATATCAGATAAAGGGCTAGTATCCAAAATCTACAAAGAACTTATCAAACTCAACACCCAAAGAACAAATGATCCAATCAAGAAATGGGCAGAAGAATTTGCGACGATGTGGATGGAACTGGAGGGTGTTACGCTGAGCGAAATAAGGTCAATCAGAGAAAGACATGTATCATATGACCTCACTGATATGAGGAATTCTTAATCTCAGGAAACAAACTGAGGTTTGCTGGAGTGGGGGGTGGGGTGGGAGAGATGGGGTGGCTGGGTGATAGACATTAGGGAGGGTATGTGCTATGGTGAGTGCTGTGAATTGTGCAAGACTGTTGAATCACAGATCTGTACCTCTGAAACAATGCAATATATGTTAAGAAAAAAAAAAAGAAGAAGACGATAGCAGGAGGGGAAGAATGAAGGGGGGGAAATCAGAGGTGGAGACGAACCATGAGAGACGATGGACTCTGAAAAACAAACTGAGGGTTCTAGAGGGGAGGGGGGTGGAAAGATGGGTTAGCCTGGTGATGGGTATTAAAGAGGGCATGTTCTGCATGGAGCACTGGGTGTTATGCACAATGAATCATGGAACACTACATCAAAAACTGATGATGTAATGTATGGTGATTAACATAACAATAAAAAAATTTTTAAAAAGAAATTGAAACTGAATGGTAAAAAAAAAAAAAAAGAAAGAAAGAAATGGGCAGAAGACATGAACAGACATTTTTCCAAAGAAGACATCCAAATGGCCAACAGACCCATGAAAAAGTGCTCAACATCGCTCAGCATCAGGGAAATCCAAATCAAAACCTCAATGAGATACCACCTCACACCAGTCAGAATGGCTAAAATTAACAAGTCAGGAAATGACAGATGTGGAGAAAGGGGAACCCTCCTACACTGTTGGTGGGAATGCAAGCTGGTGCAGCCACTCTGGAAAACAGTATGGAGGGTCCTCAAAAAGTTTAAAATAGAGCTACCATATGACCCAGTAATTGCATTACTGGGTATTTACCCCAAAGATACAAATGTAGGGATCTGAAGGGGCACGTGCACCCTGATGTTTATAGCAGCAATATCCACAATAGCCAAACTATGGAAAGAGCCAAGATGTCCATCGACAGATGAATGGATAAAGAGATGTGGTGTATATATATATATATACAGTGGAATATTATGCAGCCATCAAAAGGAATAAAATCTTGCCATTTGCAATGACGTGGATGGAACTGGAGAGTGTTATGCTGAGCAAAATAAGTCAATCATAGAAAGACATGTATCATATGACCTCACTGATATGAGGAATTCTTAATCTCAGGAAACAAACTGAGGGTTACCAGAATGGTGGGGGGTGGGAGGGATGGGGTTGCTGGGTGATGGACATTGGGGAGGGTATGTGTTATGGTGAGCCCTGTGAATTGTGTAAGACTGTTGAATAACAGACCTATACCTCTGAAACAAATAATACATTATATGTTAAAAAAAAAAGAAGAAGAAGAAGATAGCAGGAGGGGAAGAATGAAGGGGGGGAAATCGGGAGGGGGAGAGGAACCATGAGAGACGATGGACTCTGAAAAACAAACTGAGGGTTCTAGAGGGGAGGGGGGTGGGAGGATGGGTTAGTCTGGTGGTGGGTATTGAGGAGGGCACATTCTGCATGGAGCACTGGGTGTTATGCACAAACAATGAATCATGGAACACTACATCAAAAACTAATGATGTAATGTATGGAGATTAACATAATATAATAATTTAAAAAGATATTAAAGCACGTTTATGTGAGTAATAGATTACCATGAAATGTAATATAAGTTTATGTTAAATATTAATATAAAATAAAATAATGTGTTATATTATTATGCAATAAAACATATTTCCAAACTCCCTGAGCTCTCCTTGCCCTTTAAATGCAGTTGCCAACAAGATGCTGCTAGTCCCAGACACACATGCTCCATTTCCTATCAGAGCCGAGCCCACGACCCAGTGGACCTCTACATGGGGCTAAAAGTGCATCACTTGGGTGCACTCCTCTGTCTCAAGTCTCCTGTCTGAAATCTGTACTCCTTGTCACAACTTTCAGGAGCTTTAGTTTTTCTCATCTCTGCTTTTTTTTTTTTTTACAATGTATTAGAAGGGTATGCCGTGAAATATTACAATTAATTGCATGATGCCTGGACGGAACTGTGGGCTGACAGACAGCACCACCACATGGTGGGTCTAAACTAGCACTTGTCATGCACTGAAAAACCTGGCCATCCAAAGTACAGTTTAGAGGGGTCCCTGCTTAGTGATGAGAGAGTAAGTCATCTGTTCAAAGCCACATAATACAAGTGGAAGGCGGCCAGAAGACAGAAGGGCTGGTGGGTGCCCGGTCTGGGGCGATATATAAAGTGACCTACGTGGGACCGTTTCAATGGGGAAACCCGCAAATGGACAAAGTGAGCCCAGAACAGCCATCTGCACATGTCACATGTGCCCCACAAATGATCATCGATAATTCACTCTCTTACCAGGAAACGGAACCACTTTTTTATTCTTGCTGAGGTTCTTGAGAGATGCTAAAAAAGAGAGAAAAATCCAGATATTAATAAACTGACCAAAGGGTTTACATACCATGAGATTTAGAAGTAAGACCTACAGCTAAAGGAATTGCTGGAATATAACCAAGTGGGCTAGTTTAGAGAGAATTTAGAGCCAGTTTCAGTAAAAGGATAATCATGCATCATGATACAGAAAGTCATGCCAACATTATGCAAATTGTAGTTTCTGAGATCACAGGGCAACTGGCAAAACTGTGATCTTATTTTTTTCCTCTAAAGAAAAGCACATTTTTCTTAAACTACTTCCTCATGCAGCTTCATTGAGGGAAGTCAGGGGCACATGGTGGCATTTCCTTCCCTCCACACAAGATTTAGTAGGTAACCGAGTCTCTCCGGTTACAACAGTAAACCATAAAATGCAGGTGTTGGGTGTACCCTACAAACAACCAGAAAATGTAAACCAGCTCAACTTACACAGCAGCTGCCTTTCAAAGACCCCAACAGTAAATAGCAATAAAAATAGAACATTCAGTCTAAAATGAAAAACACTAAAAGAAATGGATGACAACATCAACACTTGCAAGACAGAACCCACTGATACACACAGTAAGGCGTGAATAAATGCAGTGCAGCTTGTGTGGGTCTGCCCCATTTCACAGCCTATCTGGCAATTTTGCTTTGACTTCAGGTATTCTGAGGTTTATGGAGTCTCTGTCAACTCATGAGCATAGCATGAGAATCTCGGTCCTATCATAGATACATGCTTCTGAGTGTACCGATGTGCCCAAGTTCCCACTGGCATAGTTAACACAGAAATACTTTTGCTAATAACCACTTCAGTGAACTTGAACTCAGGAGCCAAACAGCTAGACTGAAGCTGTTCTGAAGGCTTGACATTTTGGCAAGTGGGATGAAAAAAAGATGGACAAGAGCAGCTGGGGGAGCTGACAGCCACTGGAGGAAGAAATTCAAGAAGCTGTTACAAGATGTGATTGGAGAGATTAAACTGCCAACGGCAGCAGCTGGAGAATCTGAAAACTGGGACAGAAGAGAATGAACGAGAACTCAGAGTTTCAAGAGCAGGCTGGTTGTGAGGACATCGTGGGAGGCCAAAGGCCGCCCGGAACCAGACTCCCCGGCAGCTGGAGGAGGTCAGGAAAACCCTGCCTCTGTCCATAGAGAGTTCCATCAATTTAACTGCTTTAAAGTGTATGTGATTTGAACATGTTGTGAGAGCGGTAGTCAGCACTTGCCTGGAAACCTCATTTTCGTTGTCATTATTTCTATGACTGCCACAGTAGACGGCAGCCACTCGCTATAAATTAAGATGTCAGGCTCAAATTGGTGAAAATAAATCCCATGTTTTGGTTTAGGGTATAATTTGTTTGCAAAAAGTTAGAAGCCCAGTGTTAGATAGCATTTAATTTTTGTACTTTGTAACTATTACCTAGGCGTCTGATTTCTCTGTGGGCTAGAATGTTTTTTAAATAAATCAGCAAAGACATTTTCCAAGTCCTTAGAGGGAATTACAAATTAAATCAAAAAGTAGTTTGAATTCACAACATCTCTGATAGTGGCTTGAAGGATTCCTCTCCCACTGGGAACCTAGAAAAACAGGGAACCTAATGAGCAAGCCTGCAGTCAGTATAAGCTATTTTATTCTTAAAATAATTTTAATTTTCTGCATTCAAATGTGCTCATGATAGAAAATTTGGAACAAAGAGAAAAGCCCCCTAAAATGGAAATAAATTTAAGTCACAGACCCACCACTTGCTGTTTTAAATTGTAATCTATATGAAATCTGGCAGTAGAGAATAAGAACTGGTCTGACTTTAGAGCCTTAGGATAAACTTCCAGATGCAGATTGCTGGTTCAGAGGTACCCAAGCTTCAAAGTGCCCTGCAGAAAAAATGGCCCAAGTCATACCCTCCCGAGGACATAGCTTCCCAAGTGATGGTTGCTGGCTCTTCCACACGCTCGGAAGCGGGGACAGGTCCTCCTTGCTCCTCACTGCCATGTCCAAACCGTTAGTCCTTCCTCCTCCCTAAAACCCTTCACAGTTCGTGTCCTCAGACTCTACTTGCCACTTACCCTCCTTGGAGCGCCCCGCCCCTCTCTCCCTGACTCTCCCAGTCCTCAATCCCGCTCTCAGAGCCCCTGTCAGAGCCCTTGGGGATATCAATAGCCACTCGAGACAAATCTTCCAGACTTGGTCTCTCAGCTCTGCCATCTCATCACATCCAGCAAGCCTGTTCTCCATCCTTCTCCCAAGACCACACCTTGGACCTCGTCACCACCAAGCAACGTGATGACCCATGTCCACTGTCCTCTGTAATCCTGACAGAGTTCTAATACCCCCTTCACCTCACTTCGCCTGGAGTTAGCATCTTATATAACCATGGTGCACTATAAAAACTAAAATTAACATTAAGACAATACTATTTAACTACAGGCTTTGTTTGGATTCCACCAGTTTTTCCATTAATATCCTTTTTCTGTTCCAGGACCCAATTCACCATAGCGCCTTGCAGTCAGTGGTCGTGTCTCCTAGTGTCCTCCAAACTGTGACAGCTTCTCAGGCTCTCCTCACTTCCCATGGCCAGGACACTTCTGAAGACTACTGGCTGGGTATTCTGTAGAACGTCCTTCAGGTTGGGTGTGGCTGATATCTTCTCATGAATGGAACGGAGTTGTGGATTTGGGGGAGCAACACCAGAGAGATGCAGTGTCCTTCCCACTGCATCCTACCAAGAGGTATATGAGATTGACATTACTTTATCACTGATGGTACTAACCTTGACCCCTTGAGTTCTCCACTATAAAACATTCCAACGGGGCGCCTGGGTGGCTCAGTCGTTAAGCGTCTGCCTTCGGCTCAGGTCATGGTCTCAGGGTCCTGGGATCGAGTCCCGCATCGGGCTCCCTGCTCTGCAGGGAGCCTGCTTCTCCCTCTCCCACTCCCCCCACTTGTGTTCCCTCTCTCGCTGTGTGTCTCTCTGTCAAATAAATAAATAAAATCTTTAAAAAAAAAAAAAAAAACATTCCAACGTTTCCTTTTAAAGATTGAAAACCGATGATTTCATCCTTACCTTTTATTTTACACATAAAAAATAAGACCCAGATAGTAACGGTAGTAGAACTTCATCAGAAGAGAAATTGCAGAGGAGATGGGGTGGGAGGGATGGCTATTGGATCTTTATGGTCCCTTCCTAGACTAAATTCCAATCATGTTATAAGCTGTTTATTCTTCTCTTCTTCATACTGATGAAAACATATCAGCATCTCATTTGAAAGGAATGACAACACATTATGCTATCGGTATTATTCCTGAGAAATTTGCCAAGAAATTCAACAAAAGTATATGGTGAAAGCAGGTGAGAATGCCCTCCTGGACCATTCAACGTGAGCAAGTGTTTCAACCTGAATATTTGCCTGGCGCACAACGACAGTAAAATGTCCACTGGAGGACCTGTCAAAATCAGGTGTGCAGAGATGGCTGGAAATTAAAGCAAGACACTGATGGAGGTGTGACACAGCAGGAGAGGGCCCCTCAGCCAAGCGAAGAGATGCAGGTGTCTCTTCACAACGAGCAAACAGACCCGCAGAACTCAGGGGAGTTCCAAGAGAAGCCAGCACAGAATGAAGAATGGCTGTGGGTTTATATACAGTTCAGAGCTCCCAATATACCTTCAGATTACTTTCCTCATTTAACACAACAGTGCCATATGCTATCAACTCTGTAGATGAGGAAAATAATGTTAAAAGAATTTGAGTGACTTGCTTGGATGCCACAGATCCCAGGGACAGGGTGGGTACTTGGCCCCCGAGCTCTCGGTCTAGCACACTTCCCTCCACACACATCGTTGATTAAACTATTAAGGTTCATTTGAATGCTCAGTACCTCCGATTAACACTTTGCTTCTCCTTATCAATTCCCAAATGGTTTTAATACAATTTATAAGTAATTACATATTAATGTTGTCTTATCAGTTTTAATGTATCCAATGACAGCTCCACAAGACCATTTTGGAGGAGTGATGTCAATAAACGGGGAAAGCCTATATCCTGTTTCCATGGCTCTCAGGTAAGACAACGGTCCCTTTTCCTGCACCCCTGCGTATAAGGCACATAGTCTCCCATCACTGAAGAGGAAAGCAGCCATATAAACTCAACTTGTCTAGACGCCAAGAAACAATTTTTATGAACTTGAAAGATCATTTAATCGAGCTAACATTATTAATCCTACGAAACTGGAGAGGGGCTTCATATTCAGGCAGACCTCATTTTATTGCAATTTGCTTTATTGCACTTTGCAGATACTGGGTTTGTTTTTTGGTTTTGGTTTTGGTTTTGTTTTTGTTTTACAAATTGAAGGTTTGTGGTAACTCTGCATCAAGCATGTCTGTCAGGACCGTTGTTCCAACAGCATTTGCCTATGTTTGCATGTCACATTTTGGCAATTCTTGCAATATTTCAAACTTTTTCATTATTGTCATATGTGTTACAGTCATCTATGAGCAGTGATTGCCACTCACTGAAATCTCAGATGAGAGTATTTTTTAGCAATAAATTATTTCCTAATTAACCTATGTACATTGATTTTTAAACATAATGCTATTACACACTTAACAGACTACGATATGGTATAAATGTAACTTTCCTGTACAGTAGAAAACCAAAACCTTCATCTGGCTCTGCTTTACTGCAATATTTGCTTTACAGGAATATTATTAGCTCTATTGTGGCGCTCTGGAACCAAACCCACAGGATCTCCCAAGAATGACTGTAGATCAATTACTATACTGGAATTGAGTTAGTCTGGCTAGCCCAAGAAAGAGAGAGATCTTAGGTTCTCAGAAATGACTTAGGTTTAGGAGTAAGGAAAGTATCTAAGGAGAAAAGTATAGTGAACACTTTTCTCTAGAATTACTTGGCTTGAGTTCTGTCTAAAGGCAAAGATTAGATTCAAAACTCGAACAACCCCCAGAGAACTAAAGTCAAGCCCTCGGGGTGGGCAGCATCACGAGGGATGGGCAGCTCCTCACACGCTCATCAGCTGAGAAGAGCGGATAGGAGCAGCTGAACCACACTCAGATTGCACAAATCCAGCCCAACTGGAACCGGAAGGGAGTGTCTGATGCCATGGCCCCCCCTTACCCGTGAGCACTGGGGCCCCGGGACTGGTCTGAGCTGACACAGCCAGGAGACCGCAGGCTCCAGGACTACTTCTGGATGCTCTGCGCTCACTCTCCTCTGTACCAGGTTTAGTCTAAGCACCATTTTACACCTACCTAAAAGATCACAGAATATCACTAAACGAATTTGCCAAAGAAAAAAAAACCTCTCAAATAACAGCACTTATAATGTACAGAATGGAGAGAAATGCCCACTGGCTAAGTTACTGCCGACCAAAGACCGAAGACCACACAGAAGCACTCAGACACGCTGATGGGTAGACAGGGAAACGCAAACCAGGGCCAGACACCAAGCCAACGATAACCATCTGTTTTTCTCTCAGTGTTCCTTATCCTGGGTCAAATAAGATGTGTATTCAGTGCAGTCATTTTCTGCTTGGTTAACACCCTCCCCTACTGACCAGGGCTGGCCTCACACACCTTGGAGCTCAACTACTTCCTTCCCACACCTACTTAACCAGTAGTCAGCTTCTTCAAAGTAAAGGTGGCTTCCATGTACAAGGGAAGTTGGGACACCAACTTAGCTTCACACTACAGTGTAAATAACTGGTAACAGTTCCCCAGAGCAGAGGCTTTATATACTGGCCACCCGATAGGAAGAAAGAAAAGCAGGGAAGGACCCACTGAGGGGTGGGGAAACAGGGAAGGGGCCGTGAGGGCTGACATCCCTGAAACCCAATCACCAATCTGCTCGGGGTCACTCTGATGAGATTCATAAAAACAGCAGGGAATGAGCAGAAGCCTGGTTCAGGCAAGGAAGTCCCCTCACTTTACCCAAAGATAGGAAATGAGAGTTAAAAAAATAAACCGTATTAATTAATTTGGCCAGAGCAGGCTGTTACCACAAGTCAAAAGACATGGTCAAAACAGACCATACTTAAGAAAAGCACACAAAATCATGAGGTGCTTTTGACCTAAAAAGGTGTTGATCAAAAAAGCTGGGTACGTGTTCTCTGCTCTTTATGAGGCCCGTCCTGCCTGTTGGACCCAAAGTCTCATCAACCATTAGTAGCTCTTTGAATGATAATCAGTAAGTTACAATTTTATTTTAATGATTCCTAAGTTTCCAGATTTACTAAAATCATAGGAAGAAAAAAAAGACATCTAATGAAGACTCCGAAGAGCCTGAGAGTCTGGCCTGGCCACGCTCCGCCTGGGGGCTGCCAAGCCTTCAGCACACGGAGGAGCAACAGGTGAGGACCCGTTGCACGGAGGCTGCAGAGGGAGGTTTCTGAGCCAGGCACCTGGGTGCTGGGCAGCATCATGCTTGTTCCCTGGCTTTGCCCCTAGAACTGGGAACCCTCTGAAGCAAAGTAAAAAGGTTGAAAATCACAGAGGAAAAAATACTGGTCTTTTCTTCTGATTCTTTTGTTCCTTCACTTCAAATATCCCTCTACTTCCCAATTCTCAAAAACAAGCAAAAATAACAGCAATGTGACATGGCCAAAAATTACTCCCAGTAACATAAAACAAACAAACTTACCACTGCCTTGGATTAAACCTCAGGGACTTAAAATGGCCTCATGGCCCCAGAAAAACGAATCTCGCAAACGCGAACAAAATGTAAGAAGGCAGAGCACTGGTCTGGAAACTCGGGTTACAACTGGCCAGAACTCTGGGGCCTCGAGCACCTGCTTCTATGGCGGTCGATAGATGGCCGCTAACAGCCACGAGCATTCGGTAGGAAAGGTGACATTTTTTAAGTGAGGTGTGAAATGGGCTCACTCCCTTCTCCCAAATCAGTCTTTGCACTGGGCCACAATCTCCGGTGGCCTCAGATTGGCTGATTAATTCCAACAGCCCTGTGGCCTGTACTTGAGTGAAAAAGTGCCCAGAGACCTCGAAGTGTGTCACTGAACCACAGATCCATGGAGTAGAGCCCAGAGATAACCTGGCCACTTGGAAACCAACTGGAGTTGTCATAAAATCACTCACAGCCACCTCCTCAAGGCAACTCCATGCTGGCGTGAGGGGCGAACCCTCCGGCCCACCAGCGCATGCTGGACCAGGCCCGTGGGAGGCACCAGCCCAGCCCGCGGCCAGCGCTGTGCCTCACCGACAATGGTGGGGGGGGAGGAGATGGATTTGCTTGAATTTCTGCTGTTTCTTCTGTCACCTGTGTCACCGAGGACAAGGTGGGTTGTCATTCTGTTCTCCTCTGGAAAATGAGGAGTGTCACTGAGCGAGGTTGTTGAAATGAAAATAAAAATCGAAAGGAAATGTCTATGGAGGTGTTCTGGAATCCATGTGTATTTTTAAAGTGCTGTTAAAGCAGATGGTTCAATATGTTTCCTATACTTAAGGCTCCATAAAAGCCTATAGCATTTAATGGGATTTTTTAAAGTACTCCAGACCTTGAGTGCAGGGAAGGGCATAGGAGGGGCTGGGAGGGGGAGCCAGGTTAGGTGTTGCCCACTGAGATTTCTCTGGCGTGAATTGTCACCTGAAGAGCATCCTTCAGTTAAAAATAATAACAAATAGAGACGCTGTCGTTCAGACCCATACTCTACAACTGAATGGACACTCCGGCCGACTTACCCGTGGTGCCCAGCCAGTTTCCTAGGGAGTTTGGGCGCATCTCCTCCCTACAAGCCAGCAGAGCTCCCTTCAGCCTTTCCTGTGTAGACACCCCTCTATCTTTCTTCAAGGGGAACAATGCCCAGGTCCTCACAATCAGGTCCACAGAAGGAGCGGAGGCAACAAACAGAGCTAGGTAATCCCTGAGGTAATCTCAGAAGACACCATTATCTCATGGAACTGTAATCACCACCCTTTCAAGGGAAAACGGCTGCAGGTGTTCTGTTTTGGGGACTAAATTACAACCAAAGAGCACAGTAGTTACTGATAAAGATCCAAGCCATGATTCAAGGCTACGGCATGAACCTCAGGGTCCTCTGCTCCTACCCATGGACACGAGACCTTCAGACCCCAGAAGACACGCCGTCCAAGTTCTGCTGCAACAGGAGAATTCAGAAATGGGAAATAACATGTGACCTTGGAAAGGCTACCTACCCACTCTGTGCCTCAGCCCCCTCATCTGTAAAATATCCAACTTACATAATGAAAAGAGAGTTCATATGTCCATAGGATTTTTACAATTTGCAAAGCATTTCCCAAGCTTTATGTCATTTAATACTGTAAAATGTCAGTTCCTACTCTTCGTGGCCAATATGTTACACCAGAAAGGCATATATATCAAACCTCTTTTAAAACTACAAATCTAGGGGTGCTTTTGGCTCAAGTCATGATCCGGGGGTCCTGGGATCAAGTCCCACATCAGGCTCCCTGCTCAGCGGGGAGTCTGCTTCTCCCTCTGCCTTTGCAGCTCTCTCGTGCTCGCTCTATGTGTCAAATAAATAAAATCTTTAAAAATTTTTTTAAATAAATAGAACTACAAATCTAAAAAATTATAAGTAAACAGTTATGAAAACAATTTAAGAAAGTATTTCTAATTTGGTGATGTTATTGTTACGGGGTTGGGGTGGGGGCCAGAAATGTATGGTGGGCAAGAAGTAAGACCTTTTGTCTATTGAATGTTCTCTGCATATTTTAACTATATTTCAAGAGACAAGAGTGACTAGCTGTTTATATAATAGGATCATACCAGTATCCGCACCCATGGCTGAATTATTACAGAAAATACACATTTCTATTTCTTCACTATCGACATGACATACCTTTTTTCTTTGTGTTGTGTCTTAAGGGAACACTTTTCTTAAAAGACATTCGTGAATTGTCTTCCTGAAATAGAAACCATCAGTGTTAGCAGCTGAAACTCTGTTCTCTGAACTATAAGCAGGAGTCCTTAGGAGTGAGACGCTCAGCCACAACCGGACCCTGAGGACTGAAGTCTGCAACAAAGTTTAGTCTACTGGGGATATTAGTGCACTCAACAATGATTTGCCAAAACATGATAGCCGCCCTGGAAGGCTACCTACCTTTCCATGAAATGGCAAGTGCCACCTTGACTCTAGCCTGGCCTGTGAGTCCAGACCAAGATCAACGAAGCCCATGGATCCCCATGAATGAGAAAAGTTCCCCTCATCTGGCCTCAAGCTCCAGCCCCAGTCTGCTGGACTTTTCACTCTGGGCAGTCCAGGGACCGAGCTGGAGAACGGGACCTATGGACCCAGTTCACAGATTCCCGTGGGCCACTCCAAGCCGTCAACCACCATCTCGTCCTCCCCAACATTTCCCATGTCAGAAAGGACCCAGCTTTACCGTGCTAAGTGGAAAACTGGAAAGAGAGTCCCTCCTATCCTAACAACAAGAAAAAGTGAAAAAAATCTATGAAATTACAATTTTCTTGAACTCATCGGAGAGTTGAGACCACAGGGAAACCTACTAGCCTAGAACCCAGCAGACAGACTCTGCCAAGGAGAGACAGGGCCTGCCCTAGGGTGGAGTGCAGGGGAAGACAAGGAGTAGGATTTCAGACGCAGATCACAGATCAGATCGGAGTGAGCGCAACAAGCCTAGTGCACACAGCCAGGGCCCCCTGGATGAATGGCTGATCCCATGGCCAGGGCAGAGAAAACAGAGGGGCCTGTGGGGGAACTCATAGTAACAGAAAAAAGGAAGTTCTTAAATTAACAAAACACATCAAAGGATCCAGGAGCCAAGCTGAAAAAAATACAGTGGCCCAAACTGGAAAAATTAGAACAACAAATAATGTAATACTGGATTAGAACCCAAAGTAGAAAATAAATATACAGAAGTCCATAATGATGTGAATAAATGGTTGAATAAATAACTAAATTGGAGATAAGAAGCACATATTCCCTATGAGGTGGTGGTGAATTCACACTTTACTTCCTTTGGAGGTGAGACTTAGCAACTCGCTTCCAACACACAGAGTAGCAAAGGCATGAATAGTAAGTTTACAGAGGAGAACCTGATAACACCATGTCACCCAAGAATGAAGGTTGCTATTACTGGGGACGCCACATGGATGTCCTCCGATATGATACAAGAAGGGCACTTCACCTCTGCAGCATTCTTTCCAAAACCCCAGCGTGATCATGAGAAGACACCACTGGGGGACCCTTTCTGGGGCCTGCCTCACCCTGATGTCAAACCAAACAAAGGCATCACAAGAAAATGGCAGACACTAGGATCCTTCACAGATATTAACACATTAAATCTGACTATATGTAAAGAAAGATAATACATCATGAACAAGTAGGGTTTCTCTCAGGAGAGCAGAATGGGACAGCCACTGAGGGAAAGTTGGCCAGTTCCTTATGTCCCAAAGTTAAATACGTTTTTACCACAAAACCCAGCAATCTCACTCCTGGGTATTTACCCAATCAGTGCATAAATGTCCAGAGCAGCTCTTTACAAAATTGCAAAAAACTGGGCACAACCCAAAGTCCTTCAACTGGGGAATGGATAAACACGCAGTATTCCATCTGTAACGCTGACCACCGCTCAGCAAGTGAAAGGGACAACTGGCCAGTACCTACAAGACAGAAGAATCCTGCCGAGGCTGCTTTCAGGCAGCAGACTGGAGTAGCAGGAACCTGCGTGAGGCAGAAGGGCCCACGCCACCGCCAGGCTGAGCGCAGACTCATCGGAGACCCACCTCGAAATATCCACAGGCCCTTGCAGACCAGTGGCCACTTACAACCAGGCACAGATACCAAAAAAGGAAAATTCCATACATTCCCATACTTCCTAACCTTCCCCCCTTAACTACAGCCCCCCCCACCGCCTCCTGGCGGACAGTCTCCCCTTTGCTGCCCACCCACTGCTCCCTTGCAGCATATTCAATAAACTTCTATCTCCTTTGTTCTGCCTCCAGTGAATTCTTTCACCACCCAGGCTGCCGGCCTCCGGGTCACCCCACAAATCCCACATGGACCGGGTCACCCCACAAATCCCACATGGACCAGGTCACCCCACAAATCCCAAATGGATCACAGTAAGTGGAAGACAGACTCCCAAAAGAACATACTCCCTGACCTGAGATCCCTAATGCCAGAAGCAGCCCTTCCCTGACCTGAGATCCGTAATCCCGGAAGCAGCACCTCCCTGACCTGAGATCCCTAATGCCCTGAGATCCGTAATCCCGGAAGCAGCACCTCCCTGACCTGTCGGTGGGAGTCTCAATCTCCCCCTCGGAGCCCACTGGTGCGTTTCCAGCGAGCGTCCCTCTGCCTCCCGCCCGTGAGCGAGTCAGGAGCAAGATGCTGACAGCCACAGGAGGCACTCCGAGTCCCACCATGAGAGAGGCAGGACAAACCACACAGAGTTCCCAGGAGAACCCAAAAGGCAGCAGCGGAAGCCACTTTGCAAAGAGACAGAAGCCTGGGACCTCAATCCTCTCCGAAAACAGCAAACAACACAGCAAAGAGATTTACTGTGTGCAAAACGATGGCTGATTTCATCAGGAGACAGGATTTTCAAAATGAAGAAATTGTGCTTTATCTTCAGCATCACATGTATGGAAAATCGCTTTTGCAAAACTTAGCATTGCTTAAAAATGAGGGATAAATGAGATATTTCTCTATTTGCATTTTATCACTGTTTCCAATAAAACTGTTCGATTTGGCTTGCAGCATCGTGGAAAGCCTGCAGTAAACAATCCATAAGTCCTTATACGTCTCTAAGATTAAACATTAAAAACTTACTTGCAAAACCCTAGTCACTTCCTTTAAAATGTCATAAATACTTTCTACAACATTTTGCAGAAGTGCGGGGCTCAAAACACAGACACAAGATGACGTCCATTCTTTGCCATGTTGCAGGGTCATTAGCAGGGCACATGGGGCCCTTCTCCAAGGCGCCTGCATCACTGTGATCTGAGCTGGCTTACCCCACCCGTGACTGCCACCCTCCCTTACCCAAAATGCCCCCCAGGAAATAAGCAGAAAGAATAAAAGGTGTATTGTTTGTCATCAGCTCTGCCTGGGATCTGGTGGGGTCAGAGTAGGGATATTTCACTTAGGTGAGGTTATTTGGGTATTTCCTTGATTTTATTTTATTAATATGGAAAAATGTTAACTCGACACATATCAGTGATTGCCTTCATCCCCACTTCAGTTTATATTTCCAAGTTTTGAATCGGAATCCAGTCTAGTCCAAATAGACCTAGAAAGAAAATGTCATTAATAATTCAATAGAAGGTAGACTTTTCCTAAATCTACATTACAATTCCCTGAAAGGACAGAATGGGGGTAAAAGTTTACACCATGAAAATCTCACTGGAAATGCCCTGCAGTTATAAGGACAGTCCAGGGAGACACACTCTGAAATTAGGTTAAGACCCTTTTTTAAACATCCCTTATAACAATGAACCTCCTTTACACATCATGTATGTGTTCCTCTTTTTCTATGGGATAAAGGCAATGAGATCTTTTAAATAAAATGCTTCCTTTTGATATCAAAATTATTTGTTGGGAAAATGACAGGATTTTGGGAAATATTGATGATCATGTAATAACTATGACCTCTTGGAACAACTGAGTACCAAGCAAGATAATAAAATGTTTCTAAAAAATGTGAGGTCACAGGATACAAAAATCAAGCTACAGAAATCCATTGCATTCCATGCACTCATAATGAAGCAGCAGAAAGAGAAATTTAGAAAACAGTATCATTTAGAATTGCACAAAAAAATAATAAAATATCTAGGAATAAACCTAACCAAAGAGGTGAAAGACCTGTAGTCTGAAAACTATAAAACACTGATGAAAGAAATTGAAGACAACACAAAGAAATGGAAAGACATTCCATGCTCATGGATTGAAAGAACAAATACTGTTAAAATATCTATACTAGGGCGCCTGGGTGGCTCAGTCGGTTAAGCAACTGCCTTCAGCTCAGGTCATGATCCTGGAGTCCTGGGATCGAGTCCCACATCGGGCTCCCTGCTCAGCGGGGAGTCTGCTTCTCCCTCTGACCCTCCCCCCCTCATGTGCTCTCTCTCTCTCTCTCTCATTCTCTCTCTCAAATAAATAAATAAAATTTAAAAAAAAAAATTTAAAAATGTCTCTACTACCCAAAGCAGTCTACACATTTAATGCAATCCCTATCTAAATAACAGCAGGATTTTTCACAGAACTAGAACAAACAATACTAAAATTTGTATGGAACCACAAAAGACGCAGAATAGCCAAAACAATCTTGAAAAGTAAAAGCAAAGCTGAAGACATCACAATTCCAGACTTCAAGTTATATCACAAAGCTGTTGGGAGCACCTGAGTGGTGCAGTCGGTTAAGCATCCATCTCTTGGCTTCAGCTCAGGTCATGATCTCAAAGTCATGAGATCGAGCTCCACATCAGGCTCTGTGCTCAGCACTGAGTCTCCTTAAAAGACTCTCCCTCCTCTCCCTTTGCCCCTCCCCCTCTCCCAGACAAAAATAAATAAATCAAAAAAATTACACAGCTATAGTCATCCAGACAGCATGCTACTGACACAAAAATGGACACATAGATCAATGGACAGAATAGAAAGCCCAGAAATAAACCATGATTATATGGTTAATTAATCTTCAGTAAGGGAGTCAAGACTATGCAATGGGACAAAGACAGTCTCTTCACCAAATGGTGTTGGGAAAACTGGTCAGCAACATGCAAAAGAATGAAACTGGACCACTTTCTTACACCATACACAAAAATAAACTCAAAATGGACAAAGGACCTAGATGCGAGACCTGAAACCATAAAAATCCTAGAAGAGAGCACAGGCAGTAATTTTTCTGACATCAGCCATAACAACTTTTTTCCTAGAGATGTCTCCTGAGGTAAGGGAAACAAAAGCAAAAATAAACTGTTGGGACTACATCAAAATAATAACCTTCTGAAGGAAACAATCAACAAAACTAAAAGGCAACCTACTGATGACATATCTGATTAAGGGTTAGTATTAAAAATATATGAACAACATATACAACTCAACACTCAAAAAAAAAAAAAAAACCAAATAATCCAATTAAAAATGGGCAGAAGACATAAGCAGACATTTCTCCAAAGACAACATACAAATGGCCAACAGACACATAAAAAGATGCCCAACATCACTGATTATCAGGGAAATGCAAATCAAAACCACGATGAGATATCACATCACACCTGTCAGAATGACTAGAATCGAAAACACAAGAAACAAGAAGTGTCAGTGAGGATGCGGAGAAAAAGGACCCTCATGCACTGTTGGTGGGAACACAAACTGGTAGAGCCACTCTGGAAAACAGTATGGAGGGTCCTCAAAAAGTTAAAAAATAGAACTACCCTAAAAAAAAAAAAAAAAAAGAACTACCCTCTGATCTATTAATCGCACTGCTGGTATTTACCCAAAATACAAAAACACTAATTCAAAGGGATACATGAACCACTATGTTTATTGCAGCATTATTTACAGTAGCCAAATTATGGAAACAGCCTGTGTCCATTGATTGATGAATGGATAAAGAAGTGGTATGTATACAATGAAATATTACTAAGCCATAAAAAAATAATGAAATCTTATCATTTGCAATGGCATGGATAACCCTAAAGAGTATAATGCTAAGTGAAATAAGTCAGACAGATACTGTATGACTTCACTCATATGTGGAATTTAAGAAACAAAACAAATGAACAAAGGGAAAAAAAGAGACAAACCAAGAAACAAACTCTTAACTACAGAGAACAAACAGATGGTTACCAGAGGGGAGGTGGGTGGGAGGAACATGTAAAATTTAAAAAAAAAAAAAAAAAAAACATTTACTAGGAAAATGGCAGGATTTCAGTAAATATTGATGATAATGTAATAACTATGACCTCTTGGAAAAATCAAGTTCAAGCAAGATAAGAAAATGTTTTTAAAAAATGTGTCTGCTCCTGCTGAGTCCTTCCTTTGTGGATTTGCTGTCATCCTTAAGGTGGAGTTTTAGAAATCAGAAGCCAAGAAATAAAATAAGGGGCAACACATACAACAGAATAGAAAGTAGCTCCTCAGTAAATTAGGCACAAAGGAGAAAAAGGGGAACAGCTCCTCTCTAAAAATGGAGGGAAATTTCAGCTGCAGAGACAGAAAACAAATTTTGATTCTCATTTTAAATGTCTGTTTCCTGAAAATCTCAAATGTAGCCAATCACCAATTACCTTTTGAGTACCTACTATGTGCCCTAGGCTCTGCTGGTCACTGCTGAGGGCTGCAGGGAACGTACGGTGTGGTCTTTACGATGAAGAAATATATGGTTGTACTGAGGGACTAATTAAAAAATAGGAAATACATGCCCCGTGAGACAGCAAATAACAAATCTATAAAATTCAATGTTAATAACCGTGTATAATAACTTCGTTAACACAGAGTAAGTTGTGCAGGATCTCAAAAACTGACAAAGCTTGGAGTGCCAATGATGGTTTCACAGAAGTGGTCAGACTTAGGTAGGGACAGTAAAGGTTTGAAAAGAGCAGGGACATAGTTAAAGGGGAAAAGGTGTGCAGATATAAACAGAGTCAGGAGAGCAGTATGACGCCAGGAGTTGACCAATATCAATCAGCACTGAGGCACAGAGCCAGAGGGAAGACTCAGATCCAGGGACGTTGGAAAGTAGGCACCAAGTGGTGACTTTTTAGGAAAGAAAAAAGGTGCCATGACAGAGACAAGGAGGAACTGGGTGGCATTGAGGACATGTCCTATTTGAGGGGACATCTAAGTGGAAATGCAGAGGCTCATAAGCATCACAAGGTTCTACGTGCTATGAGTGTCTGGAAGAACTGAGGTCATCCAAGTTTCCATTAAAGACAAGGGGCCGAAATGGCATTTGGAAACAGAAGGGGGACCAGAGAGGAAGGTCAACGCAACTCAAATAATTTCAGTCATCAGGGTAAAGTCCCCATGAGGGAAGCAACAGAGAGGAGAACCAGAATGACAGAATGTGGGGTCTCTGCTTGGGGGTGGGCCCAGAGAGAGAAGTCAACTGGCCTTTGGGACAAGAGTGTCCTGCCAAGGAATGGAGGAGTTTGATGACTGAGAGATGGATACGCAGTGTCAAGAAAAATTGAAGGATAGAACAGCAGATGAGAAATGTTTGCTGAGTCCCATCACAGGGCAGCAACTATAGGAGAGGCAGGGGTGGGGCCAATGGGGAGAGACAGGATGAGAGTGGAAGGGTCTCCTGTAGCGCCCTGACATGGGGCTACACACAAAGCAAATGATGACGAGCTCCCTAGGTCAGCGAATAAAGACAGGCAAGTACACCTGCTGGACAGCCGTGCTGGAGGCCACCATGCTGGAGGCCACCGTGCTGGATGGCCACCGTGCTGGAGGCCACCGTACTGGAGGCCACCGTGCTGGATGGCCACGGTGCTGGAGGCCACCGTGCTGGAGGCCACCGCGCTGGATGGCCACCGTGCTGGAGGCCACCGCGCTGGAGGCCACCGCGCTGGATGGCCACCGTGCTGGAGGCCACCGCGCTGGATGGCCACCGTGCTGGAGGCCACCGTGCTGGATGGCCACCGTGCTGGATGGCCACCGTGCTGGAGGCCACCGTACTGGAGGCCACCGTGCTGGAGGCCACCGTGCTGGATGGCCACCGTGCTGGATGGCCACCGTGCTGGAGGCCACCGTGCTGGATGGCCACCATGCTGGAGGCCACCATACTGGAGGCCACCGTGCTGGATGGCCACCGTGCTGGATGGCCACGGTGCTGGAGGCCACCGCGCTGGATGGCCACCGTGCTGGAGGCCACCGCGCTGGATGGCCACCGTGCTGGAGGCCACCGTGCTGGAGGCCACCATGCTGGATGGCCAGGACAACTTCTCAAAGCAGGCACCTCTGCTACTGGACAGCAAGACAAACATCCATGAGTGGGGGGAAGAGTGATGACACTGACAAGGCAGACAGAAATCACAGGCACAGCGACCCTCACAAGTGGCGAGAAAAGAAATTTTGGAGAAGGATGGAGGATGGGCTCATTTAGGAAATAACAGGATGTGTCTTCCTCTGGGGCTCGAAGCCACAGTCCGACTCAAAGGCAACCTCGGGATCCTGAGCAAGAGGCCATCCTAGGAGTCTCTCCAGGCTGAAATGGCCACCTCTACCTCGCTTGCATCCAGAGACGCCATATCTGACTCTCATCCCAGAGTTCCAAAAAATTATCAGAAGCTGCTGAAGAGCCACCTTCATTTACTTTTAGAAACACACAGGCTGGAAAAGAGTAGAAAAGTCGGTCCTGGAACGTATAGATGAAGATCTGGACAAGATCATTGTCACCAAAAGATGCAGGTGAGCCATCCAAGCGTCCGAGGGCTTGAGGAAGAGCAAACAAACCTGCACGGAGCCGAAGCACGCTCGGTCTCCTCAGGCGGCAGCCTTTCTGCAGGACCCAGGACAGGACAGCTGCCACTCATGCTCCGGCGACCGAGCCTGCACTGTCCTGTCTCTGAACCTTGCACAGAGCCTTGTGCAACTGAACAGGCTCTGAACGCAGAGTACACCCTCACTGGATGTCTGCAACTGGTTTCAGGCATTTCTATTGCAATAGGGAATTTCCTAAAAATCACAATATTGAGAGAAGTAAGGTGATGTTTCCATTTGCTCCTCAGTAATAAGAAAGGACTGGATAAGAGTCGTTTCTAGGGGGGCACCTGGGTGGCTCAGTCGTTAAGCATCTGCCTTCGGCTCAGGTCATGATCCCAGGGTCCTGGGATCGAGCCCCGCATCGGGCTCCCTGCTCAGTGGGAAGCCTGCTTCTTCCTCTCCCACTCCCCCTGCTTGTGTTCCCTCTCTCGCTGTGTCTCTCTCTGTCAAATAGATAAATAAAATCTTAAAAAAAAAAAAAAAAAAAGAGTCGTTTCTAGGGGTGCTTCTGGCTCAGACTTTTTTTTAAGATTTATTTATTTGAGAGAGAGAGCACGCATGCACACGTGAGCAGGGGTAAGAGCAGAGGGAGAGAGAATCTCAAGCAGACTCCCTGCTGAGCACAGAGTCCTACATGGGGCTCAATCCCACAACCCCGAGATCATGACCTGAGCCAAAATCCAGAGTCAGGCTCAACCGACTGAGCCACCCAGACACCCCTGGCTCAGACTTGTAAGATCCCGCGGGCCCAGCATCCTCCAGGGAGGAGGCCTGGGCAGCGAGCCAGCTGCTGGCCTGATCAGGCCTGTTGGTCAGTGCCAGGTGTGTAGGCTTCATGACACACATGTGGACAAGAGTGACAAAGAAGGTTGGATATCACACAGGCTTCGGAATCAGAGGATGGAACCGAAGGACGTTTAGGAGTGTTTGACTCCACCGCAAATAGATGTACGTTTGCTGAAATTCGCATGCATTCTCTGCCCATGATCTTCGCCAATCTGTGAAATGCATTACTTAAGGCATTTCAATGCAAGGTATAAATTTGTTCTTTGACTTATCACAAGTTCAAAAAAATAAAGCCTGTTTTCTCTGTACTCATTCTATTTACAAGCAAAAATGTGAATTTTATTTATAGAACATTTTTTTGTACTGCTGTGGGTTCTCCTCCTTCAGTACCAATATAGACAAACCCCGAAGATGAATAAAGAACATGCCTTGACTTGACTCGATATCACATGGCTTCACGGAGGGCACCTCCAAGCAATCTCAAGGGCAGAGCTTGGTTCTGAGTTACAGGTACCCGACTATTTCTCATCTCCGCTTTCTCCCAGGGAAAAGCTGCCAGGTTCACAGAAGATAATGTGGAATCAAGAGAAAAGGCCCCTAAACAATCTCATTGTCAATTCAAACGGCTCACGGGCCTTCCAGCTCCCTTCCTCTTCCTGTTTTTGATTTTCTTTTCTCTAACCTACTCATGGGTGAAGATATTTTTTTCTCCAAAATATGGCTGTCAATTGTGGGTAACTAAGTAATAAATTCACCTAAAAGTACCTTCCTGGAGTGTGGTGTAAGCACCAGTAAAGGTTTCTCATTAAACTTTCCCAGAAATGAGAATTTAAAATGCTACTTTCTGTGTCCAAAAATTATATTTATGGCCCTATGTTACACAAACCTAAACTCCAGATTGCTTGGTACCATACAAGACATTGTAAATTGACCATGTATATTTTTGTAATTAAGAATAATTCATACATTTTAAAAGTTATAGACAGCATCTCTATAACTCACATGGAAAACCAAGTAAATATGAATAAAATGCTTTCCTTTTGTGACTGCAATGGTTTGTGCGCTATGTGGTGATATTTTAATTTCTGGGTGGTGCTGTTGGTTGAGCGTCTGACTCTTGGTTTCGGCTCAGGTCATGATCTCATGCATTGTGGGACCAAGCCCCGCATCAGGTTCTGTGCTCAGTGGGGAGTCTGCTTCTCTCCACCTCCCTCTGACCCTCCCCCCACTCTCTCTCTCTAAAATAAAAAAAAAATTTTTTTTAAACCTGTCCACCTGAAACCAGCAGGAGTGTGAGAAGAGGACCACCCATGGAGAACAGAAATTGGCCACAAGGCCCCCACTCTGGGGCCAGGCTCACAATTGAGGGGACCACCTCGCTGAATGCAGAAAGACCCTCTCTTGGGTCCTGTTTCTGCTACTTATGCATTATAAGTTGGGCATAAAGTTCTATTAAATTTTTTGCTCTCACACCATAGGAGGTAGCTCTGCTGACACCTTTAATTAAGCATTTGCTTGCACCTGGTGCTATTCTTGCCTATGTCCTAGCAAATGGCTCCAAGTAGAGAGTTTGGTCCATCTGCTAGAAATCAATTTGCTAGAACAGATAGCATCGTAGACAACTGATGAATGAGAAAACAAACTAATAAGTGAACAGCCGACACCGGCTGATGAGGAGCAGGGCGCCTCCCTCAGCATCTGGCTGAATGGGTCCTCCCTTCTTCCCTGCACAGTGACAAGGGTGGCAGACCCATCGGAAATACACTGGACCCAGCCGGAAGCTGCAGGGAGCTGGGGGCCATCCTGTGCCAGAGGCAGCCGCTGGAGGGAAGTCTCCCTGCTGCACACACGGGGCTGTGAGAGGGGTGAGGACGGGCAGGCCCCGCAGGGAGCAGGAGGGTCCTCAGACCAGAAACCAGGAGTGAAGTGTGGACGCTTCCCAGACAGAAGGCGATAGAAGAAACTGGCCTGCACCTGCTGGCATCTTCCTAGCGTCACTGAGGTACGATGGACAAGTAACAACTGTGTATATTCAGGTGGTAGACATCGTGGTGTTTAAGGAGTACTGCTTTGCAGTGGTGACCGCAGACAAGTTAATGAGCACGTCCATCTCGCATAGACACCTGCTTTGCATGTATGGTGAGAACACATAAGATCTGCTCTCAAGTAAACGATACAGCGTTGTTAACTACAGATTCCCAGGCTTATTCTTCTTATGACTCGCCAATCCTCTTACTTGCTACTACTCTAGACTGGAATGAAACCTTTTATCTCCCCCTCCAGGTCCCTAACTGTGATTTCTAAAATTGTCATGAATTCAACACAAGTGTTTCAATGGAGCTCCCCACATGAAAAAATAGATTGGTTCATCCTATTATAAAATATATATTCAATACATTATGTTTTATTAATGAAGACCATTACACAGGAAAAAAAATATATATATATATATATAGTTGAAGGTAAAGCATCTCTTCTATTTTAAAGTGCAAATTTCTCTTTTTGTTTGAATCCAAATGAATCTTCTATGTACACAAGAATCCAAGCCTTATTTTTCTAGAACCATGTAATTCCCTAAAAATTTCATTATTTTTTTTAATATTTAATTCACCATATCCCACTTAGCATTATTGACGACTTACACTTAGCTTTTGAGACTCCAGTGTTGATCAATACGAACCTCGTCTCTTAGGGAAGCAATAAAATACTTAGCAGTAGTGACAGAATGGTATCAAGATAATAAAGAGAAAAAAATGGGAAAGATCCTGCGCAGGCAATGAATTTCAAAAATCAATTAAAGAATCAATGCCGTTTTCATTTTGTCACAAAAACCCTGAGTCAGAGACAATGCTAGATCAAAAACTCCCTGGTTTTATTGGCATTTCTGGCAATGTTAATTAAATGAAAACCGTCTCCTGATTGACTGATAAAGCATACAACAAGAGCGAATCACGGCTACAGGTTTGCGCACCCATTTACCGTAGCAAGATGCTTACACCGTGTTTCCAGCTGTAGCTGTAAGCGAAGGAAAATGCCTCATGTTCTGAGCTTAGCATTTATTAAATATGTTAAATCATTTAACTATGATTTATGTCAGTTGATATAAACCTTTATTTTGATTATTTTTTAAAAGGTCTCACTGTTTTGTCACTCATTTTATAGCTAGGGATGTATCAAGTACTCACTTTTCTTATCTGATCTTGCCAGGCATCAGGACCACTGTTTCCAGCCTCGGTGACCACTTAGGTCACCTTGTAGGGGAAGTGCCTGTTTCCTTCCAAACCCCTTGTCCTGTGAGACTTGATTCTCAATGAATGTCTAAGCACAGCAGGATTTGGGGTGGAGTCATAATGTCAAGAAAACCAGAAAACAAAATAGAATATGACTCTCTTTTTTAAGAAAATAAGCACCCAGCTTTTATCTATGATAGGTAACTCCTGTAACTATGGGACCAAAATTACCCACTGTTTTGTTCTATTTTGTTTTTCAATTTTCTTATGACTTCACCCAAATTCATACTGTATTTTGAAATTTCCAACTTTTCAAAAACATAAACACTGAAGACTGGAACCTCTCTCTCTCCTGCCAAATTCAAGTCCTAAAATTCCCAGGCATGTTTGGTGAAGAGTTTTTTTTAACAAGCCGTGCTCCTTGGCAGGTAAGGAGGGGAGGCTCTGAGCTGGAGGTGACCATTCAGTAGGGAAAAACACAGAACAGGGAGTTATTGAAAACCTGAAAGCACACACAAAATAACGGGACAACTGGGGAAAGTGACATATTGCAATAGCCAGCACAGTCGCTAGAAGCAGACAACACTAAAAAATGACCAGATGGGCGATTCAGACTGCTGAACCAGGTGAAGATCGACGTTGGGGGGAGACTGGAAATCAAACCAGAAACAAGCCCAGAGGTCAAGTATGAGAATCAGTGCCACACCGCACGGCGTTCCTTCAGGAGAAGCCAGGGCCAGCCCTCTGCTGCTGGGGAACACAGCGCCACCCCACCGAGGAGCTCACACCTGCACAGATAGGCATCCTCCGACCATCTTCTGACCATCCTCTGACCATCTGCAGCTGCTCCCCCTCACCTGGGCCCCGCTTCTTCCCACTGCCCGCACTATCAACTTCGCTTCCCCAGGGAAGGAAGATCAAACGATGAACTTGCCAAAACACATCAGCACCTCATTGTGCAGCAGACAGGAGCCTTGCCACTTAGAGATGTGTTCTAATCCTAGTCAAGGGCAAATAACCTGCAGACAGAATGATTCTCGATTCTTCATCACCAAATCAGAGACTGGATAGCAGATTATAATGTTCACTTAGCATTCTAAATGTTTCCATTTATAGACATCAAGGTTTTATTAGAGCGGGTGACAAATATATATATATAAAACTTTACATGTATCTCAAGGAATAAGTTTAATAACTAACAGACATAAGTTCTAGTCATATGTTGTGTGATATAATTTTTTTCTTGTTTTTCCAACAGGCTACAATATAAATGTTTTGAAGGCAGACAAAATCTGCTATTTTTCTGTCACACTGACAGCATTTAACACAGAAAGCTCAACAGTTTTGAGGTGTGGGCCACAGTTGCCGTCACCACCCATTCGAAGGGCCTCTGGCTTGATCTCTCATACATTGTCATGAAACACACAGATGCCCCTCTAAAAGGTGAAAGATCATTTTATAAATCGATGAGTACATATGCTAAAAATCTTACTTTAAGGTACTTTTCTTACACACTTATTATTAATCACTTTATGCTTGATATTTGAAGCCTTTGAGGAAAAAATGTCACAATCATCATTTTATCATTTTACACACTCTGAACTAGAACTTTTCACTATGGCAACCTGTCTCGATGCCTCTAAATCATAAATGACCCGTGTGTTCATGTGATACCCTAAAATGCAAAACCACCAAAATGCACACCTAGAGCATTCCCATTGTTCTCTGATACATTTCAGAGACTATCAGTCTAATGCAGGATGGAATAATTCAACATCTGGTTTCATGGCTTATGTTTTATTTGCATTTTTAAATGTATCACTGGGTAAATTATTCCTTCTGTTTTCTTAAGCCTCTCAAGTTTTTACCCCAATAACAAAATATACCTAATGAGAAATCAAATGGAATATTTATTCCAGTAAAAGAGAAATGAAATTGTCTTTTTTGATCCTGGCATGAGATCCAAGGGTCAAAATAGATGATACCCTCTGCCTCTGCCTCTCTCTCTTTCATGAATAAATAAATTAAAAAAAAAAAAAAGAATATACACAAAAGTGAAAACAGATTCTAAGCAGAAGAATTGGATGCTTTTACTATTTTTTATCTGTATTTATTTTTTTTATTTTTTTTTTAATTTATTTATTTGAGAGAGAGAGAATGAGAGACAGAGAGCATGAGAGGGAGGAGGGTCAGAGGGAGAAGCAGACTCCCTGTTGAGCAGGGAGCCTGATGCAGGACTCGATCCCGGGACTCCAGGATCATGACCTGAGCCAAAGGCAGTCGCTTAACCAACTGAGCCACCCAGGCGCCCTTTATCTGTATTTATTAATAATTCTATAATAAATATGATTTTTTTATAATTTGGTAATGTATTCTTAATTTTAAGACATGGGATATCATAGAAGAAAATTCAATTTCACAAAATAAGTAATGCCAACAGTGAGTAAGGCACTGTGTATGCCTGGTGCTGAGAAAAATGAAAATATAGGGGTGCCTGGTGGCTCAATCTGTTAAGTGTCCAACTCTTGATTTCGGCTCAGGTCATGATCTCAGAGTCGTGGGACCAAGCCCTGCATCAGGCTCTGCACTGGGTGTAGAGTCTGCTTGAGATTCTCTCCCTCTCCCTCTGCTCCTCCCCCATCCTCTCTCTTTCTTTCTCTCTCTCAAAAAAGTTTTTAAACAAAGAAAAATGAAAATATAAATAAAATGAAGTTCTTCCTTCTAAGGACTTTAACCTCTGGTAGGAATCACAGAAAGGAGAATAACTGTCCCTATAATTTACTCCCTTCCCACTGGAGAAGGCACTTCATGGCTATTTCTAATCTTTATATGGACTTCACAGGTTAGAAGTTATCCCAATTTTGCAGATAAGGAACCTGAGGCTCAGGGCAGAAAACTGCACCCCGACACAGCTTACATGTGTCCAGAGTTTGCCCTCTTCACTCCATCACGTTTACCAGCACTTTCAGACTAACAGCAAGGAACACATACGGCAAACAAACGATATATTTTCCAAAGAATTTCTTGACACTAAAGTCTGAGAGACTGTTATCTGAGCTCACAGGGACATCTCCCTGAACACCCATGGTAGCTTTCCCAGCAAAGTGCAGATGAGTTGGTTGCTGAACATTCCAGGGGACGGAATTTGAGATAACAAAATTGGTGACACTGATTTTAACGAGACAATTACAAGTGGAAATAGCCAAGTGTCTAATTTCCAACTGAAAAACACTTTCATTAAAATACTGCAAACACCATTTTAAACACAGATATGTTGCACTTTTCAAGAACTTGCAAACCCATTTTCTCGATCAATTCTTTTGAGGTAAGTAAATCTATAAACATGTAAAATAATTGTTGGTTGGGTTAATGAAGTGCAGAGAGGTAAACTTACTGAACAAGGGGCACCTCGAAAGTTTACAGAAGAGCTAGGACGGGAATACAGCACTTCCACGTGGCCACATGCATATCTGCACACGACAGGTGCATCTGCATGCAATGGTGTACTTGCTTCCACATGGCTGCATGCACATCTGCACACGACAGGTGTACTCACTTCCACATGGATGCGTGCACATCTGCACGCAACAGGTGCATCTGCTTCCACAAAGCTGCACGCACATCTGCACGCAACAGGTGCATCTGCTTCCACAAAGCTGCATGCACATCTGCACGCAACAGGTGTATTCGCAGACGGTGTGCGCGCCCCACCCCAGGTTCTGTCAGGATTCTTTTACAATTCAGTTATCTCTGAGAACATAAATAAAAATCATAACATCAAGCACATTTCATACATGTTATCTCTAATCCTGGAGGTTGATTTTGCTATAAATAAACCATCAAACTTCAGAGGAAGAGACTGAGCTCCGATTTTCTACAGGATTATTCCAAGGTTCATGTGGGGGAAGTGATGGACAGAGCGTTCTACTGCAGGTGGATTCCATGTCAAAACCCAAGTGGGGGGCGCCTGGGTGGCTCAGTCGTTAAGCGTCTGCCTTCAGCTCGGGTCATGATCCCAGGGTCCTGGGATCAAGCCCCACATAGGGCTCCCTGCTCGGCGGGAAGCCTGCTTCTCCCTCTCTCACTCCCCCTGCTTGTGTTCCCTCTCTCACTGTGTCTGTCAAATAAATAAACAAAATCTTAAAAAAAAAAAAAAAAAAAAAAAACCCAAGTGGTTTTCCCATGCTGGTTTTGATTAGGTAACCTTCCCAAATATTAGTATTTATGGCCCAAGTTTTCCACGGAGTGACAAGGAGTCTAAGTAAACTAAGGAATAAGTAAATAAAATCTTGCATACTCAGACAAAAATCATCATGGTCACTTAATCATCTAATAAATAACAGTGAGACTTTTTTTTTAAGTAGACTCTGCTCCCAGTGTGGAGCCCAACTCGGGGCTTGAACTCACGACCCTGAGACCAAGACATGAGCTGAGATTGAGAGTCAGATGTTTAACTGACTGAGCCACCCAGGCGCCCAACAGTGAGACTTTGATTCTGTGAAGGACAGAGCTACTGCCAGGAGGGCAGGACCGTGGAGATGGACGTGTCCCTGCCTGGCACGTGGGGACAGCTGTCTAGCAGAGCCACACCTTCCCAGGGCGCTAGGAGTGTCACAGCTGTGGGGAGCCCGTCCTCCTCCTGTGGCCCCACATGTTGACACATTCATCCTTAGCCCAGGGGCCAGAGACCGAAGGTGAAGGTTTAGGGCTTCCTGGAAAGCCCAAGTGAGCGTCCGCAGGTGCCTGCTTGAGACTAACTTATGGAGGGCGTTCCCTAACCCATGACACGAGTGGAAGCTTGGCCCTCCTGCTTCCCATCTGCCCTTCGGGTGGGTCTGTCTGCCTATCCGAAAGGCCTTAACCATGTTTCCTTCCCTCTGAGTTCGCTTCCTCTCTGTGGGACCAGAGCTACAGTGTTTGACGGCAACCCTAGAGGTTATATTCCTGAAAAAGCACCTGGCAAGAATTTGGAATCCACTGATTATCTTGTTAGGTCTGTCTTCAGAATACAAAACACAAAAATTACAGAATTTGTTGATACAAACCTTTCTTTATCTTCACAAGGACTTTCATCTTCTTTTTCCTATTATTAAAGAAATACAGTAATCAACTATCTGCAAGAAGGACACTGTCAGATAAACCATTCCTCTTCCCCTCACTTTCCCGGTTGCCATACAGACATTTCAGTGCTTCTTCTCCTGCTCTGACCTGGCCTTGCTCCTCCCATTTCCCACCCAGTTCATCAGGCACTTCACGTTTCCCACTCTAAATTGTTCTCGTGCACTTCTCATTAAGTACTTTCTACAGAACAGGACACATTATATTCTCTACTGCTCCTGGGGGTTTCCACTCATAGAGCCCCACCTTCAGATGTGTGCGCAGCTCCGCCTTCCTGCTTCCCCAGCGCTCGCTTCCCACTGGATGGGCAAAGCACCAACTACTCATCGGCCCCCAAGGATGATCTCACTTGTTTCTACTTTGTGTTATTAATGCGCACATTTGTGGGATATTCCACTCGGACAGTTCTAAGCCTCCAATTTAGGTAAAATAGTGTGCCATGAACACAGTCTGACCTTGGTAAAAAGTACACACTTCATCTTTATCAGTTAATTAATGTTGATGATATTCCATTTTAAGGTGAAAATATTACTGAAGTGTCAGAGATTGTCAGTTACCATAACTGTAGAATTAACATATTTAAAGGATTCTGAGGATGAAGAGGTGCCCGATGAAAGCACAGCTCTATTTTTTAATTCTGCTCTTGACGTCACCCACTTCTGTGCCAGGAGCATGCGTCATTACAAAATAAACCACTTGTCCACATTCCCTGGGCTGGAGGGGAGCCCTATCTGATCTGACACCCACGCTGACAGAGCTCCTCCCGGCCCGCGCTGTTCCAACTCTGTTCTACCCACAGCAGAGAGGGGCTGGGGGAGGCGGTGACGGGGAGGCCGTGGCCGACGCGCACCAAGATTCTGCTCGGGACGATGCAATGTTTGCACACAGACGGTGCGGATGGCCACACGGCACTGCAAAGGACTTGTTACCACTGAACGGTACTCTTAAAAACGGTTAAAATGGCAAGTGTTGTGTTTTATATACACATAGATTTTACCACAAAAAAGTGTTAGATGATAACAGAAACACTTATGATCAAACATCAGAAATCTGTATTTTAAAAATAATGTTCACAATAGGGGTGCCTGGGTGGCTCAGTCGTTGGGCATCTGCCTTCGGCTCAGGTCGTGATCCCGGGGTCCTGGGATCGAGCCCCACGTCAGGCTCCCTGCTCGGCGGGAAGCCTGCTTCTCCCTCTCCCACTCCCCCTGCTTGTGTTCCCTCTCTCGCTGTGTCTCTCTCTGTCAAATAAATAAATAAATAAAATCTTTAAAAAAAAATAATGTTCAAAATAATATGCTCTCTTACAACTTTGCAAGGTCATTTTCATTTTACTCCATGATGATAGACTGCAGTTTAAGCACCTCGGCCGCAGGTAAGTCACAGACGGTTATGAGACGCTGACTGCGTATAAGACACTGTCCTGGACACTGTGAGGGACACATGATGCCAAGACACACGCTCGGCCCCCTAAGGATTCCACGGTGGGGGCAGGGAGAAACAACACGCAAAAGAAAACTAATATAGTCAGTGTCCAATAAACATCACATGACTCATTTTTCAAATTAACAGAGAAATGAAACGCGAAATAAAACTAGAGTTCACTGAGAGCAGATAGAGATCACCGTGGCCTCTTGGCCAGGAAGTGTTAACTAGATATCGTTTCCTTATTACTATTACTAGCTGTTATAATGCACATAAAACGCTTACTCTCTTTCTGATCCCTCAAAAACACAGGCTAGGTTTTGGGGCCAAAAACCTGCAACTCCATGGGGCATTTCATGCCAATAAGGAAAAGACAGCAAGGAAGTTCTGTTCGGGTCACGAGGGAAGCAAAGCTGGTGCCGTGTGGACGTCATAGCAGGAAAACCCTTGTGGCTGTGAGTGCCACAACGCCTGCTGCCACGAGGAACAGACCACGGAGCCTGACACGGTAAACAGCTCTCCTGAGAAATCAAGCACAGCCAGCACATGGTCTCAGCAGGCAGAAGAAAACACAGCCTTGGATCACTCAAAACTGGGTTCACAGCCAAGCTCCTCACTCCCTAACCATAGGGTGGTAGCAGGTTACTTACGCTCTCTCCTGTCTCTTTGCTCCGGGTCTACCAAGCTGGGTGCCGACACCCTGGGTGAAGAGTGCCCATGAGGCGAGGTGGGCCCGGGTGGCAGGGCTATAGCGCAGCACCCGGCAGAGAAAACACTCAGCAAACGGGGGTCCGTTCTCCCCAGACCCTCCCTGCCCACCTCACGTCATTAATGCCTGGACAGAAGAGAATGGGGGTTCCACTGCTCCGTATCACCTTCTTTCCCCAGCAGCTGAGATCGCAAACCAAGACATTTAAAATCTAGGTGCTTGGGTTTGCCATTACTCCGATGATGCATTAAGAAAGACACTTTGAGGGGTGCCTGGGTGGCTCAGTCGTTAAGCGTCTGCCTGCGGCTCAGGTCATGATCCCAGGGTCCTGAGATCGAGCCCCGCATCGGGCTCCCTGCTCAGCGGGGAGCCTGCTTCTCCCTCTCCCACCCCCCCGCTTGTGTTCCCTCTCTCCCTGTCTCTCTCTCTCTGTCAAATAAATAAATAAAATCTTTTAAAAAAATTATTTGAGGGGGCGCCTGGGTGGCTCAGTCGTTAAGCGTCTGCCTGCGGCTCAGGTCATGATCCTAGGGTCCTGGGATCGAGCCCCATATCGGGCTCCCTGCTCAGCGGGGAGTCTGCTTCTCCCTCTCCCACTCCCCCTGCTTGTGTTCCCTCTCTCCCTGTCTCTCACTCTGTCAAATAAACAAATAAAATCTTTTAAAAAAAAAAAAAAGACACTTTGATCCACTCTAAGAAATTAAATCTACTGATTGATGTCAAGTTACTAACACACACGGAAACTCCCAGAGGCCCGAGCAGGTTTACATAACAAGTCAATAAGGCATGGATGACGAATTTCAGTGGCCAGTCCACACAAGGCACTCAGGCTATTGCAGAAGCTCAATGTCATCACAATGCTTGTGCCCTCTTTCTATTAAAATACGGCATTCGGCTATTACACAACTGAACCCCATGAGTGCCCCTCTACGCTTCTCCCCCCAGTGCAGACAGGGGCTCTCTGTGTCGCCTCACCTAACGCTCCAGGACAGACCCTGCTCCAACGCTCAGAACACGCTCTTACACTCTGGCACCAAAGCACCTAAATCTTCTCTTTCCTCCTCAGTTGAAAGTCTTCCCAATCATCTAGATACACACTGTATACTTTCACTGAAAACCACCTCCAAATCCAAACTACTGAAGAATAGAAGGAAGGAAAAGAGAATTGTTTGAAAGGGTATTCCCTTGTCTGTTTTAGATCATGAACTCCACTGATGTTGAAAAACCCAAACAAACTTCATTTCCCACAAACGCCCTTTCCAAGGTGGGCAAGAAGTAGGAGACAACTCTGAGTAGCCCCAGCCCTTCCCACCAGCCCTCTGGGCTCACTTCCCTCTGTTCTTAAATGGGGAGCAAGTTTAAGAGTGGAAAAGGATGACTCACCAGGCTGTTGCATCCCCAAGTTTACTTATAGTTCTGGAAGTTTCAGCATTAGAATAGACCCAGACTTGATACCCCAGACTTATTACACAGCCTCCTGCCTGGAGCCAAAAGCCTTAAAACAAGAGGGGTTCCTGGGGGAGCTCAGTCAGCTGAACATCTGACTCTTGATTTTGGCTCAGGTCATGGTCTCAGGGTCGTGGGATCAAATCCCATGTTGGGCTCTGTGCGTGGAGTCTGCTTAGGACTCACTCTCCCTCTGCCCCTCCTCCCCCAGCTTATGCTCTATCTCTCCCAAAAAAAAAAATTTTAAACAAGAAACCACCTTGGAAAAAAAATCTAGAGATAGAATTTTGAAAACAAATCCCCAAAAATCTATTTCTTACCTACATGAATTGTATATTTAGAGTGAATTTTGTCTTAAATATTCTCACCACAGGGACACCTGGGTGACTCAGTGGCTAAGCATCTGACTTTGGCTCAGGTCATGGTCCCAGGGTCCTGGGATCGAGCCCTGCATCGGGCTCCCTGCTCGGCGGGGAGCCTGTTTCTCCCTCTCCCTCTGCCCGTCCCCCTGCTCATGCTCTTCTCTCTCAAATGTTCTCACCCAAAAAAAAAAAAAAAAAAGGGAAATGGTAACCATCTGTGGTGGATATGTTAATTAGCTTTAATTGCCAAATGTTCCTCAATTAAAAAAATAAGATAAAAGGAAAGTAAATTTTGTTTTCCCGATACACATACTTTATATAGACTAGCCACATAATGTCGTGGAGTACCACAGGAATGTGCTTCCTGCTTTGATGGCACATCTTCAGCGTCTGGAGGGAGAGAGGGTACCAGAAGGGCTCTCCCGGGCTAGCCCGTGCTGCCATCTATGGAGCGTGCGCCCTACGCGCCCCTGCTTTCCCCAACAGGACGAGCTATTTACACAACACCGACGCCCCACAAAGCAGAATGTCCATGGTGTCCACAGACGTCTGCATACCTACATGCCAGCGGCTCTTCACCTCCCGACTCTCCCCTCTGAAAATATATCTTGAAATTCGTTGGGAAAACAGTTTTCAGTCTGTGACTGGAAGCACAGTGAACAGTAATTAGGACAAGTTTAGAAGCCATTAAAATTGCTCACGTAATTTCTGGCACCCAAGAGACTAGATCTAAGGTACGGCCTGCCTGGGAAACACACTATGTTTCTAATTCCCTGCTGATCTATATTCAGAATGCACTGGGCTTTCTGATTCTTTCTTCATCAAATGTGAGCTCCACCCAATGTGTTAAAAGGATAAGGAGGTGCCTTCCACCACAGCATTAAATACAAAATAAAAGTCGAATCAGCTCACCTTGTTGCTTTCAAAATCAGGGGGGCTTTCATGTATCTCTTCATCTTCCTTAACTATCTCCGCTGGTGTCTAGAGAGAAAACATACGACGTTTTAGGTTTAGTGGCAGTCAAGCTATGTCAAACCCCATGAAAGGAGCAGAGGGGGTGGGTAGTGGAACTCTGTGAACCACTTCTGTGGACAGAGCTGAAAATGGGGCTGGTTTTTCCACAGTGCCTGCCCTGTGTTTTTACCTTTTGCTCCACTTACGAAATGCTAGCCTATTTAATGAAACTGTTGGGGAAATCCTTAAGGAGAAACACTAGAAAGCCCTTTCATGTAAACAGGAGTGGACTATCCCTCCAGATGCCTCTTGTCAGCAGGTAATAAAGGCCTCGGATCCTCTGTTTGGCCCTGGGGACCCCAGTGGGGACCCAAACCAGAGCCCTCTTTCCCTGTGTTCAACATCCGCCACCACCTGGGCGGTCCCGCTCCTCACTCCGCAGTGCCTGCTCACGTCTTTGTGCATTATTTCCCAGTTTTTGTGACTTGTTGGCAAAGAGCAGTGAGCTGTGTTTAACTGGTGCCCTGGAGCCTCTCCACGAGGGGAAAGCCGTGTGGTTCTGTGGCTAAGGAAGAAAGGGCCCCCCTAGGGGCTACGGTATTTCTGTCCCTGTCCAAGTAGGCACGCTCAGCGCAGTGCCACGTGTCCATCGCGGGCTGGCGAGGGGGTCTCCTGCTCACAGTCACCCAGGATGCCAGACCGATGGAGATGCCAACTCCTCGCGTTTCCGTGGCTTCAGGGGCAGAGGGGCGGCGTGGCTCTTAACGCCTCTGCCAGGACGTGTGGCTCATTACGTCCAGCTGCCTGTTGTCCGCGAAGGCAGGCTGCAAAGCCACACTGGAGGTAAAGTGGGTGAAGAAGTATTCTCTCACCAAATGACCACAACTGGTGTTCATGAAGAGCCCTAAGGACCCCACAGCTCCTGCCAGCTGACCCTTGAAGGTGCAAGACCTAGTCTGTGGCTATGTAGACGTGTGGGTGACTACTCAACAGCCAGTCCCACTAGCCCAGACCTCGGCTGTCCAAATGCTCCGAAAACTCAGACTATATGAGCATTCTTGTCCTGTAGCCTACATGGAAAGTAATCGTGATGAATAAGATTCTGGGGACTGCTCCAACTACATGAAAAAATAAACACAAAAAGCACATTCTTTCAAAGAGTAAGTGATGGGATTTGTCCAACCATTGCTTCGTTCATTTATTCAGCAATATACACAGAATGCCTGAGTCCTGCAATCCTGACAGATGACAGTGACTGTGCATGCAAACCAACGTGGCCCCCAAGACAGTCAGACGGGGAGATGAACATTAATTAAGTCACACAATTAAATATAAAACCACAACTGTGATATGCTTTGTGAGAGAGACATGTGGAGAGAAATAGGCTATCACGGGGTTTAACATACACAGGAGACCATGGAACGCTTCCTCTGGTGTGACTACAACTTGAAATATGAGGGATGAGAAACGTTAGTACACAAAAAGGCAAAGAGAGAATATTGCAGGCAAAGGGGAGGGCGTGTGGCAGTCTTGCTGCAGGAGAATGCACTGAGTTTGAGGGGGACGGGGATGGTCAGCCTACGGAGAAAAAGCGATCACAGTAATCTAGCCAGGGAACGGCGGCAGTCAGGACTGGTGGGACGGTGGTGTAGACAGAGAGGGTGGGTCACTTCCAGACATATTTAGGAGGTAAAACCTGCAGATGTTGAGATGGTCTAGGAGGTAAAACTTGATGATGTTGAGATGGTCTGGGTATGGAAGAGTTGAAACAGTCAGTCTCAGGAATATCTCTGAGTTTGCTCTGGTCTTACTGGATGGACGATGTCATACACCTACTGAGACAGGGAGAGAGCAAGGTGTGGGGATGGTGTGGAAGGACACTTGTGTGTTCACACTGTGCTGAACTTTAATGTCTCAGAACATCTAACGGGTGATGTCAGCTCATAGTGTGTGTCTATCTGGATGTATGTGTGTGTGTCTAGATGTGTGTGCATGTCTCTGGATGTGTGTGTGTGTGTGTAGATGTGTGAGTGTCTCTGGATGTGTCCGTGTCTAGATGTATATGCGTGTCTCTGGATGTGTGTGTGGGTAGATGTGTGTGTGCATGTGCACCTGGAGCCCAGAAAAGAGACCTGCAGAGAGACTGACACCACAGTGACGGAGAATTCTGTCTGTGGAGAAGGTCTAGAGCTACAAGAAATGTTGCCCTGACCTGACCCATGTAGACCTCCAACATTCCATGCCAAGTGGAGGATCAGAAGTCTACAGAGAAGAATGAGAATGGGGCCCCTGGCTGGCTCAGCCAGAAGAGCATGTGACTCTTGATCTCGAGGCTGTGAGTTTCAGCCCCACGTTGGGTGTAGAGATGACTTAAAAAATAAACTCTTTAGGGGAGCCTGGGTGGCTCAGTCAGTTAAGCATCTGCCTTCAGCTCAGATCATAATCCCAGGGTCCTGGGATCAAGCCCCACATGGGGCTCCCTTCTCAGTGGGGAGTCTGTTTCTCTCTCTCTCCCTCTCCTTCTGTGTGTGCGTGCTCTCTCTCTCTCTCTCTCTCTAGCTCTCTCTCTCAAATAAATAAATAAAAATCTTTTTAAAAAATAAAATAAAATAGGGCGCCTGGGTGGCTCAGTTGGTTAAGCGACTGCCTTCGGCTCAGGTCATGATCCTGAGTCCCGGGATCGAGTCCCGCATCGGGCTCCCTGCTCGGCAGGGAGTCTGCTTCTCCCTCTGACCCTCCTCCCTCTCATGCTCTCTGTCTCTCATTCTCTCTCTCTCTCAAATAAATAAAATCTTTTAAAAAAATTAAAAAATAAAATAAAATAAACTCTTTAAAAAAAAAAAAGAATGAGAATTGAGTGGCCAGACAGATGGAAGGAAGAAAAATCAGGAGGCGGGTGGGTCTTGCCAAAGGAGGAGAGTATTGGAGGAAAAGGGAGCGGCCAAAAGTGTCAGCTGAAGATGAAAGGTCAAGTGTGATGAGAACTGAGAATGCACTGGATTTGGGGGATGAGGTCAAGAGTTGTTTCACGTCATTGTGTGCAGAAGCCAAGAGAGGCCAAGGAGAGGGGAGGGGATGGAGACAGTGTGGGGAGGAGGGATCCTCCCTCCAAGGACTGGGAGAGACGGAGTTGCACAAAGGAAGGAGGCTAAGGGAGGGATCATTCTGGTTATAACCGGCTTGCTTCCAGCATGTGTACCATCCAGCCAGGAGGATTCGAGTGAAGGGGACAGGTTCAATCTACCCAGAAAAGGGTGAACAAATAACTGATAGCACAAGACTCTTGAGGGGCTCGGAAGGGACAGCATCCAAAGCCAGGAGAAGGTAGGAGGACGGGCACATCCACCACGAAGACCGGAGATTTGTGTGCAGACCCTAGAGCTGCCTATCTCCTAGCCAGTCCTCACCTCATTCCTCACTAAAAGAAAAATCCTCTCAGATGCTAGCCACACAATTCAGAAGAGCCTGGGCCCCTTTCCAGACACCAGATGCTGACACTGGTTGGTCTACACCACCAAAGGCCCATTGCCTCTCCCCAGCTACTGACAAAGACGAGGCAGACACATGGGGTAGATTTTGGGGAGGGTCCCTGGGAAAGACTTTTCTCACTACTTGAAAAAGGCACAGGGAAGGAAATGGTCTCTCTATTCTTCTCGTCAGCATTCATGTGTCTCAACGTGCCACCCAGAGTGGAGGCAAACATCTTGAAGACCGTGAGGAAAGAAGGCTGAGGCCAGAAGCTGTTGTGCAGAGGGAGGTGGGCAGGGCAACGCCACCAACTGGGTCCTCAGTGACATGGCTGAGCCACTGAGCCGACCGACCCTGCAAGCTCCCGTTACACAGGAGGCCTCCAGACTTGTGTTACGTGGCCTGATATACGTTCCTTATGTGTAAGCCACGTTTCTGTAGGTTTCTGTTCTTTCCAGCTAGAAGCACCCTAACAGATACAGTACTAACTACACTTTTTAATTTATTCATTAAAGTGAGCACCCAAGGACCTTTGTTAGCTTAGTCCAAGTTACTCCATGCTCCTAAAAGTGCCAAAGCTTTAAAGCTCCATTATGTTTTTTCTAATTAAACAATTCAGAGATTACACAAATTTAGACTGACCTTCTCCTAATTAGTCCAAATTATTTTGGTTTTACTTTAGTTTGTGTCTTATTTTTAGCTCTTTCTCTAGAGTGAAATGAATTACAGTTCAGGTGCATTGCTCTGGTTGCTACAGGGAATCTAAGTAAAGGCACTCTCTTCTGTACTGTCTCCTGGGGACTCTGAAAATCACTGCAATTCAGTAGATGTCAGAACTAGACCCAGTCGTCTGTGATTTCAGTCAGTCCGCCCTTCCCATTCACGGACGAGACATGCCCAGCACCTGTTGGGGAATGACAACCCAACGGTACTCTAGTAGAATAGAATTGGTGAGAAATGCTAAACTGTAGCCCCACCCCAGAAAAAAATCAAAGATCAGAGTCCAGAACTAAACAGAGCCCACCATTCTAGGTACTTTTCTGTCTTTTTATAGAGTTTATGAAAATAAACATAACCTTAAATCTGGCATAAGACATTGCTTTTGTGAAAAATGTGTACTCTAAATCAGGTAGAATTTTAACATCAATGTTTTAATATCTGGGTGCCAGTTTTGTATAGATTGTAAGAGTTAAGAAATGTTTCCTTAACACTGGGGCATAATAACTCAGGACTTTGAAATGAAAGCTGGTGTAAAAATTCACCTCTCCCGGAGAATTAAAGCTGATAGAGCATCTCTCTTTTAAACCTCCACTCAAGATGTGTTGATACAAATGTTGGCAAGGGGACACATTATGTGCTACTAAAACCAAAGAGAAACAAAAAACATTGAAAATAGATTATAATTTCTTAAAAACAAAAACTCAAAGGGAGACAATGTAGCATAGGAAAAAGGAAAAAAGAAAAGGTGAGTAAAGATCAACTATAATCCATGTCCAGATAGACGACCACCAGCATAACACTTCGTAACATCCAGAGTCTCTCCCTGTCCCTTCTGTTGTATTTCCCACATACTATGCCTTCCGTCTTGGTCAGGAGACACTTGGTTCAGGACAAATAGGGTTCAGTGACGTTGAAACTTTACCAGTGATGACACATGTAAGCGAGATCACACAGTTAACTGAGAAGAGCATCTCTGACCTGGCACCACAATTTCATTTCTCTCATGAGCCAAAGACAGACATCAGTGGAATTCGAGCATCTCGATGCCAAGTGGAGAAAAACTCAAGGATGAGCTTTCACCACCAGGAACCCTGGATGTAAGAAGGTGCCTTCAACATGGGCAGGAAGAAGTGGCTGTACAGAAGCCAATGACAAATGTCTCCAGTGGGAGAAAACCAAGAGACAGAAGGTGGAGGACAGAAACAGTGATCACTGGAAGTACAAATCGATTTTTGTGAGTAAATCACAAAGAAAACAACTGGAAGACAGGACCACAGAAATAGGAGCATTTTAGGAATCAGAACATGGGTCAAAATGCACAGTTAACAGTCGTCTTGGCCTGTCAGGGAGAGCAATGCTCAAAGCCGCCATGGCCTCTCCTCACTGCTAAGTTTCTGAAACTCCCTGCCCCACATTCCAACTCCCCATCCTCCCCTCTCTGCACAGCAATGAGAGATTCTCAAACTGACTTAAAAGCACAGGGAAGTTTCTAGCCCTTGGAATACAGGAGAGATTAAAGGCCACACAGTGTGAGTCTTGCTCATCACCATAAGAAGTGGACATTCCATGACGTCACCTACCAGAAGCAAAGGACAGCCCACCTGCTCTAGTCATCAAAACTTTAACCTGGAGTCTTCCCTTAGCGATGGGAGCTCAGCGACAGGCAGCGATGTTGCCATGGTAAACAGAGCGGCCTCCAGCCTGTGTTTGCTCCTCACTGCTGTTCTGCCTTCTGCTGACAATAGGTGCCATCAACTGCAAATGAGCACTCGCCCCTGCAACTATCCCCTCGGTTTGCAGGATGCTCGATTCTTGAGGTTCCCCTCACCGGTCTAGGCTTGACTCCAAATTCATAAATTGATTACTTGGGATGTTATATTTTGTAACACTGTATCTTTACAGCAACACTGAAATAAAGACAAGGTGATGCACAAGCATAAGAAATAACATTGTGACATCGCAAGGCTCACCCACAGGTTAAAACCAGTTACTCGAAAACATGAGCAAAGTACTCCAGGTTATTATAAAAGCCAACACCATAATCAAATAGTTTAACCCTAAGGCCAGACCCTCCTTCATTAATGGACTGGGAAGTCCTAAGGGCATCTTCCCCTCCTCCCACAAGGAAACCAGTAACCCCAACACGCACCAGAGCTCACCCAGCACACAAACACAGAAGTAAGACAAACACACGGTTCTCCGGGCATGTGGGCCACTTTGAAGCGGACCCCCACCCAGGCCAGGGCTGCCAGTCATAGAGCGCCCATCCCCTGCGCTGAGGACCCCGCCCAGGGAACCCGCCGAACCACATCCCGCTCTCCCTGCTCCACAAGACCACCTTCTTCCCTCCCCAGGGCAGAAAAAAAATCCTTGGATTCTGCATGCTGGCAGGGCCTACACTGTGTTTCATGGGGATCCTAAAAGGAAAATCATTCCTGGGGAAGGAAATTGGAGTTAACCTAAAAGCTTAAACATTATTGTAATTTTGGGACTTCTTTGAAACATTGAACTGTGGTTCCCCGAGGGACAGATGGGAAAGATAGTGCTTCCCAAACCTAAATGACCACAGGGACCTTGTTTTAAAAGATGCAGAACTCAGGGCGCCTGGGTGGCTCAGATGGTTAAGCGTCTGCCTTCGGCTCAGGTCATGATCCCAGGGTCCTGGGATCGAGTCCCACATCGGGCTCTCTGCTCCTTGGGAGCCTGCTTCTCCCTCTGCCTCTCTCTCTCTCTCTCTCTCTGTCTCTCATGAATAAATAAATAAATAAATAATCTTAAAAAAAAAAAAAAGATGCAGAACTCAGTCTGTAGACTTGGTCTATCTACAAGAACTTCACTTCAACCTGCTGTGCCTTGCATCCATTTATCCAATCACCTGGGATTTTCTTGCATCTATTCAATGGGACTTAATAAGCATGTGCTGAGCCCCTGCTGGGTGTCAGGAAATGGCACAGTGGGAGAATACCGCCCCAGGTGTGCGGTGCCCCCACCCCTCACTCAGCTCCTCCAGCCCTTCATCTCTGGCCCCCGCAGGTGCAGCAGGTCTTTGTCTCTGCTCACACACATACACACACACACACACACACAAAACGTCACAGGAAGGGTGCTGGCCTAGCCCCTACTCCTCTCGTCTTAATGTCCATTTATGCAGCCATAGCTGGGAGTCCCATTGTCTCCTTGTCCTTCAAAGCCACAGAACTTGCTTTAATACCATCCCCTGGCAATTAGGATGCACTGAGGATGCAACTAGGATGCAACCCAATGCACTGAGACGTCAGCTCTCCCTGGTGTGCAGTAGAATGGTCAGACAGAAAGCAGCACAGCAGCGGTTCTTTCTGGTTCTTTCTGAACACCTCCCCCCCCGGCCTCCCCCGCTGGGTAGCCTGGCTCTCCTCCTCTCTCTGACCACCTCTCCCACCCTTCCTGACTCCCCTCCCCTGAGCCTCTCCTTCCTCCCACTACACACCCTTCTAGGGAACCCCTCTCACCACACAACCTCGAATACAATGGAAATTAACACTAGCAATAGAAACTCATGAGTATGTTTATTGATCACAATTATGAAAATAGTATTTGTGACACTAGGGTTTTACTTGTGTTAAAAACTTGCATCAGACACTCATGGTCCACAACCCAGAACAATAACATATCAAGGACAATAATCAACATTGGAGGGGGAGCGGTGGGGTGGGGGGAATGCTAATTTTTGGTATAAAAGTAACTGCCTAAAATATCTTATTTATTACAAAAAATTCTTAAATGTACAATAAAAATATAGTGTTAGTTTGGGTTTTAAGAGAAAATTAAATCTTTTGATCATTTCTCATCATGTCGAGGAAAAGAATAAATAATATCACTAGCAATTTGGAAAATACAACGGGACACAATGTGAAAGTGCTCAAAATGCCCAAGGAAGTGGCTAGTGCCTTGACATGGTCTGTCACACCTGGTCATATTATCGAGGGAAAGGAAAGTAGCAGAAGTTAATAATAAAGTGAGAAAATTAACAGTGACTGATTTTCAAAAGAGGAGCCAAAAGCTTGCTGTCATCTGGGTTTGGCGCTCTGGAACCACAAACTCAGGACGGGGGCCAAGTCTATGTCAGAGGGATAAAAATGGTACTCAAATGAAGACATTGACCTTTTACAGAACATACATTCTTTTCTCAAGAACTAACAATTAGAAATGTGCTTCTAGGGACACCTGGGTGGCTCATTCGGTGAAGCATCTGCCTTCAGCTTAAGTCATGATCTCAGGGTCCTGGGATCGAGCCCTGCATCAGGCTCCCTGCTCAGTGGGGAGTCTGCTTCTCCCTCTGCCCCTCACCCTGTTCCTGCTCCCTGTCTCTCTCTCTAATAAATAAATAAAATCTTTAAAAAAAAAGAAAGAGGGACGCCTGGGTGGCTCAGTCAGTTAAGCGTCTGCCTTCAGCTCGGGTCATGATCCTCAGGTCCTGGGATCGAGTCCCACATCGGGCTCCTTGCTGAGCAAGGAGCCTGGTTCTCCCTCTGCCTGCCTCTGTCTCTCTCTCTCTGATAAATAAATAAAATCTTAAAAAAAAAAAAAAAAATTGAAATCATCCTTAAAAAAAAAAAAAAGAAAGAAAGAAATGTGTTTCTAGTGCTTTCAGGTAGATTCTGGGGACAAAGCCATGCAGTTCAGAGCTCACCTACCCACCTGCCCTTTGCGGGAGCAGGAGTTGAGGCCAGAGACCCCTGGAGGCGTGACCTTCTCTCTGGGTGGGCGAGGGGCATGAGGCCCTCGTACTTCTGCTCCTATCCAGGCTGAGGCTGGCCCCGCACACCTCATCCACTTCCCCTGGACCTTCCTCAGACTCCACGCCTCTGTGAGCCCGAAGGAAGGAAGCAGAGAGGTGGTCCACCGTGCTCAGGCCTTGGACCAGGGACTCACACATGCATTATTTCACTTAGCCCCACAGGAACCTGCCCAGCGGCACATGCCCATCACACGGATAAGGAGATGGGGGTCAGAAAGCCAGGCAGTGGAAGACCCATGATTCCCCACCATATCACCCAATGCACGACTCATTCCATCACCCGTCATTCCACTGATGATCACTAAGGGCCTCCTCCCTACCAGGAACTGTGCCAGGACAAGGGTGACTACAGTGAGCACAGCAGTTCGACCCCTTCCTTGTATGGGGGAAAGGGACAGCAGTCACGTCACAACAAAGCTAACTACGCTGTCACAGACCGTGACCAGTGCTCAGAACAGTCCCCACAGCAGAAGAACCCACCAGGGAGAAGGGCAGGCAGGAAGGATGGGGAAGGATAAGAAGAAGTGGAAGGAGCTGAGGTCCCTGAGCCCATCATGACCATGGTGACATCCTCTGGGGTCATCCTGCATAGACCTGAAGGATGAGCAGTAACTGACCAGAGGGGCATAGAACATGCTAGAGGCTGGGCGAGCGTGGGGGAGGGGGGGAGGAGGAGGCTGCAGGCAGGCGGGGCTGATGCAGCTGATTCAGAAGGTGGTAGGCCTGGTCATGCAACACCTGCTACCCACCTGGTCCACGGGCATGTCCACCTGCACGTCCTTGTCCTCTTTGACTTCCGAGGCTCCTTGGGTTTCCGTGGGAGCAGTCTGGGCTTTATACACATCACCTTCTGGAGGAAAACAGCACAAACAGATTTTCAAGCCAACGTCCACTGCACATTTTCTGGCCCAAACCAAAGTCGAGCCTCGGCATTCTGGGGGCTGCCGGTGTTGTGTGCAGGCAGCCTGCCCCGGGGCCCCAGAGCTCACCATGGGGTCCCCGCGGCCCTTGCTTCTGCCTCCGTGTCTGCACTGATGGTCATCTCTGTGTCCTACCCACCACAGGACTCAGTCCCAGAGATGAAACACACTGATCGCCTGGCAAACGTGTGTCCAGTCAACTCAGAAATAACCACAAAGCAACCCGCCAGACACCAAAATTGTATTCTGAGGACATGTACCTTGATTACTTCAAAATTACTTCAAATTACTTCAAAATTACTTATTTTGAAGGAATGAACAAAATGAGCTTTAACAAATGAGGTGTTAAAATTGCACACTGTAGTCTACTAAGCCGACAGATAAAAATCATCTAATCAGCATTACAATTGGATGTATTACATGCTTATAAAATCCTGAGGTTCTTAAAAACCTTATCCTCACGCTGACAAGACTAGGTGACAGTAAAAGAAACAGAAGGAGCCGGCCACTTCCCTCAACCCCCAGAGGATGTCACCATGGTGGTGATGGGACCCCAGCTCCTTCCACTTCTTCTTGTCCTTCCCCATCCTTCCTGGCCCTCAGCCCCAGAAGGACCATTGCACAGCCCTTGGCAGAAGGGATGAAGGTAAGAAGAAGGCAGAGGGCAGCATCCACCGGGAACCCACAGGGTGCCAGGCCCTCCTCTGTTTGCTTGACACTTAACACTCACGCAAACCTCTGTCAATCCTTCCATGCCCATTTGTTTGTGGATAAGGAGTGTGCCGAGGGCCCCACGGTTGGGACCACGCTCGGGGCCATGCTCGGGAACATGCTCGGGAGGGCCGTAGCTGGAACCTGGGCCCCAGCGCACCTCGCCACTTCCTGGAGGGAAGGTGGGATGCATGCCGAGCAGCCCCAGCCATGTTGGACAGGCTTTGCCAAGAAGGAAATTTTACACACACTGATTAAAATCTCTATTATGTTGATAGAGCATCTCAGGGACTATAGGTTCAATAGACTCTGGTCTTCGGCCCATCCTGGCCATGGTCAGGTCACATCAGCACACTGTTGGCCGTGCCAACCAGGCAGGAACGCTGTGAGAGCCCTGCGTCCAGACCAGGGCCTGGCGCACAGCCAGACAACACTGTCATCTGGGATGGGAAGGCCCAACGGGGGCGGGGAGCAGGAGAGAAGCACAGGAAGGCGGTCAAGATGTCACCTGGAAACTGGCAGAGGGTTCCCAGGAGGCTGAGAGACAATCAGAGCACAAAGAGGAGAAGCCGGACTCGCTGTGCATGGGGAGCACCAAGGGAGGGAAAGGCTTTAACAAAAATGACTTCCCCAAATCGTCGGATGCTGCAGCAAAGCAAAGGGGAGCCCTCCTTCCCCTGGTCCTGTCCTCTGCGTCACCAGCCAGCACCAGCAAAGCACCTGTGATACATCCTGATAGGACTCAAGGTGGCCGGCTCCCAGCGGGGCTCCACAGAATAGAAGCAGGAGCAGAACAAGTATTTTTTTTTTATTATTTCATTTTATGAGAAGCTTGGCAAGATGGCAGAGGAGTAGGAGACCTGGATTTCGTCTGGTCCCAGGAATTCAGCTGGATGGGGATCAAACCATTCTGAACACCTACGAACTCAACAGGAGATCGAAGAGAAGAAGAGCAACAACTCTCTCATCAGAAAAGCGACCACTTTCTGGAAGGTAGGACGTGCGGAGAAGTGAACCCGAGGCGATATTCGGGAGGATAGACGGCGGGGGAGGGGCCTCCGTCAGCTGCTTCTGGCAAGTGATGGAGCCGCGGAGCACAAAATCGGAACTTTTAAAAGTCTGCTCCACCGAGGGACGTCACTCCGGTGGCTGAGCGGGGGGTGGAACCCTCCGGGACAGTGTGGTCTCAGGACCCTCGGGGTCACAGAAAGACCGGGGGTGCCCGAGTATGGCAGAGCTCCCAGGTAACGGAGCAGGGAAGCCGGCTGCAGAGGCGGAGCCCAGGCGCGGGCTCTCAGCTCGGGGTGGCCATTGACCGTGATCCGCGGCCCAGTCGGGCCCCTGCTCCTCCAGCGGGGACCCAACAAGCGGCAGATCCGGGGAGACTCACCTTCCTCCCCCGGGAGGAGCTGCACGGAGCGCACCGCAGGGATCTGCTGGGTTTGGAGACTCCACCCGGGGTCATGAGCCAGAGATAGAGGCGCGCGGTCACAGGCCGGGTGAGCACGGGGTGCGGCCGGAAACCGGGGAGACAGGAGTGACTGCTCTTCTCTGGGGGCTCACTGAGGAGCGGGGCCGAGTTCTCGGCTCCTCCGGGGCAGAGATTAGGAGGCCGCCATTTTCACTCTCCGCCTCCAAAGCTGGACGGAAAGCTCGCAGGGAACAAAAGCCCCGGAGAGCAAACCGGAGCAGATGACTTAGCCGGGAGGGGGCAAGGGCGGGGCACTTCCGCCTCCGGCAGAGACATTTGGAAACCACGGCAACAGGCCCCTCCCCAGAAGATCAGCGAGAACAGCCAGCCAAGGCCAAGTTTACCGATCAATGAGAATGGCAGAACTCCAGCGCTAGGGGACTACTGCACATAGAATTCACGGCTTTTTTACCATGATTCTTTAGTCTTTTAAAGTTTTTTTTTTTTAACTTTCTTTTTTTTTTTGAATTTTTCTTTTTCCCTTTTTCAAACAACATCTTAGCAATCCCTTTTTTAAAAATCTTTATTTTCATTTTTAGAGTCATATTCTATCACTTCATAGTAGTTAACCTTATTTTTGATATATATATATGTAAGTTGTTCTCTCTTTAAAATTTTGGAATACACTTTCTTCTAACAGTCCAAAATATACCCTACATCTCTAGTGTATGGCTTTGTTCTAGTCTCCTGCCTGATCCTTTTTTTTCTTTTTTTAAATCCTTTTCTTTCTTTTTCAACCAACTTCTTATCAATTCCTTTTATAAAATCTTTTATAATTTTCATCTTTACAGTCATATTCCATCCCTTCATCGTATTTACCCTTATTTTTGTACATATATAAGTTTTTCTTTCTTTAAAATTTTGGGAGGCACTTTCTTCTAACAGACCAAAATACACCCAAAATCTAGTGTGTGGCACTGATCTATGTCCAGCCTGATCATATTTGATCATATTCTGGTTTGTGGTTTTTTTGGTTTTTTGTTTGTTTACTTGTTTTTATCTTTTTCTTTTTCTTTTTTTTTTTTTCTCTTTTTTCTTACTTTCCCTTCTTTTTCCCCTGGTTTCAGGTCTCTTCTGATTTGTTTAGTGTATATTTCTCTGGTGTCATTGTTACCCTGTTAGCATTTTGTTCTCTTCTTCATCTATTGTCCTCTGGAAAAAATGAAAAGATGGAAAAAAATCACCTCAAAAAAAAAAAAAGAGGCAGTACCAACTGCCAGGGACCTAATCAATACGGACATTAGTACGATGTCAGAACTAGAGTTCAGAATGATGATTTTAAAGATACTAGCTGGGCTTGAAAAAAACATGGAAGTTACTAGAGAAACCCTTTCTGGAGAAATAAAAGAACTAAAATCTAACCAAGGTGAAATCAAAAAGAGTATTAATGAGGTGCAATCAAAAATGGGGGCACTAACTGCTAGGATAAATGAGGCAGAAGAGAGAATCACTAATATAGAAGACCAAATAATGGAAAATAAAGAAGCTGAGAAAAAGAGAGAGAAACAACTACTGGATCACGAGGGCAGAATTCGAGAGATAAGCGATACCATAAGACGAAACAACATTAGAATACTTGGGATCCCAGAAGAAGAAGAAAGAGAGAGGGGGGCAGAAGGTATATTGGAGCAAATTATAGCCAAGAATTTCCCTAATTTGGGGAAGGAAACAGGCATCAAAATCCAGGAGGCACAGAGAACCCCTCTCAAAATCAATAAAAATAGGTCAACACCCCAACATCTAATAGTAAAACTTACGAATCTCAAAGACAATGAGAAACCCTGAAAGCAGCTCTGGAGAAGAGATCTGTACAATGGTAGAAACATTAGATTGGCAACAGACCTATCCACAGAGACCTGGCAGGCCAGAAAGGACTGGCAGGATATATTCAGAGCACTAAATGAGAAAATATGCAGCCAAGAATACTCTATCCAGCTAGGTTGTCATTGAAAACAGAAGGAGAGATAAAAAGCTTCCAGGACAAACAAAAACTAAAGGAATTTGCAAACACAAAACCAGCCCTACAAGAAATATTGAAAGGGGTCCTCTAAGCAAAGAGAGACCCTAAAAGCAACATAGACCAGAAAGGAACACAGACAATATACAGTAACAGTTACCTTACAGGCAATACAATGGCACTAAATTCCTATCTTTCAATAGTTACTCTGAATGTAAATGGGCTAAATGCCCCAATCAAAAGACACAGGCTATCAGACTGGATTAAAAAACAAGACCCATCGATATGCTGTCTGCAAGAGACTCATTTAAAACCCAAAGACACCCCCAGATGGAAAGTGAGGGGATGGAAAACCATTTACCACGCTAATAGACACCAAAAGAAAGCTGGGGTGGCAATCCTTATATCAGACAAATTAGATTTTAAACCAAAGACTATAATAAGAGATGAGGAAGGACACTATATCCTACTTAAAGGGTCTATCCAACAAGAAGATCTAACAATTGTAAATATCTATCCCCCTAACATGGGATAAGCCAATTATATTAGCCAATTAATAACAAAATCAAAGAAACACATCAACAACAATACAATAATAGTGGGGGACTTTAACACCCCCCTCACTGAAATGGACAGATCATCTAAGCAAAAGATCAACAAGGTAATAAAGACTTTAAATGACACACTGGACCAAATGGACTTCACAGACATATTCAGAACATTCCATCCCAAAGCAACGGAATACACATCTTCTCTAGTGCCCATGGAACATTCTCCAGAATAGATCACATCCTAGGTCATAAATCAGGTCTCAACCGGTACCAAAAGATTGGGATCATTCCCTGCATATTTTCAGACCACAGTACATTGAAACTAGAACTCAATCACAAGAGGAAAGTCAGAAAGAACTCCAATACATGGAGGCTAAAGAGCATCCTACTAAAGAATGAATGGGTCAACCAGGAAATTAAAGAAGAATTAAAAAAATTCATGGAAACAAATGAAAATGAAAACACAACTGTTCAAAATCTTTGGGATACAGCAAAGGCAGTCCTAAGAGGAAAGTATATAGCAATACAAGCATTTCTCAAGAAACAAGAAAGGTCTCGAATAAACAACCTAACCCTACACCTAAAGGAGCTGGAGAAAGAACAGCAAATAAAGCCTAAACCCAGCAGGAGAAGAGAAATCATAAAGATCAGAGCAGAAATCAATGAAATAGAAACCAAAAGAATAGTAGAACACATCAATGAAACTAGGAGCTGGTTCTTTGAAAGAATTAATAAAATTGATAATCCCTTGGCCAGATTCATCAAAAAGAAAAGAGAAAGGACCCAAATCAACAAAATCATGGATGAAAGGGAGAGCTCACAACCAACACCAAAGAAATACAAACAATTATAAGAACATATTATGAGCAACCATATGCCAGCAAATTAGATAACCTGGAAGAAATGGATGCATTCCTACAGATGTATCAACTACCCAAACTGAACCAGGATGAAATAGAAAACCTGAACAGACCTATAACCACTAAGGAAATTGAAGCAGTCATCAAAAATCTCCCAACAAACAAAAGCCCAGGGCCAGATGGCTTCCCAGGGGAATTCTACCAAACATTTCAAGAAGAATTAATACCTATTCTTCTGAAACTGTTCCAAAAAATAGAAATGGAAGGACAACTTCCCATCTCATTTTATGAGGCCACCATTACCTTGATCCCAAAACCAGAGACCCCATCAAAAAGGAGAATTACAGACCAATATCCTTGATGAACATGGATGCAAACTTTCTCACCAAAATACTAGCCAATAGGATCCAACAGTACATTAAAAGGATTATTCACCACGACCAAGTGGGATTTATCCCTGGGCTGCAAGGTTGGTTCAACATCCGCAAATCAATCAATGTGATACAATACATTAATAAAAGAACAAGAACCATATGGGCCTCTCAACAGATGCAGAAATAGCATTTGATAAAGTACAGCATCCTTTCTTGATCAAAACTCTTCAGAGTATAGGGATAGAGGGCACATACCTCAATATCTTAAAAGCCATCTATGAAAAACCTACAGCGAATATCATTCTCAATGGGGAAAAACTGAGAGCTTTCCCCCTAAGGTCAGGAACACGGCAGGGATGTCCACTATCACCACTGCTATTCAACGTAGTATTAGAAGTCCTAGCCACAGCAATCAGACAACAAAAAGAAACCAAAGGCATCTAAATTGGCAAAGAAGAAGTCAAACTCTCACTCTTTGCAGATGATGATACTTTATGTGGAAAACCCCAAAGACTCTACCCCAAAACTGCTAGAACTCATACAGGAATTCAGTAAAGTGACAGGATATAAAATTAATGCACAGAAATCAGTGGCATTCCTATACACAAACAAGAAGACAGAAGAAAGAGAAATTAAGGAGTCGATCCCATTTACAATTGCACCCAAAACCATAAGATACCTAGGAATAAATCTAACC